>NC_137164.1:25641161-26389471 GCF_951394435.1 Stenella coeruleoalba | reverse complement strand
AACAGAAGTTATTCAAATTGAAGAACAAAGAGAAAAACTAATGTACAATATATACAGGAGACAGTGTCAGAATGACATTATCATATGATCTAGCACATGTAAAATTGTAGTCCCAGAAAGAGAGAGAAAACTACTCAGAAGAAATACTTGAAGAAGTTAAGGACTTAGAAATTTTCAAATTTAATAAATAAAATCAATCCACACAGTCAAGAAGTTCAGCAAATCCCATACAGGTTTAAATTTTTTTAAACAGTTACAACTAAACACATTAGAGTAAAGCTATTACTAAAAATAAATTGAAAATCTTATAAACATCAAAGAAAAATAATACGCATTGAATGCAGGAAAACAGCAAGAAAACAGTTGATATGCCATCAGAAAAATGGAAGGTATAAAATAATGAAACATCTTTTCAGTGTTGAAAGGAAAAAAACCTCGCTACTGAATTCTAATCCATTAAAATTTCTTCAAAATGGAGGCAAAATAATGTGGAAAACAATAATCTTGAGATATTATTGGTGAGAATATAAGATTGCATAGCCACTCTGAAAATTAGTTTGGCAGTTTATTAAAATTTTAAATATATCTTATGACCTACTAATTCCATCTTATATAGATATCTAACTAGGGAAATGAAAACATATGTCCATCCCCAAACATTCAAATGAATTTTTATAGTAGTATTATTTACAACAGCCAAAAAATAGAAACAACCCAAATGTCAATCAGCTGGTAAATAGATTTCAAAAGTAAGTGGGGGCTTCCCTGTTGGCGCAGTGGTTGAGAGTCTGCCTGCCGATGCAGGGGACATGGGTTCGTGCCCCGGTCTGGGAAGTTCCCACATGCCGCGGAGTGGCTGGGCCCGTGAGCCATGGCCACTGAGCCTGCACATCCGGAGCCTGTGCTCCTTAATGGGAGAGGCCACAACAGTGAGAGGCCTGCGTACAGCAAAAAAAAAAAAAGTAAGTGGTACATCCATAAAATGAAATATTATTAAATGATAAAAAATAATAAAACCATGATATATACCACTCATGAAAGAAATGTATAAAGCATTATGCTAAGGGAGTAAAACCAGGCATGGAAACCACATGTAGCATGGTTACATTTGTATGAAATGTCTAGAACAGGCAAAGCTACAGAAACAGAAACTAGAGTAGTTGTTGCCTAGGGCTGGGTGTGGGAATAGTGAATAACTATAAATGGGCATGAGGGATTTTATCGGGGGATGAGAATGTTCTAAAAGTAGAGTATGGTGATGTGCACAATTCTGTAAATTTACTAAATTTACTGAATTGTACAATTAAAACTGGGCAAATTTAATGGTATGTGTATAAATTATACCTCAATATTAAAAAAGGGAACAAGCTACAGACAGTGCAACAACTTGTATAAACTTCAAACCATTATGTTGAGTTAAAGAAGCCAAACACACAAGAATACATACAGTATGGTTCTGTTTACATCAAGTTCAAGAGTAGGTAGAATGAAAATTATTGATATAGCTGTCAGAATAGTAGTCACCTTTGGGAGAGGGTATGGAAAAGATAGGGGGATACAGGAGTTTTGATTCAGGAGTAAACATATATCAAAATCCATCTTTTGTACATTTAAGATTTGGCATTTTCCTATGTATAAATTATACATTAATTTATTACACCTTATTAAGATATAATTACTGTATAATTTATACATAGGAAAAAAATCTTATTTTCAAAAAACATTAAAAGCATTTGAGACTGTAAGAAGAAGCTAAGTTTGTAACCCAGCAGGGCCTTCTGGGGCCTTCCTGGGACAGAACCCTTTCCCATATCCTCTGCTTTAGCTCCTCTCTCTAGTACCTAGATACTAGTATCTGATGCACATTTCCTGAGTTGTTTAAACGATGCTAAAACCCGTACCAAATGGAAGAAATTAACTACTTGATGACCAAGGGCACTGAGTCCCTAGACTTGCTGGCACCTAAGAATTGATAATGTTAACCCCTGTGACACTCGCTTGTTACCTCACCATCAACCAATCAGAATTGTGCACAAGCTGATCACATACACTGAGATGCCCCTCAGTCAGTCACCTGGCCTCTAAAAATGCTTTGCTGAAACCCATTGGGGAGCTCGGGTGTTTTGAGCGCAAGCTGCCCTGGACTCCTTGCTTGGTGTCCTGCAGTAAACATTGCACTTTCCTTCATCACAACCCAGTGTCAGTGGATTTGTTTTATTTTCCGCAGGCAAGCGGACCCAAATTTGGTTCGGTAGCAAGTTCATTTTAGCAACTGACTCACCAGAAAAGTTCTCAGGTGAAATTTTGTATCAGGGTGCTGTGTAATGTCATAAACAATGGCCTTAATAATATTTCTGCAACAAATGTAGCAACAATGTATTTTCTCTAGTGCTCTCTGGTGAAAGCTGAAAATATGACATTACCAAACACATTTCCAGTAGCAATTCTATAAGGACTTAAGATAAACATCTCCCAAGAATATGGACTTTCTGATCTCAAGTTAGAGTTTAGACTCTCCAAAGCAGTGGAGGCTAGCATATTAATTTTACCAGGATGTAGAAATACCAAAACAGAAGGGAATGATACTCTATTTTTAGGGATGTCCCCTTACGATAACACAGAAAAAAATATATGAGAGTTATTATTTATACTTGAGGTATATTTATGTGCAAATAACCCAGTTCTGTAACTGAACAAAAATTTCAACATAGCTACTAAAATAAGCAGAATATACTGTGTTCTCAAATCTTCAGCAAAAATATGTACTGTCTGTTTCTCTATTCCTGGGGTTCCTTACAAGACCTTCAAACCAGCAAGAAGTCCTCACAGTCTAGAAGATGTAACAAATGCAAATTGCCAAGACTTTTGAACTAAAAACTGAATTATAGTCTCAGTCTTTTGACTAGAAGTTCTACTTTAACTGCAATGACCACATTAATAATTTCAGGAATGAGTCAGTGCTCTCTGATCACATAGAAAAGATCTGAGAGATTGAGACAAGAAGAGATGTTTCCCTCTCACCATCATGCCTCAGGTTTTGTGGATCTATACATTAAATGTTATCTCTCTAAGAGATGGCCTATAATTTCAGATGACATTTTCTTATGTTCTTCTTCAAAATAGGGAAATGGAAGCTGCTACAAATAGTGACAAAAGTGAGTATGAAACGTGTGAGGTCTGTGACTCGCAGCATCTTTGTGTATCTGTGCCTTTTGTGAATAAGTATGTAAGTGTGGTTTCTTGCTCTGGTAGCTATGATCATAAAACCACTAAGAACACGAGCTGGTGTCTGCAGCTCACACACACCTTAACTATTCAATGAGATATTATTTTGTGAAGAAAATAAGCTTTTATTTTAAATGAGTAATCCTTACTTTTTGTCATTATTTTCCTGCTTCTACTATAAGTGCTCAAGTTGTCTCTTTTATGTAGTTTGACTCAGATAATAAATGAATTTTTGACAATCATTGTTCTCTCTCAAGAAAGGTCAAAAGGAATGCAGAATAGTCTATAAAAAATATATCAGCATTATTTCCTATCTAACGTGAAGTATATTTTAGTTTGGTAATTATTATAAAACTTTACATTTGTTTCTTTTTTGAGAGAAGACTCAACATCTCACAAAAAAATTAAATACCACTGAATTTGCTTGCCTTATTAGTCAAATCATGAAAGATATCTCAATCTCCCTCATCTCCAAGATATAGTTACCAGTTCAGCTTTTATACAGTAGTTTTATCTTCTGATCTCTATCAGAAGACTGTAAAAGTACAATAGATTTGCCATGCACTGGGCTGCATAAATACAAATATTGGTACCCTGACAGCCATGATTCCAGGGTTTAAATCTATTTTAAGAATTACCACAGAGCAATCTAGAATGCTAACTGGAAAACTCTCTGGAGATAATGCATTGTCACTGTAATTTCCTTTGCTCTATAGTGCATGTTAAAGTTATATCATGAGGAAAATTTGAAATTAGTTATCTCTATGAATCGTTGGCTACCATGAAAAGATAATAAAAGCACACATACATATTGTGGATATAATTACATAAAATCAATGAAAATATGTTATAAAATTTGTATAAAAGACCATTTAACCATAGAATCCAAAAATACAATGTATACATTCTACCAGACAATAGTTTGTGTTAGGCAGAGAAGAAAAGTTGAGAAGTTTATCATTAAACATGCATAACAGGGACTTCCCTGGTGACTCAGTGGTTAAGAATCCGCCTGCCAATGCAGAGGACACGGGTTCAAGCCCTGGTCCAGGAAGATCCCACATGCCATGGAGCAACTAAGCCCATGCGCCACAACTAATGAAGCCTGTGTACCTAGAGCCCATGCTCCACAATGAGAGAATCCACCTCAATGAGAAGCCCGTGCACCACAGTGAAGAGTAGCCCACACTCACTGCAGCTAGAGAAAGCCTGCACACAGCAACGAAGACCCATTGCAGCCAAAAATAAACTAATTAATTAATTAATTTTAAAAATACATGCATAACAATGCACAAAGGATAAAACAAACCACACAAATTAATTGGGTATATATCTCTTCATAAACTATAGTTCCAGTCACTTGTGATTTAAAATAAAAATTATACTCTATTGCAAAGTGCTTTATGAAGCATCTAATTAAAATATTGATGTAATGGAATATTTTTATGCACGCAAACTGTTACAGTCATGAATTAGTTGCAAGTAGGTCAGTTAAATGTTGTTAACAGTCAGAGAAGAAATAAAGACTAAGCAAGTTCCATTTAAGGATCATGATAAGAAAAAAAAATTGAAATCCATACATAAAATGTTATATTTTATTAATGAATTAAAATAATTCTTTCTTAAACATATAATTGATAACATTTCACTTTTATAAAGACCACTTATGTCTGTGAAACACTACAGATTTGGGAGAGACTGATCTGTACCAAATCCAAGCAAGAACCTAAGATTTCTTTCTGATGGCTTAGTAATATGAAATCTTACCATTTGTGACAACATGGATGTATCTGGAAGGTATTATACTTAGACATAGAAAGACAAATATGGCATGTTTTTACTTTTGTGTAGAATCTAAAAAGACAAAATAAACAAGCAGAACAAAACAGAAGCAGACTCAGAGATACAGAGAACAAACTAGTGGTTACCACAGAGGAGAGGGTTGGGGAGAGGGGCGAAATAGATGAAGGGTTTTAAGAGGTACAAACTACCAGTTATAAAATAAATAAGTCACAGGGATGTAGTGTACTGCACAGGGAGTGCAGTCAATATTTTATAATAACTTTGTATGGTGTGTAATCTATAAAAATATCGAGTTCTTACGTTGTACACCTGAAACTAACATAATATTGTAAGTTAACTATATTTCAATATATTTTTAAAAAGAAAATAATATTTCTATATCCTATTTTATAAATTCGGAAGTTGTAAAACTGCAAACACTTGATACTCCATAAAGTACAGCTGTCCTTAAGCTTTTTAAAAAATTCTATAGATAACAATAAAAAGTATATATTTAAAGTTTAAAATATGATAATTTAACACATGTAAATCTTGTGAAACCATCACTCCAAATAAGATATGAACATATCTACTACCCACAAAAGTTTCTTGGTGTCTCTATGTAATCACTTCCTCGTGCCCCTACCCAGGCAAAAACTGATCTGCCACTATAGATTTGTTTGCTCATTCTAGAAATTTATCTAAATGGAATCATACAGCATAAACTCTTTTTTGCCAAGCATCATTCTGCAAAACTGTTTTGAGATGTATTTATGTTGTTGTTTTGTATAGACAGGTTGCTTTTGTTTTGTTTTGCTTTTTGCTATGTAATACTGCACTGTTTGGATACACCAGAACTTGTTTATCCATTCACCTGCTGGGGACATTTGGATTGTTTCCAGTTTTGTCTATTGCCAATAAAGCTGCTATTAATATATTTTCAAATCTTTGTATAGATTTTTTATACAAAGATTTTTATGACTTTGTATAGTCATAGGTTTCATTTCTCTTGGGTAAATACCTAGGAGCAGAATATCTGGGTCATACAGAAGGTTACGTTCAATTTTAAGAAGCTGCCAAACTCTTTTCCAAAGTAATTGTAACAGTTTACCTTCTCACCAGTAGTACAGGCGAGTTCCAATTGTTCTACATCATTGCGAACAAACCTACTACAATGCTTTAAATTAAAAAGCTTGGCTATAGTAAGTGCTGGCAAGTATGTGAAACAACTCTGAGCTTTGCTAGCTGCATCCATTTCATCTAAGCTGACAAATTTTTGGCATAAACTTGTTCAAGATTTTTTATTTTCCCTTTAATATTTATAGAATCTGTAATACCATCATCTTTCTCGTTGTATACCATTGGCAATTTCTGTCACCTCTCGTTTGTTCTCTTCTCTCTTTTCCTAATATATATTTTTTAGCATCTTTATTGGAGTATAATTGCTTAACAATAGTGTGTTAGTTTATGCTTTATAACAAAGTGAATCAGTTATACATATACATATGTTCCCATATCTCTTCCCTCTTGCATCTCCCTCCCTCCCACCCTCCCTATCCCACCCCTCTAGGTGGTCACAAAGCACCGAGCTGATCTCCCTGTGCTATGTGGCTGCTTCCCACTAGCTATCTATTTTACGTTTGGTAGTGTATATATGTCCATGCCACTCTCTCACTTTGTGCCAGCCTACTCTTCCCCCTCCCCGTATCTTCAAGTCCATTCTCCAGTAGGTCTGTGTCTTTATTCCCATCTTACCCCTAGGTTCTTCATGACCATTTTTTGTCGTTTTTTAGATTCCATATATATGTGTTAGCATATGGTATTTGAACAATGAGATATCATCTCACACCAGTCAGAATGGCCATCATCAAAAAATCTACAAATAATAAATGCTGGAGAGGTTGTGGAGAAAAGGGAACCCTCTTGCACCGTTGGTGAGAATGTAAATTGATACAGCCACTATGGAGAACAGTATGGAGGTTCCTTAAAAATCTAAAAATAGAACTACCATATGACCCAGCAATCCCACTACTGGGCATATACCCTGAGAAAACCATAATCCAAAAAGTGTCATGTACCACAATGTTCATTTCAGCTCTATTTACAATAGCCAGGACATAGAAGCAACCTAAATGTCCGTTGACAGATGAATGGATAAAGATGTGGCACATATATACAATGGAATACTAGCCATAAAAAGAAATGAAATTGAGTTATTTGTAGTGAGGTGTATGGACCTAAAGTCTGTCATACAGAGTGAAGTAAGTCAGAAAGAGAAAAACAAATACCTTTTCCTAAATTTTTACTAGAGTTTATCATCTTTAATGACCTTCCCAAAGAACCAGCTTTTAGTTTCATTGATATTTCTCTATTGTTTGCCTGCTTTTATTTCAATCTTTAACCCTAGAAATACTTTTTCCTATCAAATCTATTTTATTTGATAATAATATAGTTCCTCCAGCTTTCTTTTGATCAGTGTTCAAATGGTATATCTTTTTTATCTATTTTTACCCTATTTGTGTCTATACTGAGATTGTGTTTTTATACACAGGTTTTTTCCAACTGATCATTTCTGACTTTTATCTGTTACCTTTTCTTTCTCTCTATTTTCACTTAAATTAAGTATGATTTAAATTTTATTTTATCTCCTTTGTTGGGTTATTATTTATAGTTCTTTGCTTTGTCATTTTAGTTGTAGCTTTAGTATTTATAGTTTACATTTTTAACTCAGCACAACTTATCTTCAAATTATATTATACCACTCCACATGTAACACAAATTTTACTACTTTCCTTTAGAATACTTCCATTTCCCCAGTGTAGATCTCTGGGCTCCTACTGTGTATATTTTAAACTACATAATACATTGTTATTTTGTTCATACTTACATTTGCATTTTGAAGATATTTAAAGAAGTAATGTTATATATTTACCTAAATTAGATACCATTGTCATAACTCTTTACTTTCTGTATATCTAGATTAAAATCCAGTATCACTTTCTTTCTATGCAAATGGCTTCCTTTAACATTTCTCAGAGATATGCATTGTTTCAGTTTTCCTCTGTCTGAAAATGTCTTCATTTTGTCTTTGTTTTTGAAATATATTTTTTTCTGGGTACAAAACTTTAGCTTGACAGATTTTTTTCAGGACTTTAAAGCATTGCTCCACTTTCTTCTCCCTTGTAATTTTTCAACAAACAATCTGTCATTCTTATATGTGTTCCTCTGTACATAGCATGCATGTCTTCAAATACAAATTTAATATGTAAAATATATATATATGTAATATATATGTTTAATATGATTTTATATTTGATACATATATACATTTATAAACATATATACATTTTTATACTATATATATATTGTATATATAGGCTAATATATACATTATATATACAAACACACACACACACACACACACACACACACACACACACACGCACATGCACACTCCTCTCTCTCCTATCCTCCAATATCATGGATATTGGATTGCTTTGTGCTGACCCACAGCTCTTGGATATGCTGAGGGCTTTTGTTTTTTTATTTTCCTTCTGTTTTCTCTGTATATTTTACTTTGGATAGTTTCTTTTGCTATGTCTTCAATTTTACTAATCATTTTTTTCTGCGGTATCTACTTTGCCCTAAATTTCATCCATCATACTTTTACCTCTATAATTAGGGTCTACGTTTTTTAATCTTCCATGTCTCTGCCAAACTTTTGAACATATGGACTTCAGTTATAATGACTGTTTTAATGCCCTTGTTTGCAAATTCTGACATCTGTATTAGTTCTGTGTCAGCTTTAAATGATTGATCTATCTCCTTATTGTGAGTCATATTTTCTACCTCCCTTGCCTGTTGGAAATTTTTGATTGCCAGAGATTGCGACTTTTACATTTTTGCTGTGGAGAATATATTTGTATTTCTGTAAATATTTGTGAGCTTTTTCAGGGATTACTTGGAAACAGTTGATTCTTTTGGAAATTTCTTTAAGCTTGGTTATGCAAGACGAGAGTTGAGTAATCTAGTCAATTCCCCATAAATAGTGGGGTTTCCAATCTGGTTGGTGGGAACAGGGACTTTTCCTAGTCCTGTGTGAGCATAGGGCACTGTTTCCTCTCATTCTTTCCAGTGTGTTTTCCCCCAGTCTCATGTAAATTCCTCACTAGCATGTGCTAATCATTACTCTGTCGAATACTCAGATGCAACTCTCTGCAGATCTCTAGAGTGTATATGTAGCTGTATTCTCTCCAGTACTCTGTTCTGTAAATTCTAGATTGCTCATTCTCCTCAGTTTCTCCTGAACTCTCTCTTCTTAACTTTGGGAATCTCCCAGGCTCCACCTGGATTACCTCTTTGTATGCCACATCTAAAAATACTCTCAAATCAGTAAACTGGGTAAGTCATTTTTTTCCCCATCTCTCAGTTTTCATTGCCTGAAGTCCAGTGTCTTGAAACCATTGTTTCATATATTTGGTCCATTTTTTAATTGCTTTAGAAGGAAGGATAAATCTGGAAACTTCACTCCAACTTGGCCAGAACTGTAACACTCTTTCTGGATTTTAACATTATTGGTGGAGAAAATTAAGATCTACCTTTCACATACACATAGAGTAGAGAGATTGGAAATTTTTCCATGAGATGTAAGAATGAAAAAAATAAAACCATTACTGGCTCACATATGGTAACAAACTAGATGATAATTTTCTGTCTAAAAACCTTATTCTTGGGCTTCCCTCGTGGCGCAGTGGTTGAGAGTCCGCCTGCTGATGCAGAGGGCACGGATTCGTGCCCCAGTCCGGAAGGATCCCATATACCGCGGAGCTGCTGGGCCCGTGAGCCATGGCTGCTGAGTCTGCGCGTCCGGAGCCTGTGCTTCGAAGCGGGAGAGGCCACAGCAGTGACAGGCCCACGTACTGCAAAAAGAAAAAAAAAAAAAAACTTATTCTGAGTTTTGTGTCTCCTAGTTCTATTTTTAGGTCATTCAGAGTTTCTCTGTTACCAGAAGATTGATCATCAGGATACAAAGGATCTTGTTATGTTACTCACAAATAAAAAAATTCTTCCAGTATCCCTTGGAAGGTTTTAAACATTTTATTCATTTTGTTTTGTTTTTATAATCAAACTTTTCAGACTGTGCTAACTAAAATCGAATAGTCATTAAGAGGCTTTGTCTTCTAGCTGTCATAGTACTACTCAAGTATATTTGATTTCTAATATCATTTTTACCCTCTTTGTCTAAAAATGAATATACTTCCAAAAACATTTTTTCACATAATTTAGTTACTTACATCATTAGCTGTATGCGGCAGCAGCAGAAATTTTTGCCAACATTTGTCACTACTTAGTAGTCATTTATATTATTTAAATGCTCTAGTACTTTGTGTGATTCTTTTCTAATTACATGTCTTACCTTTAATTTGATCATTGTAACATATGAAATTGGGAAAAGTAATACAGCAGTTGTTTCACTTACAGATTCTTTAACAGGTTCAGTTTTACATTTTGTTCAGCCTATGTGATTCTGTTATTTATATTTATGAAACTATGAGTGCCTTTAAGACCTATCTAATTTAATTATTCATCTTTTTGCTCTAATTTTGAAAATCTTAATATTCATAATCACATGGCAAATTTACAAATACCTATTTGCAAGATACTCTTGAAGAACTATTCAAATACTATTAATACAGATTAACTTAGAAATAACCATGAAAATACCGTTTAATGTTTATCTTTAAAAATTTCCCAATGTATTATTTTTATAATATAAATGACTATTATAATTGAAAAAAATACATCAATGTATAATGTACTCATTTTTAATACTTCATGACTAAAATTTCTCTGCATACAAAAAAACAAAGAAGTAAAACTCTCTCCAATTTCTCTATGTTACATACAAACAAAAAATGTTCATAAAACTTTAAAGTTATTTACTGATTCATTTTGATTTAGGATGCATGCTATCCTGAAATACTTGCTTAAACTGGAGTTGCAACAAATTCAGCTATGTTCTAAGTGTTTATTTGACAAATATTTACTTGGTAAAAGTAGAGTATGAATAAATGATTCTGACCTTAGGATATAGTTTGGTACATTTTTAAGGAAGTCAGCAGCCATTCCCATATTATTGTTTGAAAATAAATAGTAAAGAATATTTGATCACATTATGGCAAAAAAGTAGGAGTTGAAGGGAGCAGGATAAAGAGGCAATGTTCCCCCAAAGAGAGTGGTTTAGTTTAACAGCAAAATCATGATTTACATCCTGAAGAGCAGTGTGGAATTAAGAGAAGAATGTGTAGCTATAAATGGAATAAACTGCTAACATTTTCTAGTTTTTCTGGAGACTTCAAATGTTTCATTTCATGTTCCTCTTCAAATTTCCTTTCAGCTTGAAAAAGTCACCAGCCAAACTTATTGAATGTTTACTATGTGTCAGGAAAAACACTAACTACACAAAAATTTGACTAACACAATAAATCTACACAATTCTGTGAGTTAGGAATCAAATCTATTTTTTTTAGAGGCATAGAAAGGGTAACTTACCCTTTGTAACTTAACAAGAATATTAAGTGATGGAATCTTTAGTGCAAGAATTTGAGGACAGGGTGTGTCCTCAGAAGAACAAAATCTGCTCCTAGTTTGCTGCTGTTGTATTGAAAAATCATTCTTAATGGTTTGCAAGTGATTTTGAATGTAGTGTTTCAAATTTAGACTTTGAATTTGGAAACTTTGAAGACTTTATACCAGCCATGTGGCTAAAAGGGTCTTGATGCTATGGCTGGTGTCAGGCCTGAGCCTCTGAGGTGGGAGAGCCGAGTTCAGGATATTGCTCCACCAGAGACCTCCCAGCCCCACGTAATATCAAACGGGGAAAGCTCTTCCGGAGATCTCAATCTCAACGCTAAGACCCAGTTCCACTTAACGACCAGCAAACTACAGTGCTGGACACCTATGTCAAAAAACTAACAAGGCAGGAACACAAACCCACCCATTAGCAGAGCAGCTGCCTAAAATCATAATAAGTTCACAGACATCCCAAAACACACCACCGGACATGGTCTTGCCCACCAGAAACACAAGATCCGTCCTCATCCACCAGACACAGGCATCAGTCCCCTCCACCAGGAAGCCTACTCAACCCACTGAAAGAATCTTATCCACGGGGGGCAGAAATAAAAAACAATGGGAACTATGAAACTACAGCCTGTGAAATGGAAACCCCAAACACAGTAAGTTAAGCAAAATGAGAAGAGAGAGAAATACACAGCAGATGAAGGAGCAAGGTAAAAACACACCAGACCAAACAAATGAAGAGGATATAGGCAGTTTACCTAAAAAAGAATTCAGAGTAATGATAGCAAAGATGATCTAAAATCTTGGAAGTGGAATGGAGAAAATACAAGAAATGTATAACAGGGGCCTAGAAGAACTAAAGCGCAAAAAAAACCAATGATGAACAACACAATAAATGAAATTAAAAATTCTCCAGAAGGAATCAATAACAGAATAACTGAGGCAGAATGGATAAGTGGCCTGGAAGATAAAATAGTGGCAATAACTACCACAGAGTAGAATAAAGAAAAAAGAATAAAAAGAATTGAGGACAATCTGAGAGACCTCTGGGAGAGCATTAAATGCACCAACATTCGAATTATAGGGGTCCCAGATGAAGAGAAAAAGAAAGGGACTGAGAAAATATTTGAGGAGATTATAGTTGAAAACTTCCCTAATATAAGAAAGGAAATAGTTAATCAAGTCCAGGAAGCACAGAGAGTCCCATACAGGATAAATCCAAGGAGAAACACATCAAGACACATATTAATAAAACTATCAAAAATTAAATACAAAGAAAACATATTAAAAGCAGCAAAGGAAAAACAACAAATAACATATAACCAATCCCCATAAGGTTAACAGCTGATATTTTAGCAGAAACACTGCAAGCCAGAAGGCAGTGACAGGACATATTTAAAGTGATGAAAGGGAAAAACCTACAACCAAGATGACTCTAACCAGCAAGGATCTCATTCATATTCAATGGAGAAATTAAACCCTTTACAGACAAGCAAATGCTAAGAGAATTCAGCACAACCAAACCAGCTCTACAACAAATGCAAAAGGAACTTCTCTAGGCAGGTAACACAAGAGAAGGAAAAGACCTACAATAACAAACCCAAAACAATTAAGAAAATGGTAATAGGAACATACATATTGATAACTACCTTAAATGTAAATGGATTAAATGCTCAAACCAAAAGACATAGACTGGTTGAATGGATACAAAAACAAGACCTGTACATATGCTGTCTACAAGAGACTCACTTCAGACCTAGGGACACATACAGATGGAGAGTAAGAGGATGGAAAAAGATATTCCAGCAAAAGGAAATCAAAAGAAAGATGGAGTACCAATTCTCATATCAGACAAAATAGACTTTAAACTAAAGACTATTACAAGAGACAAAAAAGGACTATTCATAATGATCGAGGGATCAATCCAAGAAGAAGACATAACAATTGTAAATATTTATGCAGCCAACATAGGAGCAACTCAATACATAAGGCAAATGTTAACAGCCATAAAAGGGGAAAATGACAGTAGCACAATCATAGGAGGGGACTTTAACACCACACTTTCACAAATGAACAGATCATCCAAAATGAAAATCAATAAGGAAACACAAGCTTTAAATGATACATTAAACAAGATGGACTTAATTGATATTTATAGGACATTCCAACCAAAAACAGCAAAATACACTTTCTTTTCAAGTGCTCATGGAATATTCTCCAGGATAGATCATAACTTGGGTCACAAATCAAGCCTTGGTAAATTTAAGAAAATTGAAATCATATCAAGTATCTTTTCTGACCACAATGTTATGAGACTAGATATTAATTACAGGGAAAAAATTGTAAAAAATACAAACACATGGAGGCTATACAATACACTACTAAGTATCCAACAGACCACTGAAGGAATCAAAGAGGAAATCAAAAATTACCTAGAAACAAATGACAATGAAAACACAATGCCCCAAAACCTATGGGATGCATCAAAAAAGTTCTAAAAGGGAAGTTTATAGCAATACAAAATCCTAGCTCAAGAAACAAGAAACAACAAAAATAAACAACCTAAACTTACACCTAAAGCAATTAGAGAAAAAAGAACAAGAACACCACCAAGTTAGAAGAAGGACAGAAATCACAAAGATCAGATCAGAAATAAATGAAAAAGAAATGAAGGAAACAAGAGCAAAGAACAATAGAACTAAAAGCTGGTTCTTTGAGAAGATAAACAAAGTTGACAAATCATTAGCCAGACAAATCAAGAGAAAAAGGGAGAAGACTCAAATCAATAGAATTAGAAATGAAAAAGGAGAAGTAACAACTGACACTGCAGAAATACAAAGGATCGTGAGAGATTACTACAAGCAAATCTATGCCAATAAAATGGACAATCTGGAAGAAATGGACAAATTCTAAGAAAAGCACAACCTTCCAATACTGAACCAAGAAAAAATAGAAAATATAAACAAGCACTGAAATTGAAACTCTGATTAAAAATCTTCCAACAAACAAAAGCTCAGGACCAGATGGTTTCACAGGGGATTTCTATCAAACATCTTTTTAGAGAAGAGCTAACACTTATGCTTCTCAAACTCTTCCAAAATATAGCAGAGGGAGGAACTCTCTGAAACTCATTCTACAAGGCCACTATCACCCTGATACCAAAACCAGACAAGGATGCCACAAAAAAAGAAAATTACAGGCCAATATCGCTGATAAACAGAGATGGAAAAATCCTCAACAAAATACTAGCAAACAGAATCCAACAGTACATTAAAAGCATCATACACAAAGATCAAGTGGGTTTTATCCCAGAAATGCAAGCATTCCTCAATATACCCAAATCAATCAATGTGATACACCTTATTAACAAACTGAAGGAGAAGAAACATATGATCATCTCAATAGATGCAGAAAAACCTTTCGACAAAATTCAACACCGATTTATGATAAAAAAAAAACCTGTGGAAAGTAGGCATAGCGGGAACTTTCCTCAATACGTAAACACCATATATGACAAACCCACAGCCAACATTGTTCTCAATGGTGAAAAACTGGAAACATTTCCACTAAGATCAGGAGCAAGACAAGGTTGCCACTCTCACCACTATTATTTAACATAGTTTTGGAAGTTTTAGTAACAGCAATCAGAGAAGAAAAAGGAATAAAAGGAATCTAGATCGACAAAGAAGAAGTAAAACTGTCACTGTTTCCAGATGACATGACGTTATACATAGAGAATCCTAAAGATGCTACCAGAAAACTACTAGAGCTAATCAATGAATTTGGTAAACTAGCAGGATACAAAATTAATGCACAGAAATCTCTTGCATTCCTATACACTAATGATGAAAAACCTGATAGAGAAATTAAAAAAACACTCCCATTTACCATTACAACACGAAGAATAAGATACCTAGGAATAAACCTACCTAAGGAGAAAAAAACCTTTATGCAGGAAACTATAAGACACTGATGAAAGAAATTATAGATGATACAAACAGATTGAGAGACATACCATATTCTTAGATTGGAAGAATCAACATTGTGATAATGACTACACTACCCAAAGCAATCTACAGATTCAGTGCAATCCCTATCAAACTACCAATGGCATTTTTCACAGAAATAGAACAAAAATTTTCACAATTTGTATGGAAACACAAAAGACCCTGAATAGCCAAAGCAATCTTGAGAAAGAAAAATGGAGCTGGAGGAATCAGGCTCCCTGTCTTCAGACTATACTACAAAGCTACAGTAATCAAGACAGTATTGTATTGGCACAAAAACAGAAATATTGATCAATGGAACAGGATAGAAAGCCCAGAGATAAACCCACGCACATATGGTAATGTTATCTTTGATAAAGGAGGCAAGAATATACAATGGAGAAAAGACAGCCTCTTCAATAAGTAGTGCTGGGAAAACTGGACAGATATATGTAAACGAATGATGTTAGAACACTCCTTAACACCATACACAAAAAAAAAGTCAAAATGGATTAAAGTCCTAAATGTAAGGCCAGACAGTATAAATCTCTTAAAGGAAAACATAGGCAGAACACTCCATGACATAAATCACAGCAAGATCCTTTTTGACTCACTTCCTAGAGAAATGGAAATAAAAACAAAAATAATCAAATGGGACCTGATGAAACTTAAAAGCTTTTGCACAGCAAAGGATACCATAAACAAGACAAAAAAGCAACTCTCAGAATGGGAGAAAATATTTGCCAATGAAGCAACTGACAAAGGATTAATCTCCAAAATATACAAGCAGCTCATGCAACCCAATATCAAAAAGAACAAAGAGCCCAATCCAAAAATGGCCAGAACACCTAAATAGACATTTCTCCAACAAACACATATGGATTGCCAACAAACACGTGAAAGAATGATCAACATCACTAATTATTAGAGAAATGTAAATCAAAACTACAATGAGATACCACCTCGCACCAGTCAGAATGGCCATCACCAAAAAATCTACAAACAATAAATGCTGGAGAGGGTGTGGAGAAAAGGGAATCCTCTTGCACTGTTGGTGGGAATGTAAATTGTTACAGCCACTATGGAAAACAATATGGAGGTTCCTCAGAAAACTAAAAATAGAACTACCATATGACCCAGCAATCCCACTACTGGGCATATTACCTGAGAAAAACATAATACAAAAAGTGTCATGTACTACAATGTTCATTGCAGCTCTAGTTACAATAGCCAAGACATGGAAGTAACCTAAATGTCCATCATCAGATGAATGGATAAAGAAGATGTGGCACATATATACAATGGAATATTACTCAGCCATAAAAAGAAATGAAATTGAATTATTTGTAGTGAGGTGGTTGGACCTAGAGACTGTCATACAGAGTGAAGTAAGTCAGAAAGAGAAAAACATGTACTGTATGCTAACACATATATATATGGAATGTAAAAAAAAAAAATTGGTTCTGAAGAACCGAGGGCCAGGACACGAATAAAGACACAGACTTAGAGTATGGACTTGAGGACACGAGTAGGGGGTAGGGTAAGCTGGGACGAAGTAAGAGAGTGGCATGGACATATATACACTACCAAATGTAAAATAGCTAGCTAGTGGGAAGCAGCTGCATAGCACAGGGAGATCAGCTTGTTGCTTTGTGTCCACCTAGAGGGGTGGGATAAGGAGGGTGGGAAGGAAATGCAAGAGGGTAGAGATATGGGGATGGATGTATATGTATAGCTGATTCACTTTGTTATACAGCAGAAACTAACACACCATTGTAAAGCAATTATACTGCAATAAAGATGTTAAAAAATATATTAATTGATGGACCTGAGTTTGATTCTCATCATGATAGAATCTGATTGTAACTGCTGTATGATTCTGAACACATGACCCATCCCTACACCCTGAAATAAAATACCAGATTATGATGACATTAGAAAAAATCTCATGGTGTACAACTTTATCATATAAAGTTCCAGATGCTTTTCAACATGACTTAAAAAAAAAATCACACTGATGGAACCAAAAGGCAAATAGAATGAGTGAACTTTTCTTCCCGCCCACATCTGGGAATTTGTTCTTATCCAAGCAAGTGGAAATGTTACTTTGCTCTACGTATTTAAGGTAAACAGAAATCAATTACCAATATTAGTTTCAAGTTTCCTTCATTGTTCCAGTAAAAGTCAATGAACCAGGAGTATCTTATAGATGCTTTTCTATTTGTTTTGTTTTATATTTTATTCCCTTATATTTTATTATGAAATTATGAGAATAATTATAAAAATTCAAAGAGTATGGAAGTGTGAAAAGTCGAAATGTAAGTGTCCTTTCTTCACTTCCCACAGTTAATCCCTGTTACCATTTTCTAAATTTCCTGAAACCTTTCAAACTAAGAAATACCTAAAATAACAGATTTAGATATATTTATTGCTATAGGTATTTCTTTCCCGGGACTATGTCAAATCTTATTTTAAGAAAATGTATAGATAAGAAGGCAGTCATACTAAGTGAAGGAAGTCAGACAGAGAAAGACAAATATATGATATCACTTATATATGGAATCTAAAAAACGATACAAATGAACTTATTTACAAAACAGAAACAGACTCGTAGACTTAGAAAATAAACTTATGGTACAAAAGGGGAAAGTTGAGAGGGAGGGATAAATTAGGATGTTAGAATTTACATATACACACTACTATATATAAAATAAATAATCAGCAAGGACCTACTGTATAGCACAGGGACCATTTCTTAATGCTCTGTAATAACCTATACGGGAAAATAATCTTAACAAGAATAGGTATATGCATATGTATAACTAAATCACTTTGTTGTACACCTGAAACTAACATAACACTGTAAATCAACTATACTCCAATATAAAATAATTTTTTTAAAAAAAAGAAAGAAAAACATTGAAGTTAAAAAAAAGAAGAATGTGGCAATAGATTGAAATGTCTCTTATATTTTCTTTCCAAATTTGTGGTAGTGAATTGAAAAAGATGAAAATATTTCCTATGTCTCGTCTATCACTTTAGTGTCTATTTTGTTTTGTATTTTGCTTTATTTTTTATCACCCAGGATTGGTTACTTTCAAGTCACATTTTTGGGCAAGAAAGAGAAACCCCATCCTCAGCTTCCGGTCAGGCGTAGCCTCTCCCACCCACGGTGGTGATTAGTTCATTCTGAACACATGACTTCCGTCTTACCAGTGGGTCAGGTCTAGTACATCTGTATGACTGACCACATAGGGCAATTACTAGGATTACTTAAGCTACGAAATGTATTCAGATTTAAGGCATAGTCTGCCACTCTGCCTGGCATTGATTTAAAATTATTCCTCACATTCTGCCTCTTGGATGGCTGCCTTTAGTTCCACAAATTTTAGCTTAGGCTTCTGCACCCAAATTCCCAACTCTCTGGGCAGTATTTTGCCTGAGATGTGTTAACAACACTATATCTCTAAGTTAATGTTTTTGACGTGAAACAAAATTGCACTTTATAACTTTCTCCCAGAGTCCCATATTGAGACATATTTGAAAAATTTTGACACAAGTGGGAAAAACACAAAATCGATGATAGTAGTTGATACAATAATTTCAGAAAAAAGAGTGGATAAAAGCCTACATTTTATAATAAACACACACTAAAAATCTAAAGTAAAATTGGAGTAGAGATAACTGTGAACGTGTGACAGGTAAACATATTAAAATTTCATTTAAATTCATAGTGACAAATAAGATTTGTTCCATTTCATAGATAAAGAAAAAAAAATGACTGGCCATGCCAAACAGCAGTAGAGACATAAACCAAACTCAAATATGCAGCTATGCGCAAGGACAAAAACAAGATATTATCATCATTTCCACGTAATCCTCTTTTTAATCATCAAGTGTTTATATTTTATAGGAGATATTTCTAAATGTTGTGAGTCATTTTCAGACTTTCAAACCGTAGTGTTTCCCATCAAATGACAGAACCATTTATATTCATGGAAGCTGAGAGTTTTGTTTCTGTGTTTTTTTTTTTCCTTTGGCACACATGGCCTTATGCCTGAGCTTCTATTATTTCTGTTCCAGAAGAATGTAATAAATATGTCTAGAGACAAGGGACAAAGTTAATAAAAGGCTGTCCTTTCCTTTGCCTAAGACCCTGGTTTAAAATGAGCTATTTTCCCTGAACAGCATAAATTAATTGGATGGCTTCAGCTCTAGCCACAGACAAAAGCAGCCCCGATCATGATTATCTGCAATATAATTCTTGATATGATGAGCAGTCACAGATGATAGATATTAAAAAGTAAACTTTTTCCATGATAAGAAAAAGATCCTAGAATACGACCTCTTGCTCCTCAGTTAAAGGAGCAACACTGATATCATTTCTGGCATTGTGTGTATCCTCTCAAAGATTCATAAATATTTTATAATTGCAAAGGCTTCAAAACTATTTGACTTCTAATTGGCTCAATTTTTTAAAAAGTCAGTTGCTCCAATAGAGTACTTTTTGTTTGTTTTTAATATGTATTTAGGATCGTCCGTTATGATTTCTACACCTTGTAGAGGGTGGACAGTGTTTAATTGATAGCAGACTCTCTGGAGTCTGCAAACATCTTGCCCATTTTAATTAAAAAAGTAATTTTTCTGTCTTTGTGTATAATTTGTAGAATATAAAGTGCCTACTTTCTTTTTCATATATGAAGATGCCATTCTCAGGTCCTTTGCTTAAAATACTAAAACTAGGCTCTGAGTCTAAATTGAACATGTTTCAAGTCTTTAATCCTAAACAGTTCTGAAATCCAAACTTCATACTGATCCAAAGGACAGAAAATGGCTAAGCTCGCATAGTGCTGTGACCACTCTGCTTTGGGGGAGTCATTTTAATCTCTTAAATGACTAGATTGATAGCTTGGCATCAGTGTGAATAATCACTGATGATCAGGCAATCAAGCATAACAATATAATTGCACCTCCCATTAACCTCTCTTTAAAAAAGTTTTTGGAAGTTAAATAAGTCTGTGGTTCTCAACTGGGGGTCACCTTACTCCTCAAAGAGGGTTTGGCAATATCTGGAGTCATTTTAAGTTACCATTACTTGGGGGTAGGGGTGTGCTAAAGGGTAGAGGCCAGAAATGCTACTAAACCCCCTACAGTGCTCAGAACAGCTCCCAACAGCAAAGAATGATGTGGTCCAAAATGTCAGTAGTGCTAAGGTTCAGAAATCCTGACACAGATGAACAAAGGTAAGGGAGGACGGTAGAGAGTTACAATATTTTTTATTGCTAACCTTTGTTCTCCAAGCCTAAATAATTGTTTAGCTTCCTACTTGTCTAAATTCAAATAGCTTTAATTATAAATATTCACTCATGCATTGAGACATTCATCCATTGCCTCTTTAAAAAGGGCAGTGGGGAGGCATCTAAAATCCCAGTTAAAATAAATACCTGAATTTTTAAGATATTAAGGACAAAAAGAACAGAATAGAAGTATGAAGTCACATTCCAACACATATTTGCCTTGGATTTTGTGACAGGGAAAAGCAAAATCATTGAAAGAATTTAAACTTGACAATGGACAAAAATAAGATTTCTGTTTAGGAAGATTACCTTAGTTGGAGTGGAAGTTTATGCACAGAGTCAGAATCCAAATAGGCGGTTATTGTAATTCTCCAGGCAAAGGAATTTGATTGGTTTGGCATAAAATACTGTTCGAGGAATGAAGAAATGGGCTGATTATAGAAGATGTTTAGGAGGTAGAATCAGACACAGCTATACCGTTAAGGAGCTACGAGATTGTGAAGTTGGGGACCGATCAGGACTATGCCTGGATTTCTTCTGCTTTAACCAATGAGGAAACACTGGTATCATAGGAGGCAGAATGTAGCAGAGAGTATGTTAGGGGTGGGGGAGATAATAATGTCAGTTTTTGATATCTTAAACTCAAAAACCTGTGCCACACCTTTGGAAATGTCCTTAGTTGATTATGTGAGATTAAAAATTCTGGATTAAAGGCAATCTTCAAGAAAGTGGTTGAAATTTGATTTGGCCAGGATTCGTGAGTACCCAGAAGCCACAGAAGAGGAAGGTCTGTGTGTCAGGGAAATTTGTTCAATCAGATTCAATAAAGTCATCAGGTACAAAGAGGGTACAGAGAGTACATTTCCTCAGTCAAGAAAATATAATGGAAAAACCAGTGTTTGAAAGGGATGCAAAGTCTGACTCTTGATGTTGTGAAAATAAAATGCAGTTAATATTAACACTGACATTTGTGTAGTGCTTTAAATTTTACAAAGTGTTTTCATGGGAATTATCTTATTTAATTCAAACAACCTGAGTAAGGGAGGACAGATATTATTGTTCCATTCTGTAGATATGGCTACTGAGGCAATAAGAGGTTAAAGTGCATTTCTCAGTATCAGGTAGGAGATAAGTGCCATTACTGAATGTTGAGGCAAGTTTTCTCATACTAAGCTCCATGCATTTTTCAACACAAACACACACACACACACACACACACAGATACATACACAAGTGTAATGCCTGAATATGGACAAATGAAAAGTAAAATGAATGTTGTTTAGAACATAGTTTCTCCCCAGTAAGGATTTTATATATGGGCTAAAAATAAATCAGGGCCATTTCAAGAGACTGTAGCATAATACTAAAGTATATTTCTATACCATTTATCTAACTTGAGAATTTAAAGATTTTAAATATTAAGAATGAACATACATAATAATATTAAAATAAATCATTGCTCTCAGTAGGAACTGGTCACACACAGCCTTCTAGCCTACATAAAATGTTAGCAGGTTTCCATGATAGACAGATAATTTTGCAATTTACTGCTAAATGTACATTTCAAGTGACTTTGGATATCAGATTTGAATGGCAAAGGTTTCCTGCAGTAGGCAATTCAGAGGTAAAGGAACTTTAACATGCACCTTAGTTTCAATGGTGCACTATCTTGAATAAAAATTGATAAAGACTCCAGGATTGGAAACGCTTTATCAGTCCCAGAGGGTTTGTCTCTTCACACCAGATGCAGGAAGTTGCCTGTATTCATTAATATCCTTCAGTGAGGGTCACAGGTTGGGAGAGAAGGAGCTCCAGGGGGGATAGCTGGCAAAATAAAAACAAGAATATTGAGTTTTGTGTAGTAAAGGAAGGATGAGGGTTTATAAAGTTCTCATGGTCTTAAGGATGTAAATAAAAAAAAGTCAAGTTCACTGAAAGGAACACGTTGTTACTTCAGCCTTCCTATTGCATCCAGAAGAGATGGCCCCTGTTCAGTGTGACTATTGCTTTTCACTCCTCTCTTTCTCCCTAGTCTACCCTTTAAAATTACACACACACACACACACACACACACGGGAGTATTGTTCCGGCTTTGTTACTTTGTTATTTTGTCTTGGATTGGTGAAAACTGGAATTAAAACCCGTAGTATTATTTTATGACACTTTCTTTGTCAACATGTTTCCCAGAATCGAGCGTAACGGATTCAAGTGAATCTGTGTGCAGAAGTGATTCCTGAGGGAAAAGACAAAATCCTTCGAAAGGATTGCTACACAGCTTCAGCCACAAGCACTGAGACCTCCTTATCCGGCCTAACCCTGCTAATGTATTTCAGAATTGAACCTCATCTTCATCCCGACACAGCATCCCCCTGGTGATTTGAGCAAGCCTTGTTCACAGTTTCATCTAACAGGCTCAGCGGGTTCAACATTTGATTATCTTTCCCTCAGGTTCCCGATCAAGTCTTTTCCCTTCGTTATGCACTGACAGGAACACTGTGCTCAGGTTCTGTGTGTGGGTAGCTTCACAGACTGAACGTGCAGAAAGTGCAGTATCGACAATCTGGGTAAATCTCGTATTCAAGGAATTTAATTGTATTATTGAAATTCAGGGCTGCGCCCCTGAGACATTGATCCGGTATTGTCAGTTTCAAATCCTGGGCGCACTGGCAGCGGGCCGATGTGCTCATGGAATTTGCAATTGAGGTAATGAGGAATCAAAGCTCACGACAGGATCGCTGTCTGACAGAAAACAGGGGAACCAACGCCAGTCGATATGGGTCGGCCCAATGGAGCCCACCTGGCAGCGTGCAATCCTGGCCAAGTTCCTGGGGTTCCAATTTAAGAACAGGCTCAGGACTTCGGAAAGGGGCACAGTTGGCGGTGCAGACTAGGGTGAAGCCTTTGCTTTCCAAGGCACAGAGAATGTTTGCTCATAAGCTTTTATTGCCAAAGGCAAGGCACTGCGGCTTCAGCAGCCAAATAAAACAAAGGGGGTTTAAAACAAAACAGTGGAATACAAAATATGAGGGGAAAAAAAGGAAAAAGACTTGTGACAAATGATTGCTTTTTTGCTTTGCAAGAAGTTAGATGTAATCTGCTCTGTTGGGGGATTCTTCAGCAATTTCAAAGGAGGTAAAGGCCTACAGTATAATAAGGAGGATATATTTTCATCATAAAGTTGGAATTTTCTGAACTTTTGTTTATTTTAGACCTAAGAGAAGCTCATTTTCATTTCAGAGTGATGGAGCTTAATGTGTTTCTTAGAATAAACCAAAACGGACTATTGTCTTCCATTTGCCCTTTTGTTCAGTAACCCACTTTCCCTCTCGGTTTACAGATGCCCTGGGAAGGCTGAGCTATAATTGTAAACATGGAGAAAAGGAATCCAGAGATAGATATTGCAAGCAAAATACTTTTATCTTGCTCCTGGACATTTACTTTCATGGGATAATTATTAAATTACATGGATGTTCCTCAGCCCAACAAAACATAGAGTGAGGTTACATCTCTAATTGTGGAAAGACCTTGATTTAAACTCATTGTCCTGGAATGATTATGAAAAGCACTCTCTTTTATTTTCAGAATATCTTGATTTGGATAATAAAAATATGGTAATATGTGGTCACCTTGAAAAACTAAACGAGTTATCAATTCAAAAGGAGAGGGGTTTTCTTCTTACCAGACAGCATTCACTGTACCATATAATACATAAATGTTGTAGCTTGATACCTAGTTTGGAAAAAATATAAATGTTATTGCCTCAGTTTCCTCTGAAGTTAAAGAATAAATGCTGTCGTAAAGACTTTAGGGGAAAAATTATTGTTGTTTAGCTGGATTTTACCAGTACTTAAATTATTCCTCAGATGCTTTATGTTCTTTAGAGGGTACAAGGATAGACTTGTGAAAAAGCAACATGTTTCATCACTGCCTGAGAAATTGCTGGACTGCTCTGCGGCTCTCAGAGTCACCTTTCTTTTACTATATTCCTACAACAGGAAAGATGCTGTTTTTGTGATTAAATACCAACAAATCCAGTCAAATAGACAAATCTATTTAAATTATTCAGAAGAAGATTTTTGATAAATAAGTGGGGAGGTATATTTATTTTAACCCTTTTGGATAAAAAAAAATTCTCTGAAATATATGGAAATTTCCCAGACCTGATGATCGAGCATCACTACATAGTTTAAGGTTATCTAAATTATTGGAAAAGATCAGTACTCATACCAGGAAATAGCTTGGCTTTCCCATCCTGAAATTGATCTCATATCAGTTTGAAATTGTCACTTACATTTTTTTTCTATTAAAATGAGTAAAAACTATGAGAGATTGATTTTATTGGTACATGACAAAATTGCCATTGTATAAAATTGGCCATTCAATAATGGCTAAAGCAGGTTTATCTCAAAAGTTTCTTCTCTTTATAAAAATATTTACAGAGTTCTAACAAATGTCTTTGGGACTATTTTTAAAGGAATGTTCTCTTATTTCAGTATTTTTAACTCTACCAATCTCTTTGAATCAGATTCAACTCACTCTCTTAATCACTTCTACTAAATTCTATAGAGAAATATCACATTTTGTAAAACTTTAAAGTATTTCTATGAGAGAACATTATGACCAATTTTCCCTTTAATATCTACCAAATAAAGATTCACTGTATCTTCCCTTCCATCTTAAAACAGTCAAATTTCCTTCTTCTGGAGGAGGCAAATTAAAAGTATTTTGAAATTTGGTAACTTAGTTTAACATGCTTATTAATCTTATGATTGGATACATGAAAAACTTAATTGTTCTTTGAATTGAGAGAAAAAATACAATAAATTTTAATCTAATGTAGTAATTAATTGACTCATTCATTTACTTATAAATAATTGCTCAGTGCCCACTATCTGCTAAACACTTAGGAACACATCAAAGAACATGGCAGGAATAATATAAAGATTGTCCCTGCCCTTACTGGGAGGTAAAAATATGAAGGCAAAATAAAGGCAAAATTATTCTAATTTCCCTGTTCTATCCCCCTGCCGTGTCTTCCCTTAGGTCATTAAAGCTTAAAGACCTTCTTATTCTTTATATATATTTCTAGAGGGTTCTGCTGAATATCATTCCCAAAAAGAAAGCACAGATGTAATGCAAAGTTTTCAAGCAGCTGGTAAAATTAAAAACAAAAGCAAAAAACTCTTCCCTTGTTTTGCTTTTAAGTCTAGTTTTCCTTTAATTCCCTACTAATCAGTGTTCAATATTCATTCCACAACGAAGAAATTATTATCCTATTGCACAAATTACTCTCACTCCAAAATGACATGATTAGAAATTTTCAGCTAATCAGTAAGTGGTCTGTAGTTTGATTCCCATTCATCAGTGATGTGAAAGGGGAAGAGATCATGGAAGGGGAGCAGTGCTTTATCAAGCATTCCCTATTAGGAAATGAAGACTGAAATTGAT
The DNA here is from genome assembly GCF_951394435.1 of Stenella coeruleoalba. NCBI lineage: Eukaryota > Metazoa > Chordata > Mammalia > Artiodactyla > Delphinidae > Stenella > Stenella coeruleoalba. The sequence continues at coordinate 26,363,151 of NC_137164.1, read as the reverse complement.
TAATAATTGAGAAAAGAATTAAAATTATTTTCTTTCACCCATATTATAGAGAAGAGATTGCTATAGTTAATGGCAATTATGTGAAATATTCTGGATAATGAAGCAACTTAAATAAATTTTGCAGTCCTCACTCATATTACAAATAGAAAAAAAATGGCAATTTGAATGTAATATCACAGTTTTCATTTAGTATTATGAGAAAACTCAGTGCTTGAACTAACTCAGCCTATTAGGCAGTAACAGTTTCAGTAATTTTAAGTGTTATTATTATTACTATAATCATAATAACGCTCTCTGCTTAATTGCCTTTAGTTTGACTAGCATCGTTTACAAATATTTTTAAACAGGCTAAAAGTGCAACCTAAAACTTATTCTTGAATTTTTTAAGGGGGCACAGACATGTTAGGGGTAGGAGTTAGGCTGTTAATACCTCAGAATGTATCCCTTTAACTATCATTTTATTTGTAATTTAATTTGTTTTGTATGTCATTTATTTATATAGTAATTAATACATTGGATTTGTACTAAATGAGAATATAGTCTCTTGCATTTTATACATGCTATAGGTTTTATGATAGTGGAACATTTAACTCTCCTTTATCCCCATACATGTTTTCCGAATTCTCAGCTATTTAAATAATCAAATTCCTGCACTTTGGCATCCGGTGGTCTTTGGAAGAGTGGGCCAGGTGAGGAGTACCCACCACTGGGGGCTCAGAAGAAGCTCTCCAGGACCATTGATGGCATTACTTGTTCACAGATAACGTGAGCAATTTTGGATAATAATTTAGTTTAGTTAAGATATCCAATAACTGGATGCTTATTAAGCCAACATCAGTGTACCAGTTGTCAATTATTTTAGGTTTACTCTCTTCCCAGTGAACTAAAATAATCAAGTTTGCAAAAGAGGTTTTATTCATTACACATGATCGTGAGGTACATGATCAGAGCTGCGTGGAAATATACACACAGAGAAAAGAACAGGAAGAACTCAGAAATCTAAAGAGTTTTTTTTTTTTCTCCAAATGGCACAACTGTGTATTTCATGTGTTTTCCATAATAAATAGAAATTGCTTTTGTTGTGGCAATACAGCCTTTATGGAAATACTTTATTACAATTATATTTTTAAAATTTAGCAGTCCACATTCAAGACTTTGACATATACTTTAGGAAAAACTATTTTCTGAGCGCTGTCAAACACTAAATTGTTTCTACAGTCACTATCTTGTACCTTTGCCATCCTAAACAGACGTTTATTTCAACTAAGGCATGTGGAGGAGAAAAATAATCTCTAATACTTTCAATTTCTTATCATCTGTATTAAATGTTGGTCAAAGGAGTTTATCATCAATGGCTTTATGCAAAATTTTGGAATTTTTCTCCCAACTCATTAAACTATGAGAAGCAGAGTTGACATTCTGTGAAAAATCCCCTAACATGAATTTTTCTTGAAAGAATCATTGCCAAATTAAGGAAGTCTTCAGTTGTCCCAGGATTTCTCAAGGTGTTTTGTTATTTTTGTGGTGTTTTGCAGAATCCATGATTCCTTCACAGCTAGCTTCCCTAGGGTTAATCTGAGAGGAGAAAAACAACAGCCTGAACTTATTTTGTCATCTTGATAGTTTATTTAAATAGAGGTTTTGTTTTTAACATGGTGTTATTGATTTCCAACTAAATCTTTGCATCCACTCTTACTAACAATACTGTTCTCTGAGATTAGTAAAATGACAATTGTTGAAGGCTTGCTGCCAAAAGGAATGAAAGTAAAAAATACACAAGAATTTATTTAATATAGCTATGTACGAGGTTAACTGAAAAGCTATTACATTATATATACATACAGTTTGATTTATGAGATTTATACATAGTATATTAATGTGTACTTTCTTCATTAAAGAAAGCCAGAATAGATCTGCAGAAACGTCCAAAAAATTAAATGTGTAAACTCAAGTATAAAGGACTTCTGACAACTCTTAACCTATAGATAAGCTCATAAAAATAAATAAAATTAAACATAATTCTAACTTTTTTGAAAGTCCTGAAATTAAGAGGTGTCCAAGATAAAATAAGTTACTGTCCATCCAAGTTAACAATATATAAGGGAGTTGATTCTGCAGTAATTTTGAATAATTGTGCAGAAATTGTAACATCACCATTATCTTGTTGTATAATTCTATTTCCAAAACATAACTTGATTCAGTTCACTTCATTTCTCCTACCTCCAGCTTTGTTCAAGTATCTACCTTTTCTTACCTGGCCCACTGCTGTGAGCTCCTCACAAATTTCCCCACCCATCTACTGTATTTAACCTCTTCTCTCAATCAGCTCATTTTGTCCAGTACATAAAAATGTTCAAGTTCTATCCAATATATCATTCCTGACCCTCTATATCTCTTTCTCTCCATGTCTTCACATTCAAGGTTCCCAAAACTTTGTACTTTTTGTCTGTCCTGCTTCAATGATTTTCTACTCTGAATTCATAGTGTAATTAATTAATTCATAATCTTATTGTAACAAGCAACTAAAACTTACTTCCTGAAGTCATTGAGAACCTTCTAATTGTCAGGTCCAATCTGACCTTTCTGCCATATTTGCCACTGTTGACCATTCTTGTCTTTTGGAAACTCTTTCACAATTGCCTTTTGTGACACATCTCTTCTTTTTGCATCTCTGCTTATGTGCCGGGCAGGGTCATGGCAGGAAACAGATGGTGCACATAAATTGGATGATTTGAGAAGATTTTAATATAGGGACTATTTACAAAAGTGTGAGCAAGCGAGATGGGTAGGATAGTGTAGTTCCCTAGGCTTAATATCTGTGAATGTCACTACTCTTAGGCATGTAGTGCAAACAGAGGAAGAGATTACCAAGAGTTGGGGACAGAGAGCTTTAGTTGAGCTATATAGGAAATGTGACCTTCAGTCATGGGATATGTCAGTGCTTTGAGAACTCAGTAAGATGGATGTGGGAAAATAAAAGCTCTGAACTCACTCTTCTTTCTACCAATTTTTTTTTTTTGCAAGTGCCTCCTCTTCAATTTCTCTCCTCTAATAATACCTAATGTTAGAGGGCAAGGGCACCATTATATGTAGTCCAAACAGGTCAGCTCAGCATCTCAGGCACAGAGAAAGGTGGAGAAGATTAGAGAAGAGAATGATCCTGCCCAGCCTCTATTTTTTATTTTTTTTTTAATTTTATTTTATTATTATTATTTTTTTGCGGTACGCGGGCCTCTCACTGTTGTGGCCTCTCCCATTGCGGAGCACAGGCTCCGGATGCGCAGGCTCAGCGGCCATGGCTCACGGGCCCAGCCGCTCTGCGGCATGTGGGATCTTCCTGGACTGGGGCACGAACCCTTGTCCCCTGCATCGGCAGGCGGACTCTCAACCACTGCGGCACCAGGGAAGCCCCCAGCCTCTATTTTTAAGTGGTGGTTTTTCTCCAGGGTTCCAATCTGGATCCCCCATATTCATATTCTTTAAACATCCTTCTAACCCTGGAAACTTCTTATCTTCAATCTTGACTTCTGTTATTATTTCTATGCTGGTCATTCCCCAATCTGTATTTCCTTTATAAATATATTCTCTAAGGTCAGTATCATACATTCAAGTATAGTAATAGTATCTCTTTCTTGATTTCAACATCACAAAATCTGAACTCATTTTCTTTCCAAGTAATTTACTATTTCTATATTATCTCTCTTTGAAACTGAGTTACATCCCAACCCACCCAATCACCAAAGCCCAAAACCCAGAATTATCCTTGACTGATTTTTACTCACTAGGTACGTATGACCAGTTGATCACAAGGCATTATAGCCTACTCCTAACAGATCTTTAATTCACCTGCTCCTGTCACCATCACTATCCTATTGAGTGTGGCAAAAACAAACATACCAAGAGTTATGGAAACTGTGTACATGAAGAGTTTACCTAGTCTTCAGACTAAGTGCTTCCAAAGGAAAGCCTATGTTAGCTAAGTCCTGAAGGATGAGTAAAAGGTGCCTGGACAACTGGAAAAAGTGTTGGATGCAAAAGAAACAGAATGTGCAAAGATTCCTACAGGAAAGAAAAAAAAATAGAAAGACTAAAATAAGGCAAGTATAGCTGGAGTGTGGAGAACTGGGATACAAGAATATCTTAAAATATCTTCAGCTGAGACTGAGGAAGTAGGAAGACAAGACTGAGTAGACTTTGAGAGTTATCATGGATTGGGGACTTAATGCATATGGCACGCAAGTTGATGGAAAAATAAAGAATTTGAGAAAAGACTCCAAAAGAATTATCTATTTAAGCCTGAAAAGTTCTTACAGTCTTAATCTGTAGAGTAGAAGGATGTACCAGCCAGTTGAGAAAAGATGATCTTATCAAAGGTAACAGGTAAAGAAATCTTTAAGAGCAGCACACTCGTTTACTACTCACTTAATTCTCCAACTGCAACTCATCTTTTTTCCCTGAACATCTGTGCATATTCAAGGATTTTCAGATTACATTATGAGTCAGGAATGGTTCTTTGAAGGGAATTCCTTTGCATTTATAATTTGCTCCAAAATTTTTGGCATTTATTTTGAATATTTATCACATCTTTTTTCCAAGAGGCAGGTTGAAAAGATCATTTATCTAAGAGTTAAAAACCTTAAACATCACCTTTTTGTTGTTATTATTATTATTTAATCATGACCTTACAGATTGCTGATAATTGGAGCAAGCCATTTAAGCTCCATGTTTTTATTTCTTGTCTTCTAAAATATGAGTTGAATGAGGTAATTACCAAGAGACTTTCAAGGTCTGAAATTCTGTAAATCTAAATAAACCCAAATCATGAGAGAAGATTAAATGATCCTTTAAGATTAGTTCCAATCCTCTAAGCCCTAAAACAAATACCATAAAATAAATGAAATGGACAATCATGAGAACTCATCGTTGCATGATTCCAAGTAGATCAGCATTCATTCATGTAATCCATAAAGCTTGGAATCTGATTTAAATCTTCCATCTACCATAGTAGTTATTCGACTATTGAAATTCCATCTCCAGAAAGGTAATTAGATATCAGATAAGTTCCAAGTTAATGCACTGAGGAAATTCATCTGACTCTTGGAAGAAACTACATATCATAACATACACACACACACACACACACACACACACACACACACATACACACAATTCTTGTTAGAGGCTAGACTAAAGGTATTTTCACAGACAAAAGAGAATAGGAAGAATGAAAATTATGAGAAAATGAATAATTAAGGAAAAATATATTGTCCTTTCTCATTTTTACATCTTAAACTATTTTAAGTAATAACTTTTGACTTTACTCGTAATTTTCTTTTCTCACCTCTTGACTTCAACTTAACACTGTCCAGTGGAGAATTTCAACTCCTAAAGGATCCTAAGGCTTAATTAATAGAGGAGCCAGCCAGAGGGATAAAGCTAGAGATATCAGAAGTAATTACACTTTAATGAAACAAGAATGAACGAATTACCACAAAACCCAGTAGCCTGGTAAATGACCTGAAATGAAAATGTGGTCATCAAATTGATAACCTCTTTTTTTTAACCTCTCTCCCTGAAATACCATTTCCCTTTACTCTTTCCCATTCCATTCCCTTCTCATTTGGGAGAATATTTGAAATGATCATAGTTATGATTGCAAATAAAAATAATTTAAAAATCATTGTATATTGTGCCCTCAACATAAGCTCACATTTTCAAAAGATAACTGTGAGGTGTGGTCTGCAGGGCAAAATTAAAATTCAACTTTAATGACATAATTTAAGTCAAAATTAACTTAAAGAGCTGTTTGGATGAAAGTTTACTTTTATTTCAGATATACTATAAAGTTTTCTGAATATTTAGAATATTTCCAGGCCTACATGCAACTCATTAATGTCTCTCAAACACAGTTTGAGAGGGTGGTCCTCAGCACACAACTTCACCACAGTACATCTTAAATTCAGCATCAGAAAATGCTTGGAATACAAGGAATGTTTACAGTCCCCGTGCTGTTTATTTTGACAAACACAATCTCTTTTCACACTGCAGGAGGGAAAGAAAAGGGGATCCCCCAAAAAAGAATCTTTGTTTTAATCCATTGCTATCAAATGTTAGAACTGAAAAAGGGAAATTTAACTCCCATCCTTCTGGTAAGAAGCAGCAGCAGGTTGAACTGAATTGGGAAGACAATCACTGTCCTTCTCATGCTTCCACTGGGGCAAAAATGAAAGCCTGTTCCCGAGGACCCCCAGCCCCTCTCTCAGAGATGCAGAATCTCTCTAACACCAGTCAAGATGCCTGAATGTATTACATGATACAAAGTATTTCAGTTTGGGGGAAGAGGGATATGGGTGAGCAAAATCTAGCTGATAGAAGAAAAATTATCCAGTGCAGACCATGGCACTCTTTATTACAAAGCTGGCTGTGAGTGAGGAAATGACTTCCACCTTTCAGCCAGCACTGAGACAATTTAATCTTGCATTTTCTTATATCTAACAGTTCACTGCCTCTGTGGACATGCTGGCTTTCACAAAAACAGAAACTGGGGCAATTAAATGAGGGTTTAAAATTTAGCCCATATCTCTGGACTGTCTAATGAATTGTAGTCTAAGAAACTAATTTGAGTCAATATTGCCAAATGAACAGTTATTTAGTTGTACACAATATTTTCTTCTGATGATAGCTAGTTTTAGAAATACATTGAAAGTAGCCTTATCTAATCACTTCCTTGAAGAATGATATTTATTACATAGAAAAATGATGCTAAATTCTGGCAGGTTTGATAACAGTTGTGGGGGAGGATTAGCTTTAAATGAGTCAGAAATATGCTCAATAAATACAATAAATAAATGCAATACAAAAATAACAAAATGAAAACAAATCTGCGGTTAAAACAATGTGACACAACTATGAAGGAAACTGCTGTGATACTGAGAAAAACAAAAAGATGACGTATCAAAGTACTTTATTAATAACGTCTTTAAAATCAGAAGATTATTTAAGGTTAAATATTAAATTCACCTAAAGAAGTGAGACATCAAGAAGAAAGTAATAGATACAGCTTCCACAGTATATGAAAAGACATGAAGAAAGCATTTAAGACCCACTCTAAAGTATTATATATGTGTGTATATATATATATTATATGTGTATAAAAATGTAGCAAGGATTTGTAATGAATAAACTGTTCTATCAATGGAGAATCCCTGTGCAAATACACGTTCACACATGTTTTCAAATTTTACGCAAAATCATCCTTCCTGTTCAGGCATAAGGCCAGATGGAAGCTTATGGGTCGCTATGTCAATACCTACAGAATGCTGGTGTCTTCTTAGCTAGTCCAAATAGAGCCATTCCATCTGCCATAAACACTGGACCCAAAGGCCACAGTTATAGATTGTACTAAAAATAGTTAAAATTATTTTTACAGTGAAGACATTTTTATAGGTTCTGGGAAAAAGGAAACTCACTGTGTATTCCAAAATACGTATTCTCTGGTGATTGTGAGTGCATTTTCACGTATGCATGTATAGAGAAATAATAAAATGACCTTAATAGGAGATTTTTATGGAAGCCAGAGCTAAATTAACTATGCAATATCATTGTTTCCCTGGGAGTGAGATCTAGCTGATTCTCTTTAGCTTCTGCATCTTCAGTCTTCTCAAGATGATGATTGGTTTTATTCCTTTTTTAAAAAATCTTCTAACCACCTGATGGTTTCCTTCTCCAGATGGAAGATGTAGAGTACATCTTTGTCAATCTGCCAGGTCAAATTCAGTGAGCATTTTGTTTCCTTTCAAAATGAGAGTTTCACAGTGCTTGGAAAGGTTAAAACAATCTGCACCCAGGTTCTTATAACTTGCTAAGAACTCAAAGGTTCTGAAGGTAAAAGATGACCATAGGTCATTAACTGTCCCTAAACCTACTTTGTAGGTTTGTAATAGTCAAAAAATATCAGACTTAAATTCATTTATTTTGGTTTCTGTAAAAGACAGATAAGCATGCATGATTGAAGTGAAGGGAAAAGAAGAAATAAAGAGGATTATTGGAGCCTCCTGTATTTTAAAAAGTCACCAGATACTAAATACTGTTATTCTAGAGTCATGCCAGAGTCCACAAGAAGAGTAAGGAAGCAAAATCAACTCTGGCCTCTTCTTTCCCTCCATCTGTACTTTAGTGTGTTGGTCATTGATTCTGGGTTGGTTGGTTTGTACAAATCGAATTCAGTAATCCTTTTCAAGGGATTTGAAAGTCTCAAATGCTATAAGTTGGATGGGGAACCAAATTAAATATTTTTAATGCCATATGAATGTTTGTTATTCATGAGTATTCCCACTATACTCAGTATGAAATGGTGAAGAAGGGAAGGAAGGGAATTGCCTGGCCAGGCAAGTCAGCTGAATCATCCTGGAGAGGAGTGAGTCAGTAGAAAGAAGATGTCAGACATGCGTCACACTCTGTGGTACACGTGTTGATTGACCTTCCAGCCCATTCCTTTTGTGGAAAATCTATCAACAAAAGCTGCTAGAACAAACCATCTAGGTATCAAGTGACCTCAAGGAGACTGACTAAAGCTGATTTGTGTGGACTTGTGGTCAAACTCAAAAAATCTCAGGGAGATTCTTTCTCCCAGAAATTTAGAATTAGGATACTGAAAAACTTAGTCTGTTGATAATGGTATATCCTTAACTATAAGGTCTTGTAGTCAAAGTAAACTTAGCACCATGGTCAGCCAATGCCATATACAAGCTGAAATGCTAGAGAAGAAGTGAAGATGTAACTGCAAAGAGGTGGGATAGGGGAAAAGGAGATAATAGGTAAGCAAAGATCATGGCCATGTGGCTCTAGAGAACAGGGAAGATAGAGCTTCATTTTCTGACTTTCTACTTTGAATCTTGTGGCAGCATGACTAAACATCTGCCTTGATGTTGGCTTAAAACAAGTACCTTTTTCATAAGCCATTTTAAGATTTTTGTACACAAATATGCATTTCTATAACATATGCACATCCTTCTCTTAATGCTCTTTACACACATAGTCTACATCACACTACTGTGTGTCTCCAAAATACTGCATCCAGCTCTGTCATGTCTGTTCACATTGGTTTCAAGATTTTTAAGAGAAGGAACTATGCCTTCTATGTTTGCACATATACTACAGAGCCTAGCATTCTAGGCAAACCAGTGCCATTTTAAATACAGACTTATTTGACAGTCTTCTTGGTCCAATTCTTCTCAGGCAATGGTAGTTGCCAACCATGAGGAAATCACTCTCTACCTAGGTTTTCCATAAAACATAAATTATACCTGGGACTGGGTGTATTTGGAAGCCTATTAGTCACTTCTTTGCTCCACCTCAATGACATCTTTACGCTTCCATTTAATAAACAAGAATCTCATTAAGGAAGAACTTAATGTTACTTGAGGAAGCACCAAAGGAAGAAGCTGGCTTGATTAAATATAAACTTAGGACTAAAATAAATAATCTAAGAAAGTAAACCTACAGATGTAGACAAGAACACTGAATTGGAAGTTTTCTGAAAGATTCTTAATTTAGCTATATTTATTCTTAGCATTTCTTATTTTTTCTTTGTGGAAATTAAAGATCAAGTTCATAAAGGCAAACCAGTCTACATGTTTTTCTTTTAGGATAAAAAGGAAGAAGTGGGGGCTTCCCTGGTGGCACAGTAGTTAAGAATCTGCCTGGCAATAACAGGACAGAGGATCAATCCCTGTTCCAGGAAGATCCCACATGTCGCAGAGCAACTAAGCCCATAGGCCACAACTACTTAGCCCTCATGCCACAACCACTGAAGCCTGTGCATGTAGATCCTGCGCTCTGCAAAAACAGAAGCCACCACAATGAGAAGCCCACACAACATGATAAAGAGTAGCCCCCGCTCACCGCAACTAGAGAAAGCCACATGCAGCAACGAAGACCCAATGCAGCCAAAAATCAATCAATAAATTAACTAATTAAAAAAAAAAAAAAGGAAGAAGCAATGCTGGGCCCCCACCTTTTTTTTGTTTTTTACATCTTTATTAGAGTATAATTGCTTTACAATGGTGTGTTAGTTTCTGCTGTATAACAAAGTGAATCAGCTATAAATAAACATATATCCCATATCTCCTCCCTCTTGCATCTCCCTCCCACCCTCCCTATCCCACCCCTCTAGGTGGACACAAAGCACCAAGCTAACCTACATGTGCTATGCTGCTTCCCACTAGCTTCCCACTAGCTATCTATTTTACAGTTCGTAGTGTATATATGTCCATGCCACTCTCTCACTTTGTCCCAGCTTACCCTGCCCCTTCCCTGTGTCCTCAAGTCCATTCTCTATGTCTGCATCTTGATTCCTGTCCTAGCCCTAAGTTCTCCAGAACTTTTTTTTTTTTTTTAGATTCCATGTATATGTGTTACCATATGGTATTTGTTTTTCTCTTTCTTACTTACTTCACTCTGTATGACAGAATCTAGGTCCATCCACCTCACTACAAATAACTCAATTTCGTTTCTTTTTATGGCGAGTAATATTCCATTGCATATATGTGCCACATCTTCCTTATCCATTCATTAGTTGATGGACACTTAGGATGCTTCCATGTCCTGGCTATTGTGAATAGAGCTTCAATGAACATTGTGGTCCATGACTCTTTTTGAATTATTGTATTCTCAGGGTACATGCCCAGTAATGGGAGTGCTGGGTTGTATGGTAGTTCTATTTTTTGTTTTTTAAGGAACATCCATACTGTTCTCCATGGTGGCTGTATCAATTTACATTCCCAACAGCAGTGCAAGAGGGTTCCCTTTTCTCCACACCCTTTCCAGCACTTATTGTTTGTAGATTTTTTGATGATGGCCATTCTGACCAGTGTGAGGTGATACCTCACTGTAGTTTTGATTTGCATTTCTCTAACGCTTAGTGATGTTGAGCATCCTTTCATGTGTTTGTTGGCAATCTGTATATCTTCTTTGGAGAAATGTCTATTTAGGTCTTCTGCCCATTTTTGGATTGGGTTGTTTGTTTTTTTGATATTGAGCTGCATGAGCTGCTTGTATATTTTGGAGATTAATGCTTTGTCAGTTGCTTCATTTGCAAATATTTTCTCCCATTCTGAGGGTTGTCTTTTCATCTTGTTTATGGTTCCCTTTGCTGTGCAAAAGCTTTTAAGTTTCATTAGGTCTCATTTGTTTATTTTTGTGTTTATTTCCATTTCTCTAGGAGGTGGGTCAAAAAGGATCTTACTGTGATTTATGTCATGGAGTGTTCTCCCTATGTTTTCCTCTAAGAGTTTGATAGTGGTTGGCCTTATATTTAGGTCTTTAATGCATTTTGAGTTTATTTCTGTGTACGGTGTTAAGGAGTGTTCTAATTTCATTCTTTTACATGCAGCTGTCAAGTTTTTTCCACCACCAGTTATTGAAGAGGCTGTCTTTTCTCCACTGTATATTTTGCCTCCTTTATTGAAGGTAAGGTGACCATACGTGTGTGGGTTTATCTCTCGGCTTTCTATCCTGTTCCATTGATCTATAATTCTGTTATTGTGCCAGCACCATACTGCCTTGATTACTATAGCTTTTTAGTATAGTCTGAAGTCAGGGAGCCTGATTCCACCAGCCTTGCTTTTTTTCTCAAGATTGCTTTGGCTATTCGGGGTCTTTTGTGTTTCCATACAAAATTGTGAAATTTTTTGTTTTAGTTCTGTGAAAAATGCCATTGGTAGTTTGATAAGGATTGCATTGAATCTGTAGACTGCTTTGGGTAGTATAGTCATTTTCACAATGTTGATTCTTCCAATCCAAGAACATGATATATTTATCAATCTGTTTATATCATCTTTAATTTTTTTCATCAGTGTCTTATAGTTTTCTGCATACGGGTCTTTTTTCTCTTTAGGTAGATTTATTCCGAGGTATTTTATTCTTTGTGTTGCAATGGTAAATGGGAGTGTTTTCTTAATTTTTCTATCAGATTTTTCATCATCATTGTATAGGAATGCAAGAGATTTCTGTGCATGAATTCTGTATCCTGAAACTTTACCAAATTCATTGATTAGCTCTAGTAGTTTTCTGGTAGCATCTTTAGGATTCTCTATGTATACTATCATGTCATCTGCAAACAGTGACGGCTTTAATTCTTCTTTTCTGATTTGGATTCCTTTTATTTCTTTTTCTTCTCTGATTGCTGTGACTAAAACTTCCAAAGCTATGTTGAATAAGAGTGATGAGAGTGGGAAACCTTGTTTTGTTCCTGATCTTAGTGGAATAGTTTCCAGTTTTTCACAATTGAGGACGATGTTGGTTGTGGGTTTGTCATATATGGCCTTTATTACGTTGAAGTAAGTTCCCTATATACCTATATTTGGGAGAGTCTTTATCATAAAAAAAAAAAAAAACAACTATGCATCTATGTTCATCAGTGATATTGGCCTATAGTTGTTTTTTGTGACATCTTTGTCTGGTTTTTGTATCAGGGTGATGGTGGCCTCATAGAAAGAGTTTGAGAGTGTTCCTCCCTCTGCTATATTTTGGAAGAGTTTGAGAAGGATAGGTGTTAGCTCTTCTCTAAATATCTGATAGAATTCACCTGTGAATCCATCTGGTCCTGGGCTTTTGTTTGTTGGAAGATTTTTAATCACTGTTTCAATTTCAGTGCTTGCTATTGGTCTGTTTATATTTTCTATTTCTTCCTGGTTCAGTCTTGGGAGGTTGTGCTTTTCTCAGAATTTATCCATTTCTTCCAGGTTGTCCATTTTATTGGCATATAGTTGGTTGTAGTAATCTCTCATGATCCTTTGTATTTCTGCAGTGTCAGTTGTTACTTCTCCTTTTTCATTTCTAATTCTATCAGTCTGAATCTTCTCTCTTTTTTTCCTGATGAGTCTGGCTAATAGTTTATCAATTTTGTGTATCTTCTCAAAGAACCAGCTTTTAGTTTTATTGATCTGAGCTATTGTTTCCTTCATTTATTTCTGATCTGATTTTTATGAATTCTTTCCATCTGCTAACTTTGGTTTTTTGTTGTTGTTGTTGTTCCTCTTTGTCTAATTGCTTAAGTTGTAAGGTTAGTTTCGTTATTTGAGATGTTTCTTGTTTCTTGAGGTAGGATTGTATTGCTATAAACTTCCTTCTTAGAACTGCTTTTGCTGCATCCCATAGGTTTTGGGTTCCCATGTGTAGGTTTTTTTTTGATGTCCTCCTTGATTTCTTCAGTGACCTCTTGGTTATTTAGTAGTGTATTGTTTAGCCTCCATGTGTTTGTATTTTTTACAGATTTTTTTCCTGTAATCGATATCTAGTCTCATAGTGTTGTGGTCAGAAAACATACTTGATGCAATTTCAATTTTCTTAAATTTAGCAAGGCTTGATTTGTGACCCAAGATATGATCTATCCTGGAGAATGTTCCATGAGCACTTGAGATGAAAGTGTATTCTGTTGTTTTTGAATGGAATATCCTGTAAATATCAATTAAGTCCATCTTGTTTAATGTATTATTTAAAGCTTGTGTTTCCTTATTTATTTTCATTTTGGATGATCTGTCAATTGGTGAAAGTGTGGTGTTAAAATACTCTACCATGATTGTGTTACTGTTGATTTCCCCTTTACTGGCTGTTAGCATTTGCCTTATGTATTGAGGTGCTCCTATGTTGGGTGCATAAATATTTATAATTGTTATAACTTTTTCTTGAATTGATTCCTTGATCTTTATGTAGTGTCTTTCTTTGTCTCTCGTAATAGTCTTTGTTTTAAAGTCTGTTTGTCTCATATGAGATTGCTACTCCAGCTCTCTTTTGACTTCCATTTTCATGGAATATCTTTTTACATCCCCTCACTTTCAGTCTATATGTGTATGTGCCCCTAGGTCTGAACTGGGTCTCTTTTAGACAGCATATATACGGGTCTTGTTTTTGTATCCATTCAGCCAGTCTGTCTTTTGGTTGGATCATTAATTATCTACCTTACTTTACATTTAAGGTAGTTACTGATATGTGTGTTCTTATTACCATTTTCTTAATTGTTTTGGGTTTGTTATTGTAGGTGTTTTCCTTCTCTTGTGTTTCCTGCCTAGAAAGTTCCTTTAGCATTTGTTGTAAAGCTGGTTTGGTGGTGCTGAATTCTCTTAGATTTTGCACGTCTATAAAGGTTTTATTTTCTCCATTGAATCTGATGTGATCCCTACTGGGTAGAGTAATCTTTGTTGTAGGTTTTTCCCTTTCATCACTTTAAATATGTCCTGCCACTCCCTTCTGGCTTATAGAGTTTCTGCTGAAAGATCAGCTGTTAACCTTATGGGGATTCCCTTGTATGCTATTTGTTGCTTTTCCCTTGCTGCTTTTAATATTTTTCCTTTGTATTTAATTTTTGATAATTTGATTAATATGTGTCTTGGTGTGTTTTCCTTGGATTTACCCTGTATGGGACTCTCTGTGCTTCCTGGACCTGAGTGACTATTTCCTTTCCCATATTAGGGAAGTTTTCAACTATAATCTCTTCAAATGTTTTCTCAGTCTCTTTCTTTTTCTCTTCTTCTTCTGGGATCCCTATAATTCGAATATTGGTGTGTTTAATATTGTCCCCGAAGTCTCTGAGACTGTCTTAAATTCTTTTAATTGTTTTTTCTTTATTCTGCTCTGCAATAGTTATTTCCACTATTTTATCTTCCAGGTCACTTATCCATTCTCTGCCTTAGTTATTTTGTTATTAATTCCTTCTAGAAAATTTTTAATTTCATTTATTGAGTTGTTCATCATTGTTTGCTTGCTCTTTAGCTCTTCTAGGCCCTTATTAAATGTTTCTTTTATTTTCTGCATTCTATTTCCAAGATTTTGGATCATCTTTACTATCATCACTCTGAATTCTTTTTCAGATAGACTGCTTATTTCCTCTTTACTTGTTTTTTCCGGTGGGTTTTTACCTTGCTCCCTCAACTGCTGTGTGTTTCTCTGTCTTCTTATTTTGCTTAACTTACTGTGTTTGGGGTCTCCTTTTTGCAGGCTGCAGGTTCATAGTTCCCACTGTTTTTGGGGTCTGCCCCCCATGGGTAAGGTTCATTCAGTGTGTTGTGTAGGCTTCCTGGTGGAGGGGGCTGGTGCCTGTGTTCTGGTGGTTGAGGCTGGATCTTGTCTTTCCGGTCAGCAGGACCACTTCCAGTAGTGTGTTTTGGGATGTCTGTGAACTTATTATAATTTTAGGCAGCCTCTCTGCTAATGGGTGGTGTTGTATTCCTGTCTTGGTAGTTGTTTGGCATGGGGTTTCCAACACTGTAGCTTGCTGGTCATTGAGTTGAACTGGGTATTCGCATTGCGATGGAGATCTCTGGTAGAGCTTTTGCTGTTTGATATTACGTGGGCCCAGGAGGTCTCTGGTGGACCAATGTCTTGAACTTTGCTCTCCTACCTCAGGGGCTCAGACCTGCCACCTAGCCAGAACACCAAGACGCTGTCAGCCACACAGCTCAGAAGAAAATGGGGAATAAAAAAGAAAGAAAGAAAGAAAGAAAAATATAATAAAGTAAAGCTATTAAAATAAAAAATATATATTATTAAAAATAAAATGGTAATAAAAAAAGAAAGAAGAGAGTAACCAAGCTGAAAAACAAATCCACCAATGATAACAAGTGTTAACTCTCTACTAAAAAAAAAAAAAAAAAGGACAGGCAGAACCTAGGATGAATGGTAAAAGACAAGCTATACAGACAAAATCACACAAAGAAGCATACACATACACATTCACAAAAGGAGAAAAAGAAAAAAAATATATATGTGTATATATATATATATATATATATGTTTAAAAAAAAATGAAGAGAGCGACTAAATCAATAAACAAATCTACCAAAGATAATAAACTCTAAATACTAAACTAAGATAAACATAAAACCAGAAACCAGTCAGTCACATACAGCAAACCCCAAGTCTACAGTTGTTCCCAAAGTCCACCACCTCAATTTTGGGTTGTCTATTCAGGTGTTCCACAGATGCAGGGTACATCAAATTGATTGTGGAGATTTAATCCACTGCTCCTGACACTGCATAGAGAGATTTTCCTTTCTCTTCTTTGTTCACACAGATCCTGGGGTTCAGCTTTGGATTTGGCCTTGCCTCTGCGTGTAGATCTCCTGAGGGCATCTGTTCCCTGTCCAGAGAGGACGGGGTTAAAGTAGCAGCTGATTAGGGGGCTCTGGCTCACTCAGGCTGAGGAGGAGGGAGGGGTCCAGAATTCAGGGTGAGCCTGCGGCGGCAGAGGCCGGAGTGACGTTGCAACAGCCTGAGGTGCACCGTGCGTTCTCCCGGGGAAGTTGTCCCTGAATCACGGGACCCTGGCAGTGGCGGGCTGCACAGTCTCCCCGGAGGGGAGGTGTGGAGAGTGGCCTGTGCTTGCACACAAGCTTCTTGGTGGCTGCAGTAGCAGCCTTACCATTTCACGTCTATCTCTGGTGTCCGCATTGATAGCCGCGGCTCGCTGCCGTGTCTGAAGCTCGTTTACACAGTGCTCTGAATCTCCTCTCTTCATGCACCCTGAAACAATGGTCTCTTGCCTCTTAGCCGGTTTCAGACTTTTTCCTGGACTCCCTCCCAGCTAGCTGTGGCACACTAGACCCCTTCAGGCTGTGTTCATGCAACCAGCCATAGTCCTCTCTCTGGCATCTGACCTCTGAAGCCCAAGCCTCAGCTCCCAGCCCCCACCTGCCCCAGCGAGTGAGCATACAAGCCTCTCAGGCTGGTGAAAGCCGGTCGGCACTGATCCTCTGTGCAGGAATCTCTCCGCTTTGCCCTCTGCACCCCTGTTGCTGCCCTCTCCTCCGTGGCTCCGAAGCTTCCCCCCACCAACCACCCGCCGTCTCTGCCAGTGAAGGGGCTTCCTAGCGTGTGGAAGCTTTTCTTCCTTCACAGCTCCCTCCCAGAGGTACAGATTCCGTACCTATTCTTTTGTCTCTGTTTTTTCTTTTTTCTTTTGTCCTACCCAGGTATGTGGGGAGTTTCTTGCCTTTTGGGAAGTCTGAGGTCTTCTGCCAGCATTCAGTAGGTGTTCTGTAGGAGCTGTTCCCCATGTAGTTGAACTTTTGATGTATTTGTGGGGAGGAAGGTGATCTCCATGTCTTACTTGAGAGGGGTTGAGACAGAGGCAGTGGGAGGGGGATGGAGAAGGAGAAAGACCTTCTGAGACCTCTGTCACTCCAGATTCCATCAAGATTATCAAGATCACTTGAAGCTCCAGGAATCTTCAGGATGTTCAGGTGAGCCTCTGCTCCTTGTTTTCCCAAGAGACAGGTTCATTTTTTAATTGTTAGAGAAATTTCAGACACTTAGCCTTCAAACCCTGATTAAGAGGGAGTGTTGTGGCAGATTCATCCATTTCTTCCTGAAACTACCTAAGTATAATATATATATATATATATATATATATATATATGATAGATTTATATGTTTGAAAATATTCCTGAAGAAAAATATATATATGTTTTAAGTTGTAAGTTGTGACTTATAAAGCCTTGAGTTGTGACTGATAAAGCTTGGATGTACATATTTACATAAATTGCAGGGCATTTTTGTGCTGCCATGTTGATAACAATGGAGTTCAAAAAAAAAAAGCAAGGATCAATGGTTCCACTATGAGTAGAAACAATCTGACTTCACAGAAAGTCAAATTTGTAGAGAATTTATTAGCTTTCCCCAAAGATAATCCATTGAAAACATTCACACATGAGAGAAATATTTTACATTCTACCCTTACTATATAATGCAACATTGATTCAATAAAATTTTTACAAAACAAGCCTTTGTTAGAGGGAAACGCTTCGCTAAACTTACTTTGTTTCCTTGAGATATGATGCTCCTTAACCACTCCTGGCTTCCAAACCTGTATCTTGATCCTCCAGTGGAGGTTGAGTGAAGGGTCAGTTGGTTGGAGGTAATAACTATTAGTCCATGTTTCTCTTCTGAGAGAGATTAAGCTGTCAAAAATTCTAAGCACAGAGATTTCCTTTTTTTCTCTTCCTCTCCACTTGGTCCAACAAGGAGCAATGATGTGAATTGGTGTTGTCACTCTGAAAACTCAAATTTTGTCTTTGGGAGGACTATGCCAATTTGGACAGTTGGGAGAAATGGAGGTTGAAGGCATTCTCATGGAGGCACTCTCCCTAATTCCTCCAATTTACCCTTCACTGGCTGTTGAGGTGATGTTCAGGAAATTCACTTGCTGACGTGTTTTTCTTATTTTCAAAATTTTCCAAAAGTTCATCAGGAAAGAGGGCATTTCATTTGACTCTGTAGACAGTCTATAGTATAATGCAAGGTGTATTTTTACACAAATATGAAAATGTAATTTTGGATTAGTAATTAAATTCTATAAAATAAATTCAGCAATATACAGGAATAAATTACTGATTATCCATAAAGAACATTAACTAGTTAATCTAATATACTCTCAAAATTATTTTTAAAGACAACAGAAATTTATACATAATTCTTTGCGATGAAGAAATATACTCCATAACATTTGGTGCAGTCAAACACAAAGCCATATTTAAGTCCCAAATTATTAATTCAATTAATAATTAAAGGATTATGCTCATAGGGAAGGGTATATATAAAACAGTAAATGGCTTTTTCAGGTGATTAAGCATCTCACACTAAAGAAAAAAGAAAGTTTATTGTGATGCTATTCCTTAGCTTGAATAATATTCCTCCAACATAATAAGAACATAATTTAATGAAACTAAAATAGCAGAAGAGAGAGTGAAGTTCCTTTGGGGCTTCTGAATGGCTGGCCTGACTGTTTTCTTCAAGTTACCAAAGATATAGCGACTACAAGCAAGAGGTGAGCAGAATGAAGTGAGGGCAGGTATGAAAATGGGATAATTATGTGAACCTGGATTAAATAAATGAATAATTTTCACTTGATCTGTATAGAAAGGCAGTGATATAATTAGATATTTTAAAGCCAATAAGAATATCAGGGTCGTTTTGTGAGTGGGAGAATGTGTGAATTTTCTAAGCTAACCTTGCCTATATCCTTCTCTTGACATACTGTAGCAATTATTCTCCCATAAGCCTTCACAGGATACAAATTGGACAGTGTACAAGTAATTACTGATGAATGTGAATGCACTGCTCAGTGATGAAATGTTTTCACAGAAACAGAATGAAGTAGATGGAAAAGGTATTCTCATCAATGTTGAATAGATCTAGTCAAAGATAATGTGCCTACCACAAAAGATTTGAAAAGAGGTGTTTCAGTAATGTGCTCATAAAGGGTCATTTATAGTAGACTTTTTTAAAAAGCTCTTCCTATTGAAACACAGAAAGGCAATTGTATAGAAAAAAATGATAAATACACATTACAGCTATTTAAGGAAGGATGGATGCTACATAAATGCATTCTATTCATTTTAAGACTTGGATTTTTAAAAATTTCTCTGGTTGGAAATATACAGTTTGCATCATAAAGATCCTGTTATATCTTATGGAAATTAAAAACGGAATTTCTTTCAGTGTCAATAGTAGTCTTTTTTAAAGGTGTGCATAATTGCATTATAATTTCCTTGAAAAACATCTATATATTCTCAGAAAAATTAATACTGATATACATATAGTTTTAGAAACACTGTTATTTGGGCACATTTGGTCTACCATCCTTGCTTTACTATTGCTTCTTAAGCTTTTGTGCATTCTCTTCTCACAGACAGCTGAACCTGTAATTTCACAATTCTCTTGTGAGGTGGCTCCAAGGAGTACCTCCACACTCAGCCCAAGAAAGGGTCCTGCATTTTGAACGATTTCTGCTGGAAGGACAGGACATGTTTGAGAATTAAAATGAGTTTTCTGCATTGGCCTAAACCTTGTGCACTCTTCAAAGAAATACAAATAAAATTCACAGTCCAGAAGACTGAACATTTTCTACATTTATGGTCTATGTCACAAAATACTTGAATTATTTATTCTTTGATATGCCACTTTAATTATGCATGGTATCAACTGCAGAAATATGTCTGGGGCTCAGCCTCTCTCTTTCTCAGAGCTTTTCTTGTTATCTCCATGAGAGAACAACATTATGAGTCAAAAAGGGGTGAAACCTCCAGAAATATTGGCAATACATGAAAAGGCTTATAGGATAGCCCAGTAGGGAAGAGACTGGTCTCTCCAATCAGATATATCCCTTACAGTTCTTGCCTCTATCTTTTTCATAATGAACTACCTTGGGGAATTTAATCTATCTTGGCCTGTGAGAGTTGTGGTGGGAATTAAATAAGATGTTGATAAATACTTAACCAAATACACCGTTACTCCCCTTGTTTTCCACAGCTCTACTAGGAGTTGTGGGGATGCTAAGCTCACTATTAAGAGTTAATCTCTTGTTATGGTTGTGTTCGCAACACTTGTCTCTTATTCTGTTGTCAGGTATGGTTTGTGCAATTTGATTCTAAGGATGATGCATCAAAGCTTGTAAATTATTTTATTTTTAATAACAAAATGGAGAGGTCTCAAGGTGTAGGCATAAGAGAGTCACTTTCAAGATGCTGATTTCAATGAGAATGAAAAGGGTTTAGTGACAATAACTGCACTGAGAGCTGCCCAAGATCCTGTCCCCTCCAAGGGAGAGGACTCACAATGGATATAAATATCATTTGTCCATGTGTATTGGATTCAAAAGATTGAAAACGCTTCGGAAAAAAGGATTGCCCTTAAATTTCCAAGTTATTAAAGATATGGAAAATATGAGAAGCATATTTCAGCAGAGGAAGTGAAACAGAGAAAATCCAAGGTAACCTTAAAAACAATCATTTGGAAGTCCATAAAGTTAACCCACTTCATTAGTTGCCTTTAATACTTTTCACGTGAACCTGTATTTGGAAATATTCTGGGGCATAGGAGGAAGTTTAGGGAATTGAATATATCAGGTTATATGGCACTCTATACAAGCAGCACATGTTCATTCAACTAATAGTTATTCAATATCTTCTATAAGTCAGACACTGCTCTGTCCTGGATGATAGTAATAAAGCATTAAAAAAAATTCCTCTCTTCTTGAAGCATATATTCACATGTGTATGTGCATGCTCTCGTGGGATGAAAGAGATGGTCTCTCAAATAAGTGGGGGAAAGAGAAATTATTTAATAACAGCACTAGAAAAACTGAGTCACAATTTAACATAAAATAAACTTGAATTGAAACCTCACATCTTACACACACACACACACACACACACACACACACACACACACACACACAAATCCAGATGGATCAAAGATCCATCAAACAAAGGAATTCACACAGAAAATAAAATAAAATATGTCATGAAATAAAAAAAAATCCATCAAAGATGCAAAAGTCATAAAGTTAAATACTACCTAAAAATAAAAACACTTTGCATTGGAAAGTGCATCATAATCAAAGTCAAAAGACAAAGCAAACATCTTGTTTTCTTAACATGTAAAAATCACCTTGACATCAACAGGAATAAGACCAACAACTCAGAGAAAAATATAACAGTGGACAGATACTCTGTAGTTTATTGATATATATATAAATCATCTGAATAGCTGGAGTGGAAACTATCAGTATAAAGATGAAAACACACACTGAAAAATATTTTTTCTCTTTATGTTTGAATTCTGATTGCCTTATATTGCCTTTTGCTCTTTGATAAAAGAAAGTATTTTTGAAAAGGAAATACTGATTATATCATTTTGAGGATTTTGGATTCTGTAGAAATAATTTATGTTTAATGGACATCATAAATTTCTCCTTTGATTTGATTCTTCATTGTAATTATAAACAAGGTGCCTTTGAACACTTGAACTTAAAGTAAGATCTAATTTGGCTTTGGTTTTTTTTAAAAAAACTGCTTTTTTAAAAAAATATTTTTATTCCAGCAAACTATTGGATTAAATAACTAAGCAATAGTCATAAGTGAGGAAAATCTTTAATGTGAAAACATATTAACAACTTTCTCTTCAGTACAAATTATAACCATAACCCCTATTGATTTTTTTATATATTAAAATAGAAAGCAAACACAGAGATTGCAGAAAGTCATTTCAAGCATTCTCCTAGGTTTTAGTCAAATACAGCACAAAGATTTTACTTGGTTGCACCACATTTAAATAATTCTGATGGCTATGGCACCCTTTTATCCACAAAGACAACAAAATAACATTACCAGTTAGTATTTCTCTGTTCAGTGTTTGCAAATACATTTTATTTACCTAATTAATAAAAACATTAAGTGATAACTCCAGTTATTCTCATCATCATTAAATTTAGAATGCTTTGTATGAATGCAGAGCTTTAAAAATCATAAAGACTACAGTCACTTGACCAAAAATTTTATAATTGAGACATATAATGTGTTAAGCAAGGCCTCAAACACCATGGGTATAGGCAGTTCTTAGGAGAAACTTCAATTGAGATCTTATAAAACTTTAAGCAAAATTCAAAAGAAATAATGTGTACTGCAATATTTCAAAAGTGAAAACCCTATGACTTGTCAAAATCTTAGATTGTAGATTGGTGTCCTACATTTTATTAAATTCTCCATAATGCTTTACATAAGCAGCTTCGGAAATAAAGTCTACAGGCCTCATGGAATATTCAGGATTCCTGCTATTGCGAATGACAAAAGCCCAATTCAAACTACCTTCAGAAAACAGAACAAGAAAAGGAATATTTGGGACATTATGGCTTCAGAAAACTTTAGATCCAGGAGCTAAAAAACTGTCACCAGTACTCAATTTAGTTCTTTGCACATTACAATCTGTCAGACATTTGTTACATCATAGCCTCCAGCAGACCCACCTTTTATGTTACCAGCTTTCAGCTTATAGACCAAGAGTAAGAGAAAGAAAATTCTTGGGACTGAGTATTGCTGGACCAACCCAGGCAGAGGTCCCTCTGAGTTTAACTCATGATATATTAGATCTAAGTCATAATCTGAGCCCTGAAGCCAAACCAAACCGTGTCTACTGGGGCAGGGGAAGGAGTGTTTTCTCATTAGTAATTTGAGCTGGTGTTTTCTGAACAGTTGGATGTGAGACATGCAGAAGTTTTCCCTTCATATCTGCATAATCCTCATTACCATTTGGCTTTATACTTCCTCTTCTTTTTCTGTCTGCACTTTCTCCTAAAAGTCATCTATTCTTTCTGCAACTTGTAGTTAATTAATGGCATCACTCTTCTCTTCTACGGTATTAAGTAAGGTACTTAATTGCTCTTCTGGACTCTAATCTTCCTTTCTTTTACACACAACCTCCCCTCTGTACCCAAAGTACCCATTTAAAGCCTAACCTAACCATGTCACTATTGATAATTCAAACTCGATAAATATCCATTCCCAAATCTCAAATCTTTGACACATTTATTCTACCCCTTACTTCAATACTCAGTCTCAGAAGATAATCTTGCCTCACGACATAAGGAAAAAATAGAAAGAAAAAGTTACTGGGGAAATGATCCTTTTCTCTAAAAATTATTAAGTAAGTATCTGATATGGGGCTGAATCATTTTTGTCCTTCTGATAATGTATTTCCAGTAGAACTAAATTGATTATTTACACAAAGATTAATTCACAGATATGTTAGAATAATAAGATACGTTATAGGACTCATAATAAACCAAATTCTCCCAAGAATAGCTTCAAATATTGATTTTTTGCTCTGATTTTTTGCACCTCAAAAGATTTTTGTAGCTGTTATAAATAAGGTTAAACTATTATAAACCTCTATATCCACCTCCATGTTTTCTATTCATACAAAGAAATCTGTGCTACCATTGTTTAATAATGTTGGCTTATAGGCTTATGAACACTTTTGCACATAATAAACCACAGTATTATTGAATTCTACTGGACAATTGTCAAAGTGCTTAAAGCATTATAATCATATTTTTCTCTCTTCTCAATGACCTGGAAGCACAAAGGCAACATCTATACTCACCCTGTAATAAGCTTATTTTGTTTAAATGAGCTTTGTTAATGCCTGGTGATGTTGGGAAATGTTAATTTTGTTATTAAGATGGTTCAGTGTGTGCCTAGTGTATCAGCACACACTAAAGAGATCAGAAATGCAAAACTATGGTCAATGAGATCATGCAAAACTACATCATCACATCACAGTTTAGCATAATTGAATTTTACTTTATAAAACAATTTATGAAATAGCCATAAAACTTAGTAAGTCTTGAGCTAGGAGCAATTGATTATATAAAGAAAAAAGATATACTTGGGCAACTGGTGAAACAGATTCTTTAGTGCTTTCACCTCACTGACATATTGATAATAATCAATAATCATTGTTTTTTCTTGCCATCTTGACTTTGCGTATAGTTTATGTTGTAACTGAGAGCATGAGTTCTGAAGTACATGGTTTCAAAAACTGGCTTTACCAATAGCTTCCCATTTTTTGAAAATTATTGAAACTTTATGTGCCACCATTTCTTCATTGATAGAATGGGGATAATAGTACCTATTTCATAGGGTTGTTGGCAAGTTTATGTGGCATCATACCAGGAAGATGCTTAGACAGAATTGCACACACAGCATATACTATTATATATTCTAAATACCATTGTTTATGTATCTCACCTGATATGGGAAGGGACTTCTCAGACTCCAGTGACAATGTCAACCAGAACTAACAAATAAAGGCAGAGATCCAGGCTCCACTTAAGCTGGTACACTGCATTAGGTGCAGTATTGTATTGAATACAGTAGTATATTGAATACAGTAATATGCATTGAAGATAATAATACATAATATCAGTGTGAGTTATCTGTATGAGAGATGATGCATTTTTTGAAGTGTGAATTCACAGAACACCTTGGATACACATATTCCAATATCTATTCTTTCACTGTGTTCTGTAACTTATCTCAAGTTTCCAGAGCAGAAGTGAATAGATTGACTTTAGGTCAGAGGTTACACAAGTGCTTTCTTATAGCATGAGGCAGAGAGCAGGTGTGTGGACAGGTATGTGAAACCCTGAGGTCTAGTAATAGGAAATTAGAGTTTTATCTGGTGGCTCAGTTCATTGGTGAACTTCTCAAGAAAGGGTAATGTGTTGGCTATTTCTTTAATACTATTCTCCTTTCCAAACAATGACACTTCTTATTAAACTCTGCACACTTTGAAGACTCAACAAATAATCTGTGGTTTTCAGAAGTTTTCATTACTCTGGTCATAAAATGAAAAATCAATAATTATAAATTAATAAATCATTCCTATAGTTTATAAACGTCTTCCATTCTGATGGAGATTCTGGAAAGGATGGGATAGAATTTATTCCTCTTACTCATTACCTACATAGGAGCAGTCAACTGAACTTTGGGATGAAAACAATACTACAAAATTCGCTTTTAAGTAGAAGTCATTAACAATATTATTTTTGTTTTTAGACTGTGAAGATCTGTATAGTATCATCAAAAATTAAAATAACATTTGAATGTTATTTGAATTCAATATCAATTCATTTGAATCAATTCTTGATTTTCATTTTGCTTCTATTTTTAAGAACAGTGTTCTGAAATGTCCACATAATCTCTGAAGTATTTTGTTTACCTTAGGAAGGTACAAAAGCTTTTAAAATAAAACACAAATAGCTTGGCAGAGCTCACAAGAATATTTACTGTTAAAAGATCTATTTTCAGAAAATATATAAGCTTTGTCATTTACTTCAGATTAGAATAAAATATAATCATGTAAGGTAGAATGTGTCATCCCTTAAAAATTAATTTCTGTTTTGTTCCTTATTGACTTTCATTCTTCTTCTTATATCCTCTTTTTATTTCAACTTCACCAAAGAGCATTAGCATCCTTCATTAGGCCATGGTGCACTCACCAGATAATCTCTCTAGATAAGCCTGTTGCACACACTGTCAATGTAAATTTGAGGGTACACACAAGAAGTTAAAAATTTTAAGAAAGGCATTTTTTCTCTCTCCTCTCCATTAGCCAAACCAGCAGGAAGGTGGCAAAATAGGCAAGACCTCTGGCTCAGATAAAGGCCAGAAGGGTAGAAGGGAAGTCACCTGGATACTCCAAAGGTGTTCTTCTGTAAGGTGAGAGGTGGGGAAAGTTTTTATGCTGTTTAGGGTGATTCTTGTGAGAAAAGGATTTCAGTGATCCAGAGTATAGACCAAAGCACTAGTGATAGCGTTAATAACATATAGCACTGTAAGTGCAAGATATTTTGATCAAATATTACCAGGTGACTTTGGGTCTCCCAAGCTCACTGAACCTAGGTTTTCTTATCTTTAAATTAGAGGTAAGAATGCCTACCTGTGGCAGATTATATTTTCTAAAATCGATACTGCAATATTTCTGGTCCCACATGCTCTTCTAGAATTTTGTCGTAGCCAATAAAGAGGCAATCTCTTTATCCTTCTCTTAAACTTGAACAGGACTTTCTAACTGCCCTTCCAGATAGAGTGGTGCAGGTAATACCATGTGACTCTGAGGTCAGAGGTCAGGTCCTGAAAGGTGATACAGCTGTCACCTGGCTCTCTCCTTCAGGACATGAACTTGCGGTTCCCTGGGCCATCGTGTACAAAGTCTAGCTCTCTTGAGTCCACCATGAGAAGGAAACCATGTGGAAAGGCCACCTAGAGAAAGAACTAGTGAATCTTCCCTAGCAAGGCACCAGGTATGAGAATGGAGAATGTCTTCAGACTGTGTCCTCATGAGACAGGCCAGAACCTCCCAGGCAAGCTGTTCTTGAATTCTTAACCCACAGAGACCATGAGAGGTAATAAAGTATTCTTATTGTTATAAACCATTAAATTTTGTGGTGATTTTTAATGTAGCAATAGATAACTAATACATCACAATACAGTCAACTTGTGAGGATTAGAAAGCATGTTTTAAAACTTTGTCAGAGTAGATGCTCAATAAAAAGCAGATGTTTATTAACATATTTACATGAACTACATGCACTTATATACCATCCTTCCATTCTCTGTCCCCAATAATTTCTAATAGTAATAATAATAAAAGAAGAAAACGAGGAAAAATATTATCACCTTCTGTAATAAATGTCTGTTTTCTGAAATTCTCTTTCAAGCATAATTTTTGTAAAGAGTAATAAAACATTTGGTGAGGAAAGACACAGACCTTTTCCTGGTGCTCATTTTAATATACCTGGAAAACTGAACTGAATGAATAAATTATATCTCTATTGCCAATATTATTTTCCCATCTATTATTCCTCATATTCTAAAGCTACAAAGCAAGTTATTTTGTTGGGGGGGATATTATAAGTATG
Organism: Stenella coeruleoalba; assembly: GCF_951394435.1. Taxonomy (NCBI): domain Eukaryota; kingdom Metazoa; phylum Chordata; class Mammalia; order Artiodactyla; family Delphinidae; genus Stenella; species Stenella coeruleoalba. The sequence goes on along the minus strand of NC_137164.1, from coordinate 26,335,895 downwards.
GTAGCATACCACATATAATTATTATAATATTCTTAATAATAAAATGATACAGCATTCTGTAATTAAATTTGTAGTCATTTCTTGGCATAAAATACGACATATTATTGACAAAGAAAACAGAAGATCATGTAACCAGTGTAATGAAATTGCCTCTGAGTAGACACCAATGTGTACTTCCACATCCTAGGGCTTGGTTGGGTCTTTAAAGGGAAGGCAGACCTTCATGTTTTGGCCATGCTAAACAGGGCTGAAGCAGGCTGAAACTGTTCCATATAAGAAATGGAAGAAATGAGGGGTTTTGCTTCTGAGAGTGAGGAAACTGAGAACTTTGGGGAAGGGGAAGGAGTGGAGGGGCATAATCCAAAGCAAAATAACAAAATGACCCCAAACATAAAAATAATAAAAAAGGCTAATGTCTAAAATTCAACATCAGATTGTTTGCATATGTGCTATATTATCTCCTTCCATCTCTACAAGCACAGAGTAAAGTCTGTTGTATATTTCAAATGCCATCCAGGTAATTTATCAATTTTGGATACTGAAACTGATGCTGAAACTAACGATGCTGAAACTAAGCGATGCTCTCTCAGGAATAGAGGTGGGCAAGTGAGAATGACACTCACTGTTTTTAGATATAAGACAACTCCCCATATCTTGCAAATGCCATTTAGTAGCTTAGTACTCAGAGAACTTTCCTTGTCTACTCTTTGGAGATAGTTCAACTATGTTGAACATTATGACATTCTGATGATTTTTGTTAGTAATAATGCAATTTTTCCAGCTACTCAAAAGCATGCATACTTCACCTTAACTTAAATTCTTCTTCCAAATAAAATTTGAATGGTGTTCCCCACAAACATGGCTACTTCTGTTTCAAATTAAAAATTGGCAACCTTGAGGTGAATTGGTACATACACTCAACAGTTGCTATACAGTCAAATGATTTGTGTAGGGGAAGTAGCCATATTGAGTAATTCTGTAGTAAAGTACAGTGTTAGCAGTATAATCTATCTCAGGAGCATTAAAATCCATACTCTGAGTTATCATAGTTTATTTTTTAAATGTTAGAAGGATTTTATATCTTTACATTCTGAGTGTTACTTTATAGTATACTTGGAGCTACAATTCTAAATAGCATGCAGAGCTAAAATCTTTGCACTGAAATTGGATATACGTGAAACCAAGTGCTAGCTCAGCCATAAACTAGCTGTGTGACCATGATCAAGTCACTTAACCTCTCTGAGCCTTGATTTTGTCCTCTGTCAAAGGTAGACAATAATAGTATCTATCCAATGGGTTGTGGTGAGGGTTAAGTGAGATGATTCATGTTCTTGACCCAAAGAAATATTACCTTTTAATCCTATATTTTTAAAGTTACTATATATGTCCTCAATAATATAATATCAGTATGTAGAGCCAATATCTTCTAATGACTAATATGGACAATTGCCACTACTTTGAGCACTTCACACTTTACAAGTATTTTCACATGCTTTATCATATTAACCTTCACCCTAAACCTAGCTGCTGGATATTCTTACTATCTTAAGTTCAGAGATGAAAAAATTGAAGCTCAAGGAACTGAAGTAACTTTTCCAAGATGACTCATGTCGCTACTAGCAGAATCAGGACAGGAATGAAGCTGCCACTATTGCCATAATAACTAATCTCAAAACAGAAAAAACAGAAAGAGAAATGTGTCTCAAACATTTCAGTTTCTTTTTTATATAAGAAGTCAAGTTTATTCAACTGAAAGGGTTGTGTTTTTTTTTTAATTGAAGTATAGTTGATTTACAATGTTTTGTTAGTTTCAGGTGTACAGCAAAGTGATTCAGTTTTAGATACATAGATTGATAGATAGATATTATTTATATACCTATATAGATATTCTTATATGTGTATATTCTTTTTCATTATAGGTTATTACAAGACACTGAATATAGTTCCCTGTGCTATAGAGTAGTAGGTCCTTGTTATTTATCTATTTTATAGCAAACATTCCAGTTTAAAGCATCACATGCTTATTCGCAGTCCTGATATATTGATATTCTTCTCAGGGATGCATCAATATAATCTCACTCACATTATTTTTTTCCTGCCCTTCTTTGTGATGGATGTGCTTTCATTCACACATCTATGGTACACAATGCTTGCTCCCTTGTCATTCCCCTACAATCAGCTCAGCCCACAGGAGTTCTACACCCTTGCTTTGGGCATAATGACTGCACGCCAAGGATTTGCTGAAGCTGTCTCTGTATAGGCCTCGAAGACAACAGGGGGCACATAGTGTGTCAAATAAGACCCTGATTCACAAAGTGCAGTCTTTAAAATTTTCTGTATCACTGTCTCACTCACGTACTTTGCAGAACTCGAGCTGGAGTACTAGACTGAAACATTGGGTGGGCAAGAGATAGAGCAACAGCTAGAGGAAAGATTTACAAACCTTATTGGGTTGAAAACAAAAAGAAAACTAAACTTTCACACCACCGTTCTGATCAGAGCACAAGCTTACTTTTATCAGCTAGATGTCTTGTTTTTCCTGAGATTGTGTTATGGTGGGGTCAACTCATTTGCTGACTTCTGTCTTATTCACCCTGAATATTTCATCTCAAATGCTGGACTGATTTTCAAAATGATCCATAACACAGAGCAGAGTTTAAAAGGTGAAGATATAAGGGTCCTTGACGAATTTTGAGTGGGACAGTCAAGTAACAAGGGCACTGGAAACTACAATTAAGTAGCCTTGAGGAACTGTAAATAGCTGTGAACAGCAGCCTGAGGGGGTCGTCAGTCTTGGAATCATGGCTACAAAGCACTGAACATTTTCCCACAAACAGATGGTTTTCTACCTCATAAAATTATGTGGTACATGCATCTTATGCTTTCTTATAAATTTATCCTATAATATCCTTGGCTTTCACTACATCCAGAAGGATATAGATAGCAATTCTAAACAGAAAGGGAGGCTTCCATTGTATGGCAGCAATGCCTTAAGTGACTAATAGCATATTTCTTACCTCTGATTTATTCTTTGGTTTATTCATCAATTCTTTACCATTTATGGAGCCAAGCAACAAAAAGTAGAATATCTTCATAATCTGATTGTGACAAGCTAGTGATATCATATGATTCATTGCCAATATCATCTCTCATAGATATGCATTCCAAGAACCTCCCACACAATGCTCTACATAAAAAGTGAATCACTAGCTACGATGCCAAAATCTTCAAAATCATGAACAAGGACAACTGTAGTCATTGAAAACCTTTTAATAATACTCTAGAGCTGTTATACTAAAAAAAAAAAAAAATTGGACTTATTAGTCATTGCCAAAGAATTTTTAATTATAAAAGGAGGCTTCCTCATCTTAACAAATAGCATTATCTTCCACCAAGTCATCCTAGCCAAAAAGTTAAATCCATCTTGATTCCTGTCATATCATCCATCAAATTCTTAAAGCCCCATCAGTTATAACTTCTGAATCTTGGTCATGCCATCTACACTGCTGCCAGGAGTGCCCAAAGCACTACCATTGCTGGCCTGGATGGCCTTCATCTCGTCTCTTTGTTGATTACTGCCTCACTACTGTCCACCCTCTGCACAGCACTAACATGAAAATCCATACTGTTTATCATGGCTTTCCTGCTTTTTGAGGTCTGGTCCCAGCTTCACTGTCTATCTAGTACTTTTCCCTGACAATACTGGCCTTTTTCATCTTCTTTGAATATTTGAAACTTGTTCTTACCAAGTAGTTCTCACCATTCCTACATGTTTGCATGGCTGGCTTCTCTGCCCAGGTAGATCCTCTCTCAAAGGCATTTTCCTAGAGACCTATCCCAGAATTCTTTTCTAAGTCATTCAACTCATTCATCTCTAAGTCATTATCTGCCACTCTTTTTTGCTTTTGCCATTAAGTTTATTATCTGACATGATCTTGCTTCTTTTACTTGATTATTGTTTGTCTCTACCACTTAATGTATAATCTCCATGAGCACAAGGAACCTATTGTGTTGTTTTCTTGCTATGACCAGTGCTTGGGACTATTCATAGCATGCGATAGTAATCAATGAGTATTTTTTTTGAATAGGTGAATGAATGAAAGGGACCTGTAAGAAAAGATATAATAAGAAATAAAGAAGAAGAAAAACCTATGTCATAAACGTTTTTATCATAAATCCAAAGGTTAAAATATAAAGTTTTATTATATATCACCTATATGTTTTAAAATAGGTTAATAGATTATTTTCTCATACTGTTTTATGTAGACTTGTGGTAAAAAGTTTTACTCATTGTACTTTCCTGAATTCTTATTTACATTTATTCATGGAATGCTTATTAAAGAAGTAAACTAGAATTGCAAGCATGACCAAAAGACAGGGTTCACGGAGCCTGGTTTCTTGATGAGACTTGTGAAATGCAAACACATCTGAACATATAAATATATTTTTTTTTATTTTTTTTTATTTATTATTTTTTTTTTTTTGCGGTACACGGGCCCCTCACTGTTGTGGCCTCTCCCGTTGCAGAGCACAGGCTCTGGACGCACAGGCCCAGCGGCCATGGCTCACGGGCCCAGCTGCTCCGCGGCATGTGGGATCCTCCCAGACCGGGGCACGAACCCACGTCCCCTGCATCAGCAGGCGGACTCTCAACCACTGTGCCACCAGGGAAGCCCATATAAATATATTTTTAATAATGAATGAGTATTAATGTCCTCTAAGCAAGGCAGAATGTGTTACTTAAACAAATAATTATCTTTCAGAATTGAAAAGTGAATAAGAAGATAATTTATATTTTAATTTTTTCCTCTATTGTGTTTTCAAGCAGGTAGCATATGCTCCACACATGAGAGTGAGCAAGCTTGCAAAGACTTGAGCCTATCTACCAATGAGCTAAATTACCTCATAAAAGGTCAGGAGACATGGAGGGGCTGTCCACCACAGGGAGGCTGTTCCCCCAGAATTCAAAGGAACCCAAATGATATCAAATTGTGTTCTCTTTCTTTCCTTTCTCAGTTCACAGAAGCTATTTCTTAACCTGAAATTTCAGAAGTACTGTCTCAATGGGGACAACTTCACATTTATCTCTTTTTTTCATCACCTTGGATCTCCTACTTATTTTTTTTTTTTTTCAGTATGCGGGCCTCTCACTGTTGTGGCCTCTCCCGTTGTGGAGCACAGGCTCCAGATACGCAGGCTCAGAGGCCATGGATCACGGACCCAGCCTCTCCGCGGCATGAGGGATCTCCCTGGACCGGGGCACGAACCCGTGTCCCCTGCATCGGCAGGCAGACTCCCAACCACTGCGCCACCAGGGAAGCCCTCCTACTTAGTTTTGAGTAGCCCTTAATGCATGTTCCATATTTGAGCAGAGCCACTAAGCCAAGTGCTGTGAATCTGAGAGGCAGCCTGTTGCCCTGGGAATACTATGATTCACAGGGTCAAACAGACTCATTCCTCCTAAGTCTGCCACTTACTAGCTTTGTGGCTAGGCTCTTTCACTTCTGTGAGCCTCAGTTTCTCACCTATGGAACAGTAAGTAAACTCACAAGGCTCTTGTAACAGTTGAATGAGATGGTGGGGGCAGACATGCTTAAGCCAATATCTGGCATACAGTGTCCCCTCTAGTCTCAGTTCTGACACTTCCTAGCAATGGAATCTTGTCAATTTACTCATCAGGTCTGGGTTTAATTTTCCCCTTTCAAATGATAGCATAATAGCCTACATGTTCTTAAAAGGATTATTAGATCCAAAAGTATAAGATTCTTACCTGTAAGAATCATCAGCTTGACCATTCACATGGGAATGATATATTTAATGTCTTGGTAGTCTCTTCCACATTCATTTCTCTGTTTTATCTCACCTCTACTGTATCATGTATATGTGCTAAAAGTAAATCTGATTTCCTCAAGAAAGACACCACTGTCTTTCAGATGTATCAAGTGCCAAGTTTGTATAAAGCTCAGCACCTACAGTGCATTATAATGTAGGATGTGATGGCTGTCCTCTGGGTAATGTCCTTAAAGGCACACATACCATTAATTTTATTCTCAAAAGAAAATATCCTTTAAGTTGCTTTCACTCTAATATAGATCGTCCGTTTTTTAAAAGGCAATTTGGAAAATAGGGTACTTCAATATAAAAAAATCTCACCTTCAAAGGTTCAGCCAATACAACCACATCTAGACCCGGTCCTGTGAACCAGATGGTGGCAAAAGATCTTCCTGCCCCGCCTGAAAATCCTCTCAGCTTCAGTTTCTCTTTTGCAATATACTAGAGCCCAACTTTACCTGATTCTTTTCATATTTTGTCATGTAAGAATAAAACACAGATAAAGAAATATGCAGTTGAAAATGCATTTGTATTTTAATCAAGAACTGTGTGTTCAGGAATTATCACTCATGCAAACGGAGATAGTCATCAATCATAAGTGCTCCTTTGTATCTGTGGCAACTTATTACAGAGAAAATAAGTATTTCTGGATTCTGAGAAATTTGCTGTCAGAAATACTACTCAGAACGCTTTTCTTTTTTTTTAATTTCCTGCAAGCCTTTGAAGGCAGAAATGAAGTAGGAGGGATGCTTTTTTCCTTTGCTGTGACCTGAAAATAGAAACAGATAATCTGTGACATTGCCATTTAAATCAAAACTCTGGAAATGACATTAGTCATTATTTTATTTAGTATTATAACCACAGTAAGATGAGCATAGTAATTTATAGTATGTAAATATATATATATATATGTATACGTTTGTGTATTATATGATTTAATTTATACAAAAACTCTATTATATTTTAATTGAGATTCAGAAGACAGCAAGGGACTTGGGACAGGAACTCAGGGCTTCTGTCTATATGTTCTAAGTTATTTCCATATTATATTTTCCCATTTAATTTACAGTAAAAAAAAATCAGAGATTCACTTGAAGTAATAAGAATTTTAGAGAGTGGAATAACACTTTGTATGTATGTATGTATATATATATACACACATACATAATACAAACTAATTGTTTTTTTCTAATTTATTTATCTATTTATTTTTGGCAACATTTGGGTCTTCATTTCTGCACGCAGGCTTTCTCTAGTTACGGCAAGTGGGGGCCACTCTTCATTGCGGTGCAGGGGCTTCTCATTGTAGTGGCTTCTCTTGTTGCGGAGCATGGTCTCTAGGTGTGTGGGCTTCTGTAGTTGTGGCCCCCGGGCTCCAGAGCGCAGGCTCAGTAATTGTGGTTTATGGGCTGTAGAGTACAGGCTTGGTAGCTGCTGTGCATGGCCTTAGTTTCTCCACAGCATGTGGGATCTTCCTGGACCAGGGATCGAACCCGTGTCCCTGCATTGGCAGGTGGATTCTTAACCACTGCGCCACCAGGGAAGTCCAAACTAATTGTTTTCATATCTAATAGTTAAGATTTTGGTTTATCTTTATGTAATTAAGACATATATTTTTAGAATTCAATATAGACATACTTTCAACCTCTATTTTCCATATTTAAATTGTCAACTTTGAGAAATGTACAACAATTTCAAACCCCAATCAGCATAAACCAGATAGGAGACTGAAACTCATCTGCAAGGTGCTTTGTAAGTGTTCTGAAGTCTTTTCTGCATGCTTCATTCTGTATTTCTAATAGTGTGTAAACAGTTTCATGATGCAGACCATGGTTTTTTTTGTGATACCTCATGATATGAGTATTGAGAGATGCAAACAGTGAGATCTTAGTGAAATATGGCTTCCTGAATCTAATTGTGTAGGTTTTCAACGTCTCACAGACACTTCAGTTGGTTGTCTTCATGTTTTCCTCATACTTTAAACTGTGAAGTCAAGAGCTAAGCAGAAGAGCCTTTTAGTCGTGGTCTGGTATTAAATAAGAATCATGTCTACATTTGTACCATCCAGAACATGCCCAGCTTCAATCATGAGTGCTGAGTAGATTTGCACCTTTCAGTATTTGTGTGGGAGATTTCATGCAAAAACCAAGTCTTACAGGCCTTTAAGATAAACAGTGTTTTCCGATGGTTAAGAATACAATATTTAAAGTTATGGAAACCTGGTTCATATTCAAATTTTCCTATGTGAACTTAAGCAATTTACTTCAATAATTTAGTTCTCAGTCTCTTCTACCCGTAGAATGGGAACAAAAAAGCACGTACCTTATTGGATATGTTTGATAAGGATTACACATTAATGCATGTACAACACTTTGACCAGTGTCTGCACATGGTTACTTGTCATTCAATAGTACTTGGCAATAGTACTCAGAGTTTTATAATATTATTAATGCTCCCTTTGATAGTTTACTATTCACTCATTTAACAGATATTTATTGGGTACCAGCTATGTAAGAAGCAGTGTCCTAGGTGCTAGTTGTACAAAAGCATACATCTCTATTCTCATGGATTTTACAGTTACTCTATTTCTATTGTTACTCTTAATTCTGCATTATGCATTCTCTATTGTATTTCCATTCTATACAGTTCTATTGTATTACTGTATTAACTCTGTTATGCAAATGTACTCACAAATAAGTTGTACTATTTTGACTGATAGATGATTCAAAGAAGAGCTGGTTAATGCTATGGACTTCATTGTTTTTTCATCTTGAGGAATAGACCTGATACATAGCTATCATCCACAGGATCTCAAGGTCAGAGAGAACTGAAAAGATACCCAATTAAACAAGCATGTATTTGTATGTTGTTTAGTCTCTTCAATGATTGCCCCCTGTACATTTTCCATCATTTAGGCCAAAGTTCATTCTCTTGATTTCTTGTCATTTTCTCAACTTGCTATGATGTAAGGTAAATAATTACGGCTAAACAATAAGGCTAGGATATAAATGAGAAAGCAATATAGTAAAATCTTGTTAATCCAATGCTAGTTCATTCAAAATAACATTCAAATTGAATCAACAGTTATTCCCCAGTCAAATAGATATGGTTTTCTCATTAAAATTGTTCATTTAATACAAAGCATGCATTATGAATTATTTAAGGCAGAAATTAGGTCCCAGGAGTACCTTGCATTATTAAAGAGGTAAAATAATTCCAAAGGATACCAGGAAACAGCTGTATATAAGCTACAGTGAAACTGTATTTGTGGACCACTGTGATTACTTGAGGCTGCAGGACTTGGTACGTAAGATAACCATTCTCTCACCTCTTCTCTTTAAAACAGATATGCAGGACCATTTCTATAACTTTACAATTTTCCAGGTGAAGGGCTCCCCTGCTTCTTCCTATGGTATTCAGTATCTGGTACAGAATTACTTAATTTTAATAATTTAAAATAATTGAAGATGTTTTACTCCCAACTATGAGCTAAGTTTTCAATGATAAACTGTTTTTTATGATCTCCTTGAATTTCTAGAGACTGAAAACTTTCCATTGTGAATGAATGGCTGGAGAACTAAAAGAAACTCACTGTTATTAAAAGGTACTAGGTGTATTTTCGGGAAACAATTGGAAGATACAAAGCACCATTTTTAGAGACAAATTTCTTCAGCTTTGCTGTCTTTGAAATGGAGCTACTGTGATTTGATGCTCATCAGAGGGTCCAGACTTAATATAATTTTAATGTTTAAGAACCTGAGGATCATCAGATTAGAAGTGTTTTGAAAGTCCAAATTAGGATTGTTTAAAATGTATAAACTGTATCATCTAATTATAAAGGAAAATCTTACTGTAGAATCCCTGGGGGTATGGATGTTATTTCTCTTTTAAAACTATTAAACAGGGTTCCCCTGGTGGCACAGTGGTTGAGAGTCCGCCAGCCGATGCAGGGGACACGGGTTCGTGCCCCAGTCCGGGAAGATCCCACATGCCACGGAGTGGCTAGGCCCGTGAGCCACGGCCTCTGAGCATGCGCGTCCGGAGCCTGTGCTCCGCAACGGGAGAGGCCACAACAGTGAGAGGTCCGCGTACCAAAAAAAAAAAAAAAAAAAAAAAAAAAAAAACAAAAACTATTAAACAATCTAAGAGCTGACAGTAGAGTTAGTGTGGTTTGAGCTTTCAGGCATGATTTTAGTATAAGATTTCACCTCTGTTCTAGGGGACACATAACTGTTGAGAACAAATACTCTCTGCTGCGGCCCTAGTTGTGTCAATATGACAATTCATTTGGGAGATTTGCAAATCATTACAAAAGGTTTACAGTATTGTATCCCCCTAATGACAATGGGCTATGTCACATGGTGATTTATGACTCCTCATGAATTTCCTTGGGATAAACTATGTGGAGTTTGACATCCTATACTCTTGAAATTAACCAGCATTACTATCTACATGATCTATTTGCAACACAGAGAGGAGTAGATTTGAAGGTTAAATCACAAAGACATGTAAAGAGCAGGATATGTGTTTTATAGTAATAATTCATATAATAAAACTACAGTTTTAAGAAAAGCCAATTCAATTCATAAAAGAGACATGATAGCATTAACTTTGCCATTATAATAATAACAGGCATCCATTCAACAAATATTTTTGTTGATTATTTTGTGCGTCATTTGTCAGGTACAGCAGGAAACATAAAAGTATCTAAGATATCTCTCCTATCCTCAAAATATGTAGACGAAAAATCTTTACAAGTTTCTTTTACTCTCTCCCCTGGGCTCCATCAAACCAGAGTCAAAAAAAAAAAAAAAAAAACTAACAAATTACCAGAAGCCTCTCTCTGCCTTCTTCCTAGACTTTCTCTTAGAGCAGAGCTAATGTTAAACTGATTTAATAAACCTCATTTTATGCCACACAGCCAACTGTAATTGCTATACTTTAAATATATTTCAAAAGCCAAAAGAAGTGAAGAGTCTGAAGTCCCCCTGGGAAAACTGTGCAGCTCACAGCATTAGTGTCTTTAAGAAGAGATCCAGGAACTGTTTTTCTGTTCCTGCTCAAGAAGAGGGGCGTTTCTCCTTCTCTCTCCCTGCCAACCCCAGATATTTAAACTCTCCATTGTTATGCCTGCCCTTCTCTATGTTCTCCACGCACTTCCTATGGACTCACCCGTGCTTATTGACAGTAGTGCATTCAGTGATGTGAATACATCCCTGTCTCCAGAGCAAGAGTACACATTGCATGAGAACCAAGGCCCCATCTTAACTTTCCCATGTATTTTCAGACTTTAGAAAAGTACTTGGCATTTCTGAGGTACTTAATGAGTTAAATGATGGACCATGAGCCCTCTTTTCAATTATTTAAAATACTTCTACATGATGGAGTGATGGGCTTACTTTCCAGAGCTCCAGAATCAGAAGAGAGTTCCATAAGTAGAAGCTCTGCAGAGACCACATTGGAATACACAAAGGAAACAACCAGAAATACTAGATAGACATCACCAATAACTGCAAAGGAGCTGGTCACTGGATGCATCTAAGAAGAAAAAGGAAGAACAATTTGGGAGCAATGCTATAGAGAGAAATCCAAAAATCAGATTGGTTTGTACTACATGGAATTTCTTTTTTTGTTGTTTCCTATTTCCTACACATGCAGCAAGCATTCAATGATGAGTGTTTTGCTTTATTTTCATTTATTTATTTATTTTTCTGCGGTACGCGGGCCTCTCACTATTGTGGCCTCTCCCGTTGCGGAGCACAGGCTCCGGACGCGCAGGCCCAGCGGCCATGGTTCACGGGCCCAGCCTTTCCGCGGCATGTGGGATCTTCCCGGACCGGGGCACGAACCCGTGTTCCCTGCATCGGCAGGCAGACTCTCAACCACTGCGCCATCAGGGAAGCCCTGCTTTGTTTTTAAATAAACGAATGATGAGCCTGCTTTCAGTGTGACAGGGATGGGCATAAGGAGACCATGCGCTGTGATAGTATCAGTCTCTAATGTTGTTTCTTTCTACTTCACTCTTTAGTTTTCTTGTTTCCTCATCCAGGTTCAAACCAACCACGATGTGTGGGTTCTTGGCTCACGTTCCTGGCTCCTTGTGATCTGAAACCTCAGCTTGGCTCTAGCTCTCTTGGTACTAGGCTGGATCATGTCCCCTGGTTATGTTTTGAACTTCCAGGTCTGTATCCTCTGCTTCCTTCCTCCTCTTTTCCACTTTTTCTGATTTGACAACACAGCCGTCTGTTACTCTCTCTTTTTCCTCCACATCACTCCAAGCCCCAGCCTCAAACCAGCTCATCTGTGTAGCCCAGGACCCCATGTGCTGGAGGCAATGACTTTGGCAGCTGACACTGGAGAATGTATCAGCTCCTGTTCACTCCAATCATGGAAAAGGGCACAACTAAGGTATCAATTAGAGAAATGACTCAATTTGAGAAACTAGGAAAGCATTGATAGCAGAAACATACACTCCACAGCTTTTCACAACCACAGTCATAATCTCAGGTCCAGCTTTTGGTCATGCAACCATGGCAAGCAGAGGCAGAGGAGGCTGCTTTGACTTTTCTTTTTTAATTGCAAAAGAAATTCTCCACTACCTGTGGTTGCATATGCCTGCCAAAAGGTTTCACTGATACACTGAAAGCTTTGTCATCTGAAGTCAGAAGGCAGGACAACCCATGTCAAGGACAGAAGTCAGTATTGTATAACAATCCCCAGATTATGGGTCAGACAGGTGGGACTGCACGTTGACAGCAGTGCTGGTGGCCCCTCGTCACCCCATGTTTGCAGGATCACACATAAATGTAATTAAGGGGCTGTGCTGGTGTGCCTCTGGTCTCAAGGTTAATTAACCACAGGAAAATGACACCTTCAGGTGTCCTGTATCATCACAGCACTCACAGAGAGAAGCAGGATTTTAAATTGACAGCACTGACACCGCCAGACAGCAGAGTTGAAACCAGCAGAGGTGAAAACAAAGACTGACATAGGTTGCTGCACTGCTGACAAGAGGGAAAAAGGACACATTCTTCCTGCCTTTGGCAGAAATAACACTGAAACCAGAAAAGTCGCACCCATGATGGCTCACTCCTGAGTGTGATTAAGGACACATGTGCAATCCTGCTCCCTCCATATCCCATCCCAGGGATGCTTGGTGCTCCAGAGCTCTGCACCCCCGACTCCAACATGTGTGCACACACACCACACATACACACACACACACACACACACACACACACACACACACACTCCCCGCTACTGCCCCTCAGGATTCTCCAACTCCTTCTCAGATAAGTCCAGCATGGAGGAGGGTGTAAGCTCCCCAACTCTGACTGAATGCTGAGAACTTTCCACAGGTCCCTTACCTTCTTGCGGGTTTATTTTCTTCCCATTTAATGACACTTCCTGATTCTGTATCTTTTCTTTTTCCAGTTTGCAAGCTCTGTCTGGACTGTCTGCTCAGGCATCTGCCATAACCATGTCACCTGGAAGAGATAAACTTGTGAGAAAGAGAGACTTCCTGGCACTCAACGTTGGAGATTCTTGGGTTTCTCATCAGGTGTTTTTTGCCTGCATGGAGAACTGGGCCTCTGCTACCTGGTCAGGATGTGTGTTGAGGGGTGGAGGGAGGGTTTTTTTCTTTCTACAGGGAATGGCATCAAACCCACCAGCACGGAACCCCGCTCAGGTGTCTCGAGCCCTGAATGCAGTGAGCTCAGCTCTCTCTCCAACCAAATCCCCTCTGCTCTCAATTTGTAAACAACTCAACTCTGCCTGCATAATGTGTGAGCCGGTGATGGCAGTGCCTCACTGTGCCCTTCCCTGCTCCCAGCCTAGTACACCTGCTGCCCAGGGCTCTGGCTGCTACTGCTGTCATTATGCTCTGCCATCGCCCGCCCTGCTGCTCGCTGAGCTGGAGGAGCATCCTTGGTGTAGGGAGGAATGTTTATTAGTTTTAATTGGTGGACACGGCTGGACAGTGACAGTTGGGGAGTATTGTGTGTCATTCACCCTGCACCAGGTGCCGGCTGTGATGGCAGATGTAGGTGTAGGTGTATCAGCTTAGAATCCAACCTACAGAGGAGTACCTTTCCAGAATAAGGCAGCTGCTGTGTTTCTCCCCTACTTATGGGAACACACACTCTTCCCTTTCTTTTACCATCTCTTGTGCTTTCCTAAGTGGAAAGGTTTTATTAGTCTGGAATACAATAGTCTCATTCAAAAAAAAAAAAAAAAAAAGAAAGAAAGAAAGAAAACAAACCTATTCTTTCTCCAAAATACATAGTCTATGAATACAAGTACCTTCTTTTTTATGTGACCCTGGCATCTCCCTGAACTGACTGGTAATATTCCATATGTTGCAAGAATTCAGATATATCCTGGGTAATATCCTGAACATCAACTTAGCAAATCTTTTTATAGGCAAATAAAATGTTTCCCAATCGGATTCTACTCCTATTCAACTCTATAACTAACCTCTCCCTATCAAGAAGCCTTGAAGCTGACTGCTTTTCAGTCTAACAGATTGAGTTTTTATGTGTTTAGCTCCTCTTCCAAAAGGAGTTAAGCAATAATACCCATAGCAGAGTTGGGTGGATGTACCAGTGTTCCTTCCAGAAGCAGTGGATCTGGGAGCTGCCAGTTGTCTCCCTTGGATGCACTAGTCCTGGACACTGGTAGAAAATCACACACACACACACACACACACACACACACACACACACACACACACACATACACACACACACACACACACACACATACACACAGCCAAACCTCAGCAAACAGTCATTCTCTCAGGATTCCTTCCTATACTTCAGCCCTTCAGCAAAGCCTTGCCTTCACAAGACCAACAGAAGCCAAGAACATGGCTTGGCGTCGTTGCTTTATGCTTAATAAAGGTAGTGAGTGTCACATATAGCTTCTGCTTGTTTTTACATTTATATCAGCCTCAGCTGCTGCAGGAATGAGCCGAGAGGGGACTTAGTGGCTTCGGAGCTCAGAGCCAGAAACGGTAAAACACTTCTGCCACCTAGCGGTGCAGCCAAAGCTGCACTCATCGGAAAATGTAGATGCGTCTATAGCGCCAGGGAAAATCAACTTGTTAGACTTCAGCTTCAGTTTCAAAGGAGACAAAACATATACCCCACGTCCTCAAGTGCAGTAATTAAAAGTGACCTAAAAGCAATGTTTTAATGATGCCAGATCTTTCAGCAGTAAACGACTAAACAAAATACCCTATGCTGGTAACTAATTACAGTGTTCCCAATTGTTGATTTATAAAATGAAGTGACCCAAGCAAATGAAATCATTGTACTGAGTTTTTTCTCCAGAGTCTCAGTGTTATTTTTGTTTGTTTTGTTTCGTTTTGTTTTGTTTTGTTTTGTTTGCCATCTTTGGTTTAGCTATATACCGTTCCAAAATTCAGGCAAGGAGATTATTAACTTGGAGAAAAAAATAGCTCATGTCTTAGTACAGAGTATGTACAGCCACAGAAGATGCCACTCATCCTAAAACAATGGAAAAGAGGAAACATTCAGGATGTATATAACTCATGATTGAATACAGTCATTATTGAATCCTATCTTCACATGGCTTTAAACAACACAATATATAAATACTGCAAAATAAACCAATTATTAAATCAGTTCCAAATTGCTGCTGAGTGGGTCTCTGCCACTGTTTTAACAGAAGTCAATGTCATATGTAATGGAATCGTTCTGTAAGTACTGAGGGGTTGATTCCTTTTCAAAAGACAACAGCGTTTGAGAAAGAATGAGTATTCTGAAAGGAATTTAGGAGAACAGTCCAAACAGCAGATGGTATGTCTCCTTATGGATACTCAGCATTCAACAGTGAGAGAGATTTAGATAATGCTAAAGGTGTAAACTGCAAAATCAAGTATCCTTCTCCCCTCTAAAAATGTAAAATAAAAAAACAAAACCTATGCATAATTTATGGATGCCCCAGGTTAGTCTTAAATTATGCAATCCACACATCCACGAAACATTGCTTACTATATTCCTTAGTTACTTCATGACACTGATGGCATTCCCCTCCCCTCAATGCACACATGCTTTATTTCTGAGACAAGTCTGTTAAAAAGAGATGTCTGTATCTACCAAGTGAGTAGCACTCATTTCTAAAGCAAATATATCGGTGAGCAGGGAAGCACAAAGGCATTTGCTAACTAAATGCTTCTTTTATCAACTCAGTGGTCTTCCCTGCATAGAAAGCTTCTCAGATGTGCATTATGGGATTTAAAGTACTCTCAAAGTTCATTACCTTCGTGGTCCTTCCCATCTTCATGTGAAATTAACTGTATCTCCTATATGTACATCTACTTAAGGTAGTAATTTAATGGCAATAACATCTATATCTAAGAAGGTTATTTTTCCCTTGGGTCTGCTTCACACTCAGAGATCTCTTCATGGTGTTTAGAATAAAAACCGGAAATGCTGCTTTCCTTCTGTTTTAGAGAAATGAGGAAGAAAAAGACAAAGGAGAACAATCAAATAAATTTTAAAGCAATAATCCTAGAAAATAGTAATGCCACAAATATGAGTGTTCAGTGGGGAAGGAAGATGAATAAAGCATAGGTATATTTAATTTGCATTAAATAATCTCCAAAATTTTTAGTTTTTCATCTTATACTCTCTTTTCATCTCCTCTCTGCAACACCCCCCTAATATGCATACGAAACCTTGCTCCATCTTTTTATTTAGGAAAATTATGTTTACTTCCCCTATTTTCATATACATTCAGGGTAGGTATTCTCAAGCCACACTAGATAAGTGCTGTGTCATAACGTTAATTTCCCCTCCTTTTATGGGCAGAGCTCTGGTTTTGTTCCCTTTTTCTACTCTTCTCACACTTGACTCAGAGAGACTGAGTCTTTATCTAGCACTAAACCCCAATTTGCAAAACAAATCATCATCACCTCATTATATTAGTTGGTGAGCATGTGACCTAGATCTTCCCAATATCATGGGAGGTGTGCTGAGGAATTCAGAGGATGACTCTGAATTCCTACAACAACAAACCCAGAAATTGTCTTCCTTTTTCCCTCCGGACATGGCTCTTTTTAACTGTTTCTCTTGAAATGGTCGTATCCATCTTACATCTCTGAAAGAAAGCAGCCTTTAGGATGACTGTAGAGGATGAATGGAATTTGAGTCTGTGATGACTTTGGCCCCTGGGTCCACTAATACCAAAGCCCTTGACCTGTAAATAAAAGTTAGTGTACTTTGGCCAAATGGACCCTCATTTATTCCTTTGCCCAATGGCCAGCAACTGTGAAGACTACAGATGGCTCCTTCTCTTTCCATACTTTCAATTCTAGAACCTTGATCTTGTCTGCATTACTACTGAAAATTACTCTGAATATTCTAATTATCCATTCTTTCCTCCTTCACATACAGTTTCCTATTGAATCCTATAGATTTCACTTTGTAAATATCTCTTGATTCGACCTTTCCTAATCTATTCCACATTTGCTATTTTAGTTCACTCCCTCATAACTTTTCTTTTGGAGTCTTGGTACAGCCTCATAACTCCTCTATTCAAATAAACCCTTTGTTCTGTCTAGAATGATCTTATAAATTTCAAATACAGTAGGTCGTTCTCTATGCTTCAGTGCATGTCAAAATGTCCCTCTGTATTCAGGTTCAAAGAAAAACCCTTTTCTGTGATCAATAAGCACTTTTTTTTTGATTTGCTTTTCCTGCTTGCCCTATGCTAGATTTTTTTAAAATTTTCATTGAAGTATAGTTGATTTACAATGTTATGTTAGTTTCAGGTGTACAGCAAAGTCAATCTGTTATACATATACATATATCCATTCTTTCTCAGATTCTTTTCCCATGTAGGTTATTACAGAATATTGAGTAGAGTTCTTTGCGCAATACAGTAGGTCCTTATTAGTTATCTACTAAACAGAAATAGACTCACAGATCTCGAAATCAAACTCATGGATACCCAAGAGGAAACGTGGGGGGAAAGGATAAATTAGGAGATTGGGATTAACAAATAAGCACTTCTTCTTGATCATCGTTGGAAATTCAGCTTTCCTACCCTTCTCCTCTTTATCCTCTACCTCCCAGCTGTACTGAAATAATTATGCATCTAAAATCTTGCTATTTCTTGCCCCTGGGCCTTTGCACTGGCTCCCTCTGCCTGTGATACCTTCCTCATCAAGCAACCCCAACTCTAGTTTGCTTCAGCTAGTTACTTTGTTGTCAAGTCTCTGAGAAGCCAGCTCTCCCATCCTAACTTCTGTTTTGTTTGTGTGTCCCTCTTCCACTTCCCATCTCACACTGTCCTCACCTGTTACATAATGCTGAACACACTGTTATGTCATTTGTTTTGTTTATGAATTTCTGTACTAGTAAATGAGCTCTTTCAGAACCCAGCGCATAACTTTACCAAAACTTCATACCATGCCTGGTCTAGAAAAAACTCTCAATAAAAAATTTCTGATAAATGACAATATCTAATGGCTTCCCAAGTTACAGAGTAACGATTCTAAAAGGCACAGGGCTAAATAGTGTTGCAAATGCAAATAGAATTGAGAGGTCATTTTATTTCAATATACTGGTTCAGATTTAGTTTACTCTGGACCCTAGCGGTTAAAACTTAGAACTGTCATTTAAGACAAATAGCTTCTTCAAAGGGCTTTAGCAGAGCCTTATAGTTAGAATTGCTTCAGGCAGATCTTTTAGCCTTCCTATCATCCTCTTTCTTATTTACAAAACAGGGGCAATAGTATTGCTCATCTCTTTTTGCCAAGGAATGATTAATGTAAGGGTCAGTGAAACCAATACCCATGGAAATGATTAAAGGCAAGGCTAGGACTCAAAAAGATTATCCTTGTACTCTTTTTTGGTTCGTTATATCCTTCTGTGTATTTACTGAATACGAGAAATTCAACCATAGTACAGCACGGAGTACATTTTTCCTATAGTTTCTGAGAAAGGAATATGAGACAAACAAAAGAACCACAGTGCATCATCTGTACATACCTTTCTGCATTACAAAGTGGAGTTCAACATCTTTCTATTTCACTATGTGTTTATGTATCAGGCAGCAAGCCCTTGACCCTGTAACATGTTATATTTCAATGCATTTAATCAATTCTATGTTTAAACCCTGAAATGCTGTGCATTTTGATTCTACTCAGTATGTGGCAGTATAAATACAATGGTTCTATGGGGAAAAATTCATAATAGTTGTAATGAAGTGAAATCTGAGTTGCGTTTCTGAATATTTTAAGAATGATCAGAGTTACGTTGCTATGTAGATAAAAACTCTCTAAAACAGACTCATTTCTCATCTTCCTTAGTTATCTCCTCAAATGTTAGTATCACGGAGCCTCTCTCAACTGCTCTATTTAAAACGGCACCCCACCGCACCCCTGTGCCCTCCAACACACACACATTCTCTCTCTCTCTCCCTCCTTCCCTCTCTCCATACTTTCTTTCCTGTCATGCTTTCCTGCTGCCTTTTCATCCCTGTATCACAACACTAGATGACACACCATTTATTTTACTTTGACATATCCTTTACTTGTTTTTTGACTTCATGCCTGTCTCTTCCCACCAGAAGGTAAGTTTCATGAGGGCAGAAGCAGGTTTCTTCATGCCCCATTACCAGTGCCCAGAACAGCATCTAGCAAGTAGGAGGTACTCAGTAAATAAGCGCTGGGATAATGAGTATCTTATGCTGAAGAAATCATTTCACTTTGGAGATTCTTTCATAAAAGGACCTTTTTTCCACAAAAATATTTTTATTGTTTTAATTTTTTTATTGGAGTATAATTGATTCACAATATTATATTAGTTTCAGGGGTACATCATAGTGATTCAGTATTTTTATAGATTATACTCCATTTAACGTTTTTACAAAATAATGACTATGTTTATGCTGTGCAATACAATATATCCATGTAGCTTATTTATTTTATACATAGTAGTTTGTACCTCTTGATCCCCTACCCCTATCTTTCCCCTCCCCCTTCCCTCTCCCCACTGGTAACCACTAGTTTGTTCTCTATATCAGTGACTCTGCTTCTGTTTTGTTATATACAGTTGTTTGTTTTATTTTTGAGATTCCACATATAAGCAACAACATAGAGTATTTTTCTTTCTCTGTCTGATTTATTAACCACATGAGATATCACCTCACACCTGTCAGAATGGCTATTATCAAAAAGAACACAAATAACAAATGTTGGCCAAGCTGTGGAGAAATGGGAACCCTCCTACACTGTTGATGGGAATGTAAATTGGTGCAGCCACTGTGGAAAACAGTATGGAGGTTTCTCAGAAAAGGACCTTTATATCCTGTGACCTGTGACCTGCTTTGTTCCCTTGACACTTTTTTTTTTTTAACATATCATGATATCCTAGTATCAATGGTGTTATTCAGAAATCTTCTCAAGTGTGCCCTTTGGAATCTACAATTTCCAATGCAGGATCTCATAGGTGGGGATACACAGTTGATAAAAGCTAAAAGAAAATTAATAATTCCACATTTTATCTCACTGCTTTAAAAAAATTATTTATCCTCTGAGATACAAAGCATGATGATAGAAGTTAAAAGAATAGAATGTTCTTGTAGCTTACAAAGTGATCTCCCAGCCCCATGCAAATGCTATATGTAACTGGCAGCCCATGTGCCACTATAGGAAGGTAATAAAGGAAAGTCTGTTTCTAAGACAACAGCATTTTATTTCATGTCTTATGCTGTAATAATAGTTCCTATGACTTTGAGGATCATCTGGAATTTTGCCAGGAATAAAACAGTGTAAATTAACCAACAGTTAAAAACCCCTTCAAAGGATCAAAATAAACAAAGACAGATAATTTTATTTTATTGTTTGAAAACAAGTATTACAGTAACTTTATAGCAATTTATACTGAGCTACCATGACAAAGAGGTAGAATTCAAATATTTAAAAATATACTACATTTCAATTAAAGTGGCTATTGATGGAGAAACACACCTACTAATTCTGAAGGATTAGTTTCCTGACAATATCAGAAAATTACAGACTATCATACATGAGTTTCAGACCTTATTTTCCTATCTTTCTCATGCACTTACTCATCCTGACCATGCCCCCATTTTCTCTATTAAATGGAAAGAATAACACTGATACATTTAAATGAAATAAAAAAATATATAGATTGAAAACAGCTGTGAGTCTTCTGTGTAAAAATTATTTTAGGAAAACATACAATACATTAACACCATGAATAATTCAGCCCTGATTCCGAAAATACTCCACATAGACTTTATTCTACATAAATGATAAGACCTTCATTGTATTAACAATTATATTTCAGTCTTATGAATGTTATTACCAGAACATGTGTTCTTAACAATTGTTTCAAGCATTTTTTTCTTGTATCCAAAAAGAGGAGAGAATATTAGTAATACATATTTAGGTTGAAGGATTTTTTTTTTTTTTTTTTTTTTTTTTTGCGGTTTGCGGGCCTCTCACTGTTGTGGCCTCTCCCGTTGCAGAGCACAGGTTCCGGAAGCGCAGGCTCAGCGGCCATGGCTCATGGGCCCAGCCACTCTGCGGCATGTGGGATCTTCCCGGACCGGGACACGAACCCGTGTCCTCTGCATTGGCAGGCGGGCTCTCAACCACTGCACCACCAGGGAAGCCTGAAGGATTTTTTTAAATGAAAAAATTACCTTTCCATATTTTAAAATTAAGTTTTATACAGCATGTTCATGTAATAAATTAAAACAGATTCCTTACTCCTCCCCCCACCAATTCTTCCACTAAAAAACGTGCTCAAGATTATAAGACAATTTGGTAAGTTTTTTCTGGGTTTTTTTTTTTGTTTGTTTTTTATTTTTATTTTTTTGAGGTTACTTATAAGTTCAAGTAAAGAAAAGGTACAGATGAGGGAAGAAAAGAGTTGTGATAAATTTAAAGAATAACTAATAAGTACCTGCCATGAATAAGGGGAAAAATATAGAGATAAGACGATGATAAAACATTGTCTTAAGATTATGATATATGCAAAAAGATAGACACAAACTATGTCCTAAATGCCTCAAAACTGTGAATGAAAAATCCTTTTATTTTTCTTTTAGCTTTTTTTTTAAGTTGAAGTATAGTTGATTTATAATATTGTGTTAGTTTCTGGTGTACAGTGAAGTGATTCAGTTAAATCAGATTACTTTCCATTATCATTTATCACAGGATATTGAATATAGTTCCCTGTGCTATACGGCAGGAACTTGTTGTTTATTTTATATACAATAGTGTGTATCTGCTAATGCTAAACTCCTAATTTATTCTTCCCCCACCCCCTTCCCCTTTGGTAACCATAAGTTTGTTATGCAAGCTCTCATTTCAGTCTGAATTACAACAGAGGTGAAAGGATATTAATATAAATGTTAAAGAAAAAATATTGGATCAGAACATTGTATTATTTTTAATTCATTCTGTATACCAGTGAGCGAAATGTTCACTTTTATTTCTGGAAGGTTTTCCAAAATTTGTTCCTCCATTCTCCTTTGTTTCCTTCCAGGGCCTCACAGTAAAACTTCTGAAATTGTAGTTTACAAACAGGTAGGCATTTCATACCACCTTTTGTTCATGTTCCTTCAGCCAGTTTTCAACACATGTGATTGCTCATTATTTGGGGAATAAGATTTCGTTAAACACTATATCAAATGCCTCACTAAAATCAATACTCATGACACCTGTTTTGCGGCCTTTATTCATTTAGGCTGTGGTTCTATCAAGACCTAGAAACAAATAGGTGCTCTATATAGGATACCTGTGAGTCGTGCTTGTCTGTCTTTTGAGAGTTTACGCATATGTTTTTATTAAAAATTTGTTATTTTACTTTACTAAGGAGAGTTTTAAACATATTTGAGTAAAATATTCATACTGGATCTGCTTGCCTACTTTCAAAATCACAGGTGAATGACACATTTTATCTATAATGTTTTATATTTTTCAGGTTCTGTGACTCCTGAAAAGTCAATCATTCTTTATTTGATAATGTGTTCATTCACTTAAACAAGTTCTATCCATTATGTTGTCAGTTTTCCATGATTAAAATACATTTTCTAATGGAATTACTTTGGTTCTGTATACCCAATCACCTAGTTATCAGAAAAATTTTTATAGTTAAATGTGAAATGTTTTGGCTAAATTGAAAAAGCTGCCTGCAAAAGACACAAATGCATGCCACTTTCAATATTCTGAATAATTTATAACGTTGGCATCAATAACTTACATAACACTAAATATCAAGGCAGACTCACTAAATGGATAGTCCTAAAACCAAACTCTTTGTGTTGAGCCATTGGCAACAAGGGATCATGGAGTAAATGGGGGCTCTGGTTACTCTGGCCGTGCTAACCCTGGCTCCCCTAGCTGAAAGGATCAGGAAGGGTAATTCAACGGTAAATATTGAAATGATAAACAACAACAGGTTGCAACTTGATTAATTTTGGGTCTAAAATTGTTGGTAATTTCTACATATCTCTAGTTTGCTTTTTAAAGCACAACCTCTGAGCTCATCAGATCTGCTTCCATCTCTTAATGTCAAGAGTGTCACGAGAATGAAATTAAGGAAAGGCAAATTACTCATTGATCCATAGATACTTAGACTTTTAGAATGTTTGAGCAGCGAGGATGCCTATAGAACATTTGCTTTAACCGCCTTATTTTATAGATGGGGAGAAGGGTTCCACTGACATTAGGCAACTTTCTCAGAGTAGCACAGCCAGTTAGAAGCAGGATGAGTACACAATTTGTACTGATTTCCAATCTGAGATTCTATGCATAATACCACACTATTTCCTCATTCTTCAATAAGAGGAGAATAACTTTGTTGTAGAGTTTACAGGATTCAAAATTTCTATGAAAAAATTGTTACAATATCTAGAATTCCTTAGAGAAATTCTAGAATTCCCAGGAGTACTGAGGTATGTAGACATGAACTATATTGATGACTTGTTTAAAATTCATTGCTATATTCTATATTTAAAATAAATATTTTGCTCATTATATTCAATTTTAATAAAGAGAAAGACCTGGAATAAATCAAGAGAAGCAACTATCTCTCCTTATAACATCTTATTGTGTCACATGTTTTCCACTCCCATCCACATGGTGATTATTGAAAACTGAATCTCCAACCCAAATCTCCCTTCTGTACCCTAGCCCTCACTATTTAATGATCAACACTACTTAATGACCATGAGCACATCAAACTCGAAATGTCAAAAACAGAACTCGTCATGTTTCTCCCACGCCTACACTTCACAACAAAACTGAGTGAGTAAAACTTTTTGCAGGTTTTTCTTCCTTATTCTCTGTTATCAGAGAATATAACCAGCATCCATCCATCTAGCAGCCCCAAACCCCACCCATTCAGCAACACTTCCATCTGTTTCACTTCCCACATGGAATTATTCATCAGAGCTTCTCTGTTACATACCTCTTAAATACCTCCCACCTCCTCAAAAGCTCTACCTGGACTCCCATCCTTTCTTCATCTTCTTGTCCTCAGATCAATCAAACCTTGGACTCTCACATTGTTCTCCTGGAATAATAGAGCAGCAGCTGAACTGCCACATTGTTGTTTTCTCTTCAGAACCTAAATTTAGAACCTGCATTCCTTCTCATAGTCCTACTGGCATATGAGAACTGTCATGACCTAACCCTAGGTTACCTCTATAACCTCATTCTTTCTACTCATGCTTCACTACTTAATGTCCCTCTGAATTTAACTTTGCACTTCTCAGAAAGTTATGTGTTTTCTTTCCCATTCCTGCCTTTACAGAGTGTATTCCCTTTGCGGAGAATAATTAACCTCTAAGACTCACCAACTGACCCTAATTTTTTTGACTAAGCAAAGATGATCTTCCTTGAAAACCAACTAAGCCATTGCCTCTTTCAGGAAGCCTTCTCTGACTGTCACAGATGTATTAGATGCTGCTCATAGCCATTACCATACAAAATTAAATGCATCTCAGTTAGTAAGTAGCATACAGCATTGTGATTTTTCCATTTTGAAGTTTTTAAATTACTTTTAAATGTTCTGGGGTCCTACAGTCTCCAGTTCAGCAAAACAAGAGAGCTAGGTTGAATGAAACCTTAAAATACCTTCCAAATGTAAATATGTTATATTTCTTATAGCATACTAAGTACTGATTTTAATGAAGAGGATTTCATAAGCACTTATTATGTATAAATTATTTAACATCCATTTTCTCATTGAATTTGTTATTGGTGGGATACCTTATGTTACAGTAACAGAAACTTAGTTTAAACTACTTTAAATAAAAATAGTAATTTTATTACCTCACAAAACAAAACAAAACACAAATCCCAAAACAAGAATTAGCTCCTGGTACAATTGAATCCAGGGCTCAAACAGTATCTTCAGCACTTGGTCTCTTCTTCGTTTTTGTCTCTTTATTCCTCAGAGTTAGTCTGTTTCTCATATAAGCCCTCTTAGAAGCAGTGGTCCTGAAAAAGCTCAAGTTTTTAATTATCATTCATCTAATAACTCCAGAAGAAATATAGTTTTTCTTTCCCAATAAAATTCTATGTTTGGATCTTACTGGACCTACTTGAGCTGTGTGAATTTTTTTTTTTTTTTTTTTTTTTTGTGATCAGAGACATTCAAAAGCAAGACTAACTAGTCCTAAGTACCCAACCCTAAACTAAGAGTAATGGAGTCAGGCCCACCCTACCTCATCTTGAGTAGGTTTGTTGAGACCTGAGATCAGGGTAGGGTTTGTTGCCAAAAGTTAATCTCTTATTAGAAGAAAAGAGATTTAGGCTGGCCAGGCAAATATAGCACATAACCTGCAACAAATTCCAACAATTTGTGAGGTTGGTGTTATTATTGCCCTGTATTTTCTCACCAGACTAGGGGTCAAGAAACTTCTTCTATAAAGGACCAGAAAATCAATATTTTATGCTTTTGTGAGTTGTATATGGTCTCTGTCACATATGCTACTTATCTTTTTTTACAACCCCTCAAAAATGTGAAAAACTTCTTTAGCTTGAAGGCTGTACAGAAACCAGCTGTGGGCTGGATTTGACTCATGGGTCATAGTTTACTGGTCCCTGCACTAGACAGTAAGTTGAATGCAGAATCTGTGTCTTTGGGGTATTAGTATCCCTAGTGAACATAGTGAGTGCTCAATGTTTGTTTGCTGAATAGATGCAGAATTGGATCAATTAAATTGAGGATTAGAATGAGGAAATGAATTTCAAACTCATTTCATACATAACATTTGAATAACCAGAGATGGAAACTCTTTCTCAAACACTTGATAAATTTCATCTGACCTCAGCCTTTTGGGGAAAACAAATTTGGGGGAGAAGGGGAGGAGAAGAGAGGAAGAGAGAAAAGAGCTGTGGTTCTAAATAATAATTCTTCATGCAGTTGTTAAAGATCACATAGAGAATGCAGTGGACCTTTCTGTTGGGACTGCAGAGGGAAAAAAACAAAGGATCTGGGAAAACACACTCTCTTGAGGCATCACCCAAACTGCTTAACCATCACTGCCTAAAGGACAAGTTTACTGAGAGAAACTATTTGAGAGACAGGTGGTAATGCCTCTAGTTGTATTTTAAAACTATCCTATCTAACTTATGCCTCCAAGCTCCTAAATGCTAAAGCCCTTGGCTTCCTATGACCACAGTTGCTAAGATGTATAGCTGCAGTAACAATCAAGGAAAATGAAGCTTCTGTGAGCTGGAATGAAATAGTACAGGAAGAGAAATCACTACTTTATATTAGGGAGTGTTCCTTTAATTTATGCTATATAGTATTTTCTTATTTATCTTTCTTTAATAAACGTGTCACAATTTCATATATGTCTTTCTACCACTTCAGTCATTCTGTGTCATTTTTTTCTAGTACTATGATTCTGACAGTCTTTCAACTTCACCTAAATGCCAACTCCTTTGATCCCAACATCTTTTTCACATGTCATACCCGATGAAGCCCTCTTTTCCTTTTCAGGAAGTTTAAAATACACAATCAAGGGAGTTATTACATCCAATCTAAGTTCCTTGCTCCTCATTATGGCTGAATGGTGGTCCCCAAAGTGATATGCCCATGTCCTCATTCCAAGAACCGTGAATGTTTTCTTACTTAGAAAAAAGGGTCTTTGCAAATGTAATTATGTCAAAGATCTTGAGATGAGGAGATCGTCCTGGATTATCCAGGTGGACCTTAAATCCAATGACAAGTGTTCTTAGAAATGACACACAGAAGACACACAGAGAAGGTGATACGAAGACAGACACCTCTGCAGACCAAACTCAGGTACCAGCATCAGCTTTCAACTCTCATTGGTTGTCTGGGCCCAGTAATGATGAGGCAAAGTATGAACAAAGAATCAGGCACATGTGTAGTGGCCTCCCAGGAAAGCCATTAAAATAGTTTTATTATCTTTCATCTTTGATAAGACTGACTTCTTAAATTTCGCACGGACTAAGTTGGATATTTTGTTTGTTTGTTTGTTTGTCTTTTGCGGTACACGGGCCTCTCACTGTTGTGGCCTCTCCCGTTGCGGAGCACAGGCTCCGGACGCGCAGGCTCAGCGGCCATGGCTCACGGTAGCCGCTCCACGGCATGTGGGATCTTCCCGGACCGGGGCACGAAAACATGTCCCCTGCATCGGCAGGCGGACCCTCAACAACTGCGTCACCAGGGAAGCCCTAAGCTGGATAATTTTAAGTAGTGGAGTCATGAATTACTCCCACATACTCCAATGTGTAAGAAAAAGGTAATGGCATTTTAAATTTATTTACTACATTTATGGTGTGAACTTTCCTCACAGAAGCACATTCAACTGGATAGTATAGAAAAAAATGAAGTCTTCCAATCTAACAAAGCAAACACTTCAGCCAGTTCCTCCTTGGGGGATGAGTGCTGTCTTAGAGATTACCTCTTCTTCCCCATCTCTTTGCTAAGAGGATATCTGAGTATATACTGGGAGAAGCTTATGTGGGGAGCAGTTGGTTCCTTCCTGATACTCTTCACTAGCACTTTGGTCACCTGCAGTGATGCCATTTACCAGTGTGGTTAACTGGACACCCCAAAGGCATTCATTCCGCCTGGTGAAATAGTGATGTGTCTTTTGTCTCAAGCAGTGCTCAAAGGGAAGCTATTTCATCTCTGTGCTGACAGGAGATAGCTCGTCCTTAGCTCCCCCTGTCGCCATGGACACCTGACCTCTAGCAATAACTCCCATGTGGTCCCTCACCCAGTTGGACCATAGGGCGGCTCTTGACTTCAGGTCCTTTCCATTCAGCGACACTAACTCCTCAGCCCTCCAACATGCTTATCAGCCAGCACACTAAGTTTCCTTCTGTTCCTTCCAGCTGGATGTGTTTATCAACCCAGGAACTGAGGTGGACTTTCTGGGGCAAAGCCTACTCTCTGGTTCCCACTGCCTTCCCAGAATGAACTGCCTCTTCTACCCCAAGGCAGCCACCTCACAGACTGTGCAGGGACTTCTCCTCTTAGGGTCCCCAAAGGAAATGAGATCAAAGCCCCTCTGGTCTATGTTGTTCCCTCTACCTCGCCAAATATCATAAAAGTCCCTTACCTCCAACAAGACAGAAGCCTTCACAGAGGTTAAACAAGCCCCCCCTTCCTCTCTCCACCTCATCCTCTCTCCACACCAAGTTGAACTGGGACAAGCAGGTCTGGAAGATTATTTTCTCCTCCTTTAATAAAGGGTGAAAATTCTATGATTAAGAAACCAGGCTTTTGATAATGTTATAGAAGGAAATGAAGAAATTTAGAAAATACAGTTCCCTCTAGGTAAAACCAACTCCCAAGCATATTGTCTTACTGAGGACTTTAAAATGGTATTTTGGGTGTCAGAGCTACATACAGCTTTTCTCCTTTCCTCTTTGCATTCATGCCATAACATTCTTCATGCTTTTGGAAGCAGATTGATGCATCAGGCTGAACATGGAGGACATCGTGTACAAGAAAATAAGTAAAAAGCACAGTAAATAAGAAATAACTCACTACACTTTTGTAGATAGTAAACTAGAGGAGGAAGCTCAAGCCTATTTCATGTGGATGTTCTACTAAACAAAACTGAGGAGTCTGCACAGGCACCTGTTTGTGTACTGCAGTCCTAAGCTTGAAACTTGACCAGTATTCCAACACTTATGAGAACTGGAGAAAAAATATCCTTTTCACTACAATCAGCTTTAGGATATGTCTCTTGCTTTACTTATGCAGTCCTGCAACCTCCTCTGATGTTTAGGGAACAGCAACTAATAACTTACTATTGATAATAAGTTTCTTACTGTATTTTCTTCCTCAACCCTGCATCATTTTCATCTTGCTCTTAAATTTTTTCTTTTAGTCAAAAAATTTTTATCATTATAAGACCAAAGAGACTTTTTCCATGGCAACCTATCCGTGTTATTCTCTCATTCATTAAATCATATTTATTTTAGTGCAGTTATTAAAATTTTAAAGTAAAATGACTGATAAAAGCCATTTTTCATTTTAATACATAGTTTTCTTTTGTGAACTTTGAAAGTTTACTTTTGATTGATCTTTAATGACAAAGTCATCTTTCTCCCATGTTAAACTGATTCTTGAGCACTCTATTTTTCTCTTAGGTGATGTACCAGAATTAACCTGAACATTTTTTTGAAGTTTTAATATAAGTATTAATTCTCAAAATCTGTTGCAAATTATGATCTTTGTTCCATAGCAAACATGCTACATTTATGGACATGTATAACTCAAAACAGTCTTTTTTAAAACTCCTCTTTGAAAGGTAATTAATCTCATTAAATTAGGAATAAGCATTAAGCTAGCAAACCAAACTTTTAATTTAATTATGAGTTTCACAGTATCTAAGTGACCTTAAAGAACATACCATAACCCTGGGCCATAGTTTTTAAACAGTTAACAGAAAATAGATATATCCTCACCTGCTGAATTATATTTTAGAGTGTATGAAACAAATTAGGCAAATTATTCTCATTTTTATTATTTTGGGAATATGTTTATATGAATTCTCAGAAGAAAGGAAACCATAGTGTTGATTTTACAAATGCCATTGCTTTGTTAAGCATAAATGTTTGTAAAGCCGTGGAAGCACTTATTCCTGTAGAGCCACATAGACGCCAATACATACCATGTCTGACACATACTAACTTCTTTTTTCTAAATTAATTTATTTTTTATTGAAGTATAGTTGATTTACAATGTCATGTTAGAAACAATATTCTTTTTCAAATTATTTTCCCTTATAGGTTTATTACAAAATATTGAGTATAGTTCCCTGTGCTATACTGTAGGTCCTTGTTGGTTATCTATTTTATATATAGTAGTGTGACATACTAACCTCTTATAGAGGATGAGGGTTCAGTAACACTCATTCTCCCTTGCTCATCTGCCCTGGGAGGAAGATATATCCCCATCCCATTGGTGTTGGACTTGTCCACGTGATGTGCACTGACCAATGGAATAGGGGTGAAAGTAAAGGAGTGTCAATTTCCAGTGACATCTCTAAGAGTCAGTAAAAGTGTCTGGCAGCCTTCC
Source organism: Stenella coeruleoalba (assembly GCF_951394435.1). Classification (NCBI taxonomy): domain Eukaryota; kingdom Metazoa; phylum Chordata; class Mammalia; order Artiodactyla; family Delphinidae; genus Stenella; species Stenella coeruleoalba. Next base: position 26,305,476 of record NC_137164.1, on the reverse strand, counting down.
TGCCCTCTTTGCTCTGGCATGACAACAGTGTACTTATGTTAGAGCTGCTCCATCAAATGAGGCTTTTGACGAGAGGTCATGTGGTGCAATCCAGAGCCTGACCATGGGGTCAGCCTGGCGTGGAGCTGCTGCAGCCAATCCACAGGTTTGTGAATGAGGAATCAATACATATTCCTGTAAACCACTGAGATTTGGAGAGTAATGGGTTCATAGCATCATTACAGCAATAGCGTATAAACATAGTCATTGACACCTAGAAGACGTGTGCTGGCGAAGCCAAAATCTGAAATATGTGTCACGTGGCTTTGGAGCCTGAGTGGAAGGCAGCATGGAAACTGTTAATTCTGTCCAGACAAATGGGGAAGTATTTATGGCCAAATAGTTGGCAAAACGGTCACCTGAAGGAACTTAGAAGGCAGAAAATATACCTAATGAATCTGTAGGGTTGGGCAAGGAGATATTGAGGTAGAATATTACTAGCATGAGTTGTTTGTTAGAAGCCATGGTTGATAAATATCATGAGTGAGAGATGAGCTCAGGAAAGAATTGGCCTTTTTACAAGAAGGGATAAAAGGGGAAGAGAGAATCCAAACATGCCTGGACTTTAAAAGTTTCAAGATGTAACTGATTCTCATCTCCCAGCCTCTTCAGCCTGGAAATGATTGTCAGATTAAGAGAGAGCTGGGGAGAAAGACCAGCCTAAGGCAACACTGTCACACCTTTTGTTAAGACCTCTGATTGGATTAAGATGCCCTCCAGTAATTTTTTTTTCAATAAAATGGCTCAGTGAAAAGAGGCTAAAGACACAATCTACAGAAGTCTAATAATCTCAAAATGTCTGTAAGTCTATAGATCTACTGGCACATGGTAGTGACTGAAATCATATCTATTAAAAACATGTTTTTGAGACAGTCATATTGCCAAAAGTGCTGTAAAACTAGACCAAGAAGACTGTGACTGTTAAAGAAGTTAAACAATCACAGGCCCTCAAAATTTCTAGGGACCAGGGGCAGGCTGAGAATGTAGCTCAGCCAGCAAGGAGCGACTTTCTTCAATGCCTCCCTCAGATGTTATGACATGCCATAGAACAGGAGAGCACACAGAAAAGGTAGAGTCAAAGCCTTGGAGAACAATGAACTTGAGAGCTACTCGCAGGACCAGAAGTGGAGCCTATCAAGGAAGATCCTCTAAATCCAAAATAAGGGGCCTCACAGTATCAGCCCAGTGGGTTACTGTGTGGTTCCCTTTGTTCCAGTCATTGAATAGGAGTGAGTACTGCAGTTGTCTTGTCCCTTGACTATCCTGTGTGTTGGAAATGTAGGGGGAAGAGGACTTGTTTATTCTCAGTTTTTAGATTTCCATAATGAGTTGTATCCAGCTATAGCATAGAGACTATCACAAGATGTATAACTCAATAATATATATTGCCTACATGAATAAACTGAGTAAAAGTTAGCTGAAGTGGTATGTGTACTATATATATTGGTCAGGAAAGTTTACTGTACACAATCTAATCAATGAATACCTTCATTCCACAAATATTTATCGGTGCAATAATACACTCAGAATCCTCTAATTGTTCTGCTTCTCTTCCATCTGGATGAGTAAAATCCATCATCCACAGAACTATCACATTGATTCATCTAAAAAGCAGAGTTGACCACATGGGACACACCCTTGATTATACCCAAGTCATGTCTTCTATCATCTACTGGATAAAGTTCACACTCCTTGATATGTTTTACAGGATTCTCCATGAAATGGTTTCTGCTTTCATTTTTAGTCACATGTTTTCCGTTTGTCCTCAAAATTTACACTTATAAATATTAAATGGAGAGGAACAAACATCAATTGTTAGCTGATTCTCAAATTAGCCAATTTTAATAGATGTATCCATGCACTACAGCAGAAGTAGCCTGACCAAACCAAACTGACCTCTTAGCTATTTCAACAGGAAGTCCAAACAAGGAGTAATGAATTGACATGGACAGCTGTATGTTACATTTGTTTTGTTTTGTTTCATGAGTCCCATGACTCACCATCCCCTGACCTGGATTCATCTCACTGAAAGCCCCTTTCAACCAAACAAAAGTGAACTGTACACTTAGAAACTTCAGCCTGTAGCATTATTTGCTGATTAAAAATAATAATAATAATAATGTGAGGGCAGAAATCACATAAGGGGATGTTTTTCTTTCATTTATCTTTCAAACTGCCATCATAGAGAAAGAAAATATTTACAGAGGGAAATAAGTAAACACGGCAACTCCCAAATCTAGATGATTTCGACTCAAAAGAATGTTGAGATGGTTGTATAGATTATGTAATCATTAGAAGTACATCAAGACTCACATATGTTTTTTTTAACATCTTTATTGGAGTATAATTGCTTTACAATGGTGTGTTAGTTTCTGCTTTACAACAAAATGAATCAGTTATATATATATACATATTTGCCCATATCTCTTTCCTCTTGCATCTCCCTCCCTCCCACCCTCCCTCTCCCACCCCTCCAGGCGGTCACAAAGCACAGAGCTGATCTCCCTGTGCTATGCGGAAGACTCACATATATTTTTTAAATGTCATTTTATTTTTACCTGAATTTTCTTGGTTGTCCATACTAGGTTTTATTTCAACCTCAGCACTATTTATAGTTCATACTAAATAGTTCTTTGTTTTGTGCGTGTGTGTGTGTGTGTGTGTGTGTGTGTGTGTTTGTGGTGGTGGTGGTGGTGGTGTGCTGTCCTATACATTGTAGGATATTTAACAGCATCCCTGGTCTTTCCTTACCAGTTGCACCTATACTCCCAGTTGTGACATTCAAAAATGTTACAGATTTTGCCGATTATTCTGTGGGGGAAGAAAAACGAAAGTTCCTGGGCAAGAACTACTAGTCTACACTGATCACATTTTTGAAAATTTGTATAATTTTCCCCATTTTACTCGCCTACGTATATCTTTGTGTAGTTAGACCCACAACACTAACAGGCCATTCAGATGACCACCTCAACAAGCTTTTCTTACAAATGACTCTTCAATCTCTTCAGAGAGGGTGGAAAAGTCTTGTGAACTAAATTCTTCACTGGATTGCAATGACAGCATGACTACTTCTGTTGCATCATTGTACAGTTAGAAAGAACATTTGATTTTTCTCCTAAATATCTTGTGTCCAAGGTGTGGTTTCCAAATAGTCAACCAGTAGAAAGCTCTTGGAAAATCATGTAAATATCTCAGCCTCAGTTTCCTGATATGTAAAATAAAAATTATATCTGTCCAATCAACTTTGATGGTTTGCCCCAGGACCCAATACATTAATAAATGTGAAAGTATATTATAAATAGCATTCAAAAGAAGCACACTATTATTTTAATAATGCTACTTCTCTAAACCCAGTTTGAATATGAAAATTAAGATACTCAGCTTGGGTGATATCACATTTATTCTAATCTCAAGCCTCTAAATTAAGGCACTTCTATAAGAAGACCAAGAAGGGATATGGTAACAGTTAACTTTTTAAAGTGAAATGATGTAGCAAATATTCTCTGAACCAGTTAAATTCTAAATGCTTGTACATGGATGATTCTATAGTGCTTTGCTCAGATAAGTGCTTAATAAATACTTGTGGAATTGAATTAACTGAACCAAAAGACATATTTCCTTCTAACAGATCTAGCAATGTGACAGTTCCTAGTTTCATCATGTGGAAATAAATTATGATGCCTTTAAATAGCAGCTTCATATGGAATTGATAAAATAGGTTAAGAATAAACTCCCCCATATCCATTCATTACAGTTTCTTTGTTGCCTATGTGTTCACGCCAATACCATAAGTATTAATAATGTTTCTTATAATTTACCTTGAAGTTGATAGTTTTATTTATTTTTGAATTTAACATCTTTATTGGAGTATAATCGCTTTACAATGTTGTGCTAATTTCTGCTGTATAACAAAGTGAATCAACTATATGTATACATATATCCCTGTATCCCTTCCCTCTTGTGTCTGCCTCCCACCCTCTTTATCCCACTCCTCTAGGTGGTCACAAAGCACCGACTGATCTCCCTGTGCTATGTGACTCCTTCCCACTAGCTATCTATTTTATATTTGGTAGGGTATATATGTCAGTGCTACTCTCTCACTTCATCCCAGCTTACCCTTCCCCCTCCCCGTGTTCTCAAGTCCATTCTCTGAATCTGCATCTTTATTCCTGTCCTGCCCCTAGGTTTATTAGAACATTTTTTTTAATTCCATATATATGTGCTATCATTGGTAATTTCTTTTCTCTTTCTGACTTACTTCACTCTGTATGACAGACTCTAGGCCCATACACCTCACTACAAATAACTCAATTTCTTTTCTTTTTATGGCTAATATTCCACTGTATATATGTGCCTCATCTCCTTTATCCATTCATCTGTCGATGGACACTTAGGATGCTTCCAAGTCCTGGTTGTTGTAAAGAGTGCTGCAATGAACATTGTGGTACGTGACTCTTTTTGAATGATGGGTTTCTCAGGGTACATGCCCAGTAGTGGGATTGCTGGGTCATAGTTCTATTTTTAGTTTTTTAAGGAACGACCATACTGTTCTCCATAGTGGCTGTATCAATTTACATTCCCACCAAAAGTGCAAGAGGGTTCCCTTTTCTCTGCACCCACTCCAACACTTGTTGTTTGTAGATTTTTTGATGATGGCCATTCTAAACAGTGTGAGGTGATACCTCATTGTAGTTTTGATCTGCATTTCTTTAATAATTAGTGATGTTGAGCATCCTTTCATGTGTTTGTTGGCAATCTGTATATCTTCTTTGGAGAAATGTCGATTAAGATCTTCTACCCATTTTTCATTGTTTGTTTTTTTGATATTGAGCTGCATGAGCTGCTTGTATATTTTGGAGATTAATCCTTTGTCAGTTGCTTCATTTGCAAATAGTTTCTCCCATTCCGAGGGTTGTCTTTCCGTCTTGTTTATGGTTTGCTTTGCTGTGCAAAAGCCTTTAAGTTTCATTAGGTCCCGTTTGTTTATTTTTGGGTTTATTTCCATTTCTCTAAGAGGTGAGTCAAAAAGGATCTTGCTGTGATTTATGTCATAGAGTGTTCTGCCTATATTTTCCTTTAAGAGTTTGATAGTATCTGGTCTTACATTTAGGTCTTTAATGCATTTTGAGTTTATTTTTGTGTATGGTGTAAGGGAGTGTTCTAATTTCATTCTTTCACATGTAGCTGTCAAGTTTTACAAGCACCACTTATTGAAGAGGCCGTCTTTTCTCCATTGTATATATTGGCTCCTTAATCAAAAATAAGGTGACCATATGTGTGTGGGTTTATCTCTGGGCTTTCAATCCTGTTCCATTGATCTATATTTCTGTTTTTGTGCCAGTACCATACTGTCTTGATTACTGAAGCTTTGTAGTATAGTCTGAAGTCAGAGAGCCTGATTCCTCCAGCTCTGTTTTTCTTTCTCAAGATTGCTTTGGCTATTCAGAGTCTTTTGTGTTTCCTCACAAATTGTGAAATTTTTTGTTCTAGTTCTTTGAAAAATGTCATTGGTATTTTGATAGGGATTGCATTGAATCTGTAGACTGCTTTGGGTAGTATAGTCATTTTCACAATGTTGATTCTTCCAATCCAAGAACATGGTATATCTCTCCATCTGTTTGTATTAATTTTAATTTCTTTCATCAGTGTCTTATAATTTTCTACATACAGGTCTTTTGTCTTCTTAGGTAGGTTTATTCCTAGGTATTTTATTATTTTTGTTGCAGTGGTGAATGTGATTGTTTCCTTAATCTCTCTTTCAGATTTTTCACCATTAGTGTATGGGAATGCAAGAGATTTCTGTGCATTAATTTTGTATCCTGTTACTTTAGCAAATTCATTGATTAGCTCTAGTAGTTTTTTGTTAGAATCTTTAGGATTCTCTATGTATAGTATCATGTCATCTGCAAACAGTGATGGTTTTACCTCTTCTTTTCCAGTTTGAATTCCTTTTATTTCTTTTTCTTCTTTGACTGCTGTGATTAATACCTCCAAACATGTTGAATTATAGTGGTGAGAGAGGGCAACCTTGTCTTGTTCCTGATATTATAGGAAATTATTTCAATTTTTCACCACTGAGAGCGATGTTGGCTGTGGGTATGTTATATATGGCCTTTATTATGTTAAGGTAAATTCCCTCTACGTCTACTTTCTAGAGGGTTTTTATCATAAATGGGTGTTGAATTTTCTCAAAAGCTTTTTCTGCATCTATTGAGAATATCATATGGTTTTTATCCTTCAGTTTGTTAATATGGTGTATCACATTGATTATTTGCGTATATTGGAGACTCCTTGCATTCCTGGGGTAAACCCTACTGATCATGGTGTATGACCCCTTTTAATGTGCTGTAGGACTCTGTTTGCTAGTATTTTGTTGAGGATATTTGCGTCTATGTTCATCAGTGATATTGGCCTGTAGTTTTCTTTTTTTGTGACATCTTTGTCTGATTTTTGTATCAGGGTAATGATGGCCTCTTAGGTTGAGTTGAGAGTGTTCCTCCCTCTGCTATATTTTGGAAGAGTTTGAGAAGCATAGGTGTTAGCTTTTCTCTAAATGTTTGATAGAATTCCCCTGTGAAGCCATCTGGTCCTGGGTTTTTGTTTGTTGGAAGATTTTTTAATCACAGTTTCAATTTCAGTGGTTGCTAATTGGTCTGTTTATATTTTCTATTTCTTCCTGGTTCAGTCTCGGAAGGTTGTGCTTTTCTACGAATTTGTTGATTTCTTCCAGTTTGTCCATTTTATTGTCATATAGCTGATTGTAGTAATCTCTCATGATCCTTTGTATTTCTGCAGTGTCAGTTGTTACTTCTCCTTTTTCGTCTCTAATTCTGTTGACTTGAGTTTTCTCCCTTTTTTTCTTGATGAGTCTGGCTAATGGTTTATCAATTATTTTTTTTTATCGCCTCAAAGAACCAGCTTTTAGTTTAATTGATCTTTGCTATTGTGCCCTTCATTTTTTTTTTCATTTATTTCTGATCTGATTTTTATGATTTCTTTCCTTCTGCTAACTTTGGGGGATTTTTTGTTCTTCTTTCTCTAATTGCTTTAGGTGTAAGGTTAAGTTGTTTATTTAAGATTTTTTTTGGTTTCTTGAAGTAGGATTGTATTGCTATAAACTTCCCTCTTAGAACTGCTTTTGCTGCATCCCATACGTTTTGGGACATTGTGTTTTCATTGTCATTTGCTTCTAGGTATTTTTTTAATTTCCTACTTGATTTCTTCAGTAATCTCTTGGTTATTTAGTAGTGTATTGTTTAGCTTCATGTGTTTGTATTTTTTACAGTTATTTTTTTCCTGTAATTGATATATAGTCTCATAGTGTTGTGGGCAGAAAAGATACATGATATGAATTCAGTTTTCTTAAATTTACCAAGGCTTCATTTGTGACCCAAGATATGATCTCTCCTGGAGATATGATCTCTCCTGGAGAATGTTCCATGAGCACTTGAGAAGAAAGTGTATTCTGTTGTTTTTGGATGGAATGTTCTGTAAATATCAATTAAGTCCATCTTGTTTAATGTGTCATTTAAAGCTTCTGTTCCCTTATTTATTTTCATTTTGGATGACCTCTCCATTGGTGAAAGTGTGGTGTTAAAGTCCCCTACTATGATTGTGTTACTGTCGATTTCCCCTTTTAAGACTGTTAGCATTTGCCTTATGTATTGAGGTGCTCCTATATTGGTTGCATAAATATTTACAATTGTTATGTATTCCTCTTGGATTGATCTTGTGATCATTATGTACTGTCATTCTTTATCTCTTGTAGTACTCTTTATTTTAAAGTCTATTTTGTCTGATATGAGAATTGCTACTCCTGCTTTCTTTTGATTATATTTGCATGGAATATCTTTTTCCATCCCCTCACTTTCAGTCTGTATGTGTCCCTAGGTCCTAAGTGGGTCTCTTGTAGACTGAGTATATATGCTTATTGTTTTTGTATCCATTCAGCCAGTCTATGTCTTTGCTTGAAAGATTTAATCAATTTACATTTAGTGTAATTATTGATATGTATGTTCCTATTACCTTTTTCTTAATTATTTTGGGTTTGTTTTTGTAGGTCTTTTTCCTTCTCCTGTGTTTCCTGTCTAGAGAAGTTCCTTTAGCATATGTTGTAAAACTGGTTTGGTGGTGCTGAATTCTCTTAACTTTTGCTTGTCTGTAAAGTTTTTAATTTCTCCATCAAATCTGAATGAGAACCTTCCTGGGTAGAGTAATCTTTTTTTTTTTTTTTTGGTACGCAGGTCTCTGACTGCTGTGGCCTCTCCCGTTGCAGAGCACAGGATCTGGATGCGCAGGCTCAGCGGCCATGGCTCACGGTCCCAGCCACTCCATGGCATGTAGGATCCTCCTGGACCAGGGCACGAACCCGTGTCCCCTGCATTGGCAGGCAGACTCTCAACCGCTGAGACAACAGGGAAGCCCAAGGGTAGAGTAATCTTGGTTGTGGCTTTTTTACCTTTCATCACTTTAATTATGCCCTACCACTCTCTTCAGGCTTGCAGAGTTTCTGCTGAAAGATCAGCTGTTAATCTTATGGGGATTCCCTTGTATGTTATTTGTTGCTTTTCCCTTGCTGCTTTTAATATTGTTTCTTTGTATTTAATTTTTGATAGTTTGATTAATATGTGTCTTGGCATGTTTTTCCTTGGATTTATCCTTTATGGGACTCTCTGCACTTCCTGGACTTGACTATTTCCTTTCCTATGTTTGGGAAGTTTTCAACTATAATCTCTTCAAATATTTTCTCAGACCCTTTATTTTTCTCTTCTTCTGGGACCCCTATTATTTGAATATTGGTGCAATTAATGTTGTCCCAGAGGTCTCTGAGAGTGTCCTCAATTCTTTTCATTCTTTTTTCTTTACTCTTTTCCATGATAGTTATTTACCCTATTTTATCTTCCAGGTCACTTATCCATTCTCTGCCTCAATTATTCTGCTATTGAATTCTCCTAGAGAATTTTTAATTTCACTTATTGTGTTGTTCATCGTTGTTTGTTTGCTCTTTAGTTCTTCTAGGTCCTTGTTAAACATTTCTTGTATTTTCTCCATTTTATTTCCAAGATTTTGGATCATCTTTACTATTATTACTATGAATTCTTTTTCAGGTAGACTGCATATTTCCTCTTCATTTGTTTGGTCTGATGGTTTTTACCTTGCTCCTTCATCTGCTGTATTTTTATCTGTCTTCTCCTTTTGCTCAACTTACTGAGTTTGGGGTCTCCTTTTCACAGGCTGCAGGTTTGTACTCCCTGTTGTGTTTGATATCTGCCCCCAGTTCGTGAGTTTGGTTCAGTGGGTTGTGTAGGCTTCTTGGTGGAGGGTACTGGTGCCTGTGCTCTTCTGTGTGGGACTGTATCTTGTCTTTCTCGTGGGCAGAACCATGTCTGGTGGTGTGTTTTGGGGTGTCTGTGAACTTAGTGTGATTTTAGGCAGCTCTCTGCTAATGGGTGGTATTGTGTTCCTGTCTTGCCAATTGCTTGGCATGGGGCATCCAGCACTGGATCTTGCTGGCTATTGGGTGGAGCTGTGTCTTAGCACTGAGACAGAGATCTCTGGGAGAGTTCTTTCTGTTTGATATTATGTGGGGCTGGAGAGCACTGAATTCAGCTCTCCCACCTCAGAGGCTCAAACCTGACACCAGGCCAAAGCACCAAGTCCTTGCCAGCTACATGGCTCAGAAGAAAAGGGAGAAAAAAAAAGAAAGAAAGAAAGAATAAATTAAAAAAAATTATTATAATGGAAAAATGAAAAAATATTAAAATGAAAAAGATTTAAAAACTAATATTAATAAAAAAAGAGCAACCAAACCAATATACAAATCCACCAATGATAACAAGTGCTAAAAACTATACTAATATAAACATAAAAATCATAAACAATTCAGTCGCAGACAGCAAACCCCAAGTCTAAAATTGCTCCCAAAGTCCACTGCTCAATTTTAGGATGATTCGTTTTCTATTCAGGTATTCCACAGATGCAGCGTACATCAGGTTGATTGTGGGGATTTCATCCACTGCTCCTGAGGCTGCACAGAGTAAGTTCTCTTTTCTGCTTTGTTCCCACAGCTACCGGGGTTCAGCTTTGGTTTTGGCCGCACCTCTGAATGTAGGTCGCCCTCAGGCATCCTTTGGGAAGTCTGACGTCTTCTGCCAGCATTCAATAGGTATTCTGCAGGAGTTGTTCTACATGTAGATGTATTTTCGATGTGTTTGTGGGGAGGAAGGTGATCTCCATGTCTTAGTCCTCCACCATCTTGCAGGTCCCCCCAAAGCTGATAGTTTTAAAACAGCATTTTCTCTATGTTTTCTCATTCCACCTTTCTGAAATGTCTCCATTCTTCAAAGGCCAAATCAATGTCTCTCTCCTCCATTGTTTCCTCCTGTATAGTCTTCTATACACACTAAGAATCACATGGATTTTAAAAAATTCTTTTTGTTGACTCTACAAAATTACAGCCTATACTATTTTATTATGTGACTGTCACCTAACATTTCATGTGTTTTGCATTTTATAACTATTAGTCAGTAAATGGATGTTTGTTATTTGAGTCTGTCCCTGAAAAGTGGAAGTTCTATAAATGCAAGGACTATTTAATTTCCACTACCACCCATCTGTTTGTTTGTTTTGCTGCTGATGATAGTTTTTAAACTCAACATCTAAATGGGAATTCAGATGAATACCTTGAGTATCAAATTAGTTGATGTGTGATGGCATTCTTGCTTTTACGTTCCCATTATATTTCTTTCCTGTCAAAAGAACTTCAGCATATACATTTAAATCAGAATATGCCATCTCATATAGTTTTATATTTTTCCCTCAAGTTGGTCCTTTGAAAATTCATCTATTCAATCTTTAGTCCTTCCTATTCTTTACTTTTAAATTCATAACCTCGCTGTTCTGTTCAGAAGATTTTCCTCTTCCCTTTCCAAGTTTGTTTGCTATGCTTTTCTTCAAGGTAATGCTGTAAAACACAGTCAACAGCTGCCCTTAAATAAATAAAGCCTGAATAAATACATTTTTACCTTTTCAGTAACTTATCCTTAAGGCTCTATAACTGTCATTGCAAACGCTATTCATACTGGAAACTAATACGTTCAAAGTCCAGAAAGTGCATTTCAATAATATGATCAACAATCAATTCTAGACAATATTTTCACCATTTATAATGCCAACTAACACTTCTTAAAAATCAATGTTCTGGGGCTTCCCTGGTGACACAGTGGTTGGGAGTCCACCCGCCAATGCAGGGGACATGGATTTGTGCCCCGGTCCAAGAAGATACAGCATGCCGTGGAGCGGCTGGGCCCGTGAGCCATGGCCATTGGGCCTGCGCGTCCGGAGCCTGTGGTCCGCAACGGGAGAGGCCATGGCAGTGAGAGGCCCACGTACCACAAAAAAAAAAAAATCAATGTTATGGATGCATGTCATTATATATTTGTCCACACCCATAGAATATACAACAGCAAGAGTGAACCCTAAGATAAACTATGAATTTTGGGTGATTATGATGTGTCAGTGTAGCTCCATCAACTGTAACAAATGTACCACTCTGGTGGGGGGGTGTTTATAATGGGGAAGGCTATGGGGCATATGTGGGGACAAGGGGTATATGGGAAATCCCTGTAACTTCCTCTCAATTTTTCTGTGAAGGTAAAACTGCTCTAAAAATATAATAAAGTCTTAAAATTTTTAAAAATTAATGTTCTGTTCACTTTATTTGGGTTCAATAATCAAACTATCTGTAGATCATGTTTCAAGTTTTTTGAATTACCATATTAATCCAGCTCTTTAAATCATGACTTGATCATAGATTAACCTAGGGTAATAACGTATGCTCCATACTTCCTACTTATCATCTGTTTGTGTGTATCGCTGCTCCAATATATCTGATATTTACATTGATAATAATATGAACATTGACTAACGTTATTTGCGAGCTACTTTGCTAAGTACTTCACACTTATTAGCTCATTTATCCTCATATAAAACTGTGAGGTATAAACTATTAATGTTTCCATTATAATAAAAATTAGACCCAGAGAAATTTTATCATTTACTATTGCTCATCCAGTCATTAAATGTCAGAGTCCATGATTTTAATTATTGTGCTTACTTCCATATATAATTTCTCATATATAATTTATTGCATCATTCTTCTTTTCTAATATTGTTCTGGTACGTCTCATTAAAAATTGAGATATAGGGCAGTTTTCATTAATAAAAAAATTAATATATATATATATTTTTTTTAAATAGGCTTACCCCATACAGACATTTGAATAAGCAACTTAGACTTGACCAATAATATGTGTTGCCTATAGACTGAACTCTACCAAATGGCTTCCTTTATTAGAGAATGATTTGTAATTTACATTTTTATATAAGTAGGAATTTCAAAGTTTACTGAAGGCACTTGAACCTTTTCTAACATATACAAGCAAATATAAAACTCCAAACACTATTTTTCTTTAAAAAAATTACAAACATAGAATTTGTGGAGTATGAAGCTTAGCAAGATATTATTTATAAATTGCAAGCAAAATCATGCATAACCACCACAAAAACATGACACAGAAAAGCATGCATGAAGGCATCTAAAAATGGAGCTAGCAAGATCTCAAGGTGTAATTTTCTTAAAGAGTAAACTATCCATAATGAAAGATGGGGTGCATTAATTTCTAGTACCTAGCATAATTCTCAACATATAGTAAGAACCAAATGAATACAGATTGGTTGGCTCTATAATGTGAGTTAATATCAGTAGCAGGACCATGGATCATTCTCACTGGATTCCTTTCTTTTCCATACCTCTATTTTAGTTTACATAAAAATGACATGTGAGTCAGCTCAGCTCTCTAGAACTATACTTCATCACACTTGACAAGGCTTCAATATAGGCTCCTATAGTATAGTCTGAAAACAGCTGAGCTATAGACGTAATAAGCACACTTGCCATGGCAGTATGACATTGGCAGTGCACTAGAGAGAGGTAATTCCAAGAGCTGCCTTGATTCTTCCCATTGTCAAGACCTCTATTGATCAGTTTCCTAGAGCTACAAGATTCATGCTATCATCAAGTCCTGGTTGCTCGGCACCATTTTAGATTCCTTGAGATACCATAATCCCCTGACAACAATGCTTTCTTTTACTTAAGCCTACCAGAGTTGGCTTCTTTTACTTTCAGCAAAAACAACAAACTGCCAATAAAACCTTTACTATCAAACCTCAACTGAAAAAGGCATGTACTTACAATCAGCTCAGAAAACCTCTAACCATTATCAAAGGAGCTTCCCTTTCACTGTAGTCACCTAAATACTTGGTATAATGATTTTTAATATCATTGACAATTTAGTAGGTGAAAATGACATCTCATTGTAATTTTCGTTTTATTTCTTTGAATGCTAGGGAGATTGAATGTATTTTCACATATTCTTTGGCCATTTACATTTCTTCTCTGTAAAATGTCAGTTAAAGTTCTCTGCTCATATTTCTATTGGGGTGTTCACTTTTTCATATTGATTTATAAAAGTTATTAAAAATATTAACTCTGTGTGTGCTAAGTATAATATGAATTTCCCAACTTTATAATATGACTTCTAATTATTCTGGTCCTTTTTTTGACAAATGGAATGCTCCTCATATATAAAGCAATAAATTCTTCCAATTTTCTTTCTTTATTATTTTTCCTTGATTTTCACTTTATTTGGGTGTATTTCCTTACCCTGATTTTTTTAAAAATTTAGTTTGAATGCTTCACTCTATTTCCTCTGGAATGCCTATTGGTGGAAAGTAGAATTCTAACTGTTCTGATTTATTACATGATTTTTTTTTTTTGAAGAGCCCTCAATAATATGTTAAATAACTATTCTTTTCTTCCCTGATTCAAAATATCCCTCATTGTAGACACGTGATATTTGCTTTTATTCCTCCTTTTTCTGGTCACACCATTACATTAAGTACATTTTGGTGGGCAAATGTCAGTCATGCACCCAATGGTTGGGCGTAGGTCTGGCCCAGCCAACGGAGCCAATGAACTGGGTATTCTTTCTCTGAGATTTAGACCCTTGAGGAGGCAGACAACAAACTGAAAATCATTGGAGTTCATTTATTTCAGCTGTGATCCCATGAGAGGCTCAACTTTGTGCCACTTCTTGCACTGATGGAGCAATCAGCTTCCTTTCCCTAGTGAACTCACTCTTCACCATACAGTTTCCCTCTGGGATCCCCAAATTCTTAAAAAATTTCTTCTTTCCTTCATTTACCCAGAGCCAGTTTATATTTGTGAAGCCAAACACCTAAGGATTAATATTTGCATATTAATAGAGGAAGTCCTAAAGGAAATATAAAATATATTCTTATGAGAAAGTAAAATATTGTGTATGGAGTTTTATTATTGTCTCAATGCAGGAAAGGCCAGAACGGCACCCAATGTATTGTCATACTAGTTATTGTCAGGAACTAAGGCTGTGGCTGCCCACATGGCCTTCAGGTTGCTGGTTGCTGTGGCTAGGTTCGGCAACAGACCTTTCAGGAGAAACACTTACATGGTATAAGAATCTGTGGCCAGAGAGCAGACCCTCTTTCGAAGCCTGTCTCTGCAGCCAGCACAAGGCCTCCCTGGAGAAGGCAGTTCAGCAGCCATTCATGAAAGGGTCTTAGAGCATATTAAGGACTCACTGAGTCTCACTTTCCTGGGATGCTATGGAATGACTCTAAAGAAAGTCTTCTCACATCAGAGCAGCTGGAGATAAATGGATATGAAAAGACGTCTCCCTAAATACCTCCAGGTCATTTCCAGGAACTGATCTGATGTTCTGTTGAGTCTTATAGTTCACTTTTTGATGAGTCTGCCTAGACCCACATTCTAACTGGAACCAACAAAAGTCTATAGAATAGGATTCTCATCTGGATTTCAAACTACCTACTAAATTGCAGTTAGGGTATGGTTTGAATACAGTAACTCTTGAAATTTTCCCTCAAACCAGTAAATTCTTAGTCTTCACTATCTCAGTTGACATAATTTATTTCTATTTGCTTTGGCCAAAAGACATGATAATTCCTTTGAAACTTCTCTTTTTCTCAACAAGTTTATGTGGTTTGGCTTTCTAATACACCCACATTCTAACCATGTGTCAGTGACCCTACACTTGCCCAAACCATCATCATCTCTCTCCTGGATTAAAGCAATAGGTTTCACGTCACCCTTCCTGCTACTCACCTTGCCTTCCTGGAATCTTATCTGAATGTGACTGCTTGGTTGATACCATTAAAAATAGGCTAGATTATGTTTTTTTCAAACCCTCCAATGATCTACCTTCTCACTCAGAGTAAAAGACAAAAATTTTTTGTGTATTACATAGAAGTCCCAATGTTATCGCCCTGTGACCCACTTTACTTTTTTCTCCTTAGTGCATCTCATTACCTACCACACTATTATTTACTTGTCTAATTATTTTATTTTGCATCTCCTACACACATGGAATGTAAGCTACATCCATGAGGACAGAGATTCCCCCCCCACATTGTTATATCTTCAGCACCTAGAAGTGTGCCTGACACAGGGTAGACACTCAAAAAAAACATGTGTTGAATGACAAATGAATGAATGAATGGTTCTTTTCCTAGTCAAAAAAGACAATTTTAGATTCTCTACCATAGTATTCTATTGAGAGCTTCTAGAAGCCAAAAACCATAGCCAGTTAGTTTCTTGATTAAATAGATTGAAAATATAAACCGTTTATAATATGTTAATCACATTAATCATGAGAGGTTTAGAAAATAAAACCAAAAGTATAGTCCTTACATAAAAGACCTAATGTACCTGTTGCATAAGTGTTTTAACAAGGAAGCACATGATTTAGAAAAATCTACAGACTACAACATTAAAATAGCCAAAGAGATGCAGTAGCTTCCATTTCTAAAAAATTTTCTTCTATCCGGAAATTGTCTGAAAAGGCTGTGTCAGTATCTACGACATCATTAGAGTAAGATAAAAGTGGACACAAACCTGCCCAATTATCCAGGATGTTTACAAGAAAGAATATACTTTGAAGCTAAAGAAAACAAAATAGGATAAAAATCAAGTCTTATTATTTTATAGAGCAGCTAATAAAAATACAGAATTCACTAAGAACACAGAACAGATGATCTAAGAAATAGAACAAATTAAGAGGGATTTGAAAAATATGTGAGTAAAATTAATCCATAACTAGCACCTAACAAAGAATAAGGTTCAAGATCTATCCTGTAACTTTAGAGGTTCATGTCATGAAGTATAACTACCAACTAATCCAATTTAACCTTCCTGATGCTCCTGTCAGATAAAGGAAATTAAGATGCACCTCTGATCTGACAAACTGTAATATTTTTATATTCCTAAGTTTAAATATCTCAACTCCATCTGGTTCAGCTGCACTTAATCTAGACCCTGCGTCAGTTTTTTAAATAATAAAAGTATTTTACTAGGGGAATAAAAATAGCAAATGCTGATCACTGGTTATGGGTTGTGAAAGAAGACATTGCTTGTAACTATAGATATATATTTTTGGAGTTTATGATTGCTTATAAAACTAAATTAATTTCATCATGTGTCACAGTAAAGCAAATCAATGTATGGAATGACATACCTTGTAATCAAGCAATGCAAATACATCAGATAATCAACATAAAATCAATATGCAAGTAAAAATGAAATATAAAGTTGTCACTAAATATCTAAATATGAGTAGTGATACAAATCATTTAACCTCTTTTTATTTTCAAATATGGCTAATGACTAGAACCATCTAGGGAGATTTTTTAAGATACATATTTCCAGGCTATACCCCCTTGAGATTATGATTCAGAGATTTGGGGTAGATTTGAGAACATTATATACTATTCATATAAACATTTGAAAAATTAATAGTTATGATGCAGTGCTGTTTTAACACTTAGTCAAAGTTGCCATTGACCATTTAAAATGAAATGAGATTAATATAAAGAGAAATTATGTATGATCTGGAATGCTTGTCAAATACTTAAAAAAAATTATTACTATAATGATTTACTTAGACAATGTAGTGATACAAGTTTGAAGAAGTCAGAAATATCAGAGCTTTGCACATGTGGGACATAACATATAACCTAGTTAGGAGGAATCTTTGGACTTTAACAAGTCATTAGACTACAAGGGTTAATCCTTCAATTCACAGAACAAGCAAGTGTCAAATTTCAAACACACAAGGAAAAGAGGTTAATGTATTAATTTCCACTTTTCTTGTCTGATCGATGAGATAAGATTTTAATGAGTTTTCTCAGAATTGCAAAACTTGGCTCACTCTTCCATTTCCATTTAAGGAAAGTTTAGAGATCTCCATTTGGGACCCATCCTCAAAGAAGCTACTCTGCCTGATATTAAGTGCCTCCAAGATCTCAATATTCAGTCTCAGATATTCTGTATTTCCCAATCGCAAATTTAAATCTCTGATTTTCAACTGGAAAGTGACAATAATAGCAGTACCTGCCTGTATAAGTTGGCATTCTTTAGGTTACAACTGACAAACCAAAAATGCATCATTGCCCTCATGGTTAGGGCTGGCTTTTGGATGCAGAAGTTCAAATGATGTCATCCAGATCAGCTTCTCTGTTTTTAATTTTTAATTAATGAAAACATATTTAGACATTAAAATAAAAGCCTAGCTTAAGAAATAAAACATTTCAATTATAATTGAAGATCACTCTATATACATGTTCTTGATGTATATCCTATCCCCTTACCTTCCTCTTCCCACCTTCCAAATAATAATCACTAACTTGTTTGCTTTTACTGTTTGTACACTTAATCTGTAAATAAATAAATAAATACACACACATGATTTAATTACATGCCTCAAATGTTTTATAAAAGTCTCAGAATATATATGCTTCTGCAACTTGTTTTTTGTGCTCAACATATGTGAGATTTGTGAGACTTATCCACGTAAATACATGTAGAACTAGTTCATTATGTTAACGCTAGTATATGTGTTGTCTGTAGAATATTCTAATTTGACTGTTGGACATTCATGTCACTTCCAAATTTTTACTACTACAACACAGCTGAAATAAACATTCTTGTACATATCCACTTTGATAAATATTCTAGAGTTTTTATTCAGGATTTCTTGTCTTTTTCTTTCTATTCGACAGGAGTTATTTAGATAATATATATTAAAATCTGTAGTTTAATAACAGAAATTGTCTTGCCAATTTCTTCTTGTAGTTTATAGCTTGTCAAAAACACAAAAGATTTATATTTTACTGTCATCAAGTATTTCAATATTCTCTTTGATGGTTTGTGATTTTGGAATATACTTAAAATAATTCTTTACTAGCTCAAGGTCATGAAATGATTTTCCTTTAGATCAATAGTTTTTAGATATTTCTTTTTCATATTTAGTCGTTTGATCCATCTGAATCTATTTTTGTATATAACATAAATTAATTAAAATTTTTTCCATATGGATAAATGTTTATTCTAGAAAGAATCATATGGCCAAGTAAATGGGATCAATTAATTCCCTCAACTCTGGGTCACATGCTTTACTCCAGGAGTTAAGGAGAAATAGATCTCTACCCAGAGCACATGAAGTGAGAATGGAGAGAATTTGGATCCTTCATCTCCTCATTAGAAGTTGTTTGATTAAACTATTAAAAAAGAGCAGCAAAAGTTTGTCTTGTTTTGTTTTTGAGGTTTTCTTCTACATTGCTCAAACCAACTCATATCAGGGAAACAAGAATTCATACAATATAGGAATCTTCCTCAGGAATAAAGAGTGTGCAGATTTCTGGATGTTTCAAGCACTTTCTATTGTAAATCTAAGTTTAGAAGTGGCCAAATTGGAAGCAAACAATAAGAGATAATCCCCTGTATAAATTTTCAGTTCGAGAAAACAATGTACCAAATTTTCAAGCTGTTGGCTGCCTACTGCCCACTTATCACCAGGCAAAGCCTCAAAATTGATCACCTCATCCCCTCACAGAACACTAGTCAGGCTCTTTGTTCAGAGGAGGCTTATTATGTAAGCAAACTCACATGCACAGCAAAAGAGGACTCTCAGGATAGTGACAGAGAATAACTAATCCAATTCTATCATCATAAAATATCAATAGAAAATTTCTGATCACCAGACACATGAAGAAAATAGCAACCAGAAAGTGAATAATCAAGACTAAAACAACAACAAAAAACAACCAAAAAAAAAAAAAAAAAAGACAAACACCTGAATCCTAAAAAAACAAACATAACTTCATGGAATAAAAGAAAACAAAAAATTATCTCATTGTGGGCTTCCCTGGTGGTGCAGTGGTTGAGAGTCCGCCTGCCGATGCAGGGGACACTGGTTCATGCCTCGGTCCGGGATGATACAGCATGCTGCGGAGCGGCTGGGCCCGTGAGCCGTGGCTGCTGAGCCTGCGCGTCCGGAGCCTGTGCTCCGCAACGGGAGAGGCCACAGCAGTGAGAGGCCCATGTACCGAAAAAAAAAAAAAAATTATCTCATTGTAAATCCTCAAGAAAATAAAATATGATTCTAAAAATGGAACCATTGAGGAACAAGAAGAACCTGTTGTAAATTAAAAGAAAGAAGAAGAAGAAAAATAAGAGGCTGAGAATCAACCAAATAGATATTCAATTAATATTATATTCAATTAATAGATATTCCAGCGAGAGAGAACAGAGGAAAGAGAAGGTAGAAAATCATAAAGTTAAAAACTAGAAAAATACTTCCCAGCAGTAAAGACACAGATCTTCACATTGAAAGGGACCAAAAGAATGTAAAAAACAAAACAAAAACTCCAAAAGACAGTTCTATACTCTATCTTGTACATTTTCAGAAAATAAAAGACAAATGATCCAAATATTTCTCCTCTGATAAAACCAAAGCATATGCATGTGAATAAAATTGGCATCAAATTTGAAATAAGCAGCACTATACGCTATGAAAGTTCTGAGAAGATCATTTTAAACTGTAATTTTATTATCCATATAAACTCTCAACCAAATGTAAGATCACAATAAAGAAATTTCAGGACTTCCCTGGTGGCACAGTGGTTAAGAATCTGCCTGCCAGTGTAGCGGATACAGGTCCAGGAAGATCCCACATGCCGCGGAGCAACTAAGCCCGTGCGCCACAACTACTGAAGCCCACGCACCTAGAGCCCGTGTTCTGCAACAAGAGAAGCCACTGCAATGAGAAGCCACTGCCACGGAAAACCCATGCACCACAAGGGCAGAGAGTAGCCCCCAATCACCGGAACTAAATAAAGCCCACATGCAGCAACAAAGATCCCACGCAGCCAAAAATAAATTATAAAATAAATAAATTTTAGAAGAAAATTAAAAAAAAGAAATTTCAGTATGTAAGAATATACTTCTCTTATCTTTTTTCAAGGAAGGAGAAAGACAGGATATAAGAAAGAATATGGTTTTAAAAAAAAAAAAAGAACCTACAAAAGATGGCCACACAGCTGGTCTAGAATGATATTTGTCCAAACTAGAACATATCCTCAAGAGAAGGTATAGCGTATTCCATTCAAAAGTTACCCAGTGTAAAAATCTGTAATTTCATGTTTGAAATATTCTCCTTAGAGTTCACGGGGGTTAAAGAAGAAAATCTAATCATGGCATACCAATTTGCATCATAGGGAGCAGTGTTTCCATAATCATCAGGTAAATGATAAATAAAGGTTTTGAACTTTGTAATATAAAAAGAACAGAAGAGAATCTAAAAGGTATTAATTTGACAGTATGCAGATAAAGTTATGGCTGATAGATATTGATCATTGATGAAAAGTGGTAGAAAGGATGGGATTACTAATATCCACATCTGCACCATTGGAAGTCAAGAGAAATGACCTAGATTTGCTGGGACAAGAAATTCAGGTTTATGCATATTACTTTAAGTAGAATTAGTAAACCTAAAGAATAATGATAATAATCTAAAATTTTATATTTGTAAAGGAGATGGAGAGGTGCATGGGGTTACTATTGGTAAGGTAAATCTTTACCTTCCTTAAAGGAGAATACATATATGATTAAGTGTTGCTTATTCATAGATATGGAAGCAATTACCAGAGCTGCAGTTATTGAGAAATGATTATTTCAGCTATGGAAGGTGGTTTAACAGACTGCTGTTTTGTTTCACAGGTTCTTTATAACAATTTGTATTTTTACAATGTATTTGGATTTGTGTGTTTGTTTTACTTTGATTTAAATTTTTAAAGCCAAAACACAAAATATCTGATGGAGAATACAGATAAATGGGCTACTTAGCCTAAGTCTATCCATAGCTGCTGACACATGTCATGAAGCTCTGCCTCATTGATTCAAAAATAATACAATTGTGAGGGCTGTGAAGTGGATTGATGGGCTCTCCTTGGTTGGCAGCTGGTTTCAGTGAGAAAAAAGAAATACCTCAGAGGTGGGTAATGAGTGTGCTGCATTGGCTAAAAGAAAGGCAAACAGTTATCTCATCCTTTTTATAACTTTCTGAATAGTGGTTTTAATAAAGTATTAACAAAATATTTTGGCTCCTAGCAGCCTAAAAATGAAGGCCATATAACATTCAAAAGAACTTCTGTTCATTAAGGAATTAACATCCTTTTAAAATCCAAATAGAATGTTGTTATTGAAATAACCAAGCCCACTAAGGCATTTCGTGCTCTGAGGCAAATATCTTTCTATAAGGCTAAATTCATCTTAGAATATTTAATAAGCATCATTTTTACTTCTTTTTAAAATTTTAGGTGTATCTTAGCATTACCTTAATACCAATACCTAAATACAAATATCCTATTTTCTAATTTTCTTTGATATTTTAAAAAGAAAAATTATAACAACAGTGGATTTTAATGAAAGTCACTCTTACAGGACTACTAGTAAAACTATTTAAGATTTTTATGTAATTGTATGTATCTTTCTTATAATGTCTTTATATAATATTCCTTACCTTTTCCTTAAATAATCTATTATCCTTTAATGAGCCCTAAATTATTCCATCTTTATACAAAGTTAAATACTTTGTCAACTTAGAGGAAGACAAATACTGTATGATATCACTTATAAATGGAATCTAAAAAATACAGCAGGGCTTCCCTGGTGGCGCAGTGGTTGAGAGTCCGCCTGCCGATGCAGGGGACACGGGTTCGTGCCCCGGTCCGGGAAGATCCCACATGCCGTGGAGCGGCTGGGCCCATGAGCCATGGCAGCTGAGCCTGCGCGTCCAGAGCCTGTGCTCCACAACGGGAGAGGCCACAAGAGTGAGAGGCCCGTGCACCGCTAAAAAAATAAATAAATAAAATAAAAATTAAAAAATACAACAAACTAGTGAATATAACAAAAAAGAAGCAGACTCACAGATATGAAGAACAAGCTGGGGTTACCAGTGGGGAGAGGGAAGGGGCAATATAGGGCTGTGAGAGTGGGAGGTATAAGCTATTGGGTATAAAATAGGCTCAAGGACATATTGTATGACACAGGGAATAGAGCCAATATTTTGTAATAACTGTAAATGGAAAGTAACCTTTAAATTGTATAAAAATTTTAAAAATTAATTAAAAAGAAAAATAAATAAATCAACTCATTTCCTGGAAAGCAACACTTATGATTTCCTGAGTTACTCATTGATTTTTTTAAACTTTTACTCCATAAACAGTAAGGTAGGAATTGTGAGTTTCTTGTCTATGTATCCAATGATACCACAAAATACTTTGAATTCATTTCCAGACACAGACATAGGATATGGATGACTTTTTTTTGTTTTGTTTTGTTTTTTAAACAGTGGTTCTGATACTCCTGTGAAGCTCAGGATATTTAGTCAAAGTTTCTATATTCCCCACTGTATTTTCCAAGTCATACAGAACATTTATATTAATCTAACAGTCAGGCATACTGATTTCAAGAATCAACCTAATTGTTCAAGATAATTTATGGCATGCAAACTTATTGCTTTTTTAATGTTTAATATTTATTTTTTTAATTAATAAATTAAACCAATTTGGTTGGAACTAAAACCATTTAACTCAATGGAACATGAGCAAATGATACACATTTTAAATTTAATTCCATGTTTGCATTAAAACAAAAAAAAATGTTGGACACAGTAGAATTGTCATCCTCCTAATAGAACCCCATGAAAGCCATGTGGTATCCATGATTAAAAATTGAAAAATAAAAGCCATGTACCCCAAAGTTCTTAAGATATCATCGTGTTACAACTAGTTTTATGAACTCTGTTTAAAGAAATGTATGATATGAGCATTAGAGAAAGTCTTAGTAAGCAAATACAATTCCCATGACATGCAATTTCCTCAAGAATAGGGTTAAATGGAATCATTTACAGACACTGTACTTTGGAACCTTAAAAAAAATGGCATTTGTGATAGAAACAGCTTACCAACTCCCCTTTCCCTCCCATTCACACTGTTGTGTTGCATTTCTTTCCAGACAGATCCAGTCACGGGGCTAAAATCTGGCCAGAGGAATGCAGGATAGAGTAAGGCCCTCCACTTGAACACCTCATTCCTGCAAATCCTCAGCTGTCCTTCCTAGTCATCTAGCTGGATTGAGAGGACAAGTTGGGAGGTTCCTGGGTCCACAGAGAACAGAATAGACCAGAGCCCCTCTCCCTTTTCTTGCATTGGATTGTGACATCGGGGATAAATACAATTCTATTATATATTACATAAAGCCACTGAAATATTGGGTTTATTATATCAGGTAGCCTATCTTTATTTCACAAAATGTACCAAGCCACCAGTAACATCCCCAGATTAAGGAACAAGAGACCCAGATTATAGCCCCTGACCTGCCATTTCCCACACAAACAGCCATAGTTGCATCAGTGGTGTCACTTCAGATGAGCTTCATGTGGGCAACATCACCACTGCTGAATCACACTACTAAAAACAAAAACAAACAAAAAAACATGCAATGTTCACTCTTTGTTGAACCTCCATTAAGTTACATACAAGGCTAGACAGATATTCAGCTAATTTCACAGGTAAAAACAAATAGGCTTGGAGATGCTTCAAATTACATAGTTACCAATCAGCAGAGACAATGGGAGACACCAAGTCTCTATGACTCCTGCTACCTCTCAGTGAACTATGGGGGAACGTCACACAGGTATTCTACTTCCCTACACTCAGTGTCCTCATCAGAGGATTGAGTCAGAAAAACTCTAAAGGCTTTTTTTTTTTTTTTCCCTGCGGTACGCAGGCCTCTCACTGCTGTGGCCTTTTCCGTTGCGGAGCACAGGCTCCGGACGCGCAGGCTCAGCAGCCATGGCTCACGGGCCCAGCCGCTCGGTGGGCATGTGGGATCCTCCCGGACCGGGGCAGGAACCCGTGTCCTCTGCATCGGCAAGCGGACTCTCAACCACTGCGCCACCAGGGAAGCCCAATTCTAAAGGCTTTAACTCCAAGATCTCTCTATGAGAAATAAGAAATAGTTGTCAGAAAAACATGGAAGTGTTGGCTGGCATATTTATATTTGTGCTAAACTATTACAACTGTGTTATATATCCTACAGAACTGTGTGGAGAAAGTTGGTGGACTTACTTGCTAATTTTCCTTCCTATTTTCCTCTCTCTTCCTCCCCTTCACTAAACTCACACACACTGTCCTTCATAACCTACAGTGATTCACTATGTGGCTCATTTATCTGACAATGTTTTGAAAAGTGAATACCAGCTATAGGGAAGATAGGATATCAGGGGACCTGAGGAAGAAAAACTTGTGTATGACACAAATTTTATACCCAAAGAAATTTTACATATAATTTTGGAAGATACTCAAATAACAATGAGATCATCTCAAGAAGAGGGATGGTGATCTCAATACAAAGTACTTTAGTGAGGAGTCAGCTGGAGTAAACTCTGAAGAACCAGGAAGATTTGTATTATGTGAGACAGGTGGGCAAGAGGAAAGGTGATAATCTAGCAAGAGGAAGCAGAGTGAGCTAAGCAGTCATGAGGGTGGAAAGCATGAGAAAATCCATTAACGTTAGGTCCAGGGTAGGATGTTTCACTCTATGTGGTCTCCTCTCCTACTCCCTGAACTTACAAATGCACGTATTTTTGAGGGTTTCCTCATTTATCCTCTTTCCATGTCCACCACATTACCACCTATGTGCTAATGGTTTCCGCATCTATGTCTTATTTCTTTCATCTATGTATATGGCACTTTATCCTGCCAGATAATTATCTAAGCATTAACAAATACTGAGCCATTTGAATCCATATACATTTCAATAGGATAGGTGTACTATTTTTATTCCCATATTACAGGTGAGGAACTGAGGCCCAGGGAGGTTGAATACCTTGCCCAAGGTCCAGCAATTAATAAGGGTTAAAGTTGGGAAATAGCCACTCAGGTAAGACACATCTCCTGAATCTTGAACAGCCATGATCAGCTGTGGTATGGCATAAATTTGGGAAATCATCTAAATAGATGTGATTGTTGAAGACTTGTAGAGGGTTCAATGTTTGACTGTCAGTTGTCACCGTGTACAGAATACTGGGAAAAGAACCAGGGATAGAAATATCCACTTTTAGAAACAAAGGAAGGAAGCAGACTCAGGGACAGAACTGGAAGTATAGGCAAGACAAACAAGAGCCTGCCTTGCCGTAGAATTTGGGGTAAAAGAGAGGCAAAACAGGAACATGGTCCACAGATTAAATGCTGCAAAGTTAAGTGGCCTGAGTGCTAAGAAAACACAATACTTTATATTCTTGTGACTTGTTTGAGAGCACTCCTGAGATCAATGAGGAGGCAACAATAAAGTGGAGATGGTGAATATAAATCTATAAGGGAAGATGAGGTGTTATAGACAATGCGTTAGAAGATCTTGTTCTGCTGAGAGATTTGGGAATGCCTTTTTTTCTCCACCCTATTCATTAGCCTTTATTCTCTTCAGCTAATAAAACAGAAGAGTTTGGCCAAATAATTTCTATTCAGTTTTACGAACTTATCAGAATATTGACTGCATAGAGAGAAAGGATTTGGAGGATGGCGTGTGTGTTTAAAGCAAATGTTTATTGGTGCTACAGAGTAACCCAGTTCTGCTGACTTCAACACCTATCATGAGACCCAACTGACTCTGAGACACACAAAACTGCCTGAAGAAAGCTGAGTAAAAATCAAATCTAGTGGAATTTTCTAATTTCATCTTTTAAGTGGACATCTTCAACACTCTTCATGACTCCTTGAGAGGCTCTGAAGGCTAAAATTACCACCAAATGCTTCTTTTCCTATGTCAGCCCTTAATTTGGGCCTTTTTATTCCCTTAAGACCTCAGGTTCAGGCATAGCCATCAAGTGCCTGGGGTGACCAAATATGAACTTCTTCTATTTGCCATCATTTGATGTAATTTCAGTGTCAACTTGTTCACTTTTAAAATGTCAGTAACACTTATTCAAACTGAATCAAACAAAAAAACTTTGGGTTGTCAGGGCATTCCAAAAGGTCACAGAATGAGAGCTAAATACTTACTAGTGTGTCTTCCAAAGAACAGCAGAGAAAAGAACATTGCCACTGAAATGTTAGAAGCCATAAAAATGTGTAATAGTCTGGGTAACTAAGCGCTCTACCCAAAACTCAAAGGCATTTTAGGCCGTATCAAGGCCAGCAGGAGAAGCTAATGGATATAACAGAGTCCCATAGGAAAAGGGATTTCAAAAGCTACTTAATTCAACCTCCAGCTCCCATGCACATTCTTAAGGTGGTAGAGTGGACATTTGTTTTATTCGAACCTTCTGAAATTCCCTTCTAAATTTTATAGCTTTCTATTCAATAAGTCCTGTTTCCCCAGGTAGAAGAGCCTTTTGCCAGCCTCTCTTGCAGCTGGGACACATGTATTCAGGTTCTGTAGATGGGCTGGTCAGAAACATGATCCTGAGATTTATTTTAGGAAGAGAGTGATGTGAAGAGGGCAGAATTATGTGAAGGTGGCAAAGGGCAGAAGGATGTTCAATTCTCAGAGGCAGCAGCAACAGAGGTCTAAGCAGATACTCTCAGGCTCAGAGGCTCTGGTGTAAGCCATCTGTGCCTGGCAGCTATGGGTGTAAAGTTTCCTCTAGAGGCACCTGATCTATAATGTGAGTATTAGGTAGTTCCTGGCTACCCAGCCAGAGCTTAACTCTTTGTCCTCTTGAAGAATGTGAATATCTCTTAATGTCCTTTGTAAAGTTCCTTTCACCTTAAATGAGATAGACTAGGCTTTATTTTTTGCAATTAAGAATGTTTACCTTTAAATGGAAATTTCAAACAATTGATTTTTGAAAGATATATCAGGATAATTATAACAAAGCCTATATTCTGGTCTTGTCTACTGTGCCAATTTTTCCCATGACTATTTTTTCCTTTCAAACCACTTCTTGAAATGCACTTGGCTTCTTAGCTCTGCTGGCTTCATTCATTTGTGTATCCATTCAACTGTGATGTAATGAACATCTATAAGCTTATTGAGTGTCTAGTATCCAATGAATAATGATGGCTGAAACCGTCCTTGATTTCAAGAAATTTCCAGGACTAAAAGTAAACTAGGAAACAAGTATGTATAAAACAATGATATCATACAATTAACGTTATGATGAAAGTGAGCACAGGTCACTGGGAGAACACAAGGGAGGGTAATACATTTAACACAGGGCTAGGAGGTGGGAAATTCAAGAAAGACCAGATAAAGAAAACTGCAAGTTAAAAAATAAAGAATGAGTAGGAGTGGATAAATGTGGAGATGCATGATTGACAGCATAGGCAAAGTCTTAATTCCAAGAAAAAGCATTGCATTCCTGAGGAATTACAAAGTATACAGTAGGACTTGAGCTACAATAAAATGGCATGTGAAGTGAAGCTAACAGGTAAACCAGAAACAATGACCCATACAGAAGAATATATCAGAAATGGGAAATCATTGGAGAACTGAAGCCTTTAAGGCTGGGACACAGACCTCAAGCGAGCTAGGATGAAGAGAATGATGATGTTATGATGACTTTTTTTAAAGGGTTATTTGTTTATTCTTGTCTGACTGATTAAAAGAGCTTATCACTTTTTCTATAATGTGCCAAACAATTAGGGTCATATTAGTGCCTCTCTGTAGGGTCCTGATTTAAGCCTCTTTTATATTGTAATCAGCCAGGGGTCATACATACACATAATGTGCTGAGCAGAAGAAAGTAGTAGAGTTCTCCTCACTTCAGATAGTACTGACCAGGTTTCTCTGCTGAAGTGATCCCTCAGTAGTTTGTCCTCCAATGTAGGGCTCAGTGCCTTAGAAATGAACACAGAGTCATATTTATATGGGTCTTTATGTTATAACGACCAATGAGCAAAATCCCTGCTATTATGACTTAAAATGCAGAGCAAAATCTCTTAACCTAGTCCTGCCCCTTCTCTCTAAGACTCACCTTCCTAACTAAGAAGTAATTTCTTCTTAGTCTTCCAGCCTCAAGTCAGGCATTATGATGTTTTTCACTTACTTTATGTTATTCTATAAAGCTATCAAGTCTTCCCTTCACTCTGTTAAAGGAAATCATCCCAGAACTGTGTTCCCAAGCCTGGTTACATCCCTTATTCTTGAGAACTTACCTCTTTATCATTTTTTTTTCCTTCCCAACACCTCTTAGGAAATAAGTAAAATCTGGAGTCATCCTGAGCAACAGTGTTAGGGAACTTGGAACCCTCTCCTATATTCACCCAGTGTCCATGCACTGACCACTGACACCACATCAGTACTGTTCTAGGTGCTGAGGATACAATAATGAACAAGACAAGCATGGGCCCTGCCCACAGAGCTTAAAAAGGTACATTTTCACGGTCTGGAGTTCCTTGATGGTCAAGGACTCTACAGCACTAACCGCTTATTTACCAATACTTAACTGACTGCTATGCTCAATTAAGTGCATACGAAATAATTTTTCCTTTTTGGTGAAAGCTGCTCTGAACAACTCAGGGAAAGTTGTGTCATATTCTTAATAGACTCAGCATTTCTTTTTATGTGTAGCACAAAGAGAAGCATTAAAGTTACATTTGCAACCTAAAGAGCTGATGCTTTTATTTTTTATCATTGGCAAATTCATTGAAAAAATACTTTATTGCATTATTTAAAAGCGATCAAAGTAATGTGTCCTCTATCAAACTTGGTACTCAGACTTTTATTAAAGTGATCCTCTTGCATGGCAATGAGTTATAACTTGGAGATCAGTAACAATTATGCTAAACAGTGAATGGCAATTTTTTTTTATACTATGATCTTGCACCTTCCTATAGACCAGTGATGCTCAAAGTATGGTTCCTAGAACAGCAGCATTGGCAACACCTTGGGACTTGCTAGAAATGGAAATTATCTGGTCTCACCCAAAACTTACTGAATCAGAAGTTCTGAAGGTGGGGACCAGAAATATGTATCTTAACAAGCCCTCCAGGTGATCTAGTGCTCACTCGAGTTTAAGAATCAAGCTGCAGAAACATCACCCCTGATGGCTTTCAAATTTTCAACCTTAAAGAAACTTACCTCACAAAATAATACAAATAGTCATGTAAAAGGGTACAACTTCACTAAAATTAAATAAGCAAATATGTTATTTTATGGTTTATTAATTAAAGTAGCAAGGATTTTTGAAAATCATACCAATGTTCGTGAGGGTTCAGGGAGTGTAAATTTGTTCACATTCTGGATGGCAAGTTAATACTAATCAAAAGCCTTTAAATTATCTGTAACTTCTCAGCCAGAAATCCCAATTCTAGGAATTTAATGTGAGGAAATAAGATGAAGAACTTCAGTTCTGAATTTAAGCAGACCTGGGAACAAATACTCCTTTCACTTACCAGCTTATGACTTTTGGGTAATTTCTTTAAACTCTCTAAGCTTCAGTCTTTCCGCCTGTGAAACGGGGTTAATTCTGACAACTAACTCATAAACTGGTAAAAACAAAGATATAATCCATATATTTATGGTTGCCAGATAAAATATGGAACCTCCAATCACATTTCAGATAAACAATAAGAATTCTTTAGTACATATATATGCCGCAAATATTATGAGACATACATATACTAAAAAAATTATTTATTGTTATCTGAAATTCAAATGAGTGTCTTGTACTTTTATTCATGAAATATGGCAACCCTACCTATCATGTACTAGGTGTTCAATAAATATTAGCTACTCACTTATTTTGTATTGTATTTTTACTTGAGAAATTGATAAAGCAAACTGGTGACAAGAAAATTTGCCAATTTTAAATTGAGATTAGCAGTTCTGTAAAACTCGAAAGAAGTTTATACTTACAAAAACTTCATGATATGCAGATGAATATGCTGAAATACAATCTTAGGATGTCTCATATCTAGAAATACTCCTGAGTAATCAAAGACATTCAGTATCTTGAGTTTGAATAAACCCAAATTAACTGGAAAACCTGATTTGTTAAAACATTTGAGCATCCCAGTTCTGCTGCACTATAAGAAAATATTTGCTTATACATGTATCAAAAAACTCCTCTGATAATAGAACAAAATAGAGAGTGAAAGTAGGGCTGCTGACTTTGTAAGAAACAGAAAGAAACCCATGTGCTCTCAACTTGTCACTAATAAAATGTAAACATCCTGAAACTTTAAATCACATTTGATTCAGCAACCAAAAATAAATTTGTCTTTTTAAAACTGTAAAGTTCTCTCTTTATGCCAATAAAATTTAGTGACTTATAATTATGCCCAAAAATGTATGTGACACAGTTTAAAACATAAAGTATGAAGCGGAACAGTAGTCACAATTTGCCATTTTTCCCCCTTACTTAAAGATTGTAGCCGGATGCAGATGCTGAAAGGGGACCAGTGTGACAGGGGCTGTCTTCACTATCAAAGGGATGGCATCATGACTGGTCATGAATGATCGAGTCGTTTGGCTGTCTTCATGATAGATGGATATGTTTCCCTGATCAATTCTACCTGCCACTGTGAAAGGTATTGACCTACAGGCAGCTAGAAATTACTGAGTGATGGTTGAATTCACTGGCTACATACAGATCTGGTTGAAGTTAGGGTTGTCCAGAAACAGTCAGATCCTTTCCCATTGGGGTTGTCTGAGAAGAATCCATGAAAGAAGTACTAGTGAATCTTGGCCTTGAGAATGACTAGGGTTTGGTAGATAAAGACAGGAAAAGAGGCATCCTGGGCCAGTGGGAGATGCCAAGAGCAGGTCTGTTGGGGATCGATGAATAAAGTGAAGCAATATGCTCTTGAGAGAACAAAATGAAAACAAAGGTGAAGTAATTTTGGGCTGCTTGGAGGTACTAAGGAGTATGGATTTTAATCTCCTACAAGAGGAAGATACTGGGGTTTTGTAAACAGACAGGTGACAGATATTGATACCAATTAGATTTTCAGAAGGTTAATCCTACAGGAACATAGAACATGTGCTGGTGGAAAAGGGGATGGAGGCAGAGAGATCAGTTAGAACCTCTCCTAAGGGTTTTGGCATTAAGAGGTGAGAGATGAGCTTTATGGAAGCAGAGATAACAGAAACAAAGCAGCCATGATGGAAATTAAGCCATGGGAAGCAAGAGTCACAAAAAGGTCATTTATACTGGGAGCGGTAAGATGGATGGAGAGGAATCTGGCTTAAAAGGGGAGAAGGCAGGGGCCAATTTGATTAAAAAAATCAATGATGTTTTGGTAGGTTTTGAAGTGGAAATATCCACTAGCAGCTGGAAATGCAGAATTTCATCTTTGAGGAAATCATAGTGATGTAAGTAAAAATCTTAGAGACCATGACAGGGAGGGAAAACGGAGGCAGTGAGAACATATTGAAGACAAGAGGTGGAAGGGGTACAAACAATTCCCATTGAATCTCTAAGGTAACTTCTGCCATGAACGTAGATGGTTGAAGAAGAAACACTTAAAATATGGGACCAGGAGTTGTAAGACTGAAGAAGAGTAGTCTTAGAGAGATGAATAAAACTGGGTTAGAATTATATCACAGCAGTCAAAGTTGGGAAGATAATCAAGTAGACAAGAGTAGCCAGAGTCCATGGAACGGGCCAAGTAACAAGTAAAAAGGCATTCCTGGAAGGTCAAATGGAGCAAGTAAGGACTCCGAGGTAGCAAAGAGGGTAGAAAAGTTGGTATATTACTTCAAAAAGGGCATAGAGTTTGAACTCCCACCAGGGTTTAAATGCTGATATGCTTCCATTAAATGGAAATAATAATGCTGTTATCAGTGAGAATTTAAAGTCAGGTTATCTGGTATAGAGAACAAACGTATGGACACCAAGAGGAGAGAGTGACGGAGAGGGTGGTGCGTTGAATTGGGAGATTGGTATTGACATATATACACTAATATGTATAAAATGGATAACTAATAAGAACCTGCTATATAAAAAAAATAAATTTCTAAAATTCAAAAAAAACCCAAAGAACACCAAACGAAAAACAAAGTCAGGTTTTCTGGGACTTCCCTAGTGGCACAGTGGTTAAGAATCCACCTGCCAATGTGGGGACACGAGTTCGAGCCCTGGTCTGGGAAGATCCCACATGCCTGCAGAGCCACTAAGCCCATGCGTCATAACTACTGAGGCTGTGCTCTAGGGCCTCCATGCCTCAACTACTGAGCCCATGTGCCACAAGTACTGAAGCCTGCGCACCTAGAGCCCGTGCTGCGCAACAAGAGAAGCCACCGCAATGAGAAGCCTGTGCACTGCAATGAAGAGTAGCCCCTGCTCGCCGCAACTAGAGGAAGCCCACATGCAGCAACGAAGACCCAATGCAGCCAAAAATAAATAAATAAATAATAGATAAATAAATGGAAAAAAATAATAAAGTCAGATTATCTGGGTCAGACATTCAGAGCACCAGTCAGTAAGGGTCTGAGAGCATCCCCTATGTATGAGATAAAGGCAATTACATTTCTAGAAACTTCTTGAAGAAAGATTATTGTGTGTGGTGAGAAGGAACACTTAAATTAGCCATTTGGACTGGGAAGGGGCCCTGTGAGCACTCAGCAACTCCCTACCCCATCCTTGTCAAAGGCCACTAACACAACTTGACTGTTTGCAGAGGAGAAATTGTAGAGCTTTTATTCTCAAAGTGGGCTGTGTTGCTGTGGTCACCTTAGGGGGTATCACTTCTGTGCTTATTCCTTATCCAAGGCTCATTGTCCTGTGTAATTAAATGCTAAACAAATATTTGAAGAATATTGTTTGAGGTGGGAGCAAATTAGCCTTCCTGAAACACCCACAGGTTTCAGCCTGGCCCTGACCTGTCTCATTTTTGTCCAGATTAAATGTACCATTGGCCCTCTGTATCCATGGGTTCCATATTTGAGGATTCAACCAACTGTGGATAGAAAATATTCAATTATTCTTTTAAATTCCAGAAAGTTCCAAAGAACAAAACTTGAATTTGCTACACACCAACAACTATTTACATAGCATTTGTGTTGTATTTACACCTATGTAAATAGCATTTACATTGTATTAGGTATTATAAGTAATTTAGAGATGATTTAAAATATACGAGAGAATATGTGTCTTATATGCAAATACTACACCATTTTATATAAGGGACTTGAGCATCCTAGGGTTTTGGTATCTGCATATCCCACAGAGATACCAAGTGACAACTGTATATGAAGTCTTGGGGCTTAGTGAACACCCCATCCAATAAGTGTTTCCCAATAATTTCAGAATTGTTATCCAACTAAATTGACTATGCAAGGTGTCTCTGTAAAGCATCCCTGAGAGAGAAAGATAAAAATAGAGGTTTAGGAGAGAGCATGGAAGGCTTTAATATCAGACCAATGAATGAAGACAAAGGAAGACACTGAAATTAGGAGATTTTGAAATACTCATTTTAGTCTTGAAAACCTCAGTTTTAATCTCAGCTTACCATTGACAAATGGGGTGATCTTGAACTTCCCTGATCCTGTTTCCCACCTAGCCTATAAAATAAAAATGCCATTCCACAAGTTTATTGTGGTACCCACTGGCAGACAATTAGATGGCAATACAACGTGGTAGAAATCAAAATGAAGGGTGTTAGAAAGGGAATGAATAATGAAAAATGAAACCAATTCTTACCAAAAGATTGCCAAGGAAAGTAGCTGCAGAGGGAAGTGGGGTCCAGTGATTGACCTCCATGTCAATCTCCCTCCCTACCTTGACCTCTCTACCATCCTTCCTTCCTTCTTGTTTCTTTCTTAATATGGGAAGAACTACTCTTTATAGCAGAAAAGACATCACCTACACAGTTAATAAAAGGATAATATATATAAATTCCACTAAAAATAAAGCTCTCTGCTGAGGAGGATCCTTTCTTTCTTCCTTCATATACAGAACATAGCATAGAAGTACATTTATACAAGCCATTAAATATAGAATTTCCCAAATATTTGGGATATTCTTTTATTGTCTTAGACTTATTTTTGTGTTTTCTTGTTAATGGACTCTAGGTTTCTATCACTAAGCTACCAAACTCATTTATCAACTGATGAATATGAAGATGAGCTATGTCTAAGGCTGGCTGGAAAAAGAATCCCTGATAAACATACCCAGTAAAGCCCCTTGAGGTGATGCCACAGGACTGTTTTTCTACCAAAGACCTGCTCATGGAGAAATATGCCTCTCAAGGCTAGGGAATAGATGGAGATTGAGTGATATTGTGATTCTCAGAAAAGTTTATTCTATTGCAAAAATAGCCAATAATCAATGCATTTTTGCTTCCTGATTACTTTTTTCATTCTTGCTTCTGTAATGCATGAATTATGTAAAAATATATTTCTATTGTGGTCAAGAAAATAGTGATGCTTGGATTTTAAAACCACAGGCTATTCCCTTCCCATCCTCCTTCCTTCTTCCACCCTCATTATCCTCACCTCTGCATGACAAGCGGGTAATTATTGACACAAATAATTGATAGGAAGGTATTTTTTCCTGCTGCCTCTTTTCAATCTATCCCATTCTGACAAGTATGCACAAACACTCTATGGGTCAGTGATGTGATTTCTAAGAAAAGCCACTGCTCTTATATTGAAAGGAAAATGTTCTAGTTTCATGCATCTGTAAACAAGGAATGGGTGACAATCCCCAAAGATTTGGGGTGATTTACATTTTAATCAAACGGCACAAACTATTAATGTTTACTCTTAAATTTATAATAACAGATTAAATAGTAATATTGCTATCAAGGAAAACAGATAACATGGTGTCAGTTGCCTTGAAATTGCATTAATAGATAATACAGTGGTTATTTTGACCTTTAGTCTTTCATATCTTACATTTCTATTTGCATTGGTGCTTTAAAGTGATAAACCTAAACGTTTCTATTAAGAGAAAAACATATTATTATAAATTATTGTGCTTTTGCTTAATTGCTAAAATGCATTTTTATTTCATTCTATAATCTACTTATTTGAAAAATGTAAGTTGGTAAGTCATTTTTCTAAGTCAACATGGCACAGTTAGGTGTAGATTAATTGAAATAGTGGTTTCACAGGTCCAGAAAGTATAAAAATGTATCTTACCTCTTACCTGACTTCAAACAGAACCACTCTTACATCAACTCAAACGGAGAAAACTCTTCTGCTTTTAAAGGACTCCAGATATACTTTCCTCCCTCATTTTCCTCATCCTGTAAATGGGATAAAGTCGATATCATAAAATTGAAAAATTAAGGAAACTATACATGTCACTTAGCACACTGCCTAATGAATAATAGCTGTTCAAAATAAATAATTATTATTTTCTCATTCTTAAAGAAGCCTCATATATATGTACAAATACAAGTGAAAAGAATTTTCAAGACTGCAAACTAGAATGCATTTCCCTACAGAAGCATTCATTTCAGGCTGCACAATATTTTTCACCAAACATTTCTTGAATATGTACCATGTACCACACTACCCGTTGGCACTAGGAATAAAAAAGCCAAGTGTGGACCCTGACATCATGGGCCTTGCATTTTTTTCAGCCATAGCAGCATGCAATTCTGAGCATGCTTTTGTAGGCTAGTTGTTCTAAAATCTTATATAAGAACTGTTTGGAGAGCTACAATATTAGTATGTAAACAGCTTACTGGTGTAACAGAAAGAATGCTGTGTGTAAAGTTTTTTTTTGCTTATTTGTGTAAATCAGATTTTTATCTTGCTCACAAAATGAGGAAATAAAATCTTGACATATCTCAAAATCAACAGGGTATGAAGGATGCACAAATCACAGTTCAATACCCATTACCTGTTCCTAATCTGTTTAATGGATAAACTCACAAAACTTGAAAACTGTAAAAAAAAAAATTCTTACTTTAAGCACATCAATTACATAAGCAGAGCAATAACAACAAAAGTTATCCTTCTTTCGTATAAAAATAAACATATGAAATGCCCAGTTAGCCCATCAGCCTATTAATAACCACCATGGTTTGGTGATAAAGCATTCTTCCAGTGCTGAGATTAAAAAAAAAAAGACCAAGCAAACAAACAAACAACAACAAAAATATCACAGAACAATATAAGCACAATGGAAGATCTGGGAGGATACACAAATGAATCAATTTGAAGTCCTGAAGAGAAGCTCATTTGGAAACGCAAATGAAATAAAATGTAAGCATGACCAAACCAAACAAAAAAACAAAAACACATCATTCAACCAAGGCAGTAAAACAAGGGCATTATGTATCCTACCTAAACAATGACTATGTCTCCACCATGAAGGAAATCTTATTTTAACTTGCCTAAACAAGAAAAATTGTTTTCCTAGTCATATCAATATCAATATTTGTTATGTGTTTGTACAATTCAATAGGAAATGGAAACTTATTATCCACCCTTCTCTTGCAGGGAGGTCTGTGGGTCTTCATTCTTTATTCTGGTAACTGTGTCATCACCAACATCATCAATAAATATTTATTGTACCTTAAGGGCAAAAATCGTATTGTTACACATGGATTCATTAATTGAAGAGTTTAAAATTGTTCATATCCCATGAATGTGTCCGGAATTCTGGCAAATA
Source organism: Stenella coeruleoalba (assembly GCF_951394435.1). Lineage (NCBI taxonomy): Eukaryota > Metazoa > Chordata > Mammalia > Artiodactyla > Delphinidae > Stenella > Stenella coeruleoalba. The sequence continues at coordinate 26,268,412 of NC_137164.1, read as the reverse complement.
ATACTGTCATCCATTTACCAAAGATTTCACAACCATTGCCTTTGTGCCAGGCACTATGCTTAGTGTGAAAACAAATCAAATTCACAGTCGATTGGTGAAGAGGGGGATTAAGCAATATGAAATCTTAAAGTCTATAATTGAATTATGCCAGAGGAATATCTAACTGGCTTTGGAAAACATAACAATAAACTTCTAAAGTTACAAGACTCATAATAATGATAAAAAGCAGGATTCCCTAAATAAAAATTATCTGTCAGTGAAAGAAAACAGGACAGAAAAGAAAAGAATTCTTGGAGGTAAATAACTTGGCGGGCAACCAACAAAGATGAAATAACAAAAGTAATTATTGTGTGAATTTCTTTGGACTTTTGGATCTGAAAAACTCCTTAAAAATTGCACTAATGTGTTATTTTCTTGATGCAGTTTTTGAGAGACCACATAGCAGAGACATTAACATTGTTTTGTCCCTGATAGATTAACATTGTTTTTCCAGAAGTTCTTGTACTCTTCACATAGGAAAGGAAAGCATGAGTAATCTTTGCAACCAGATTTATTTCTCTTTTTTCCTATTTGACAAAAAGTTTCTTTAGAGAAATAAAAAAATAAATTGAAGTCATTAATAACTTTACCGAGTATATGCTTTTTTAACATCTTTATTGGAGTATAATTGCTTTACAACGTTGTGTTAGTTTCTGCTGTATAACAAAGTGAATCACCTATACGTATACATATATCCCCACATCCCTTCCCTCTTGCATCTCCCTCCCACCCTCCCTATCCCACCACTCTAGGTGGTCACAAAGCACCGAGCTAATCTCCCTGTGCTATGCAGCTGCTTCCCACTAGCTATCTATTTTACATTTGGTAGTGTATATATGTCAATGCTACTCTCTCACTTCGTCCCAGCTTACCCTTCCCCCTCCCCATGTCCTCAAGTCCAACGGTTATAGATTAGTTATAAAGTGTCTCAGGATAGCACATTTTGCATCTTTCTCTATCTTTTAATAAAACACTGTATTCCTGGGATACCAATAGACCACTTTTCCAGGGCACTGAGTCAGAACATTTTCCAAGCAAAGAGAGAAGGAAGTGTGACTCCAGAACAGTTATAGAACATGACTCCACATAGAGTCTTCTCAATTACCTGCTCTTTCTGTGCCAGCCCTCTCTCATTTTAAAGGGATTTGTTACTAATTATTAGAAAGAAATAGAGGATATCCAAAAACAATAAGTCAGATTTAGAGAAATCTTGCAAATTCTTACATTCATTGGCCATGGCTTATCTAGGTGCTCACAAAAGGTAACTGAATGAATGATCTGTATTCACTAAGGCTTCCTTTCTCCAATTCTTTAATTGGAATTGGGGGAAAGGCTTTTATCTCCTAATGTGTAGCTGACTATGCATCAGACTGTGACCAAAGAAGAAAAAATTCACCTTCCAAGCAGAAGTCAGCTTTCCACCCAATAGTTTTCAGATTCAGACACGAAATAGAAGAGTGGTTTTCAATCCGTCTTGTCAAAGAGACAAACAACTTGAGTAACTGGGAAGGGTAGTGGGACATGAGGAGGAGACAAGGAGAAAGGATGGCTAGGAACAATGTAAATAGTTTGACTTGTGTAATAGCCTTGTTCTTATGTAAGGAAGTCACCAGAAGCAATTGAAGAGGTCATACATTAAAATCTGTTTATTCAATTTATGCATGCCAATCACACTTTGTTGGCAAGAGTCATTTCCAACGATGAAAATAATGCTGGAGTCTTTTTGACACAACCTAAGGTAGAAGCAACATGTGTGTGAGCTAATATCATCCCCAAACAGCGTTACTTGTCTTTTCTTTATGCCACTTTGCCTCCCTAAACCACCAATCTTTCAACCCCCTTGAACTCTTCCCCCAGCACTTCTGCCATGTGCTGCCAACACGCTTCAGACTCTGTGTGTAAGGTACAAATTCTTAAGCCACTGCAGCCTTTTGCTGCTACTTCCATTCATATGTTTGTGACTACAGCACCAGCATCAGTCATCTCTTTAGCTTCTAGTTCCCCTGGGCTATGCCTTGCCCCAGCTCACCTCCTCTACATCTAGTGTGCCTCCTTCAACTGTACGACAGTTTTCTTCTCAACTGTGGTCTCACTGTCATGCTGGTGATCAACAGAAGTACCAACAAAACAACACTAAGAAAAACAACTCCTCAAACCTGTCTGTATCTAGGTCTCGCACATTCACAACATTCAAATTTTAAAACTGGAGAAATTGTGTAAAAAGTATTTGATGGAAGAGAATATCTTGATTGAATAACTGAAAGTTTTTCCAAAATCTCAAAATTCAATCATCTTTACTAATTTTTCTTTCTGATTTGTTTACCTGTAACAACAGCAAAGCAATTGAATGTGGTTACCATGATCATTTTTTTAAAAATCCAAAAATTTGGGCTTCCCTGGTGGCGCAGTGGTTGAGAGTCTGCCTGCCCATGCAGGAGACACGGGTTCGTGCCCCTATCTGGGAAGATCCCACATGCCACGGAGCGGCTGAGCCCGTAAGCCATGGCCGCTGAGCCTGAGAGTCCGGAGCCTGTGCTCCTCAATGGGAGAGGCCACAACAGTGAGAGGCCCAAGTACCACAAAAAAAAGGAAAAAAAAAATCCAAAAATTTGCAATTTCCTGGACCTGAAAAATGCACCCTAATTATTTATTTACTGCTTACTTTGCACAGAACAGGGTGATTATCATGGTGAGAGGTAATTAGGTCCAGGCATACAAAAATCTTAGAAGTAAGAGGAGGCAAATGCACATAAAACATCATATATGCAAATATCATGAATATATAATACCCCTTCATCTACAAATGGTAGCTTTACATAGCACTCAACCTCACAATTTATTAGCAGAACTCTTGCAGGATTTACTGAGACTCGTTTAAATGTCAACAGTATACATAACAGAAGGAACCCACATTGTCTGAAAGCAGTTTCAAAATCCTTCCCCTAATCTGTTTTAAGAGATGTAAATAGTGTATATAGGCCTTGGATATTCAGTAATCCTGATAATGGATTTTGAATCTCCCATTCCTCCAACAATTTTGCCCTCTGAATAAAAATTAGGACCTCCTTCTAGAATGCTCTCCTCCTGGTATCTAGTTTGTATCCAGTTCAGATTGGACTTCTAAGGATTTTACCTCCACCAGTTTCCTTTAGGTGACCTATTAGCCTTCCTTATTATTACAATGGGATCAATAGACCAGTTTTGAACTTCTGTTTTTACTTAAAGAAAAAGTATAGCTTTATTCATTTATAAGAAAAATTTTGTAGAGTGAGAGTACTTTCTATACAATGCCAAACTTACTTGAAATACTCTTTCCTCCTCTAGACTTTAGAGGTTATACAACTAAATAATAAGAGTCTTACAATAAGAGTTTCTCCTTGAATCTCACTCTTTTGGCTGCAAATCACAATATACTCTCTCTATAAAATTTTCCTTATAAATGAATAAAGCTATATTTTTTTCTTTAAACACTTTAAAATGAGCTCATAGATGCTTCATGAAAATGTATTCTCTATTTCTATTAATCAGTCCTCAAACTTCATCCATCTGGTATTTCAAATTTGTCTCCAAAAGGTGAAGGGTGAGAACAATTATAATTTATAATTTTCATTACCGAGATCTACAATTTCTATCTGCGATACACTTAGAAATCATTGATTAATGATCTCAATGCTTTTATGAAATGGATATTATCTCTATAGTTACATGATTTAAAACTAAAGAAACTTAAAAAAAGATAATCCTGAAACTAACGTAGTTTGAGGAGTATTCAAATCAGGGAATATGTTTTAATATGTGAATTTGATGGTTTAAATGATGGTTAATTTTGATTATTCCTTAAATTACCCTAGGACATAATGAAAATCATACACGTTTTAGAACCAATACTAAGAGAAAAATTTTTCAATGCCAAAGGTCAACAATATTATCTTTTAAAAGAGCTTATGAGGTTGATTGCTGAAGTTTGCAATCCATGTGTTTATAAGGCTGCCAATCTAAAATATCAACCATGAGAACTCTTTTAAAATTTAGCATATTTAGATTTTGTCATCAAAAATTTTATGTGAGAAAAATCCATGACTTTTCATTAAATCTCAAGAAAATATAAGTGAATAAAATAAGTAGTTAAGCATAATTATCTTTCTCTCGTCTCTCTAGTGCACCAGTACACAGATTGTCCTTTCTGCTTGAGTTTTATATTTACCAAAAGTCATTTATCTTTGTTTTCAGACCTATTCGTGGAAGTTCTAATTATGTAATTTAATAAATATAAACTGATGATATATAAGAAAAAATACAAATATTTTGCTTTTTTCTAACTCTAATGAATGCCTTGGAAAATTCCCCAAAAGATGAGCTATTAAAAAAAAATGCTGAGGTGTGGCCAAGATGGTGGAGAAAGAAGACCCTGAGCTCACCTCCTTTCACATGCACACAAAAATCACAGCTACTTACAGAGCAGCCATCAATGTGAATGACCCGAAGACTAGCATAAAAGATTTTCCATAACTAAAGACTTGAAGAAGGAACGAGGACACAGAGACTCCACTCTTAAAGTGTATACAAAATCTCACTTTCTCCAAGTAACAGCATCAAGGCAGCAGTTTGAAAGGAGCCTGGATCAGACCCACTTGCTGATCTTGGAGAGCCTCCTGGAGAGGCAGAAGGCAACCGGAACTCCCCTGGGAATGGAGATGCTGGTGACAACCATTTTGGGGAGTTAATTCTACCACACCGACACTGGTGCTGATAAGCTTGATTTTAAAATCCTTTCTCTAGCCCATTAGTGCTGGAGGCTTACCTGCCCTCCAGTGAGCAGACACCACCCTGTGGCCTGTGTAGCCAACCACATGCATCAAGATAGAATGGGATAGAAATATCTTAACTCTAATATCTTAACCCAAGAAAATCAACCATATGAGGAATTAATTTTCCTCCAATATTTAGGATTCAGAAAATATGGGTGTACCTCCTTAATTGACAATTTAATGATGCAATTCAGACTTTTCTTTCAGATAATTAAAATGGAGGCTACAAGGTCAATAGTCAAATCTCAATTCAGGCAAAAGGAAGTCTTACTTTAACAATCAATGATGGCTTTATTTCCACTGTTGCTTCCACTTCTCTTTTGAGTACCTCTCTAGCCCTAACTAAAATGCCAAGAAACATTTTTCTCTTCCTCATTTGAATATCTCATTTACATTTTTAATCCTGGACCGTACTTCTAAACATCTCTCTCCATTACTCTACCATATGAGGACCCAATATATGGCACCTTGGTAAATTAAATATTTTAAGCTGAAGGATTTGGGGAAAACCACAGAAACAGGAAGGTCATTCTGAGTATCCCCTCTTCTCCCCTGAAGCAGGGCAAACGATTCTCATGTAAGAGGTACCCTCCCTATACCCAGAGGGAAGACACACACTTACCTCCAACACAGAGGGCTGCGGCCCTGACTGTTACACTTACCCATACTCTTTGCCCCATCATATTGCTCCATTCTTTATTAAATCTGCCATAAAAATACTCAGGTTTAACAGTTTCTTCAGGTCTTCATTTCCTTTTGAAGTCTCCCATGTCACATAAAACTGATATTAAATAAGTTTGTATGCTTTTCTCCTGTTGATTTGTCTTTGTCAGTTCAATTTTCAGACCCAGCCAGCGACCCTAAGAGGGTTAAGGAAAGCTGTTTCCTCCCCTGCAAACCCAGAGGAGGGCTTGGTTAGTTAAGCTCATGTAATATTGAGAAAGAATCTCATTGGAAATATAACAATGAACCATGAGCCCAAGAGTAGGTTCTATTCTTTCCTCTCCCTCTTATGATCTATATCCCCCCTAGGGAACCACTTCGGGACCTCAGTTACATTATCTGCAACATTAGGAATTAAATTAGAATTATGGTAGTTTAAAATGTACCAACTACTACACTAAGTTGTTGTCTCATTTAATTTTCACAACACTCATATAAGGTAAATAATAGTATCCCCATTTTTCATATAAACAAACTGAGGCTTATGAGTCAAAGGGTGGCAGACACTAGAGGAAAAACTTAGGTCTGCCTGAACTTTAAATTCAACAGGATAAGTTGAAACCCATTAATTGTTCAAAAAAAAGATAAAGCTATTTTTCTAAATTAACCAGGCTTGCTAACTGCATGATTTAAATAGTCTATTTGCTTAACTATTTACCTCCTTTGTCAAGTAGGCAAAGTAGGCTGGGCTACAGATAGAGTCCAAGCAAAATGACAATAGAATAAATCTAGAACAAGACAGAAGATTTTACCATTTGCACCACTTCTAAAATGAGTTTCAGTTGGGTCTCTTCACCTCTGTGAGACTTCTGATACATTTTTAATATAGGCATACTTTATTATGCCTGGCATTATTGCTCTTCACAGATATTGTGATTTTTACAAATTGAAGGTTTGTGGCAACTCTGCACTGAACTAGTCTATTGACACCAGTTTTTTCAACCACATTTGCTCACTTTGTATCTCTCTGTCACATTTTGGTAATTCTTACAATATTTCAAACTTTTTCATTATTATTATATTTGTTATGGTGATCTGTGATCAGTGATCTCTGATGTTGCTATTGCAAAAAGATGATGACTCACTGAAGGCTCAGATAATGGTTAGCATTTTTTTAGCAATAAAGTAGTTTTTAATTAAGGTATGTACATTTTTTTAAGGCATAATGCTATTGTGCACTTACTAGAGTACAGTATAGTGTAAACATAAATTTTATATGCACTGGGAAACCAAAAAATTTGTGACTTGCTATTTTTGTGAGATTTGCTTTACTGCAGTCAGGTGGTCTGGAGCTGAACTTGCGTATCTCTGAGATATGTCTTTATATATGCTTTCAGTTGACCTTTAAACTTTCAGGGCCACTTATCCATAGATTTCTCACTAAATACTTACTACTGTACCACACAATCCATGGTTGGTTGAATGCAAAGATGCTGAACAGCAGATAGGGAGGGCTGACGCTAAAGTTCTATGTGGATTTTTGACAGCACGTGCTCCTAACCCTACTGAGGTTCAAGGATCAACTGTGTTTATACTACCCTGAAAGCAAACACAAGTTCTCTGAATCAGGGACAGACTACTATTACTTACATCAATAATCACATTGTTTCCTTATGCCCAATTTCCCCGTTCAGAGGAACAGAAAGAGAACCTGCTAACCCTATGCATACTACAGGTTCCCCCCAGCACCACCAAAGGAGAGGAACCCCACAATTTGAATCTGGGAGTTTATATAGGCTACATGATGTCCTCTCAACTACCACCCTCCAGAGAAGGAAGGAAGAGAGAAAGACCTTATCTTCATAAAGTAAAGGAATTTTCACTGGGAAGAGGAGGAGGAAGCCAAGTATTTGGCTCCAGAGAAAATCTGTTTTATTATCCTTTGAATGAGAGCCAATGGCTCCACAATAGATGAGTGGCTCTATGTCCTTGGAATATGAGAAATGAATGATCTAGGAAAATTTTATATTATTTTCTTTACTTATAGCATGTACCTTATTTTGCCCAGAATGTCCCAACCATACAGTAACATGAAAGTGTTCATCATGCTTCCCCATGCCTTAGTATTCTCATCTGTAAAATAAGAGTGTTGCTATACAAAGTCCCCAAATCCATCCACTTATGATGCTTTTGTAGATGTGATAGCTCCACTCAGGAAAAGTAAAATGGTCAGAAAAAATAAAATTAACTGAAGACATCTACAGGCAAAATGACAAACTGGCTTAGATGTTATACCTCTCTCATAGGGGGCAAATCATTTAAACTGTCAGCTTCCATGCTCTTATTGGTTAAATGAATAGCTTGGACTAAATGAATCAAATACTCCTATGAAATTAATTTTGAATCAAAATAATGGCTACATATGCTTAAAAATTTACTCATATGTAATTTCATTACCATTCTCAAATTTGTATCAGTGAATTTATTGGCCAGATATTTATTGCTATGTGAGGTAAATAAATACTTTAGTCACTCACATAATTGATGTCATGACTCTACTTTGCATTAATCATAGTTCAGACCAGGTGTTGATTGATTTTCTTTAGTTTCCCAAGAGAGGCTGGGAAAGAGGATGACATCTTGAACAGCAGCTCTCAAACATTAGCATGCATTAGAATCACCTAGAAATCTTGTGGCTATTGCTGTGCTCCCACCAGAATCTCTGATTCAGTACATCTGGGATTAGGCCCAAGAACTTGCCTTCTTAAAAAGTCGCCGTGTGATGTTGATGCTGCTGGTCTAGGGACAGCACTCGCAGAACCACTGAGTTACAGTGTTTCTAAAACTTTAATTTACAGAAATCACTTGGGGTGGGATAGGATGGGTGGGAGGGAGGCTCAAAGGGGAGGGGATATGGGGATATGTGTATGCATATGGCTAATTCACTTTGCTGTACAACAGAAACTAACACAGCACTGTGAAGCAATTATACTCCAATAAAGATGTATAAAAAATAATACAATACAATAGAGTACAATACAATAAAAAAAAGAAATCACTTGGGGATCTTGGAAAAATGCACATTCTGAGGCTTGGGGAGGAGTTTTCCACGCTGCATTTGTAACCAACTCCCAGGTGATGTTGCCATTTCTGATCCACAGGTTGAACACTTTGAGTAGAAAGGACCAGCATAGGCATCACTCAGCTGTTAGACAAGCAAAATTGAAACTCAAGTGAACAAACATATTGATTGCCTACTATGTATCACACTCTATAAAAGCTGCTAGTGTCCTAAAATGAATTACGCCCTGTCTGTAAACTCAATAAAGTTTAGACAGGAAATCAGAAAATTAAATAAACATGTAAGTATCATGATAAATGTATAGTAAAAAGCGCTACAGAAACACAAAATTAGCTCTGACTAAAAGGGGATAATGTCTGGGAACAGTACAGAGGGACAGGTTTTTCTTGAAGAAAATGCAAATATAATTTATGTAACCTAAAAGACTCAGAAAAATTAAACCTCAGAGGCAATATGAGAATTTTAAACTTGTTTGAATTAACACAGACACTAGAATAGGCAAGGAGACAAAAAACACTACTTTAAATAGTTAGACCAAGGAAACAACCATTTTCACTTTTAAATGATTTAAACTTAGCTAACCAAACAAGCAGACATGTTAAGCCCACTTTTAAAATAAAATAAAATAAATAAGCAAATAAAATAAGCCCACAGTTATTTCAGGTAAGGTAAATAATGCTTCACAAAATTACTCAGATACCCACAGATTTAAGTTAATGCAAATAACACAGGGCAAACCAAACAAAGACACAGCAGCTTCTTACAGGACCATGAGAAGGCCCCTCTGAGGTGCCTGGACCAAATCTGAAACCTTACCAGTGCTCTGATGGGCCAGGAGGCCTCTACCTCCAAACATTCCCTGTCCTAATAGGGGATCTTCAGCTTCAGGGTGCTGTAGACAGTTGACTCCTGTATAACTGAAAGGCTTCTGAAGAAGTATCTTCTTTTGATATAATGGAAAGTGTAAATTCCCCACGTTTGCAGTCACCAGTCTTTTTGTGGGCAGTAGAAAATGAAAACAAAACAAACAACAATGACGACAAAATTGTTTTCTTTCTAAACAGAAAAACAACATATAAGTTTTAAGTGAAAACTTAAAACATTCATGCAAACAGTTAAATATAATTGAACCAGCACTATAAAAAATGGTTTCTGATAGAATTGCATGTCATTTTCAGAGTATGAAAGTGAATAGAATAAAGATGCCATTGTGTATGGAGCATTTCTTTAAAGCAGTGCTCTTTGGAGTAGGAAAAAGAAGACAGGGTCGTTCCAGCCTCACAATGTCATCTGATAAGAGAATTGACCTTGAACTCCTGGCAGGTGAGAAATGGCTGGAGCAGAGGCTGAATCACTTCCAAACACACTCTTCGCCTCTTCCTCTCCTCCCTGCCAGGGTCTTTAACCTCAACCTCAGACTTCATTTTAGAAAGTCAGGAGACAGCAACCTAAAAAGGATTGAAGCAACATAGTAAAATGTGTGGAGAGTTCAAGTTTAAGGGTCTTCTATCTCTTTAGATGGAGAATTTTGAATATACATTCAAGAGCATGGTTCCCACAAAGAGAAGTACACCCACCCTCTGCCCATGAGCTTAACAAGTGCCATAAGCACCCTAGAAGTAATTCACTTTTTTACAGGAATCATTGGGACTTAGCACTGTCAACCCCTGTCACTTAAAGTCAAACCATAAATAGCATGTTGATGTGTCCATTCACTTTCAATTCTGTTCAGTGTTGACTGAATACCTACTATACATTAAAGTTTACAAATATAAAATCTCTGGGCAACTCCATGGTAATGTTGATCAGTTTGCAATTTAGATTACATTGCATAGAATGGAATACCATCATATCCACAAAGCAATTGGTTCGGCACCACAATGGCATCTTTCAAGTATATGCCTTCCCATCTTTGCGTTATAGACCACCTGCAATGACATGTGTCACCACTATGACCTTGGGGCTATTATTCACCTTTTGTTTATTTACTTCATTTTAATGAACGCCAAAACTGAAGGGGATTTTATACACCTAGGACTGCAAGTACTGTCCTTGTTTAATGGAATAATAAAAAATCTGGACAATTCATGACCCTGACTTTTAGGTAGACTAAATGGAGAGGGGAGAATAAATAGAAAATAATGTTTTTTTTCTTGGAATGAAGCAAAAAAAATTTTAAGAGAAAGCGTTTTATCTTTCTGTTTTGTTTTGCTTTGTTTTGAAATATCTGTTTCCATAGTTAAGCACATAACAGTTAAAGCCCATGCAATAAAATACAGAAAAGGAAATGTATGTAAACCTTTTCTGAGAACTACTCTTTACAGATTTTAATGTGATGTTACTCTCTATTTAAACATGCTCTTGTAAGTTCACTGGCTCAGAGTATATTGAACATGTCAGAATGTAGAGTTTTAATAACTAGGAAAAAATCTCAGATAAACTTGACTCTAAGATATGAACAGAAATGTCATTCTTTTTGCAGCTAGATTTTAATACATCCTTCAAGGTGTAAGGAGTGTGGGAAATCAATAGCAAATCCCAGGGTCCTGCTGTTGAGGTATTCAAAATACCTGAGCCATATCAGAAAAAAAAAAAAGGCTGATATAACCTAGGACTGAGCAGTTCACACAAGAGCTGGAAAGAATTATTGCTCAAAATCTAAACACATCTTCTTGTGTGTTTAAATAGCAGTACACAAGCTTGTAGTTGTCATAATTTTAAGAAAAAATGTAGCCTTTTTTTCAAAACTGAAAACACTGATATGAAGGTAAATACTTTTGGAGAAATTATTTTCTCTTGCTCAGTAATTATCATTAATGAAAGAAAGCTTTCTTAAATACTAATAAATCAGGGCTGAATTGACTGACCATACATTCAAATTGTTGCATTATTCACACTGGAATTACTCCAAAGATTAGCTGCAAATTGCCCTCTAAATTGAATTTATGGTTTCATTTTTCATGACTACTCTGTCGTGACAGGTGAGAGGAATCTGAGAGGAAAATGACAGCGATGGACCCAATTTCTTAGTGCTCTATCTTCAACATAGAGTCAAACCATCTCTATACATCATTTTGGCAAGCATAAAAACCTGGTAGGGTGAACTCTAGGAGATTCTACTCCGTATCTTACTTGGTAAGGAAAAGGTCAATATTGTATTTTTGTCAAGGGGAAGCTAATCAAATCGACATCTATAGAGGGGAAAGGAGTTTACATGTATGATGAAATTATTTTGTGTGTGTCGACTGAAAAAATTGCGCAATCTAAATGTTGAGAGTTATGTTTTACTCATTGGACAAAACTGAGGATTAAGCCTGAGACACAACATCTCAGATAACACTGAGAAACTGTTCCAAAGAGGAAGGAGTATAGGAGTTTTTGCAACAAAGACCAGCTAGGCAGCACATCAAAAGATTACTGTTAATTAAAGAAAACCAGATATCTCAAGTTAAGGAATTTAGCACTTTTCTATTTATGGGAAGATGCAAGAGTCTGGGATCACTGAAATCGTTCCTTTAATATACACTTCAGCTATCTGGGGCCAGTATCTTGTGCTTTCTCATCTTGAGTCTCCTCATGGTGCATTATTGTGGGGTGGCTGCAGTGGCTGATGGCTTGATGGTGGGCATCCTGGTTCTATCCCAAGTTCCTTCAGGGCTCACCATTGGGCAGCTGTAATGTGATGGCTTGATGGCTACAACATCCTTTGTTTACTGTTATGGCAGGCAATTTTTTCATTCACATGTGTGATATTCCTCTATTTAATCCTCGCAACAACACCATGGAATAGGTAGTTGTATCCTCATTTCATAGAAAAAATAAATAAATGAGATACTGAGAGGCTGGATAACCTGCCCAAGTCTGGACCTTGGCGAGGCCTTTCAATCTGCAAAACCCATGCCCAGGATCTCCTGCCATGCCACCTCCCAGAAAGGGCTACTGCTTGGATCCCACTACCAATTCAGATGTATTAATTTTATGCCCGGCAAAACACTTGTGGTTTCTTTTTTGCACCAAAGAAAATAAAAATGACTACAGTCCAAGTTAGACAGGGGGATACATAAACCTATTCTACCACCTGGATGTTGTAGACACATCTAAATCTTTGGAACAACTGTTTTTAGACCATTTTTGAAAAGCTGAACAAAATAAGAGCTGCCAGAACAGAGAGACAGTAAAGTCCTCCCCGTTTATATGAGGTATATAACTTGTTGCAATACATGGAGGGGAAGACAATTTTGTTAGCCTTTAAACTGGGTTTGTATCGTCCAGGCCTCTTGGGTTAGAATGATTGAAAACAAATATTGGGTTGGAGTGAGTGACAAATGCAGTTGATGCCTTCAGGTTTCTAAGACACATGTATGTGAACATATGCTCTGTAAGACAAATGACTAAACAGCCTCTTACAGCTTTCTGTTTGTAAAGGTTTAGAACATGTCACCATTTTTCTTCTGTAATGGCCTCAGGCATACTTTCTTTTATCAAACTAGCTCTCATGTTAACATACAAATACTTCGGCATAAGAGGCATTGCTATAACGAAGAGAGCAAATGAAGTAATTTTTATTTACAAATAAGTGTTTTCACATTTTTTTACACTCAGATTGTGTGTGCTTTTTTTTTTTTTTTTTTTTTTTTGCGGTACATGGGCCTCTCACTGTTGTGACCTCTCCCTTTGCGGAGCACAGGCTCTGGACGCGCAGGCTCAGTGACCATGGCTCACAGGCCCAGCCGCTCCATGGCATGTGGAATCTTCCCAGACCGGGGGGCATGAACCCCTGTCCCCTGCATCGTCAGGCGGACTCTCAACCACTGCACCACCAGGGAAGCCCCACTCAGATTGTTAATAGAGAATTTGCATGATCCTTCAAGAAGACAGAAATAAAACCTTAACCTGTTAGAGGGGAAATTGCAAAACTCTGGGTCTCTAGATAAATCTCTTTGCATCCTTTAAATTTTTAATTCAGTTGATTACTGATTTTATAATGTATCCTTTCTTAGTGCATATAATTTAAGTTTTTTCTCCTCTGAAGATAATTTTTAATATTTTATCTTATGCTAGTGTGACATACATGTTCAACTCCACACATCTCTACTCTACTGGTGCCAGGTGCTGCCTTTATCCCATCAAACTGGTCCATTTCTGTTTTCCCCTTGTTTGATTATTTTAAATGAAACTAAAGTGTTGACATTTGAATTTAAACTCAAACACTATTCTTAGTTGATGACAAGTGTGAAAACAAGCTTTACTTAACAATTCCATGTAACTGAACAATGTAATACTAACTCTGGGTGTCTAGAGCAACTGACATCTTTTCATGTTGAGTTTGGCTATTGTATAGAAAAGACAAGCCAAGATCCATGGGGCACAGATACTTTAGTGAAGCAAAACTAAATGTTCAACTAGCTGTGTGAACCTCTGACAAGCTCCTTAATATCTCTGAGTTTCTTACTAAGAATGGGGTTAATGATGTCTACTCATAGGGATATTGTGAGGATAGGATGAGAGAACCAACTCTCTAGATCTTATTCATAAGACATGTCCTCAATCCTTCATATCATTTCTGAGAAGAAAGGGTCGGACTTCACTATCGAGCAAAGAGAAAATAACTCCAGTGATGAAAGAGTAAAGAAATACTAAGCCCAAATCAATGGCTTGGATTTTAGCTTTCAAGATGGCTTTAAATGTATAGTATGTAAATATGTATGATAGAAAAAATCTAGGGGAATATCCACAACACATAAATGGTTGTAACCTTGGGAACTGGGTTAGGTGGATTTTCATTTTCTGTTACATATTTCTAGAATGTTTGTAGATATTAATAATAAGCACATATAACTTTTGTTATAAGAAATTCTAATAAATATTAAAAATTTTAAAGTGCCAAGAATACAGTAAGTGTTCAATTAATGTAAGTTTCTATTTGCCTTCCTGATACACCAGCTATAAAAATAGAAGTATTCATTTGTGCATTTATGCTAATATTTAATGCCTACCTACTCATTCTGAGCTCTTCTCAATTCTGAGGGTTCAAAATAGAAAAAAATAGACAAGTCTCTTTCTTATCTGTCAAGGCATAGAGACAAGTAATAAAACTTTCAAAAGTCCCTGTAAGAAAAAATTGTAAAAACTTTCTCTCAATCTGATTCTCTCTCAAGTTCGTATCACAGAGAGTCTCCCCACCTGAAAATTGGCCACTACCCTCTGAGAAGTAAAGTTAGAAAAATATTTCAGGAATATGTAAACAAAATAGAAATTGTCATGATACTATGATATCATTTTTTCAGAGTAAAACCTGAATAATCACTCATTCACTTGAACTGAATGTATATGTGATTTTTGTTTTCATAGGTCAAAATTGTCAAATAGTAATTATAAATGTTTTCCCTTAGTTTTTGCTATCAAGATAGTTTTAAGACAATATTGCATCCAGACTTGCATGTGTAATAGTAATTACACATGTTTTCGCTTAGTGTTTACTATCAAGATAGTTTTAAGACAATATTGTGGGACAATATTGCCCCACAAAATAAATGCATTTCTAATTTTTTACACTTGAGTGCAGCTAAGAATTGTTTCTTGCATCTCATGCCTTCCTTCTAAGTATGATGTTCTTCTTAATGAGATATATTTTAGTACTTTTTTTAGCTAGAGTCTGTGGGTCAGATAATTTTCTTTGTCTGAAAATGTTTTTATTTTATCCTCTTTTTTGACAGACATATGCATTATATATACAAATATGTATATATTTTTGTTGGAGTGTAACATACATTGAGAAATGCTCATGAAACTGACATACAGATTCTGATAAATTTTTGTTCAGTAAACATATCAATAAACCCAAACCAGGGCAAGAAATAGAATTTTACTCTCACCCCAGAGTCTTTCTTCATGTCCCATTCAGTTCTTATTCCCCTGCCTCAACATAACAATAGTCCTCAGTTGTTAACTACTTCTAGATTAGATTTTCCTTTTTTTTAACTTTATATAAATGGAATTACACATGTAGTGTTTTGTTTGGGCTTCTTTCATTCTACATTATGATGGTAGTATCCATTCATGTTTTATAGAGGTTTCTCTTTTTGTTGTTTGTTTCAAATATCATTGATGGATACATTTCATAATTTGATTATAACACAATTTATTTCACCACTGTGCTGTTGTGGACATCTGGATTGCTTCCAGTCATAGGCTACTACAAATAAGTCTTAATATGAACACTCTTGCACCTGTCTTTAGTGCATATATACACATATTTTGCAAAGATACATACATAGTATATGAATATGTACACCTTAAGTAGATATTGCCAAAGAGTTTTCTAAAGGAGTGCTACCATTTTATACTTCCACCAGCAGTGTAAGAGAGTAAAAATAATTTTCATAAATGGGTAGAATTATGGCTCTCATAATATATCATACAGATATAAAAATGAACACCTTAAAATTTTATTTAACACATTCAATGAGAGAAGCAGGCTGAAGTTATCATCAGTTTAAAAGAGAATCCAAAGAAAAAACATATTTATATAGAGTTGAAAATGGCTGAAAGATAATAAACAGAGATAGAACCAGATTACTGGAAAGAGTTTGTCCTATACAGACAATGCGTTGTTGTAAAATAGTTTGAGGACAAAGAAAAGCTAAAATCAAATGACTTATAAGAGTGTGCTCTAGATAACACATTGTTTTTCATTAAAACACATTTACTTTTCTTCTACAGAGGGTTCTAATTGACCCATAGACTCTCCAACACTTGTCACTTTTTTAAAATTTTAATCATTTTGATGGCTGTGCACTGTGGCTTTAATTTGGATTTTAACTGATAATCTTACAACTATGAACATGTTTTCATATTTTAATTGGCCCATTAGCCATCTTTTGGTGTTAAAGTTCTATTGAAGAAATTTGTCGTTTTATTGTAGTGGGTTGACTGTTTTTTTACTTGTGTATTTGTAGGAATTATTTTACTTCAATACAAGTCCTATGTCAGTACACGTATGAGTATTCATCTGCAGTTTGCCTTTTCACTTAATGGCATCTTTAAATGAATAGAAGGAATTACATTGAAATATTCCTTGTTTAATTATATTCTTGGATTTTATAACTTGTTTTAGGTTCATTTGTTTTTATTTTAGCCCTTTGAAGATCTTACTGTATCTCTTACGGTTTTTAATTTTGCTTTAGAGATATCTGCTGTAAGTTTCTTTATTATTTCTTTACAGATCTCTGTTTGCTTTTACAATCTCTTTTTTTCTTTGCTCAGAAGATCTTTATTTTGAGTCTAGAGTCAAATAATTTAAATAACTGGTGTCAGGGTGTGAATTTCCTTGTATTTAATCCACTAGGAATTCTTTGTATTTCCTAAATCTGAGTAAACAGTTCTTTCAGCAATTCTCTTCAAAGTTCTCTCTTAAACCTTGAGCCTCTCTCATTCCCTCTATTTCTCCTTCAGGAACTTATTTTTGGCATTTGCTAGACATTTCATTATCTCCTCCATGTCTCTGAACTCTTCATATTTTCCATCTCTATATCTCACTCTGCTGCATTCTGTGTAATTTTTACAATCTGTTTTCTGCTTTACTAATTGACTCTTCAGCTCAACCAATCCTTGTGTTTTCAATTTCAATGACCATATTCTTTAGTTTTAAAAGTTCTATGTGGTCCTTTTACTTATCATTCTACGTATATTATTCCTTTAGATTCTCATTCTTTTCTTTTTTATTCTTTAAATTATGTCTTCAATCATTTTTTTCTCTTTTTTAAAATTGTGGTGAACACATAACATAAAATGTACAAGCATACCCATTTTTAAGTGTGCAGTATACTTGGTCATGTTCAAATCATCTTCAAAAAGTCTTCCAAAGCTACATAATGGAGAAAGTAT
The DNA here is from genome assembly GCF_951394435.1 of Stenella coeruleoalba. NCBI lineage: Eukaryota > Metazoa > Chordata > Mammalia > Artiodactyla > Delphinidae > Stenella > Stenella coeruleoalba. The sequence continues at coordinate 26,250,934 of NC_137164.1, read as the reverse complement.
TGTCTCTTCACCAAAAAGCTATTGGGTCCTGGGCTTTTCTCTATTAGGAGGTTTTTGATTACTGATTCAATCTCTTTATTGGTTATATATCTATTCAAATTTTTTGTCTCTTCATGATGTTGTCTTGGTAAGTTGTATGTTTCTAGAAATTTATCCATTTCTCCTAGGTTATCTACTTTGTTGGAATATACTTGTTCATGGTAGTCTCTTTTGATCTTTTTAGTTGTGTACCATCAACTGTGATGTCTCCTCTTTCATTTCTGACTTTTATATTTTAAACTTATCTCTGTTTTTCTTGGTGTACTTAAGAGTTTATCAATTTTGTTGATCTTTTCATTTTGTCTTCTTTTTCTTTTGTTTTTCTATTCTCTATTTTGTTTATTTCTTTCCTAATCTTTATTACTCCCTTCCTTATGCTAACTTTAGGTTTAGTTTGTTATTATTTTTCTGGTTCTGGTGGTGTAAATTCAGGTTGTTGATTTGATCTTTCTTCTACTTAAATGTAGAAATTTATCATATAAACTTCCTCTCTGTACTGCTTTTACTACACCTCATATGTTTTGGTATGGTGTAGTTTCATTTGTCTAAATACATTTTCTATTTACCCTGTAATTTCTTTGACTCATAAGTTTTTCAAGAGTGTGTTGCTCAATTTCCTCACACTTGTGAATTTTCCAGTTTTTCTTTTGCTAGTTTAATTCCATTGTGATTGGAAAAGATATTTGATGTGATTTTAGTCTTCTAAATTTCACACTGGTCAGAATGGCCATCATTAAATGTCTACAAATAATAAATGCTGGAGAGGGTGTGTAGAAAAAGGAACCCTCCTACACTGTTGGTGGGAATGTAAATCGGTATAGCTGCTATGGAGAACAGTGTGGAGGTTCCTTAAAAAAATACAAATAGAGTTACCATATGATCTTTTAATCCTATTCGTGGGCATATATCCGGGGAAAACTATAATACAAAAAGAGACATTCACCCCAATGTTCATAGCAGCACTATTTATATAGCCAAGACATGGAAGCAACATAAATATCCATCGACAGATGAATGGATAAAGAAGATGTGGTATATATATGCAATGGAATATTTCTCAGTCATAAAAAAAAAATGAAATAATGTCTTTTGCATCAACATGGATGGACCTAGAGATTATCATACTAGGTAAAGTAAGCCAGACAGAGAAAGACAAATATCATATGATATTGCTTATATGTGGAATCTAAAAAAAATGATATAAATAAACTTATTTACAAAACAGAAATAGACCCACAGACATAGAAAACAAACTTATGGTTACCAAAGGGAAAAGGCAGAGAAGGATCAGTTAGGACTTTGGAATTAACAGATACATACTATTGTATATAAAATATATAACCAATAAGGACCTACTGTATAGTAGAGGGAACTATGTGCAATATTTTGTAATAACCTATAAAGGAAAAGAATTTGAAATAGAATATGTATATATCAATATAATCAGTTTGCTGTACACCTGAAACAAACACAGCATTGTAAATCAACTGTATTTCAATTAAAAAAATAAATAAATAAAAATTAAAAAAGACTTTTTGTGGCCTAATATGTGATCTATCCTGGAGAATGTCCCATGCACACCAGAGAAGAATGTATATTATCTATATATCTGTTAAGCTCAATTGGTCTATAGAGTTGTTCAAGTCCTCTGTTTTCTTATTGATCTTCTGTCTGTTGATACATCCTTTATTGAAAATGGGGTACTGAAATCTCCTACTATAATTATATTATTGTCTATTTCTCCCTTTAATGCTCTCAATATTTTCTTCAGATATATGGATTCTTTCTTGTTAGGTGTATATTTATTTATAATTGCTATATTTCTGAGAGAATTGATTCTTTATTTGTTATATAATCTCCTTCTTTTTCTCTTAAAACAGTTTTTGACTTAAAGTCTATTTTATCTGATATAAGTGTGGCCACCCCTGCTGTCTTTTGGTTAGCATTTGCATGGAATATCTTTTATAATTCTTTTACTTTCAGTCTATATATTTCCCTATATCTAAAGTGAGTGTCTTATAGATATCATTTAGTTGGGTCTTGTTTTTCATCCAGTCAGTTACTCTGTGTCTCTTGATTGTGGAATTTAATCCATTCTCACTTAAAGTAATTACTGTTAGGAAAGGACTTACCATTGTTATTTTGTAAATTGTTTTAAACTGATAGCAACTTAACTTCAATCACAGACATAAACTCTACTCCTTTACATCTCTCTGCCCTCACCTTATGTTATTGATGTCTCAAACTACATTTTTTTTAATAATTTGTATCCACTAACACAGTTTTATTGTTTTAGTTATTTTATGCTTTTACCTTTAAATTCTATGCCAGAATTAAAGGTGATTTATGCACAACCATTACAGTATTACAGAGTTCCGCATATGTATTTGTCTAAACTTATATATTTTCCATTACCAGATATCTTTATATTTTCATATGTTTTCATGTTGCTTTCTAGCTGCCTTTTATTTCAATTTGAAGGACTCTCTTTAGCAGTTCTTTAGATAGACTAGTAGTAATAAACTTTTCCTAGTTTAGTTTATCTGGGAAGATCCATATTTCTCCTTTATTTTTGTAATACAGTTTTGTCAGATACAGTATTCTTGGTTGTCAGTTGTTTTTTTTTTTTTCTTTCAACATTTTGAATATACCAACCAATCCCTTTTGGCTTTACTTTTTCTGCTAAGAAATCTGCTTATAATCTTATGAGAGATCACTTGCACATGATGGGTCACTTTTCTCTTGTTGCTTTCAAAATTGTCCTTGACTTTTGATATTTGGATTATAATGTGTATTGGTGTGAACCACTTTAGGTTCCAAATATTTTAAACCCTTTGAACTTCTCTAGTTTGGATGTCCATTTCTTATCCTAGATTTGGGACTTTTGGGGCCATTATATCTTCAAGTTTGGGGCCATTATATCTTCAAATAAGTCTTATCCCCCTTTCATTTTTTTCTTCTCTTTCTGTGGTTCCATATAGTTTACATTGGTCTGCTTGATGATGTCCCATAAATTCCTTAGTCTCTATATTTCCTATATGTGAATTCTTAGCAGGTCTAATTCTGTTATCTATTATTTCTGCTGAATACAATCAGTGATGACTTGTTTGCTTGAATGTTTTGAAATTTTTCACTCTGAGACTTCATATTTCTTAAAACTTTATCTGTGAAAATTATCTGAGTTCTGCTATGCAATGTTTATCCCTCCAGAGAGGATTATTATTATTTTTTTTATCTGCCAGGTATCTGTCTTAAGTTTATCAGACCTGCCACATAATGTGACTTTGAGTTGCAAAGCCACCTGAGATCCAGTTTTTATTTTTTATTTATTATTTTTTTAATAAATTTATTTATTTTATTTATTTATTTTTGGCTGCACTGGGTCTTCATTGCTGTGCGCGGGCTTTCTCTAGTTGCAGCGAGCAGGGGCTGCTCTTCGTTGCAGTTCGTGGGCTTCTCATTGCGGTGGCTTCTCTTGTTGTGGAGCACAGGCTCTAGGCATGTGGGCTTCAGTAGTTGCAGCTCGTGAGCTCAGTAGTTGTGGCTCGTGGGCTCTAGAGCACAGGCTCAGTAGCTGTGGTGCACGGGCTTAGTTGCTCCACGGTATGTGGGATCTTCCCGGACAGGGATCAAACCCGTGTCCCCTGCATTGGCAGGCAGATTCTTAACCACTGAGCCACCAGGGAAGCCCCAAGAACCAGTTTTTAGATAGGAAGTTTCAAAGATTTTTTTCATCTCTATCCAGAACCAAGACAGAAATCTTTCCTACAGTGGAGTCTCATAGGTGACAGGTTTATTTATCATCACCTGCACTCTGCTAGAATAATCCTTTAGGGCATTCCATGGCATTTTTCACCACATTAGCAAATAACCTCAAGGCCTAAGCCAGCTCCACTGCTGTTTACTCCAAAGGATTTGCATTTACTTAGTTTTTGGCCTCTGAGTATGCTTTATATTCTTGTTAATCCATTAATGCATTTTAATATATTTAATAAGAGGGAAGATCAGATAACAAAATTTACGAGACTATCAGGGGAAAAAATGGCAGATTTTTCTTCCTAATACAAATTTTTACTGAGCATGGAACCTCTCAAGGATACAGCTTTAAGGAGGCAGCCCCAAATATTCCAACTCTCAAATATGTGACCTTCACACATTTTTCCCAGCTCTAGCCTCAGCACACTTTGGCCTAAGCCAACATCCTCCCATCATTCTCACTCTCTTTCTTCAAATAGGATATTTACAGGGCTTTAGTTTTCTCTGTTTTTACTCCGTAAACATTTAAATTACTTTATTTAAGGTTCTGTGTGCATTTAAAGGAATATTTGTAGTATTTTATAATTATTTTTGTAGCATTCCTAGACTTTTATAGCAGTAGTATAATCAGGTTTTACATTCCACCATATCGTCCCTTAAAATTTTGGCACACCTATTTATTGAAAGTCAGTGAATTAAAAAAATAGAATTACATTCTCAAATTTTAACAGAGCTAATTAGATGGCTTAATTCAACTGACTTTCATCAAGGCATTTTGCACTATATATAATTTATATTTCCTTGAAAATTGAATATGCTATGTTGCACACTTCTTATAGTAATCTTTTATGGAATTTCTTTTTTTCAGTTTGCAATCATACTGTTATGTTTAGGGAAAATAAATATTCTGATTGTTTTCTCCATCATAAATATTCCATTTTCACTCCAAGTACAGTACTGCAATACTATTTTGGCACTAACTACCCTTACTGTCTGACTCTATAGGTTTAAGGGCTCAGTTCTCCACAAGACTTCTCTCATTTCAGATGCCAGCTATAAGTCTCAGGGGCAATTCACACTTCTGCCTGATCAGTTAAAACTCCAGGGTTACTCACAACCCCTTCAGCTTCAATAATTCACTAGAATAGCTCAAAGAATTCAAGAAAGCACTTTGATTATAAATATAGTTTTATTATAAAATATATGTCAAAAACAACCAAAAAAGAAAGAGACACAAAGGGAAAGGTCTGGGACAGTCCCACATGCAGAGCTTCCATGCCTTCTCCCAAAGGAGTCAGGTGCATCACCCTCCCTGGATATCAGTGGGTTACCCATTAAGAAGCTCCACTAATCCTCTTGTCCTTAGTTTGTATTGGGGTTGCATTATGTAAGCATGACTGGTTAAATCACTGGCCACATGATAGAACTCATTCTCCAGTTCCCCTCCCCTTCCTGGAGGCCGGGCTGACTCAAAGTTCCAACCTTTAATATGTGGCTGGCCTTTATGGGAACCAGTTTCCCCATCTTGAAGCTATATAAGGCCCAACAATGAGTCACATCATTAGCTCAACAAAAACACTCTTCACTCAGAAAATTCCATGGGTTTTTGAAGCTCTATGCCAGGAACCTGGGACAAGGACCAGATATATTCTTTATTATACTACAATCATGTATACCAAAAATATTATAAAGTATGTTAAGCTATGAATTACTTCAGAAAAATCAATAGATAGTAGAAGTAGTGAATAAGTTAATTCATTGCTAATATACATTAACACTGGTGTGTAATTCTAAATATTCTAGGTGCAAATTTATAATCTTTTTTTCCTTTACCGTAGCTTTTATTTTTTTATACATCTTTATTGGAATATAATTGCTTCACAATGCTGTGTTAGTTCCTGTTGTACAACAAAGTGAATCAACCATATGCATACATATATTCCCATATCCCCTCCTTCTTGAGCCTCCATCATTTTTTACATGTGTCCAGTGCTTAAACATTTTTTAAAAAAGAGGTTCTACTATAATACATCATTCTATTGTTATGTCCAGTAAGTATCAAAATGCCATCTTTATAGGTAAATTAAGATTTAATGACTTGCCTAAACTCGCAAAACGCTGTAGCAAATCTAGAGTGAAATGACTCCAAATTAAGTGACCTCCAGCTAATATCACAGTTTCTTCTTTAACGCTTGTGATTTTTATCTGATGAAATAGAATGCATTTTTGTGTTTATTATTTTGTTTCTTTGCTCCTTCACTGTCATCAACAGGAATGAAATCATCTTTGCCTTTATATTCCTGCAGAGTCCTTTGGCCACAGCCAATTAATACTGTTGTTCCTTTGACCTGAAAAAAGAACGTTAGTTTGGTTAACAAGCTCATAGAAAGATAGAAGCTAGCTACAGAAGCTAACTGTAACTCAGTGGTTGTATACCTTTCTCTCACGGAAGGCCCCTGCTGAACTTGATTTAATGCAAGTGCAGTACTACATAATGAATATTGCATTTTCCATTTCTATAGTGAACTAAAATAAACTATTGTGAGTGTTAGAATGTAATAATCTATACATTATTATGTTTTATTGATAGGGTTTTACATTCTGGAATCCATTCAGTCATATCCAACCCCAAATACTTTTAACTGAATTTAATTCTGTGCATGAAAGTTATTATGTATATCATCACGCTTTTTACCTAGCTGTACATCATTTAATTTCATGGCCATAATGGAACTGTAGACATTAGCTCTATTTCCATATATTGTGTTGGAAAAAAAATTAAATTCTCTTTTTAATATGATCGAGAGTGAATTGTTACACTATGACATTTAATTGAAACTAATAGTTAAAATAATTCCTTCTTCCAGATTCCTAAAAAAAATAGAGATGATGGATCAATTAAAATCAGGAGGTTATAATTCATCAACCTGCATCTAGGCTAGCAGATATTCTATGTAGGGCAAACAAAAAAGGTCTTTCTTTTATATTTTTAGTTAGTAATCAATTTTTATGTCTAGAATTTAAATAAGCATCTGATTTTTCTTACAATATATGCAAAAGGTATTCTGACATAGAGAAGCATAGCAAAGTAAGACATATTGTAATAATTAACTGAATTATTCCTGACATGCCATGAACAATTACAGGATTAATAACTACCCAACCAAACGGTGTTATGTTGGAATAAATTGACCGACAAGGTTTCTCAGCTAGGAAATGAAGCTCAGATAGATCATCAATAAAAACGACTGTAACGAGCGTACTTGTGAGAACTCCAGTGTTTTACATTTACAAAATATGGCTGTGGTCACTGTGCTTAATGATTGGAAGAAGGTATTTAAAAATCAATTTAGACTATTTTGCCCTTTTTAATTGCCTGCTGAAAGACATAATGTTTGATGGTCACAAATGTACCATACAACCTACACTTAGTTAAATACCTGTAAGTTCCGAAAGCTACTATGAATCATTCATTCTAAATAAAGAAAAAAGCAAAGGAGAAAAAAAATAAGAACTGCAGCTTGTTTGGAATATGTGGTGTGCCATATGCATCCATATTAAGAATCATACTGGCTAAAAAGCAGAAATAATTTAGAGGATGAATGATGTCATATGCCATACTTTGAGATAATATGTAGTTTAATGTGAGATTATATAACCTGCCTTATGAATACATTTATTAAAAGATTTGACTTAAAAAAATTACTAAAGATCAGGTATAGCATCAATATTTACATTTTATTGTATATAGTTTTTGTCAATAGCTGTTAACTTCAAATCAGAAGAAGAGGGCAGAAAAAAATGTTATGGGGGGAGGAAGTGTGAAGGAAGGAAAGTTTGGGATGTTGAAAATATCATACATGTGAATGTCTGAAAATATTTTCAGAATAATTTGGTTCGTGAGGATATGATAACTAAAGTCATATTCTGCTGCAAATGGGAGGAAATGACTTGTAAACTAACTTGAACTCTCCCTAGGTTTTTACTTTCCACTCATCTTTCAAATTAATAGCCTGGTCAAGCCATCAACTTACTATATAATAAGAGTAGTATCACAGAACCCTTCTTAAAGTTAGTTTCCTCAGTTATAGTTTAAAGGTAATTGTCCTGCCCCCCCAACAAAAACTATTGTGAAAAATACTTAAATACACAGAGTATAAAACACTTGAAAACTTAAAAAACGTCTTCACCTTGTTATGAAGTAGATAGTAACCATGTCAACAGCACCAATTCTAGAAGCTTGTCTCTGTGACCTCCTGCCTTCATCTTATTTTAACACGCTGATTTCCCCAAAGCGACTGCGTTTTCTCTCTCCTTATGCTGTCCATTCTTCCCTGCAGCCCAAGTCACAGCTTCAAGTACAACCTATATGTCTCTGTCTCTCTCTCTCCTTTTGTCCCTTTTTCTCTTGAATCTATCCTCTCAGATACCCCATAAATACTTCAAACTCCATGTGTACAACACTAAAATTAACATATTTTCCCTCAAATCCCTTCTTTTATGCTCCCTACAAGTTCACCCTAGAATGATAGATCTCCTCATCCTTATCCCTTACATCCAATGAATCCCCAGATCCTCTCATTGCATCCTATTGTCTGCTCTGATATTATCCACTTTCTCTACTTGGTTTTCCACAACATCTTCTTAAAGGACCTCCATGTCTCATCTCACCCTCACCTCATTCCAACTCATGTTCACATTATTGTCAATATAACCTTCTAAGTTTTTTGCTTAAAACTTCAAAAGTCCACATGTTTTCATAATAAAATGCAAATTCCTCAGCATGAGATGCAAGGCCCTCATGAACTGGGTCTTGAGTTCCACTTCATCATCACATCTCCCTACTTTCTCTCTTGCCAGTACGCTTAATTCATACTGGCCTACCAGAAGTTTCCTGAATGTGTCAAGCCCACTTATAGGTCTGCCTTTGCACATAATGTTTTCTCTGTCCAGAAAGGCCTTCTCTTTCACTCCTCCCTGCCCATATCTCTGTTTAACTCTTATTGATAACAAAAATCTAAATTTAGAAGTCACCTTCTCTAGAAAACCTTTCCTGACCCCACTTCCATCCCAATCCTAATGACATGGGTTACCACTACTAGAGTAATTTTCAAAATATGATCACAATTGCTAATGCTGTTGGTGACATGGGGTATCTATACTAATTTTCTTTTTTTTTAATACAACAAGATTATATTTTAAAACACAACCAAAATACAAAACACCAGAGTAAATTGATGGTAATAAGACATAGTATTTCATTTGCATTGCATGACAAATGGTTAACATCCTTAGTCATAAATGAATTTTTAGAAACCAGTAACAAAGACATTGATATTCCAAGGGAAATTAAAAAAACAAAAAAAAACACACACAAAAAAGAAGAACATGAAATAAAACGTGACAGACATTATCACAGTTACTAATCCTCCAGCCAGACAGTGAATTCTCATTGCAGGCAGGCTCTCCAGGAATCAGACTCTGAAATACAGATGTGCATACAGGAAGGTCACTGGAATGTGTTCTCGTGTTCTCGGGATCAAGGATTGTGGGGGGGAGTGGAGGAAACAGGGGGGAGAAATTGTGCCATGAATTGATGCAATGACAACAAAAGCCTCAGCCAATCTTATGGGAGCTCTGAAGCTGGAATGGCCCTTCAGAGTTGTCACAAATTAGGGCAAGAGAAATAATCCCCATATTTACCAGTCATTAGATGCAGGCTTCCTCTGGGAGGTACGCCTCCTTAAGTGAGTTATGGACAAGGACCAAAGAGAGACTCAGCTAAAAACTGGCAATCACCAACATTTCCATCTGCTGGGGTGATGTTATATGGGCAGAGCACCATGAAACCCACTACAACTCCCTAAAGGCAAAATTTTTTTCTTATTCATTTTTATGTGCCCTGGGCTAGCAGAGACCCTGAATTATAGGAGGCATTCAAAAATAAATGCTTATTGAATGAATGCATAGTATGATTTTTAGTCAAATTCATCTTTCTGAAAGCAAGCTGTGCAGCAGATACCTTATGTTCAATATGAAAATAAGGACCAAAGAAAATACAAAGTGCAGAATAAATAGCTTTTAATCTAACTGCCATCCCTTGGCTTCTTAGAAGACTCATAATGATCCTCTTTCTTTAATCTCTCCAACAAAATTAAAAGTTAAAAACACAACAGCAGGGACTGAAATACATAAGAAAAATGTTTGTATTAAAAGAAAATTCATATAGTTTTTACTTGGAGAAGATATAAGGTTGCAGCATTCCTAGCACTAGTTGAATCTCAACATTCTGCTCTTATTCACATTTGATAAAGCAAGTCAATGATGTGGCCAGGTGTAGGCTCTGATGGTTATATTAATAACTTGCACATAGGCAAATGAGATAGACCAAATAAGAAATGCATTGCTAAACAATGTTTTTATGCTTAAATTTCACCTGAAAATAAAGAAAAATGAGAAAATGACACACCTTGATTCAGGCTTACTAATATGCAGCAGAGATACTGATGAAAAGACTAGGGTGATGAGGAGTGTGGGAGTGGCTGCCATGAAAAGAAGATGAAGATTGGTAACTTTTCAGTGTTAGGATCTAAGAGATCAAGTTGTCAATGGAGACACCACAAAAGAAGTTAAAACATCACTGAAGATGATGATAGGTGGTGGAGTGGAAAGAAAAAATATAAGTCAGGTACTGAAGTCATCGATGTTGGGGAAATGGGTCCTTTTGGATGAGAGCAAATACAAGATTATAGCTGCAGTGACTCCAAAGTCTACAGGGAAGACTTGTAAATCAACTCTTGAAAAGCAAGGAGTTATTCAGGAGAGAAAAGGTGAAAGTGTCCCTTCTCCCATATCTACACTAGCCCAATGAGAGGGAATGAGAAATCATGACCCCTACCTCTTAGAGGGCATTTAACAGGAAAAGTATATGGCATAGTCAGAGAAGACCCAAACCTCTAATGATCTGAATGCTTTGATTTACACAAAAATCACACAGGAGTACAGTCAATGTTGCTAGAAAATCTGTTTCAAAGTGTGAATTTGTTCCAAATTATTGGTATATTAGGTAACCATTTGAGCATAACGCAAATTTCGCCTTTGCTTATGTGAGATTTCACCTGGAGAAGAACAGGTGAGTTCCCAAAAATGCACCCAACTGAACTGAGCCACAGTGAAATACACAAAAGACACACAACCACAGGCCTGAAACTTCTACCAGCTACCTCACTTCAGCACACGTGTTTTGAGCCAAACTCCTGCACATCTGGTATTACAACTCTCCACTTGATTTCAGATAACCTTCCTTCCATTACTTACCAATAACACAAGCTACAACCCTCCTGATGCAACTTCTACAAGCAAACTTCAGGTCTTGTTAAGGGTAAAGGACCATTTTTATTGTAGTATTTATGTATTTCTTAGCCATTTAACATGTGTCAAACTGTACTGCTGTGTTCATTAGTGTCCTATCTTTTTCCAGTGCATCACTAATGAAATTTTTAGTGCTGTATTCCTTTCTTCACTTTCCTTATAAGTCCTTGAAGTTATTATTGTGTGGTTTTGTATAGTACAGTGAATTACAAGAACATTTATGTCACATTATAGCAGAACTGACTGTATTTGTTTAAAAATGCTAAATCTCATCATTCTTCTAAGACTTTGATTCAATAGTGTTACCAAGTCCAAGCTCATACTGCTCACCACATGACAGGCCAATAAATCGAGAGACATTTTGTTGGAGTAAGGGTTAGCGACTTTATTCAGAAAACCAGCAGACCAAGAAGATGGTGGACTCATTTCCCAAAGAACTATCTTGCCTGAATTAGAATGCAGGCTTCTTTTATACTAAAAGTGAAGAGAGTAAAGTCATACTTTTCCTGGTTCTGGTCAGCCTCTGGTGAGATGTGTTAATTTCTGCCTTCCTGCAGTCATTCACAGGTAGGTCTGGTCAGGATGCTTCCTGTGAGCTAAACAAAGGTGTTTTAGCTTAATGCTCTGTACCTGAGAGGCAGGGTTCCCAGAGATGGGCCATTATGTATAATTTAAGCTTATTGGCAATATCTCTTTAGTGATTAACTTGTAATAAAATACAAAGATTTTTCCCTATTACAAGAGGTTGGATGGGTCTCACTAGGGTGGGACCAGTGTAGTTGGCAGCTATTTTCTCTTTTTTTCCTACTGGTTTCCAGATGGTTGTGTAATCCATTATTCAAACTTGGAGGAAATTAAGACACAGGTACTTAGCCAATGGATGCACTAACTTAAGACAATAATTTGAAATGATCCAAGAATGAATTCAGAAAAAACACAAAACTGACTGAGAAGTAATTCTCAGAGAGAGTAGAAGAGATGGCATCAGGAATAGAGTGGTGGCAGTGACAGGAGTACAATAACAGTGGTGCCAGAAATGGAACCCAACATGCCCATCACCACAGCATGACTCTGCTGCCCAACTATCACTAACTTTTGCCTGTTCACCAAGCCTTTGTTTCTGACCTCTATGTCAACTTTGTGAGCTACACAATAACCTAAGGTAAACTTTTTATTTAGGAAAGCCACGCCTGCAAAATGAACCCTGACACTGATTCCTCTTCTAATCTAACATTATAACAAACACTCTGCTGATTCCAACAAAGGTGCCCTGTGGAATTAAGCTTGAGAATTATTTTTCTTAAGTGGATCACAGAGCTATTATTTTTTTAACATTTTTATTGTAGTATAATTGCTTTACAATGTTGTGTTAGTTTCTGCTGTATAATAAAATGAATCAGCTATATGTATACATATATCCCCATATCCCCTCTCTCGTGTATCCCTACAACCCTCCCTATCCCACCCCTCTAGGTGGTCACAAAGCACGGAGGTGAACTCGCTGTACTATGCAGCTGCTTCCCACTAGCTATCTATGTTACATTTGGTAGTCCATATATGTCAATGCCACTCTCTCACTTCGTCCTAGCTTACCCTTTCCCCTCCGTGTCCTCAAGTCCATTCTCCACATCTGCATCATTATTCCTGTCCTGGCCCTAGGTTCTTCAGACCACGTTTTTTTTTAAGATAACATATATATGTGTTAGCATACAGTATTTGTTTTTCTCTTTCTGACTTACTTCACTGTGTATGACAGACTCTAGGTCCATCCACCTCGCTACAAATAACACAATTTCATTTCTTTCTATGGCTGGTAATACTCCATTGTATATATGTACTACATCTTCTTTATCCATTCATCTGTTGATGGACAATTATGTTGCTGACATGTCCTGGCTATTGTACATAGAGTTACAGTGAACATTGTGGTTCATGACTGTTTTTGAATTACGGTTTTCTCAGGGTATATGCCCAGTAGTGGGATTGCTGGGTTGTATGGAAGTCCTATTTTTAGTTTTTTAAGGAACCACCATACTGATCTCCATACTAGCTGTATCAATTTACATTCCCACCAACAGTGCAAGAGGGTTCCCTTTTCTGCACACCTTCTCCAGCATTTATTGTTTGTAGATTTTTTGATGATGGCCATTCTTACTGATATGAGATGATATCTCATTGTAGTTTTGATTTGTATTTCTCTAATGATTGATGATACTGAGCATTCTTTCATGAGTTTGTTGGCACTCTGTATATCTTCTTTGGAGAAATGTCTATTTAAGGCTTCTGCCTATTTTTGGATTCGGTTGTTTGTCTTTTTTATATTGAGCTGCATGAGCTTCTTGTAAATTTTGGAGATTAATCCTTTGTCAGATGCTTCATTTGCAAATATTTTCTCCCATTCTGAGGGCTATCTTTTCGTCTTATTTATGGTTTCCATTGTTGTGCAAAAGATTTTAAGTTTCATTAAGTCCCATTTGTTTATTTTTGTTTTTATTTTCATTTCTCTAAGAGGTGGGTCAAAAAGGATCTTGCTGTGATTTATGTCATGGAGGGTTCTGCCTATGTTTTCCTCTAAGAGTTTAATAGTGTCTGGCCTTACATTTAGGTCTTTAATCCATTTTGAGTTTATTTTTGTGTATGGTGTTATGGAGTGTTATAATTTCATTCTTTTACATGTAGCTGTACATTTTTCCCAGCACAACTTATTGAAGAGACTGTCTTTTCTTCACTGTATATTCTTGTCTCCTTTATCAAAGATAAGGTGACCATATGTGTGTGGGTTTATCTCTGGGCTTTCTATCCTGTTTCATTGATCTATATTTCTGTGTTTGTGCCAGTACCATACTGTCTTGATTACTGTAGCTATGTAATATAGTCTGAAGTCAGGGAGCCTGATTTCTCCAGCTCCACTTTTCATTCTCATTATTACTTTGGCTATTTGGTGTCTTTTGTGTTGTCATACAAATTGTGAACTTTTTTGTTCTAGTTCTGTGAAAAATGCCATTGGTAGTTTGATAGGGATTGCTTTGGAGTATAGCCATTTTCACAAAGTTGATTCGTCCAATCCAAGAACATGGTATATCTCCATCTGTTTGTATCATCTTTAATTTCTTTCATCAGTGTCTTATAGTTTCCTGCATACAGGTCTTTTTTGTCCCTAGGTAGGTTTATTCCTAGCTATTTTATTCTTTATTTTCAATGGTAAATGGGAGTGTTTCCTTAATTTCTCTTTCAGATTTTTCATCATTAGTGTATAGGAATGCAAGAGATTTCTGTTGCTTTGTGTTGCATTTCTGCATGAATTTTGTATCCTGCTACTTTACGAAATTCATTGATTAGCTCTAGTAGTTTTCTTGTAGCATCTTTAGGATTCTCTATGTATAGTATCATGTCATGTGCAAACAGTGAAAGTTTTATTTCTTCTTTTCTGATTTGGATGCATTTAATTTCTTTTTCTTCTCTGACTGCTGTGGCTAAATCTTCCAAAACTGTGTTGTATAATAGTGGTGAGAGTGGGCAACCTTGTCTTGTTCCTGATCTTAGTGGAAATGGTTTCAGTATTTCACCATTGAGAAAGATGTTGTCTGTGTGTTTGTCATTTATGGCATTTATTATGTTGAGGTAATAATACTATGATTGTGTTACTGTCGATTTCCCTTTTTGTGGCTGTTAGCATTTGCCTTATATATTGATGTTCTCTTATGTTGATGCATAAATATTTACAATTGATATATCTTCTTCTTGGATTGATTCCTTGATCATTATGTAGAGTCCTTCTTTGTGTTTTGTAATATTCTTTATTTTACAGTCTATGTTATCTGATATGAGAATTGCTTCTCCAGTTCTCTTTTGATTCCATTTACATGGAATATCTTCTTCCATCCCCTGACTTGCAGTCTGTGTGTGTCCCTAGGTCTGAAGTTGGTCTCTTGTAGACAGCATATATACAGTTCTTGTTTTTGTATCCTTTCCACCAGTCTGTGTCTTTTGGTTGGAACATTTAATCTATTTACATTTAAGGTCATTATCGATATGTATGTTCCTATTACCATTTTCTTAATTGTTTTGGGTTTGTTACTGTAGGTCTCTTCCTTTTCTTGTGTTTCCTGCCTAGAGAAGTTCCTTTAGCATTTTTTGTAAAGTTGGTTTTGTGGTGCTGAATTCTCTTAGCTTTGCTTGTCTGTAAAGATGTTAATATCTCGGTCGAATCTAAATGACATCCTTGATGGGTAGAGTAATCTTGGTTGTAGGTTTTTCCCTTTCATCTCTTTAAGTATGTCCTGCCACTCCCTTCTGGCTTGCAGAGTTTCTGCTGAAACATCAGCTGCTAACATTATGGAGATTCCCTTGTATGTTATTTGTTGTTTTTCCCTTGTTGCTTTTAATATTTTTTCTTTGTATTTAATTTTTGATAGTTTGATTAATATGTGTCTTGGCATGTTTCTCCTTGGATTTATCCTATATGGGACTCTCTGTGCTTCCTGGACTTCATTGACTATTTCCTTTCCCATATTAGGGAAGTTTTCAACTATAATCTCTTCAAATATTTTCTCAGTCCCTTTCTTTTTCTCTTCTTCTTCTGGGGCCTCTATAGTTCGAATGTTGGTGCATTTAATGCTGTCCTAATGGTCTCTGAATGTGTCCTCCATTCTTTTCATTGTTTTTTTCTTTATTCTGCTCTGCAATAGTTATTTCCACTATTTTATCTTCCAGGTCACTTATCCATTCTTCTGCTTCAGTTATTCTGCTATTGATCCCTTCTTGAGAATATTTAATTTCATTTATTGTGTTGTTCATCATTGTTTTTTTGCTCTTTAGTTCTTCTAGGTCCTTGTTAAATGTTTCTTGTATTTTCTCCATTCTATTTCCACGATTTTGGATCATCTTTATTATCATTATTCTGAATTAGTTTTCAGGTAGCCTGCCTACTTCCTCTTCATTTGTTTGGTCTGGTGGGTTTTTACCTTGCTTCTTCATCTCCTGTGTATTTCTCTGTCTTCTCATTTTGCTTAACTTACTGTGTTTGGGGTCTCCTTTTCGCAGGCTGCAGGCTCATAGTTCCCATTGTTTTTGGTGTCTGCACCCCGTTGGTAAGATTCATTCAGTGGGTTGTATAGGCTTCCTGGTGGAAGGGACTGGTGCCTGTGTTCTGTTGGATGAGGCTGAATCTTTTCTTTCTGGTGGGCAGGACCACATCCGTTAGTGTGTTTTTGCATGTCTGTGAACTTATGATTTTAGGCAGCTTTTCTGCTAATGGGTGGGGTTGTGTTCCTTTCTTGCTAGTTGTTTGGCATGGGGGGTCCAGCACTGGAGCTTGCTGGTTGTTGAATGGAGCTGGGTCTTAACACTGAGACGGAGGTCTCTGGGAGAGCTCCTGCCAATTGATATTAAGTGGGGCCAGGAGGTCTTTGGTGGTCCAATGCCCTTAACTCAGCTCTCGCACCTGAGAGCCTCAGGCCTGACACCTGGCTAGAGCACCAAGACCCTGGAGGATGGGCAAGTCAGAAAGGAATCAGGTTCACATCCCTTCAGAACTATTATTTTGAAGTAGTTCAACATCCTACTGTTTAAATTCATCAGCCAGTTTATATTTTTTTTCTTTTTCTGAGATCTGTTTTGCCAATCATGAGATCTTTTAAAAATTATTAACTTTTCCACATTAGGGAAGATGTAATTTTTCTTTATATAGTCACACATTTTGGAGGTGGAAGCATGAGACACAGATAGTACTTTCTTCTTCCACTTTCCTCAACCCTGATCATTTTCTCAGAACAGAATATTAAAGTCTCCAGCTTTCTAAACCACCATATTTTATACTAACAGAAAAGGCCTGGACCTACGAAAACTACAAAAAATAATACAATCTTCTGATAAGCTGTTCTTCATCAAGATTAGAAAACATAAATTTGGGAGTGATAAAATTTTATTTCAGAGTGAATCATAGGTTTCATATATTTTCCCCAGGAACCTATTTCGCCTACCTCAAAATATTTCCACTTTTTAAAATCCAGTGAATTTGGTAGGTGGAAACCCACATATAGTGAAGTTGGTTATGTTTTATGAGTCATTTTTGGTTCAAAATACTAATTTTACTGACTGTAAAAAATATATATACTGCTTATCCAGTGTATCTCTAATAATACAACAAATAGCACAGTCAAATACTGGACAATGATTATAACTCATACAAGGAAGTGCTGTGTTCTTGTAAAACTTCATATTACTTCATTATCCATTTAGTGTTTCATAATAACTAACAAGCTTTATGAGTGCACCTCAGTTTCCTCACCTGTAAAATGAATCAGTTGCAACCAACAACTTCCCTGGTCCATTCCAGTTCTAACATCCTATTGTTTATATAAACACTGACAAGTTCACTGTATGCATCCTTATTTCTTATTAAAAATGATTAATAAATCCATTAATTGTTCATATGGTAAACTGTCATCTCCTAATTATTGTTTAAAAATACAAATCCCACATATTCTTTATCCATTCCTCGGTTGATGGACACTTAGGTAGAAGTTGTGGCACATACATACAATGGAATATTACTCAGCCATAAAAAGAAACGAAACTGAGCTATTAGCAGTGAGGTGGATGTACTTGGAGACTGTCATACAGAGTGAAGTAAGTCAAAAAGAGAAAAATAAATACCATATGCTAACACATATATATGGAATCTAAAAAAAAAAAAAATTATTCTGAAGAACCTAGGGCCAGGACAGGAATAAAGACACAGACGTAGAGAATGGACTTGAGGACACAGGGAGGGGGAAGGGTAAGCTGGGATGAAGTGAGAGAATGGCATGGACTTATATATACTACCAAATGTAAAATTGATAGCTAGTGGGAAGCAGCCACAGAGCACAGGGAGATCAGCTCAGTGCTTTGTGACCACCTAGAGGGGTGGGATAGGGAGGGTGGGAGGGAGACGGAAGAGGGAGGGGATATGGGGATATATGTATATGTATAGCTGATTTACTTTATTATAAAGCAGAAACTAACACACCATTGTAAAGCAATTATACCTCAATAAAGATGTTAAAAAAAATACAAATCCCTATTTTCCATTTCCAAGTTGACTTAAATTAGAGTTTAGAGATTTTTATTGTAATCTTGTGCTTTATAAGCATTGATTTTACTGCCACTAAAATAGTCAAAGGTAATCCATTCTCAAAGAACAAGTTATACAGCATATTAACACAATGGTGAGAAATCAAGTCACTAAACCATTACAGTGAGTCCTCAATTATCTGGCAATGATAGTAAAATTGGTCATTTTGTGTAACTGAATTTCTAAGTTAATAGAATCAGCACCTACCTGGTGACCCCTTAGAAGAAATGCTGCTACATTCAATCAACAGATACTTTTAGTAAGAAGAAACTAACTTACTCCTTTATGAAAAATTAGACAAAGTTAGAATAAGGTAAAAAAAAAAGTAGGAAATATATTTTAAGGGAAATTATTTAGTTACTTTTTAATAAGCTTTATTGTTTAGAGCAGTTTTAGGTTCACAGCAAAACTGAGTGGAAAGTACAGATTTCCCATATACACCCTGACCCCATACAGGCATCGCCTCCCTCATTTTCAACCTCCTTAGCCAAAGTGATACATTATTACAATTGATGAACCTACATTGCCAAGTCATTATCACCCAAAGTCCACAGTGTACATTAGGGTTCACTGTTGGTGTTGCACAGTTAATGGGTTTGGACAAATGTGTAATGATATGTGTCCGTCATTATCATACAAAGTATTTTCAGTGTCCGAGACATCCTCTGTGCTTACCTATTCATCCCTCTCTTACCTCTAAATCTCTTGCAACCACTGAATAATATACTATACCCATAATTTTGCCTTTTTCATAATGTTTTTCAGTTGAAATTATATAGCGTTTTCACACTAGTAGAGGAACTAAACCACAACTGGAGCCTCCTCACTCCAGTTCCAGAACCTTCTGCACTGTACAAGGGTTTGGTAATGCAACCCATCAGCTCAAGCCAGTTGGCAGCTGTTCTGTGGCTTAGAGAAAGCATATATTTTCAGTATCACTCAGGAGTAAAAGCCACTTAAGCATTTTCTAGGGGAATATACTGATATCAAATCACTATTTACTATTGATTAAAGCCCTCAGACTAAGTGAAGTCATATGTTAGATTGTAGACTTTTATTATACTGTAATACATTCACTCGTTTTGAATATAAGCCAGAAATATTCGTAACTTTCCTGATTAAATCACGCACGTGCACACACGCACACACAGACTTTCCTTCTCAAATGTTCTTTGCACTGGTTATACTATCTTACCGATTTGATTCTCTCATTAATTAATGAGCTGAATAAAGTTTCTGACACATGTTCATTTTATATTTGTGTGAGAGTCATCAAATTGCCCTTTGGAAAAACAGACTTTAAAATTAATTAATGCAAATGCCTTTAACACATAGCATGCTACCGTCATGGTGCTGTAAGCCAAGTGGAACCAACAAATAAAAGTCAATCCCAGCCCTAGAAAATCTCACAATCTAATCAAACATCTAACTAGAGAGCAGAGATAAGTGCTTGGGCAGAGGGTTGGTGAAATTGCCAACAAACTAAGGAAATCTTACTTATCCTGATGGGATTTTAAAAAAAGGAAGATTTCCCAAAAAAATAGCATTTGGGTGTAATATTTAAATATACAAGGGACTTTCAGCATATAAGGTAGATGTAGCAGGTTAATTTCTAAGATCAGCACATAATGCAAAAGTCATCCATAAACAAAATAACCCTACTGGAGATGCTTACACTCATCCATAAAATGTGGTATACAGTTTGTATATATAATCCTGCATAGTCCTAGGGATGTAAGGATGTCTACTCTATATAGTACTGTAGGGTAAATAATCTCAGAGAGAAACAATATTCAGAAATCTAATCTCTCAAATGTCTCATTGCTAGAAAAACTTGAATAAAATTAGGATTTTCTCTGATCTCTGTTAGACTATAGACTATTCTTTTAACTCTTTTCTATAGACCAGTACTTTTAACTCTTCATTAGGCATTGTTCCTCTATAAACGATTCTTCACATAAAGGCTATCACAACAAATTTCATGGCCAGCTGAACAAAATATCTCACTTCTTCATTAATGGTCAGGGAGATGTTAAATTACTCACATAATGTTTTCCATTGGTTTTGGCCGACAGACATTTACTAGTTCAGATTTGATTGCATCCATTGCTTAGATCACATACTCACCTTACCATTCAGAAGGGACTCACAAGCTCTACAAGATTTTAGGTTATGGTTTGTAATTTATTTTGTGCTTGTGTGTTGAACTGGGGAAGGGATATGTTTGCATTTCTCTAAGCATATTTATTTGAATTTAAGTACATTAAATGTGTTTATGTATGATGGAACTCCACTGTTACAGAGGAGTTACCAAAATATATACAGTATAAGCAAAGGAAATGGTATAAGTAATAGCGTAAGTTTGAGTAACTAGGAACACATTGAATTGTCTGTAATCATCTTTATTTTTTTTCTTTTCCAGCGTTATTGATATATAATTGATATTTAGCATTGTGTAAGTTAAAGATGTATAACATGTTGATTTGATACTCTTATATATTATGAAATGATTACCATGGTAGGGTTTACTAACACCTCCATCACCTCATATAATTACTATTTCTTTTTTCAGATGAGAACATTTAAGATCTACTCTATTATCAACTTTCAAGTATATAATGCAGTTTTGTTAACTACAATCACCATGCTACACATTAGGTGCCCAGAGCTTATTCATCTATACTAGAAGTTAGTACCCTTTAACCAACTTCTCCCCATTTCCCCTACCCCAAGGCCCTGGCAACCACCAATTATTCTCTGTTTCTATGAGTTCAGCTTTTTTAGATTCCACATATAAGTAATGTCATACATTATTTATCTTTCTTTGTCTAACATTTCACTTAGCATAATGCCTTCAGGGTTCATCCATGTTGTCATAAAAAGGCAGGGTTTCCTTCTTTCTCATGGCTGAATAGTATTCCATTGTGTATGTGTGCATATATATATTTATATATGAGATATATACATATATATCTTCTTTATCAATTTCGTATCTTCTTTATCCATTTATCCATATATATACACTTAGGTTGTTTCCCTGTCTTGGCTATTGTGAATATGCTGTGATGAATATGGGTGTGCAGGTATCTCTTGGAGATCCTGATTTAATTTCCTTTGGATATATATCCAGAAGGGGAATTGCTATATCATATGGTAGTTCTACTTTTAATTTTTAGAGACACCTCTATACTGTTTTCATAGTAGCTGTACCAATATATATTCCCACTAAGGCACAAGAATTCCTTTTTCTCTACATCCTTGGCAACACTTGTTAATTATTTCTTTTTGATGATAGCCATTCCAACAGTTGTGAGGTAGCATTTATGAAACCACAAATACTTTTCAAAAATATTTCCAGAAGCTAAAATCTGTTGCTTCCTTTTCTTCAAAATTTTAGTCACTGAAATCCTGACTGCACTGATCACCCTACACTCTATTTTTGTCTCCCTCATGCCATGAGATTGTCAAAAGCTCCAAGCCATGACCTTCTGCCTAGCATTTCAGCCTCTGCTCTTATGAATAGACAGGAGGCTAAGTGGTAGACAGTCTGGCTCTTCTCAAGATGTTTCTGCTTTTCCCCACATCTTGGCTTCTTTGAAGTCCTGGCTGCCAAAGTTATTCTCTGCTTGGTCTTAGATCTGATGTTTTTGTGTATTGTATACAGATTTCAAAGTTCTTAGCTGGAGAAACGGTCTGATACAAGCTATTCTTTCATATCGAGAAGCAAAAATAAGAATATCACTCAATAATTTGTTGGTGACTGTAGTGATTTGAATAGTGATCCTTGAAAAGATATATCTACCTAAAACCTCAGAATGTGGCCTTATTTGGAATGACAGTATTGGCAGATGTAATTAAGACAAGGATCTTGAAATGAGATCATCTTGGTTTAGAGTGTGTCCTAAATCCAGTGACTAGTGACCTTGTAAGAAAGATATAGAAAAGAAAACAGAAACAGAAACATGGTGGAGGAGGTCCTATGAAAATGAAGACAGAGACTGGAGTGATACAGCTCCAAACCACGGCAACCCTGGAGTCACCGGAATCTGGAAGAAAAGTAGGATTCTCCTCTGAAGCCTTTGGTGGAAGCATCTCCCCGTCAACACCTTGATTTCAGACGTTGGCCTCCTAGCTGTGAAATAATAAATTTCTGTTGTTTTAAATCAGTTATAAATTACCAGTTTCTGGTAATTTATTATGGCAGCCCTACGAAACTAATGTGTTAAGAAATCGTACTTTTAATTTATAATCAATTAAATGTAAATACTGAGCCCCCAAATGACAAAAGCACTTAAAAATCATTCCTGGGCTTCCCTGGTGGCGCAGTGGTTGAGAGTCCGCCTGCCGATACAGGGGACACAGGTTCTTGCCCCGGTCCGGGAGGATCCCACATGCCGCGGAGCGGCTGGGCCCATGAGCCATGGCCGCTGAGCCTGCGCGTCCGGAGCCTGTGCTCCGCAACGGGAGAGGCCACAACAGTGAGAGGCCCGCGTATCGCCAAAAAAAAAAAAAAAAAAAAATCATTCCTAGTTAGATTTACTAGTTTATATATTAACAAGATCATATTGTGTCAAAAATATTGGAAATACAGATTTAATTCAGTTCTCTTGTTTGACAAATGAGAGATCCATGGGCCTCGGCATGAAGGGATTTTCATTTACTGTCTTAAACTGCCACTTCCCATGCAATATTTTGATACCAGACCCTGTCTGGTCTGTTTCATGATTATTGATATACCAATGAAGTCACTCAATATTTGAAGTCTTTATCTTCTCTCTAAAAGCCCAAGACAGGCAGTATCTCAGTACAAATTCCCCAGCTTTGATTCAGTGTGATGATAAGGGATTGTGACACAGGTCAGCTGGGCAAGACTGTTTTATACTGTATTTGAAAAGTGAAGATTCCCTTTGGATAAATAATTCTTTGGCATTGTAGGAAGTTAAGCCACCACCAGTTGATTTCTTCTAGTCTTTTTTGTCTTGTTAGTGTATCTACTGTCAACATTACAGTCCATTTATCTTTCTAATCAATTATCTAGATATATCCAACTTCTAGTAGCCTCCCAAACACCTAGATTATTTATGACTCTGGGTGTCTCCTTTTTACAACCAACACTCTTCCACTTGATTGGACCATGTGTATTCTTTTTTTTTTTTTTTTTTTTTTTTTTTTTTGCGGTACGCGGGCCTCTCACTGTTGTGGCCTCTCCCGTTGTGGAGCGCAGGCTCCGGACGCGCAGGCTCAGCGGCCATGGCTCATGGGCCCAGCCACTCCGCGGCATGTGGTATCCTCCCGGACCGGGGCACGAACCTGTGTCCCCTGCATCGGCAGGCGGACTCTCAACCACTGCACCACCAGGGAAGCCCGACCACGTGTATTCTTTAAGGCTATCTACTCACCTCCTCATCAGTCTTGTATGACCCTCTTTAATATCCTCCCTCCCAAAACTATGGTTGGAGTCCCACTTTTGTGCTCCAGTAATCCCTTTAAAATTTTTTTGAAAGCATTGACCTTCTTTACTGTGACCTTCTTTTTTTGTGTGTGCCTAATAACAACAAATCATGCACTATTTACCTTTGAAAATTTTAATACCTGGCAATAAGTTTATACTGAATTAATTTGAATAGGAAAGGAGAAGTAATCAATGTACCACTGTCTGCCGGGTAGTCTGCAGGACTATCCTGGCTGACTGTGAAACTAGGGAACTGCACAACTCCAGGCACTTCTTTCAGTGTGCAAGCCTTATCAAGCGAGTACCATAGAGTCACTTGGTGCACAAACCATGTATTTATACAGGGAAGATGTGGCAGTTTCTCACTCTCAAACTCACCACCTACATTGAGAAGATCATCCTTTCTGCTTTCTCTAGTTCAAAATCCATCATCAGTTCCTCTGCAGAATCCTTTTTAATAGCAATCTTTTGTTGAGAAATGACATAGTCCTAGACCCTTTCCACATATTGTTTCATTTACATTTTAGTATAATTTAGTGACTATCCTACAAATATGGAAATGGAATTTGAGAATGATTAAATCAATCCAGGATTCATAGCCATGAATTTCTGACATAAAATACACCTAATTTTCTGCTACATCATACTGTTATTGCCCATAATTTTCATGGAACATGTTTGAATTGCTTTGTTTTTCTAATGTTAAACCTTCTAGCTTATATTCTATGGTAAAAAAAAATGTGATAAGCATGTAGTATATACATTTTCCAGCATATCCCTTAGGTCAAAGGTAAATATTATCTATGGTGCAATTGACATGGCTAATGATCTCTTGTTAGTGGGCAAAGTGGTAAATATTAATGTATTAGAGATTAAAAAAATACTATTTTTTTCAAGTTCTTCCTAAAACATTCATAGCCAAAACTCAATTTGGGGTACAATTTTTTTTTCTTTGTTTTTCTCTAAAGTTAAATCCAAGAAAAAAGATCACTTTTCTTGGTTTTTCACCTTTTTTTACACTGGACATATCCCATTTAGAGTGCATTTTCATCATATATCTTGTCAGTACCCTTACTTTTGAAGCAGTATTTTTATTTTTATATTTTCTTCCAGCCTTGCAATATGATTTCTAGTTTCTTTCTCTGCTGTTGATTATTTTCCAATACACTGATCACTTGTCAACTATTTGCTCCCTTACTTCTGTTTAGTTTGTGGATAAAGAAGATGTTCTGTTGGCACCTCTTTGGAATATCCCGGGTTCTCTGTGGCAAGGCAATTTTTAGTCCCTGGATGTTTCTTTATAGTTAGTGAAGTATAACTTTCTGACTTGAGGGAAAAAGGTTTAAGAAGGCTTATCCAAAAGACACA
The DNA here is from genome assembly GCF_951394435.1 of Stenella coeruleoalba. Lineage (NCBI taxonomy): Eukaryota > Metazoa > Chordata > Mammalia > Artiodactyla > Delphinidae > Stenella > Stenella coeruleoalba. The sequence goes on along the minus strand of NC_137164.1, from coordinate 26,225,831 downwards.
CAAGGTTTCTCAAACATCAAAGAACTCTTAAAAAGCAATGTGTTGATGAATAAAATTCAATGAATCATAAAGTTTGCTTTAATCTTATTTGAAATGCATGTAGATTTTAAAAGGGCAAAGTGATTGAAAGAATGAATGTATTTTTGATAGCTTCACATGAAAATACATTACAAAATATGTAGTACATTTAAATTATTTGAATTCTCAAATAAATTCTTATTACCCCAATTACCCCTGCTCATTTGTTACTTCAGGTATTTTGCAGCCTACTAATGAGCTAGAAGAATTTAGTTATTGAGTTAATACATACAACTTTTGAACTCATGGGTTTTTAAAATTATTTTGTAAAAATTATTAAAGAAATTGATTTGAAGAAGTCAAACCAGCCATTTAACATCACCACTGTATAATCCCTAAAGAACTTTCTAGTCTTCCTTTGTGTAGCTTCTGCTTTAGATGATTTTGCTTTTAAGAACTTCTTGTACAGTAATTGGATTATTTGTCCATTTGGATCAGGTTATCTCTAGTGCATTTGTAGAGGGAGATTTTTCTTTCAAGCTCTTTCCTGGAACAGCCAAGCCCAGTTTCTAGCTCTGTTGTCCACATCCAAGTATTTTTATACTGATAACAATGGCTTCAGGTTTTCAGTGGTGCAGAAATTGTCCATTTTCCCAGCTATCCTTTCCAGGCAGAATAGAGGTGCTATTGAAAGCTCTTTGGCAAGGCTGAGTAGAGAGGCTTTGAACTTACTTTTTTAGTGTTACGTGATCTTAACCTTTTGTACTGATATTATAAGTCAATAAATACTTCTGTTATAGACTTGCTATATAATGATTTTTTCCACTCTAAAAATTTTAGTTTTCTGGGTGTCAGACATTTACATCTTTTATTTTCCTTACCAAGGTCTTACCATTTTAAAGATGTTTATGGATTGTACTTAACATAGATTTTTCTCTTACAATAGTGTTCTTTAATTTTCTCGTTTCTTTAAAATTAGGAAATGGATAGAAGTACTGCCTGTGTAATTTATCTTTCTTGTGTACGTGAACTCTTCAATTTCACCTGGTATCTACAAATGGAATAATTTCTGGTAGTTTCTTCATCTATCGGCTGAATTCTTCAAAAGCCAAAGAAGTTCAAAAGGTTTAATTGTTTCATATTCTTCCTTTTCATTCTTCAAATTTTCCTATTGTTGACCTTATTTTGTATGCTTGATTATTTTCTAAAATTATCTAACAAAGCTATTTCATTTAGTTAAGTCTAATCTTAAAGTAAAATAAATATGCTAAAAAATAACTATATTTTTAGCACAACTTCAAACTCTTCTGAACAAAGTTTCTAGAGAGCTGATTTAAGAAAGGAGGTTTGGAAATTGAACATCAATTTTAGGCACATAATTTTAAGATAGAATATATATATGATAAATTCTTCATGAATTGAATGTTATTACTACTTGAACGCTGGTTCAAATTCAACTTATTCTCAACATTAGCCAGAGCTTGAATTGACATTTTTATAAATATACTTATTGCGGTAATTTTGAGATTACTTATAAGTGCTTCCTTTGTATTTAATTTTGTCAAGCACAAGCAAAGATTTTATTAATTAACGAGGCTTATAAAGTATTACTCACACCATTTTATTTCTGATAATTGCTGATCATTAGAGGTACTTAAATTAGTTGCAAAATTAGTAATTTTCTATTTATATTTCCCACACCTCACAGTAAATGAATAAGCTTGAAGTTAGCTGAATTTCAGGTTTCAGTAAAGATCAATTTTTGGTCCAGATAAAGTAAAAAAAAAAAAAAAATGAGGGGGTAATGAGATATAGACTTTCAGAAAAGCAAGCATGAAATACATTTATGTAAATGCTGGTTCTATGATAAGAACTACATAATCATGAAGTTTGAAGGGGAATTAATGATAATCAAATTCTATCTCTTTATTTAACCAGTGATGAAAATTATGCCTGAGAAATTTTAACAACTGCCCATGATCACACACCTAGCTACCAGTTAAATTAGCCTGAAATTCAGTTCTCTAGCTCCTGGATGCTATTGTTATGGTTTTCCTACTTCCGCTAATTGTTCTAGAAATTATAGTTCAAAGATGAGAAACTTAACAGAACAGAGAGTGTGTGCTTCTTCCTATTCTTACATTATAATTTCTTTTATGATGACCTTCAGCTAAGTTTCAAAGTAACAATGCTTGGAAAGCTTTTCAAGCTTAGAGAGCCTTCAATACATATATCATACATATCAGTACACGTCATATTGACATGATGGTGATTTTAATATATATACGTTTAGCCTGCTCATCGTAAGTCTTTGGAGACACCTCCTTTATGTTCGGAAGTTAATTCTTCAGTGATACACTGGACTACATTTAGCTCTGGGGCTAGATTTAAATGGAATTTCTACATTGAATCAAACAGAATCAGGCAGTTCCATGATTCTAGTGTGAAGTAGGGCTCCTACACAACTCAGAGAGGTTTGATATACTACCCATATCAACTGTGTAAGCAGTTTGACACCTCTGAGCCTGCTGAATAGATATTACTTAATAAAAACAACAATAAATAGTTAACTCAAAATCATGAGTCTGAAATAGAGGATTTCACAATCTCTAGGATTCTCTGATAATCTTCCAGATTGTAACATTGTACCTGCCACCATATGTGGTAGTATATATTACAGTATCAGGTACATTCAAAAGATTTTTGCATTTTTTTAACCTACAAAAAATTGAAACTTTAACTCCCAGTCAACTTTCAGGTTAAAGATTGAGTCATTTTCATTGAAGTATAATATAGACACAGAAAAGTGCACATATTATAGATGTACTCCTCAACGGATTTTCCCAAACTGTGCAAAACTGTATAACCAGTGCCTAGATCAAGAACCACTATCAAGAAGTTCATCTTGTGCCCCTTCTAGATACTAACACTCTTACCCCCAAATCTGAAATTACTTTCCTGAATTCTAACACTATAGATTAGTTTTCCATCTTTTGCATCTTTTGTGCTTGGTATAAATGAAACCATGAATCCTTTCATTTCCGGGCTCTTTTGTTTGAAATTATGCTTTTAAGATTCATCCATGTTTTTGGCATGTTAAATGTAGTTCATTCATTCTCATTGCTCTATCATATTCCACTGTGTGAATATATCATAATGTATTTATCCTTGCTTCTGTTACTGGATCTTGATAATTTCCAATTTTAGGCTATTACAGACAGTGATACTGTGAACATTCTAATATATGTCTTTTGAAAAACACATACCTATATTTCAATCAGGTACATACTATGGAGTTAAAATGCCCAATCAGGGGAACATTCAACTTTAGTTCAGCTTTAGTGCATACTGACAAATAATATTCCACAGTAGTTATACCTAACTACACTTCCACAGTCTGGTATGTTTTAGCCTTTTCCCTTTTGCCATTCAGGTAAGGATGTGTTTTTGTGGCATATTGTGGATTTAAACTTGTATTTACCGGATTATTGAAGTTGAGCACTTTTTCAGGTTTATTTGATTCCTTTCTTTTGTAAAAATTATCTTTAGTTCTTTTGCCAATTTTTGCAGTGGTCATCTGTAATTTTCATACTGACTTATAGGAATCTTTTGTATATTCTAGACAGGAGTTCTTTGTCAGGTGGATGTATTGCAAATATATTTTCCCATTTACATGTTGTCTTCTCATTTATGGTGTCTTCTGATGAAAAGAAAGTTCTGATTTTTAATATTTCAGTTTATCAACTTATTTCTTTTATGCTTACTTATTCTTGTGCCATATTTAGGAAATCTACTCCAAATTAAAGAAGATATTCTTACTAAATTTTCTACAAAAATATGTTTTAGTAGAAAAAATTATTTTCTTTTAGATCTTCAGCCCATTTGTAATGGGGGTGTGTGTGTGTGTGTGTGGTGAGGTAGGAGCCAAGATACACTTTTTTCTATATGAATATTCAGTTAACTCAGCACCTTTTATTTAAAAGACTGTACATTTTCATTACATTTCCACAAAGCATTTTAAGTGAACTCACTAGATTTGGACAGTCCAAAGCAGATTTTTACTAAACAGCTTTCTAGGGAAGGGAAACAATAAATTAAATATTATTGCAAAGGTTTCCCCAGGAAGAAATATTTGAAAGAAGAATTGGGAGAATCTGGATGCCTAGAAACAAATTATAACTTTTTTGCTGTGCATTCAATTTGCAAAAAACTATAAAAAGCAATTTTATAATATTCCTATGTCCTGGCATTTAGATTTCTTTAGAAAAATCCAATATATCAAATAGTTCCCAATATTTTTAGATTGATCATTAATCCCTTCAAATTATATGTACTGCAGAGAACAGGTAAGACTAATTTTCCCACCATTATCTCCTTTGGTAATGATTTCACATTTGATACCTATATACATTATGAGGAGGAATTAATATTACAGCAAATAAAATGTTCTTCTTTTTGGAATAACACTTACAGAGAAAGTAACACAGGCTTTCAATTTAGACGGAAACAAACACAACGTTGTAAAGTAACTTTACTCCAATAAAAATTAATTTTAAAAAAAGCTGCATGAACCAACAATAAAGATCACTCTAAGGCCAAAAAAGAAAAACAAAACGCTGAGAAACTTAGAAGAAGAGAAACTGTATCTTAAAATCATAATGAAATATAGACATAGAAGTCTATAGTTATTTGGAACTCTCAACATGATGTAATTAAATATGGCCATAAGACAAAAAAGCAGGAAATCATAAGAACAGATCAGGATGATACCAAGAAGAGATGGGAAAACAGAATATGGATATTATACAAAGATGAACCTTCATTGGCAGAATTCAGTTATCCATTGGAGGCAATCAAAGAACAGAAATATTACTAAATAAAACTGAAACAAAAAACATTGAATATATTTACAAAGTATTCTAGAATCAAAAGGAAAAGCACAGAAGAGTTTTAAATGATGAGAATGATGTTGACAAATACAGAAGACAGAGAATGAAGATATGGTGTACTCAATATTACTAAATTAATCTTAACTTTGTTAGATGAGGTAATGACATTATAATTATAAGGTGCCACTATTCTCATAAAATACCTCAAAGTATTTTGGGGCAAATACCATGATGTCTGCAACATACTTCCAACTGATTGAACCTATGTATGCACACACAAGTATCTGTGTACACACACACACACACACACACACTCATCTATCTACTGACCAACCTATATATTGATTGATATATGTCATCTATCCCTATAGAGATGTGCATATGTATATAAGTATATATATAGTGTATATATATATATATAGAGAGAGAGAGAGAGAGAGAGAGAGAGAGAGAGAGGGATAAAGCAAATGTGGCAACATACTAATGATATGTGAAAGGCATATAGGTTTTTGTTTTCTTATTTTTTTCACTTTTTTAAAGCTTTTAAATTTTTAATTAAAATATGGAAGGAAACATTATGGTGTAAAAGGAATTATGTTTTAGCCAAGATTAAAAGAACATTATTTATATATCCAAAAATTTTTGAATTATAAACAAAATATTTTAAAGTCTCACAGATATGTAAGGGCAGCAAAACACATTATAAAACATCAATAGCATGGTTGCACTCAGATTCTGGCTAATGGCCATTAAACAATGAAAATGTCTACACATATTTTGTGGAAACTACAGCAGCACAAGATGCTTTACATAGCCTATTATTTTTTGCTGAAAGTAAATAAAAAGCATTCACATGTTCTAAATCAAACACTTGCCTTTCCTGGGAAATATTGGAATTCAAACCAACTGAGCAAGAAATCACAAGCAAGAAAAAGAATGCCTTTAAAAAAAAACACTAATGGTGGTAACTGTCATACAGAAACACTGTTATGACTGTCAAAATGCTAGCCACTATGTTAAGAAGAAACAGTTGTAACATAAACCTAGATCCGAACTGAGTTTCTTTTAACAAAGACTGAAAAGGTGAAGGAGAGGGGTAAGGTGCATAAAAAAATCAAAGTCAGAAGGTGCCATTGCATTCTTGAGTTTGATAATCAATGAAAACTCATCCAAGAGCTGTTACAGTAAATGTTTTTTGTTTGTTTTTTATGTCGGTAAATATGGTTAAAATTTTAAAGTGCTCATTTTCCAAATCAATACAGAAGATTAAAAAAACGACACAATTCAAAGAGAGGGAAGAAGAGACATAAAATGAATTAATTAAAAATTAAGACGGAGGGCTTCCCTGGTGTCACAGTGGTTGAGAGTCCGCCTGCCGATGCGGGGAACATGGGTTCGTGCCCCGGTCTGGGAAGATCCCATATGCCGCGGAGCGGCTGGGCCCGTGAGCCATGGCCGCTGAGCCTGCGCGTCCAGAGCCTCTGCTCCGCAACAGGAGAGGCCACAACAGTGAGAGGCCTGCATACCGGGAAAAAAAAAAAATTAAGATGGAGGTGGCGGCGCACTTCCCAGCCTGCACGCTGTGGTACCACTTCTGGGGCGTGCTCAAACTGCCTGTGCGCATGCGCATTCAGGGCCCTGGCGCAGCTTCCACCGCGCAGGTCTTCAGCAGCGAGGTGAGTATGGGATTCTGCTTATCCGGCTTAGGCGTCCTCGTAATGGCTACCACCAATTCTCTCACGTGAATGTTCGTTAGCCGGAGCCTCAATTTCACCACATCTTCGGCCATTGCATCTGTCATGGTGACTTTTTCAAATATCCTCAGCTCAGTGAGTAGCCTGAGTATACGGTCCCTCTGTCCCAAAGCTGGGTTCCGGGAGGGTTCTGGGTGAGTCGTCCTTGGGTAATCCCTGCTTTTCCAGATAGGAGAAGGGACAGAACCTGAAGCAGAGGTGAAACTGTGGCTTGACCCCTGGTGTTTGCTCCTCTAATCTCTCAAACTTGGAGTAATTCTCAAGTTAGATGGGAATGAAGTCCAACTGTAAAACGCTTCCTTGCTTGCTGCTCCTCCAGGCGGGAGCCCGCAGTCTGAAGCCTCTGTGCAACCCAGAGGCTAGCAGTCTGTGAACTCAGACATGAGACATGGAGGATCAAGGTTGAGGTTCTTCCCACCCAGGTGGGGCTGAGCCCTGAGGTGGAAGCAGGGAGCATTTGGTAGGCCCACTGTGTGCTGGGCCTAGCTGCTGGCCTTCACTGGGCTTTCTTGTGCACTTTGCTGGAGTCTGATGCTGTGAGAGAGACAGGCTGGGACCTGGGACCTGGGACCCTTTGCTGCAGTGCCTGCACCTGGACCTCTAGAAACAAAATACAAAGAAACTAAAAGGGACTAAAAATAACTGCATACATGTGCAGTTGGGGTAAATTATTTACAACATACAAAAAGAGCAAAAACCTAACTGCCATTTCTGAAGAGCCAGGAGCAAAAGTCAGGGTATTGCTCGTGTCCCCGGCACACAACACCACCAAGGGGTGGGCAAGTCACCTAAGCCACCCCTCTGGCTTGACTCTCGGACACACCCCTAACCTCACCCCAAATGAAGAACCACCTTGCCCCCACCTTGGGGATCAAGCCAGGAAACGAGCAAGGAAACCTGTTACTTGTTCTTGCTCCCCTCTGCTGCAGCAGGGACCCCAATAAAGCCTTGCCCGAATTTCTTGTTTGGCTTCTTGTCAATTTCTATTGATGAAGGAGCCCAGGAGCCCTGGTCTGTAGCATGAGGAGGTACCCTCCCCACTTCTACAGGGGAGACTTGCTGAAGGTGACAGCTGGATTTCAAGCCCAAGACTTCCAGCTCCAGACCTTCCTTCCTGCCCTAGGAGGGCAGTCACCCACAGGGGAGTCAGGTGGTACCCACCCACTGTGGTTGCATCCTGCGGGCATGTGCCCACCCGACCTCACAGCTGTCTCTGTCCTGCAGGCCTTCCTGCGCTTTGTGCTGTATGGAGAGTGCCAGGAGGTCCTTTGGTGGGGAGGAGTCTTCCTCATCCTCGGTGGCCTCACCCTGATCACCAGGGAGCTCCTCACAACCAAGAAGCCCTTCCACACAAGAGCAGTGGCACCAGCGGGCTGTGCAGACCCACGGGAAAGACAGTGATAGCAGCTCAGGCTCAGGTTGGCATGTGGGGACTGCTTCTCAGGGTGATCTGGGTGTGCAGACTTCCACCCACATCCAAAGGGAGATGCTTCCTAGGGAAGCAGGCCTGTAACAGAGCAGCCTTGCGAGTGGACAACTCCAGCTTCTGTAAGGGAAAGCACAACCACAGCACAGCCAGTGAGCTTGGCAGATGTGGGAGACCCTAGGGTTGGTCTGCTTTCTGTATGGACTTGAAACCACACTATAAGTGCAATCCTGTAACATTGGAATCAATGACTGGTGGAGCTTTTGACACCTTCACACTGATGTATCAGCCCATCAGGGTCATGCTTATGTATTATGGCAAGAGAAGGAAAACTACATTAATAAATACCTGTTTGTCAGTTAAAACTAAAAAAAAAAAATTAAAAAATAAAAGGTGCCAAGACTACAGAGTTAGGACAAAGGTAATGTTGAATGTTCTAGTAGGGAGGAAGGGTAAATGTAATCTGACCGTCCATGTAGCAGGATCCTCAGATCCACAGAAGATACATGGCATGGAGCAGAGGAAGTAAAATGAAATAAGCATCACTGTCTGAACTGGAAGTGGAAGCTGACTTTCTGAGTACTCTACACAAACTATACTTCTTTGGGTCTTCTTATCTATATATTTCTCCATCCCTTTTGAAAGGTAATTTCATCAACGTCTAGAAGCTCCATCTTCTTTTATGTACACTAACTTAATAAAAGCTATTCCTTTTAGCTAGTCATTTATCTTCCAGTTCTTAGACCAGATTTCATTCTTCTCATGCCCTGAATATCTGCAAAGAGCAAGCATCGACTTCAAAGTGAGAGTCTCTTCTGTAAAGGACAAGCAGTTCGTCGCTGAGACTAAGAGCTTGGCAGGTAGTGATCATTTTAAGCAAAGGTACTTTCCAGTTTCCTATATTTATATGTTTTTTAAAAAATTATATCTTGAGTTTTAGAAAGGCAAGACAGAAACAACCACTATCTAAATAAGGATAAAACATTCACATAGGAATTTTTAGATTGCTTAAAGATAATAATGGACCTTCTAAAAATATCTCATGTTTCCTGTTCAAAATTGTCCTGTATACATACCAAATTTTAACTCTCTGAATCTGACCTTTAAAGTTTTGTTTACAATCCCATATTTATGGTTTTCACAGTTCGATATTACTTTATCAGTAATGTAGAATTTAATGAGAACACATCCTTATTAAGAGAAAAGATTGCTTTTTTTTTGTTTTTTTTTTTTTGCGGTGCACGGGCCTCTCACTGCTGTGGCCTCTCCCGTTGCGGAGCACAGGCTCTGGACGCGCAGGCTCAGCGGCCATGGCTCACGGGCCCAGCCGCTCCACAGCATATGGGATCTTCCCGGACCGGGACACGAACCCGTGTCCCCTGCATTGGCAGGTGGACTCTCAACCACTGTGCTACCAGGGAAGCCCATTTTTTTATGTTTTTTTTTTTACTCTTATGTCAAATTGATCAGATGTTGGGACCTGTTACAACCTAAACAATAAGTCTATTTCAAAACTTTAAAAATATATTTTTCTGCCAAAATAAAGATCTTTAAAGTTATTTTATGCTTCATGTAATTTTTAATTGCTATTAAAGATGGAAATTTACATTGTATTCTAAAATTCTAGAGCCAAAGGTACTATATTTTGAAATTCCAATAAAGAATAAAGCAGATATTTCCAAAATGATATGAAAATAGTTGAAACACTATAATTCTAATTAATTTAGAATTCTAAAATTATGCACCAATAACCAGTTCTATACTGTGTGTATGAAAACTCCTCATGATCTAATAATAATCGCATTATTTTTCCAAAATGTATCACCATAGCTTGGCCACAGTCTAGTTGTTTTAGACTAAGTCAATAAATACTTTTATATGAATGATTCATATAAAACATAGTGAAATCTCTCCAAAATATAGTCTGCTGCATATCTGTGCCATTGTCTACCCAAGTTCAAACTATTCTGATAAATGCAGTTAAATGTGAAATCTGTAATTGTAATACTTGGAACAAAACCACAGTTTCAATTTTTTGAGAAGTAATATTAGATTTATATATGAATTCTGGCTCAAGATTTTTATTTCAAAGCACTTCGCTAGCTAATATTTTATGTACAGCATTCATTTTTTGTTTGTTTGTTTTCAGCATTCATTTTTTGATCCATTTATCTACCCTTCCTATTTTAATTAAACCGTCATTGCACTCTGATGTTTTGGCTAATTTTGGGTGATGGATCCATCATTGTTTATACAAGCTGATTGGAAACAAGGCATTCATTATGTCGTGCCTTATAATCTGTTCTCTCCATTATCACAGGGCAATTGCTGTAGTTGCATCTTTGTTATCATCAAGTTTTTATAAATATTGTGCTCTCTCTTGATTGATTTTCATTAGCAGCATGGTCTTTATACTTGCAGTCACCAAATTCTTGTCATTTGTGCTATCTTACAAAATGCTCTCCTGATATACAGAAAATAATGTTGTTAAGAAAACCTGCATGTCAGTCGTTTCTTTAATAAATCTTTGATCTTCAGATATGCTATTTGGGTAAATTAACAAATAGGCTGCTGTTCTCAACATGTATTGCATTTACTAGTACAATCCATTTACCTAATGAACTGCCTTACATTTGTTGCCTTGTTGAAACCTCGTTGTTTTGAAAACTTTCTCAGTTCTTTATATCAATGCAAATTCCATTGTGGAAGATAAATTCCTACATACAGTTTGTGAGAATTTAAAAAAGGAGAAATGTTGACTTTTAAAATAGGTCTTTAAACTAACTGTCATTCTAGAAAATGTACTGGGGAGTCAGGTAAAAGGAATAATTGAACTGTGATTTTTCTTAGTTCTCTCTTTCATTTGTAACATTGAAATTGATACTGATGTTTTTGAATGATACAGGAGAAAAATAGTCAAAATCTGGAGAGTTTGCATAAGATACAGGAAGGAAGAATTTGCCTTTGCCTTTTAACCATGTGGTATATTAAAGTTGGACCTAGGGAAACATAACCAGAGATTTCCTAAATAACCATCATCTCAAGAATTCTGAGACATAAATAGCATTAATAGTCTGTGTTCTGAGCTACCTGCATAATGCTTGAGTCTCCACATTCATGGAATGTGTTCATTCAACTCACATTCATTAGGAATTTGAAAAGTATCTGACTCAGACTTTATGTTATTTTATTCAAGAAACGGTTATCCACAGTCAAACTTTACATTGCCAAAGAAATATGAATTTACAATTCTAAATTATCAATCTGAGTATTGCAATCTGAATCAACAATATTATTATCCCAAATATATATAGAATATCAGATTGTGTGGGCACTTGTGCTGGGCATGGTACAAAATAAATTACTGATGATTTAATTTACTGATGATTATAAATTATCTAATTACTTATTTTGACTCATGAGAATAACCAGGACCTTATGCAGAGAGAGGAGCTTTAAAAGACACACACACACACACACAAATGCCGCTTCTTTTCTACACTTTAGAAACTGCCAAAATTATGACTTCTCTTTCTGGCCTAGGCTTTACATAAATTCATAATCCAAAACATACAAACGGCCTCACATTACCCAATGTTCATATGTTAATGTTTTGTAATTTTTCCTTCAGATCACTATTTTAAGAAATAAAACTTTACAGTTTAAGGCTCACTCTCTCATCCCTTGCCTCTCAAGTAGTGCTCATCTATAATCATTTATTCCCAGGTAGTGTGTAAGATGTTAATACATATTTTGATAGTTTTATCAAATATACATTTATCAATAAACAACATAAATACTGTTTTAAGTTTCTATTTTAGTGACAGTACTTTGTGCATATTATTCTGTAGTTTGTATCCACCATGGTAACTATCTAGTTCATTCTTTTACATGCCATTATGTTACTGTCTGATTGAACCAGATTTTTGTATCCTCAACTCCCTTTTGAGGGACAGACAGGTTGTTTTTACAGTTTTGCTGTTAGAAAACTGTGATTGCAATACCATTCTTGTACATATTTGGTAGAATCTAATTTATTCAGATTTTTTGTTTATAGTTGATCCAGCTTTATTTGGCAATATAGTTCTAAGACACTGTACATTTTTCCAGTGGTCAAATTTATGAATATATATTCTTTCATAGTATTGGGGTAGGGTTGTATTTATAGTTAAATCTCCTTTTTCCTTCATAATATTGTTTCTTTTGACTCTGCTTTGCTCTGAACATCTTATGAGATGATGTGTCAATATGATTAGATTTCAAAGATCTTTATTGTAACTGCATTCTATTTCACTAAGTTTAACACCTTATGTTTATCATACCCCTTTACCTTCTTTCTCTGGATTTATCTTTGTTGTTACATTTTTCATAACTACTCATCAATTTTCACTTTCATTTTAAGTCAGAAAAATCACTCTCAGTAGAGTTTTGGTGGGTTTTTTTTTTGTTTTTTTTTTTACATCTTTATTGGAGTATAATGCTTTACATTGTTGGGTTAGTTGCTGCTGTATAACAAAGTGAATCAGCTATCCGTATACATATATCCCCATATCCCCTCCCTCTTGTGTCTCCCTCCCACCCTCCCTATCCCACCCCTCTAGGTGATCACAAAGCACCAAGCTGATCTCCCTGTGCTATGTGGGTGCTTCCCACTACCTAGCTGTTTTACATTTGGTAGTGTATATATGTCAATGCGGTCTCTCACTTCGTTTCAGCTTACCCTTCCCCTGCCCTGTGTCCTCAAGTCCATTCTCTACGTCTGCATCTTTATGCCTGTCCTGCCCCTAGGTTCTTGAGAACCATTGTTTTTTTTTAGATTCCATATACACGTGTTAGCATACGATATTTGTTTTTATCTTTTTGACTTACTTCACTCTGTATGACAGTATCTAGATCCATCCACCTCACTAAAAATAACTCAGTTTCATTTCTTTTTATGGCTCAGTAATATTCCATTGTATATATGTGCCACATATTCTTTATCCATTCATCTGTTGATGGACACTTAGGTTGCTTCCATGTCCTGACTATCATCAATAGTGCCACAGTGAACATTGTGGTACATGACTTTTTTGAATTATGGCTTTCTCAGTGTATATGCCCAGTAGTTGGATTGCACGGTCATATGGTAGTTCTATGTTTAGTTTTTTAAGGAACCTCCATAATGTTCTCCATAGTGGCTGTATCAATTTACATTCCCACCAAGAGTGGAAGAGGGTTCCCTTTTCTCCACATCCTCTCCAGCATTTATGGTTTGTAGATATTTTGATAACGGCCATTCTGACTGGTGTGAGGTGATACCTCATTGTAGTTTTGATTTGCATTTCTCTAATGATCAATGATGTTGAGAATCCTTTCATGTGTTTGTTGGCAATCTATATATCTTCTTTGGAGGAAAGTCTATTTAGGTCTTCTGCCCATTTTCGGATTGGGTTGATTGTATTTTTGATATTGAGCTGCATGAGCTGCTTGCAAATTATGGAGATTAATCCTTTGTCAGTTGCTTCCTTTGCAAATATTTTCTACAATTCTGAGGGTTGTCTTTTCATCTTGCTTATGATTTCCTTTGCTGTGCAAAAGCTTTTATGTCTCATTAGGTCCCATTTGTTTATTTTTGTTTTTATTTCTATTTCTCTAGGAGGTGGGTCAAAAAGGATCTTGCTGTGATTTATGTCATAGAGTGTGCTGCCTGTGTTTTTCTCTAAGAGTATTATAGCGTCTGGCCTTACATTTAGGTCTTTAATCCATTTTGAGTTTATTTTTGTGTATGGTATTAGGGAGTATTATAATTTCATTCTTTTCCACGTAGCTGTCCAGTTTTCCCAGCAGCACTTATTGAAGAGACTGTCTTTTCTCCATTGTATATTCTTGCCTCCTTTATCAAGGATAAGGTGACCATATGTGTGTGGATTTCTCTCTAGGCTTTCTATCCAGTTCCAGTGATCTGTATTTCTGTTTTTGTGCCAGTACCATACTGTCTTCATTACTGTAGCTTTGTAGTATAGTCTGAAGTCAGGGAGCCTGATTCCTCCAGCTCCGTTTCTTTTTCTCAAGATTGCTTTGGCTATTCGGGGTCATTTGTGTTTCCATACAAATTGTGAAATTGTTTGTTCTAGTTCTGTGAAAAAGGCCATTGGTAGTTTGATAGGGATTGCATTGAATCTGTAGATTGCTGTGGGTAGTATAGTCATTTTCACAAATATTGATTCTTCCAATCCAAGAACAGGGTATATCTCTCCATTTGTTTGCATCATTTTAAATTTATTTCATCAGTGTTTTATAGTTTTCTGCATACAGGTCTTTTCTCTCCTTAGGTAGGTTTATTCCTAGGTATTTTATTTATTTTGTTGCAATGGTGAATGGGATTGTTTCCTTAATTTCTATTTCTGATTTTTCATTGTCAGTGTATAAGAATGCAAGAGATTTCTGTGCATTAATTTTGTATCCTGCTACTTTACCAGATTCATTGATTAGTTGTAGTAGTTTTCTGGTAGCATCTTTAGGATTCTCTATGTATAGCATCCTGTCATCTGCAAACAGTGATAGTTTTACTTCTTCTTTTCCGATTTGGATTCCTTTTATTTCTTTTTCATCTCTGATTGCTGTGGCTAAAGCTTCCAAAACTATATTGAAAAATAGTGGTGGTTGGACCACCTTGTCTTGTCCCTGTTCTTAGTGGAAATGGTTTTGGTTTTTCACCATTGAGAAAGATGTTTTCTGTGGGTTTGTCATATTTGGGCTTTATTGTGGTAAGTTCACTCTAACCCTCCTTCTCGAGAGTTTTTATCATAAATTGGTGTTGAATTTTGTCAAAAGCTTTTTCTGCATCTATTGAGATCATCATATGGTTTTTATCCTTCAATTTGTTAATATGGTTGATTACATTGATTGGTTTGCGTATATTGAAGAATCCTTGCAGTCCTGAGGTAAACCCCACTTGATCATGGTGTATGATCCTTTTAATGTGCTGCTGGATTCTGTTTGCTAGTATTTTGTTCAGGAAGTTTGCATCTATGTTCATCAGTTATATTTGCCTGTAGTTTTCTTTTTTTTGTAACATCTTTGCCTGGTTTTGGTATCAGGGTGATGGTGGCCTCATAGAATTAGTTTCGAAGTGTTCCTCCCTCTGCTATATTTTGGAAGAGTTTGAGAAGGATATGTGTTAGGTCTTCTCTAAATGTTTGATAGAATTTGCCTGTGAATCCGTCTCGTCCTGGGCTTTTGTTTGTTGGACGATTTTTAATCACCATTACAATTTCAGTGCTTTTGATTGGTCTGTTTATATCTTCTGTTTCTTCCTGGTTCAGTCATGGAAGGTTGTGCTTTTCTAAGAAATTGTCCATTTCTTCCAGGTTGTCCATTTTATTGTCATATAGTTGCTTGCAGTAATCTATCATGATCCTTTGTATTTCTGCAGTGTCAGTTGTTACTTGTCCTTTTTCATTTCTAATTCTGTTGATCTGAGTCTTCTCCCTTTTTTTCTTGATGAGTCTGGCTAATGGTTTATCAATTTTGTTTATATTCTCAAAGAACCAGCTTTTGTTTTTATTGATTTTTGCTAACGTTTCCTTCATTTCTTCTTAGTTTATTTCTAATCTGATCTTTATTATTTCTTTTCTTTTGCTAACTCTGGGGTTTTTTGTTCTTCTTTCTCTAATTGCTTTAGGTGTAAGCTTAGGTTGTTTATTTGAGATGTTTCTTGTTTCTTGTGGTAGGATTTTATTGCTATTAACTTCCCTCTTAGAACTGCTTTTGCTGCATCCCATAGGTATTGGGCCATCATGTTTTCATTGTCATTTGTTTCTAGGTATTTTTTGATTTCCTCTTTGATTTCTTCAGTGATCTCTTCGTTATTTAGTAGTGTATTTTTTAGCCTTCATGTGTTTCTATGTTTTATATGTTTTTTCCTATAAAATATCTAGTCTCATAGTGTTGTGTTTGGAAAAGATACTTGATACGATTTCAATTTTCTTAAATTTACCAAGGCTTGATTTGTGACCCAGGATATGATCTATCCTGGAGAATATTCCATGAGCACTTGAGAAGAAAATATATTCTGTTGTTTTTGGATGGAATGTCCTATAAAATCAATTAAGTCCATCTTATTTAATGTATCATTTAAAGCTTGTGTTTCGTTATTTATTTTCACTTTGGATGATCCTTCCATTGGTGAAGGTTGGGTGTTAAAGTCCCCTCCTATTATTGTGTTACTGTTGATTTCCCCTTTTGTGGCTGTTAGCATTTGCCTTAGGAGTATTGAGGGGCTCCTATGTTGGGTGCATAAATATTTACAATTGTTATATCTTCTTCTTGGATTGATCCCTTGATCATTATGTAGTGACCTTCTTTGTCTCTTGTAATAATCTTTATTTTAAAGTCTATTTTGTCTGATACGAGAATTGCTACTCAACTTTCTTTTGATTTCCATTTGCATGGAATATTTTTTTCCATCCCCTCATTTTCAGTCTGTATGTTTCCCAAGGTCTGAAGTGGGTCTCTTGTAGACAGCATATATATGGGTCTTGTTTTTGTATCCATTCTGCCAGTCTATGTCTTTTGGTTGGAACATTTAATCCTTTTACATTTAAGGTCATTATCAACATGTATGTTCCTATTACCATTTTCTTAATTGTTTTGGGTTTGTTATTGTAGGTCTTTTCCTTCTCTTGTGTCTCCTACCTAGAGAAGTTCCTTTAGCATTTGTTTTATGTCTGGTTTTGTGGTGCTGAATTCTCTTAGCTTTTGCTTGTCTGTAAAGGTTTTAATTTCTCCTTTGAATCTGAATGGATATTTGCTGGATTGAGTAATCTTGGTTGTAGCTTTTTCCCTTTCATCATTTTTAATATGTCCTGCTACTCCCTTCTGGCTTGCAGAGTTTCTGCTGGAAGATCAGCGGTTAATCTTGTGAGGATTCCCTTGTATGTTATTTGTTACTTTTCCCTTGCTGCTATTAGTATTTTTCCTTCGAATTTAATTTTTGATAGTTTGATTAATATGTGTCTTGGCATGTTTCTCCTTGGATTTATCCTGTATGGGACTCTCTGCACTTCCTGGACTTGATTGACTATTTCCTTTCCTATATTAGGGAAGTTTTCAACTATAATCTCTTCAAATATTTTCTCAGACCCTTTCTTTTTCTCTTCTTCTTCTGGGACCCCTATAATTCTTAAGTTGGTACATTTAATGTTGTCCCAGAGGTCTCTGTCCTTATTTCTTTTCATTCTTTTTTTTTCTTTTTCTGCTCTATGGTAGTAATTTCCACTATTTTATCTTCCAAGTCACGTGTCTGTTCCTCTGCCTCAGTTATTCTGCTATTGATTCCTTCTTGAGTATTTTTCATTTCATTTATTGTGTTGTTCATCATTTTTTGTTTGCTCTTTATTTCTTCTAGGTCCTTTATTTCTTCTAGGTCCTTCTAGGTTCTTGTATTTCCTCCATTCTATTTCCAAGATTTTGGATCATCTTTACTATCATTACTCTGAATTCTTTTTCAGGTAGACTGCCTATTTCCTCTTCATTTTTTTGGTCTGGGTGGTTTTTATCTTGCTTCTTCATCTTCTGTGTATTTCTCTGTCTTCTCATTTTCTTTAACTTACTGTGTTTGGGGTCTCCTTTTTTCTGGCCACAGGTTCGTAGTTCCCATTGTTTTTGGTGTTTGCCCTCATTGGGTAAGGTTGGTTCAGTGGCTTTTGTAGGCTTCCTGGTGGAGAGAACTGGTGTCTGTGTTCTGGATGAGGCTGGATCTTGTCTTTCTGGTGGGCAGGACCACGTCCGGTGGTGTGTTTTGGGATGTCCGTGAACTTATTATGATTTTAGGCAGCTCTTCTGCTAATGGGTGGGGTTGTGTTCCTGTCTTGCTAGTTGTTTGGCATGGGGTGTCCAGCCTTGGAGCTTGCCAGTCATTGAGTGGAGCTGGGTCTTAGTGTTTAGACCAAGATCTCTGGGAGAGCTCTCACTGATTGATATTATGTCAGGCCAGGAGGTCTCTGGTGGTCC
This sequence comes from Stenella coeruleoalba, assembly GCF_951394435.1. Lineage (NCBI taxonomy): Eukaryota > Metazoa > Chordata > Mammalia > Artiodactyla > Delphinidae > Stenella > Stenella coeruleoalba. Next base: position 26,207,748 of record NC_137164.1, on the reverse strand, counting down.
AGTGTCCTGAACTTGACTCTCCCAACTCAGAGGCTCAGATCTGACACCCAGCCAGAGCACCAAGACTCTGTCAGCCACATGGCTGGAGTGCCTTCAGAGTTGGAGAAGCTGGCCTGCAGTGGCTGTCCTTTGCTGTGCATTAGAATCACCTGCTTCTTCCTTGTTTTGCCCCAAAGGCAGTGTTCCACAGAGAAAAACAATAACCTTGAAAATGGTCACAGCTCTGAGACGGCTTTTTCTTTCTTTGTGCTTAGTCGGGTTTCACTTGCTCATGGGGGCCAGGTGCAGAGGCCTCGCACCCGGATCTTCTGACCAGAGTTCCTAGTGCAGAATGGCTGTCACTGGCACCTCAGCTCAGGTGGGCCACATGCAGAAGTCGGGCAAAGGACACTGCATCCAAGATGACAGCTAGGGGCTCTGTGCAGAGAGGCTGCACATGACAGAGCAATCCAAGATGGTGACCCTCAGTATAGTATTAACCTTGCCTTATGTTGTAGTAGGAAGTATTCTCATTTTACTCAGCTCTAACTGTTTTCTGGTTTGCATTATGTTTTATTTTATCCAAGAGCTACTTAGAAGTGTGTTCTTAAATTTGCCAACACATAAGATTTCTTCCTCTCTTTGTTTTCATTTTATGATCAGAGATCATAGTCTCTATGTTATGTATTATTGGCCAATAACTGTGTTTTAGATTTTCTCTACCTTGACTAGTTTTCTCTCTTTTTAATATAGTTAATATAGTTATATAGTTATATAGTTTAATATAGTTATTTCTAAGAACATCTTCTTAAATTTCCCAATTATGATAATAAATTGGTACATTTCTCTTGCTCAAGATCTGCTATTAGAATAAATAAACCTTGCAAGGCTCTTCCTTGGCTTGCCACCACTTTCCTCTCCAGCCTTATCTCTACCACTCTGTCTCACGCTGTACACTGCAAACATTAAACTCTTTCAATTTCCAAAGCATAACATGTTCTCTCCTGCCTCTAAAGCTGTATTCAGCAAATATCCATCCCCTCCTCTGTCGCCTGGTTAGAGTTCTTCTCTGTTTAGTGACCTCCTAAAAGCCCCTACATCTGAGGAAAAGGCCCCTTCGTAATACTTATTCCCTCCTTCAAAGTATTTTGGCATTGTGTTTTAGTTCTCTTCTCTGTTTGTTTCCTGAAGGTAAGTCCACCTTGTACACTGTTGTGCTGCAGAATATAGCACAAAATCTAATACAAAGGAGATTCTCTACATAGACACACACATTAAATGAATTTAACTGTGACATTGGAATCAGCAGATAACCACAGGGGCCCAGAGATATAATTTCTCCTTTTTACAATAACCACATTTTTTGACAAAAAACCAAAGGTATTTTCTTTTAGACAAAAGAAATATTTTCTCAAAATGTAGGACTTTGATTACAGTACAGCGTCTATGGCATCAGCAAGATGATAGCCACCAAATCCAGAAAGACATAAGGAATATTTTCACCTCTGAAGCTGTACTTCTCCTGCATATTGTTTGAGCTCTTTTACATTTTTAAGGTTTTCACCTTTGCTGCTCATTTGAAAGAAAAAATACGTAATTCTAAGACTGAGAGTGTATTTTATGCATTTTCCCACGAGATTGAAAACACTTTCCTATTGGCAGTTCTCTCAAAGATAATGGTTTCTTTTATGTATATATTAAAATTTGACAAACACCTTTCTGTACAGTGTTTCATCTCCATAACAGCCTGAGCCTTGAAAAAGGCTAAGGCCCTAATTGTATAATATTACAACACACAAAAAAAGAAAGATGGCAAGAGATCTCATTCTTGACCTCAGCTGGTCAGTTTATTGTATATCATCTTCCTTTTAATTCAGGAACTAGTCAGAGACTGTTTTCCATGTTTCTTATTTGAGTCATTCTCAATAAGTTACTGCCATAATTTATAATCATATAGAGCCCCATAGGTTAATTACAGAATCTTCTGTGTAAAAATGTGTTTTCCTTTCATTTGTTTCAGTGATGCAGCCTTTATTTCATTTAGCATTCTCTAATTTTTCTACTATAGAAGCGGTAAGTAGACTGGCTCAGGGTTACCTATCCATAATTTTATAGGCCTATTTCTCAACCCTTACCTAATTTTTTTCTGAGTTTGTGAAATTAGTTCTCATATCTTTTGTATTACACTGCAGTTTCCCTGACCCTAAACTGTATTGCTGTTGATGGAAAAAAAAAATCTAACATTTTGCATTTACAAAAATATGCTAACCTTTTGTATAAAGAACAAAGTTCCACGAAATTTAGTTTGGTAGGAAATGTGCATACTTATAATCATGCCTGTACGAAGAAGGTATGACATATAATGAAGTTTTCTGGAAAGAGCAAGGCAGGCTTCTCAAGCAGGTCTAAAAGTGTCTTGAGAGAACAGGAAAAGGAGACTGGCTTGGCTTTTATTGTGGTTAGTGAATGGGATTGGGTGAGGGGTCCCATATGTATTATTTGAACTTCCCACCAGGCTCTAAAAAAGGGAGCATCAGGCTTTCTTATCTGCTTTGACAGATATGGAGCAGAGCGGAAAGGATAGCAGTGGGGCTTCAAATACTCAGCAATAAAATATCAAAAGTGGATTCAATCTATTACATCAGTAATGGTAGACTCTAATTTTGCAGGGAAAAAACAGCTAATAAAATTTTCTCAATTTTATTTTATGCCATAATTTCCTTTCCTATATTAAAATCTATATTGCTATATTAAAATCCAATTTTTAAATTTAGAACAAAAATGTGTATATGTGGCTAATGTAAGTTTGATATGTCATTTATGGAATTATATGAGGTGTGCATATTTCTCAAATGCTCTGCCATTTAAACAAGATTGAGAGTCATTGAATGAAGTAAACTGTTAAACAGATTCCTCCTAATTTATCGATTCAGTCACTTATTAAGATTAAAGCAAAGCAAAATTTGAGGAAGTGCTGAGAAGAACATGGAACTCAATCCAAATAAGAGTTGGAGTTTTTAAAAAGCAGTATCTTGATTCAGTTTCCTAAAAGGACAAGACTTGGGGATCAGTGTAGGTGGACTAAAGAAGCCAGGCCAGAGAATTCTCTTTCTGTATGTATTGAAACATGGAAAGAATCTGGACCAAGTTAGAGCTCCACATGCCCAAGTGTTGGGTAGAATGACTAGAGAAATCCAAGCATTCATGCTATTCTGCCCCGGCAGGCACAGGCTACATATGGAGATGGAAGCTGGCACATTTCAGCAGTCTTAAGGGCTTTTGTTCATTATGAGGAGATTGCTAGATTATGATGACACTTTAAAGAGAATTAGTCCTACAGACCAGAATGCAATGGAGCCTGAAAATTTTGGATTTGCAATTTAACAGAAATTCATGAATGGATTTATAAGAAAATAAGTGAATGTTATAAAGGTTTCCTAGCTTTACATAATTTGGCATAGAATAGTTTCTCTGAGTTATAAATTTGGATACAATTCTATTTTGATATTTTGGAAGATTGTATCTTCCAGCATTCTAATTTTACTTTTTTTTTTTTTTTTGAAGAGTTCTAGTAAGGTTTTAAAAAAAAACCTGTGTAGGAATGGTTCGTGAATAAAATTGGAGTCAGGCAAAATATTAATGATTGGTTAGCCAAGCCTGAAATAATTATTTTTCTCTGTTCCAGTGGTTTGACCTAAGCTATCTGGTTATTCTAAAAACAGTGTGACATTATAATAGTCTATGGCATCTATTTTGAATCCAGGAACTGCTAAGAAATGAACCCTATGTGCATGCCCTTCTTTTCTCCATTTGAGCCTATAATCCTTCACTAACCAGAGGAGTGAAGGTTTGGTATGAAGGCAGACTTCATATCTTTGAAGAAGGGATGCTGGGGGATGTCAAAGGAAAAGGAGCAAAAGATGGAATCATCCAGGAAGCAATTTTAACCAGTGGATGAGCATCATCACCAGAGAAGAATAAGCTGCTGGGGAGACGTGAAGAAGTCTATCTCATTATCATGGGTGCTTACAAATAGATTCAATAAATATCATGGATTAAAAGAGGGAATAAGAAGAGATCCAACATAAGCAGCAGTGGCCATGGAAACAAGGTGTAATTTCTGTAATATATCTTGGCCCATGTGAAATTGAGAAGTTTGAACAAGATTCTGTCCATATTCTAAGCCAACATTTCTATTTTGCTTGGAGTACTATTATTGCTTTTTTTGAGCATGATCATCTATATTTATCCTCTTTAATTCTTTTTGTGCTATAATATCTGTCTGATGCTTCAGATATACCTAATATCTTGGAACCAATTCCAGGATTTTGAGGCCTAAGGCAAGAAGAAAACATAACAACTAGACTACCTCCTTACATTGGATACAATATTAATCTCATGTTGCATTCTGAATTGGCTGTGAATTTCTGAATTGCTTCTCTGAAGCCCCGAATAGGTTGGTGGGTGATTAATGAGGTAGAAATGCATTGGTTTCACCTTAAAGAATATCTCACACTATAAGGAAAGAAATTGGGGCTTAACATATAAAACTCAATATTTTTATTAGGAAAAAAAGAGAACTGAGAGTTGAGGAGAAAGAAAGAACCAGTCAAAACAAGAAAGAGAAAGAGGCAATTAATAGGGCACATTACTTTGGTACTAAAATTTACCAAGGGATGAAGAAAACCAAGTGACAAGTCAAAATGCCTTGTGGATTTTTTCTGCATGGAATTAAAGGCATGTCATTGTGGGGTGGGAGAAGGGCAGAGGAAGAGGTTTCTGATGCAAAGATCAAATGTATTGATTAAAAGTAAAATAAGAAGATACCACTTGTAAAAGTGTTTAAAAAAATAATACCTAGAATAGCCTGGAGTAAGGGGGAAATGGAAGTTGGTGTTCTGCTTGTATACAGTTGTGTGACATTTTGCCAAAAATATTCAATGATTTTTAAATGTACATATCCCCTGAATCAGTAATTCTACTTCTAGGAAGTGTTCCTGGGGAAATTATGATAAATAGCAAAAAAGAGTTATCTACCAGAATGATCACCATAGCACTATTCATAATAGTGAAAAATTAGATACAACATAAATGCTGAATGATAAGTGATTGGTTCAATAAATTATGACACAACTATACACAATTATGGCACATAATTTATTGGCATATCCATAAAGTGGACTCCTATGGAACAATTAAAAATTATACTAGAGGAAATGATTGAATCATATAAAAATATTCCAGCTAACAAATTAAAGTTGAGTTATAATACAAAATAAATAGAATTATCTAATTTTCATTTATGAAAAGTAATTGTCACACTTAAAATAGATAAAAATAAAGCTTTAAGCAATTATTTCTGGAAAGTGGGGTTACAGTTGTGTTTTTTTTTTTTCATTTTTCTTCTCCTTGTATTAGTATAATTCATATAGTGCTGCAGTAGTTATGTGAGCTTTACCAGCACAAAAGTTCTCTTTTTAATTAGCATTATTAAAAAGTTGAAGAAGAACAGTACTATGTGATTCCACTTATATGAGATATCAAAAATAGTTTTAGAAGCAGGAAGTAGAATGGTGTTACCAGGGGCTAGGGCAGGGGGAAGGGAAAGAAGAGTTGCTATTCATCAGGTATTAAGTCTCAGTTATGCAAAATGAAAAGGTTCTAGAGATCTGCTAGACAACATTATGCTTATAGTTAAAAATACTGTACTGCACACTTAAAATTTTGTTAATAAGAGAGTAGATCTCATGTTATCTGTCCTTATCATACACACACACACACACACACACACACACACACACAAAAGTTATTAGGAAGACTTATGCTTCTAGCAAAGATAGTCTAAGAAGGAACGGGTTTATTCCCCTGACTGCAACAATGAAAAGTAAATAAAAGTAGGTAATATAATATATGGAACAACAGCTCTCAAGATACTAGACATCAGATAATTAAAAAAAAAAAAAAGTGAGCCCAACAGTTCCTGATTACTAAAGAAGACAGTTTCTAGGCTATGGTGCAGAGAGACAAGGCAGGCAAAGCACAGCAGACATCCAGTGCTGAGGAAATGGATCTGAGAGTCCAGAGATAAGGCATCTAGAGTTCAGGACATGACTACTGGAGAGGAGAAAGCTGCATGGAGAATACCTAGGATCTTCAAAGTATTCATTCCCTTGGAGTGTTCAGCTGAGCACTGCTCAGCCCATGCATGTAAAGACACTACACAGGCCTGGAAAATGGCCACACAAAAGGATTAGAAGAAGTAATCCTGATGATCACACAAGGGTGGAAATAGTGCCTGTTCTCATAAATAGAGTGAAAAACCTCTTAATTCCTGGAGAATTAGGAAAAGTTCTCAGAAATGTTTGCCAATTGGTGGAGCAAATTTCAGACTAGACTAAGTGTTACTCTGATCCTGTCTAATAAAACTTAAAAGCAAGATCCAAAAGGATCAAATTATTTCCGAGTAACTTAAATGGGTCCCAGAAGAAAGCTTAAGAGTATGGTTATAAGAGTACAAAAAATATTTGTCACCCAACTGGTAAAATTCGTCATGTTAGGCATGTAATCAAAAATGGCCATGCATACAAACATGCAGGAAAATATGACCAATAATGAGGAGAAAGATCAAAACTGACCCTAAAATTAAACAGATGATACAATTAGAGGGAAAAATAGTTAACCTAATGGTATTCCATGTGTTCAAAAAGCTAGAGGAGAGAACATGATAAGTGGAGATGTGGCAAATAAAAAAAGAATTAAATCAAACTTCCAGAGGCGAAAACTACAATATCCAGAATGAAAAATTAACCTGATAGGAGTAACATCAGCTTATGCATAGCAGAAGAATATGTTCATTAACTAGAAAACAGAGAAGAGAGATTATATAAAATAAAACACCAAAAGGATAAAGACTGAAAATGAACAGAGCAACAGCAAGCTAAGGGAAAACTGCAAGCAACCTAATACACATGTAATTAGAGTCCCCAAAAGACAGTAGAGAAAAGGACAAACATAAACATATTTGAAGAAATAATGGCTAGTATGTTCTAAATTTGATGAAAAATATAAATCAATATATGAAAGAAGCTCAACAAATGCTAAGCACAAGAAACATGAAGAAAACTAAGGCACATCAAAGTCAAGATATTTAAAACTAATAATAAAGTCATCCATGGAAAAAAGACACATCACCTACACCTTAAAAGAATTTTTTAACAATATATTATAGGAGCTTATAACATGTATCACAGTAAAACTTATTGCCACAACAGCATAAAGGTCTGGAAAGAAGAAATGTGAGTAAATGGTTGAAAGGCTCTTAAAATAAAGTTGAAATGACATAAGATCACCTGTAGATATACTGTGATAAGTTTAAGAAACCACTAAAATTACACACACACTCACAGACAAGCATTGTAGCTAATCAGGCAAAATCGGTAATTAATGACCTCATAAAAAATATTAGCCTAATCTTAAGGAAAACAGAAAGAGAGGGAAGAGGGAACAAAGAGCAGATAGGACAAATATAAAACAAATATCAGTATGATAGATGTAAACTCAACCATATCAAAAACCTCATAAGTGTTCTCACCACACACACAAAAAAAAGTAACTCTGAGGTGATGGATCAGTTAATTGATGTAATTGTTAGTTATTTCACAATGTATATGTATATTAAGTCATGTTTTACATCATGTTTGACAGTTTTTATTTGTCAATTATATCTCAGTATAGCTGGAAAACAGATTTTAAACTACATCTATACACAAAAGGTATGAACACACCAATTATAAGACATGAAGTATCAAAATGTATGAAAAGAAAATATCCAATTATATGCTATCTATAAGAAAATGTATGAAAAGAAAATATCCAATTATATGTTATCTATAAGAAAATACTTTTTTTTTTTTTTTTTTTTTTTGCGGTACGTGGGCCTCTCACTGTTGTGGCCTCTTCCGTTGCGGAGCACAGGCTCCGGGCGCGCAGGCTCAGCGGCCATGGCTCACGGGCCCAGCTGCTTCGTGGCACGTGGGATCCTCCCAGACCGGGGCACGAACCCGTATCCCCTGCACTGGCAGGCGGACTCTCAACCACTGCGCCACCAGGAAACCCAGAAAATACATTTTTAAATGTAAAGACAGATGAGCTAAAAGTAAAAAGATGCAAAAAAGATATGTTAACAATTTTTTTTAAGCTGGAACTGCTATATTAATATCACAGGAGGTTGGTCTTAGGCAAAAGAATGTTAGCAGAGCTTAAGAAGGTCAATTGAAAATGATAAAAGGGTCAGTTCATCTATAGGACATAACAACCTTCTAAACACTTATGCGTCTAATAAGAGAGCTTCAAAGAACATAAAATAAAAACTGATAAGATTCCAAGGAGAAATAGACAAATCCGCTACTGTGATCTTGGGTTAGGCAAAGATTTCTTAGATATAAAACTAAAAAAATACATAAAAGAAAAAAGATAAATAAGACTTCATCAAAATTAAGGACTTCTGTCGTTTGAAAGACAATATCAGGAGAATGAAAAGAGAATCTACAATCTGGGAGGCAACTTGCAAATCACATATCTGATAAAGGACTTGTATTCTGAATGTATAAAGAATTCTCAAAACTCAATAATAAACTAAACAGCCCAAAATTTTTTAAATAGGTAAAATATTTAAACAACTACTTTAAAGATATTGATGGCATATAAGCACACTTAAAACGCACCCAACATCATTAGTCACTAGGGAAATGCAAATTAAAACCTTAGCTCAATACTTCTACACACCTATTAAAATGTCTAAGATTACAAAAACTGAAACTGACCATGGCAAGTGATAAAAAAGACATAGAAGAAGTGGAGCTCTGATACACTGTGGATGGTTATGTTAAATGGTTAATGGTTCAACCACTTGGGAAAACAGTTTGATAATTTCTTAAAATGTTAAACACACAACCACCATATGATTCATTCCATTCCTAAGTATTTAATAAAGAAAAATGAGAAAATATGTTCACATAAAGACTTACTCACAAGTATTCAAATCAACTTTCTTTGTAATGGCTGCAAAACTGGAAATAACTGAAATATCCATCAACAAGTGAATGGGTAAACAAATTGTGGGATGCATGAATACAACTCACCAATAGAAAGGAAAGAACTAGTGATACTAATGATACACATAACTGACATGAAATAATCCTAAAATAAAAAAGATAGAAAAAGGACACATATTGTAGGATTCCATTTATATAAAATTCTAGAAAATACAAACCAATCTAGAGTGATAGAAATCAGATCAGTGATTACGTGGAGATGTGAAGGGATTAGAGATGGGATGGTTGGATTACAAAGGGATACAAGGAAACTTTAGGGTGATGGATACATTCATTATCTTGATTGTGGTAACTTTTATATGGGTATATAGACATCGAGACATTTCATATGGTGCACATTTTTCTATGTGAATTGTTATATATTTCAATGAAGCTGTTAAAATGTCACTGGACACTAATATCTCTTAAAATAATCTCATTAATCTAACCAGTCCAGATGCAGCAATTATCTAATAAAAATGTCCTGGCAACTAATATGTTTATTGAACAAATATTTACTGAAGAAAGTAAGTGCATGCCAGATATGAATTTGTAAATCCAAATAGGAATTAGTCCTTGCCCTCAGGTCATTCCCAATCTTCTGACAGAGGTCAAATGTAGACACACAAAGTGTTTTGATCATTTCTACAGAAGAGGCTCAGGTACCGAGAGGAGGGAGTAGAGAGAACCCTGAGGCAGCCAGGAAAGGCTTCCATGAAGATGAGACGCTTGAGCATTCTGGTCTTGAAGGTGAGGATGAATTTGCCAGAAAGATGGTAACCATATGAACTAAAGCACAGAATCACAAATAAACATGACACAGTGAGAGAGAGAGGCCATGAGGAGAGATGAAATCAGAGAGGTAAAAGTAGGCCAGATCAGAAGAGCTTTTGTATGTTGGGCTAAAAGAGTAAGATTTTAACCAGATGGCTATAGGAAGGTATTTAAGGATTTTAAGGGGAAGAGAATGAAATTATCAAACTTTTATTTTAGAAAAATCACTTTGAGTTGCCATATGATCCAGCAATCCCACTTCTGTGCATATATCTGGACAAAACTATGATTCGAAAAGATACATGCACTCCTATGTTCATAGCAGCATTATTTACAGTAACCAAAACATGGAAACAACCTAAATACACATTGACAGATGAATGGATAAAGAAGATGTGGTATATATATATATATATATATATATATATATATATATATATATACAACAGAACACTACTCAGCCATAAAAAAAGAATGAAATAATGTTATTTGCAACAATATGGATGGACCTAGAGATTATCATACTAAGTGAAGTAAGTCAGACAGAGACAAATACTGTATGATATCACTTATATGTGAAATCTAAAATATGACACAAATGAACTTACTTACAAAACAGAAACAGACTATAGACATAGAGAGCAGACTTGTGGTTGCCAAGAGGAAGGGGTTTGGGAGAGGGATGGAGTGGGAATTTGGGATTAGCAGATGCAAACTATTATATGTATGTACTGTATATCTGAATCACTTTACTGTACACCAGAAACTAACACAACATTGTAAATCAACTACACTTAAGTAAAATAAATTTTTTTAAAAAAGTCATTTTGGAATCCGCGTGGAGAGCAGTAGGGAAGAAAATAAGACTGGATGGAATATGAGTGGGTGGAGAACATTACTGAAGTCTAAGCAAGAAATGATGAATACTTCAACCAAGGTGAAAACATGGAGAAAGAGTTTGGATTCATCAACATTTTAGGAGTAGAGTCTATAGATAGGGGTCCCCAACCCCCCCAGGCCACGGACCAGTACTGGTCCATGGCCTGTTAGGAACTGGGCTGCACAGCAGTAGGTGAGCGGTGGTTGAGCGAGCGAGTGAAGCTTCGTCTGTGTTTACAGCCGCTCCCAATTGCTCACACGACCGCCTGAGCTCCGCCTCCTTTCAGATCAGTGGCAGCATCAGATTCTCATAGGAGCTCGAACCCTACTGTGAACTGCGCATGCGAGGGATCTAGGCAGCACGCTCCTTATGAGAATCTAATTCCTAATGACCTGAGGTGGAGCTGAGGCGGTGATGCTAGTGCTGGGGAGCGGCTGCAATACAGATTATCATTAGCAGAGAGGGCTGACTGCACAGAGACCATAAAAAATCAGTTGCTTGCAGACTCATATCAAAACCCTATCAGTGAGTGGCAAGTGACGATTAAGCTGCATCTGGTGACAGACTTTAGAGTGGCAATTGAGTTGATGTACTTCAATTGTACAGCTACATCTGGTGGCAGGCTATAAGTCAGAATCCGACTCAGTTTAGTCCATAAGCGGCCTGCCCATTATTTTATTTACCACTTTCATCCGTGCCTCTTTCCCACACTGTGCACTTGTCTGAGTCACAGTTTTGATAAGCCCACAAGCTAACCCTAGCCAAAATGAGTAAAAAACAAATGTCGCTGGAGAGCTTCTTTGAAAAGGGGGAAAAAAAACAATGATGAGACAGCAGAAGACTCTAAGACTGCCAACAAAAAGAAAGCTACATTTAAAAGAAAATGCCAAGAGTCCTACTTAAATTACAGGTTTATTGCAATAGGTGTTTCACATTCTCCAAGCCTGTTTTGTGTTATATGTGGTGACTGGCTATCCAATGAAGCCATGAAACCTTCAAAACTGCTTTGCCACATGGAGAGCAAGCATCCTGCATTAAAAGACAAGCCTTTGGAGTTTTTCAAAAGAAAAAAAAAAACATGAGCACGAAGAACAGAAGCAGTTATTGAATGCCACCACTTCATCAAATTTGTCTGCACTGAGAGCATCATTCTTAATGGCTAACCGCATTGATAAAGGTAAGAAGCCCTTTACTATTGGTGAAGAGTTGATCCTGCCTGCTGCTAAGGACATTTGTCTTGAACTTTTAGGAGAGGCTGCAGTTCAAAAGGTGGCACCTATTCCTCTTTCAGCTAGCACCATAACTAAAAGAATTGATGAAATAGCAGAGGATAATGAGGCACAATTGTTAGAGAGGTTTAATGAGTCACGTTGGTATGCAATCCAGGTTGACAAGTCTACCGATGTTGACAATAAGGCAACGATGCTTGTTTTTGTGCAATATATTTTTCAGGAGGATATGCATGAGGATATGTTATGTGCACTTTTGTTGCCAGCCAACACCACAGCTGCAGAACTATTCAAGTCTTTGAATGACTACATATCAGGAAAACGGAATTGGTCATTTTGTGTCAGGGTATGCACAGATGGAGCCATGACTGGATGGCTTTCTGGTTTCACTACTCGGGTCAAAGAGGTCGCTTCTGAATGTAAGTCTATGCACTGTGTCATCCATAGAGAAATGCTGGCTAGCTGAAAAATGTCACCTGAACTTAATAACGTTTTGTGGGATGTGATTAAAATTATCAACCACATTAAAGTACATGCCCTTAACTCACATCTGTTCACACAGCTCTGTGAGGAGATGGATGCAGAGCACACACGTCTTCTCTTATACACAGAAGTGAGAAGGCTTTCTAAAGGGAGATTACTGGCCAGAGTTTTTGAGTTTTGAGGGACGCTCCAGAGATTTCTTTTAGAAAACAGTCACCACTGGCAGCACATTTCAGTGACACAGAATGGGTCAAAAAACTTGCTTTCTTGTGTGACATATTCAACCTGCTCAGTAAACTCAATCTGTCACTTCAGAGGAGAATGGCAACTGTGTTCAAGTCAGCAGATAAAGTGGCTGCATTCAAAGGCAAACTGGAACTATGGGGGTGACAAGTGAACATTGGGATTTTTGACGTGTTTCAAACATTAGCAGAGATTTTGAAAGAGACTGAACGAGGGCCTTCTTTCTCCCAGCTGGTGCACAATCACCTATCTCAGCTTTCAAAAGAGTTTGAGCATTACTTCCCAAGCAGAAAAGACCCCCAAACTGGGAAGGAGTGGATCCACGACCCATTTGTGAATAAGCCAGGTGAATCGACTTCGTCTGTGCTAGAAGAGGATCAACCTCTTGAGATCTCAAATGACGGTGGCCTTAAAAGTATGTGTGAGACAACTTCAAATCTCCATACATTCTGGATTAAAGTCAAGGTGGAATATCCCGAGATTGCCACAAAGGCACAGAAAAGCCTGCTTCCATTTCCAACATCCTATCTTTGTGAAGCAGTGTTTTCGACAGTGACAGCAACCAAAACAAGATTATGGAGTAGACCAGACATAAGCAACACTTCGGATGTCACTGTCTCCCATCACCCCAGGTGGGACCACCTAGTTGCAGGAAAACAAGCTCAGGGCTCCCACTGATTCTGAATTATGGTGAGTTGTATAATTATTTCATTATACATTACAATGTGATAATAATAGAAATAAAGTGCACAATAAATGTAATGTGCTTGAATCATCCCAAAAGCATCCCTCTTGCCTGGTCCGTGGAAAAATTGTCTTCCACGAAACCGGTCTCTGGTGCCAAAAAGGTTAGGGACCGCTGCTATAGATAATCAGACACTGTTAGTGGAGGAAATGAAAGATGCTTTGCTACAACTTCCCACCTGATTTGGACCATCAGTGATGATGCCTTTAATTTAATTAGGGAAGTGAGAACAAATAGCAGGTTCTGAGGGAAAGAAAATGAATTCCGTTTTGGAAATGTTGAATCTGATGTGTTTTGGTGATATCTACATATTGGACATATTTCAGTAAGCAAGATTCTATATATATCTTAGAGCTCCTAGAACTCTGTGAAACTCTTATGTGCCATGGTAGAAATTTCACTTACTCCTATGGAAAACATTTGTATTCTAGTAAAATAAATAATAGTAACCATTTATTGAGCACTTCATGATAATTATTAGGCTCAGCATTTCACAAACATCATGCTCTGTAACCCTCCTTGCAAATCTATGTTAGTGTCTTATACTTGCATGACTTACAAAGAAAGGGAGGCTTAGAGAGGTTATGTAAGCTGTCCTCAAACACTTTGTGGTGTAGTTAGGTTTCAATAAGCCAATGCTCTTAACGACTATACAAAATTTGAACACTATATTTTGAAGGTCTCCTTAGAAAGGTAGAGTGCAGCCGTTTCCCTAACTTACCCATACAGATAGCCTCTAATGGGCCTATGAGTAAAAATAATTCTGATAAAAACCCTCTTATCTTCAGGAACTATAGGAAAACAAGGGGAATAGTAATCATAAGACGAATCCAATGTCCAAGTCTGGGTCACCAGGAGGCAATCACTTTTCTCCAAGTCCTCTCATTTAGCCATATTTTCTACTTTAAATTCTCTGATTTGATCTGATCATTTTGCCTGGCTGATTTCACATCTAAATCCAACCTTTTTTCTTCACTGAATTGTGGACTCATGGAAAGTAATGACTCAGCAATTCAGCACTTTTACAAGAGAACTGATACAGATCAATAGCCCTAGGTCTGTGTCTCATGAGCTGTATGAACTTAGGCAAGTCACTTAATCTCTCTGAGCATCAGTTATCTCATAATCTAATGGAAATGATGTATCCAAGATATCTACTTCAGCAGAATCTACTTAGAAAATATATATTAAAATACATCAAAAACTATGAAGCACTATAGAATTGTAAGAAAGCACCATAAACTTTTGTTTGTTTGTTTCTTCCTCTATATTGTCTTGGTGACCTTCTTTGTATAGTTTTCAAGGACAGACACAAGACTCAAAATTATCTGGTGCAAATTATTCTCTAAATTTTGTTTTTCCTTGAAAAGACTCTGATAAATTGCCTGTACTTTACAAAACAAAGAAAATATTGTTTTCTTTTATCTACTAAATTGCATAGCTTCCATCTTTCAAAGTATTGCTCAAAATCCAGTTATCAGTCTGTCTTCTAAGTTAACTTTCTTGCATAAAAATGAATCTGATACATTGCCCCATAAAACACAAACACTGGCATATTTCTCTATATACTTTATTACTATTTTGGCAATAAAATGTACTGTTAAGCTCTTAAACTCTTCAGTTAGAGACCTGGGTTCAGATAACAGCTCCATTTATTACTGATGTAACTTTGGTCAAATGACAACACTCTAAGCCTCCATTCCTTTGTCTGTAGAATGGAGCTAATCATAACATTTAACTC
This sequence comes from Stenella coeruleoalba, assembly GCF_951394435.1. Taxonomy (NCBI): domain Eukaryota; kingdom Metazoa; phylum Chordata; class Mammalia; order Artiodactyla; family Delphinidae; genus Stenella; species Stenella coeruleoalba. The sequence continues at coordinate 26,192,582 of NC_137164.1, read as the reverse complement.
ATAATATCCTGAAGATGAAATAAGATACGTAACATAAGACAATTATGGTACCTTCCATAAATGAGAATTCAATAAATATCAGTCAGGTAGTATTATTCATTAATATCATTGGCATTACCAAGTCCAAGCTCATACTGCTTACCACATGACATGCCAATAAATCTAGAGATGTAGTGTTGGGGCAAGGAATAGTGACTTTATTCGGAAAGCCAGCAGACCGAGAAGGTGGAAGACTAGTGTCCCAAAGAATCATCTTACCTGAGTTAGAATTCAGGTTTCTTTTATACTAAAAGGGGAGGGTGTGTGGCTGGTGGTTGCAAGCTCCTTGGTGCAGGAATCCCTTGTTCTTGCAGCTGTCCACTGAGGACTGGTCACAATGTTCCTGTAAACCTCCAACAAGACAAATGTTAATGTCTCCATATGATAGGAAAATTGTTATACCTTTAAAGGTCAGAGCCTTGAGAATAGGCTATTCATGTATATTTCAGGCTCTAAACAACATTCTTTGACAAAAGTGCAGAGCCAGCATGACTAAGCACAGACAGCAGATCACAAAAGTTAGAGCTAAAGGAATAGATCCAGTATGGAGTTAGGTTTGTTCTCTGTTACACTGGTATGCACTTTACATGTATAGAGCAAAATTCTAGCACAACTACATGTTTCTATTTGCTTTTTTAATCTTTCTTTTTTCTCACATCATCTTTATATTCTGTAACCTCATATCATCTCTCAGTGATAATGTCTTCTTGTTGTTCTGTCAATTTTTCTGTTAGTAATTGAGTTTCCAACCAAAAAACGGGAAGCATTCTGTAATCAATTCAGACTATTTTTTAAATGAAACTTACTAGAAAGTATCATTGTGCATCATACATCCAGTAATATAGAGATACCATGTCTGTTTGGCCTTCCCAATATTTCTGAAATGGCTGGGAATGATCTCTAGGTCATTTTTAGTTGATGTTCTTCTTTTTTTTTTTTTTTTGTGGTATGTGGGCCTCTCACTGTTGTGGCCTCTCCCGTTGCGGAGCACAGGCTCCAGACACGCAGGCTCAGCGGCCATGGCTCATGGGTCCAGCCGCTCCATGGCATGTGGGATCTTCCCCGACCAGGGCACGAACCCGTCTCCCCTGCATCGGCAAGCGGACTCTCAGCCACTGCGCCACCAGGGAAGCCCTTAGGTGATGTTCTTATGTTCCTTCAATTTGCATGACCAGATCATGCTTCCTTATGTTCTTCTAATTTGTTGTAGAAACATTTGGTGAATGTTTTAGAAGTTTTAGTAAATTTTATGGAATTATGCTCTTGTAATTATGCAGCTATATTCCTATAATCATTGTATAATGTGATCTTTTATACCTCATTTTTCCATAGTCTTGTCTTTTTCTTCAATAATGTGGTCTACTTTGCTACCACTCTCTCCCTCAGCCTTGCATGCACAGAAATTTTATTTGGTCAGCATATTAATAGTGGATCTACTACTCAGGATCAGATTCACCTCTACCAGGCTCACGGGAACTAATCTATAAACTGGAATAATAATTTACTAATTTCCAAGGAAACTGTAAATACCACATAGATCAGGATGCTGGCATTAACATGGTCATCACATTCTCTGACACACATTGTATATAGGAAAAAGAAAATCAGATTCCATGAAGAAATTTTTTTCACAACAATTTCATGTACCAAACAGACATACAGTTTCATGAACAGAACATTTTCTCCCTCCGCAGACTTACATGGGCAGCACAGCAGTCAAAACTGGTCCAACAAGAAAGAGATCAGAGGAGTGGAAGTTAGAGAAATTAAGTGATTAATAGGACCAGAGGAAAGGTCTTATCAATGGGACTTGAGTTTCTGAGTCTACTGACTAAGGTTTCCTCTGCCATGGCCAGTGCTTTAATGAGCCCAGCTGAAGAATTCTCTCTCTCTCTCCTAACTTAGCTGGTGAATATATTCTTTCATCAGCTTATGAATATATTCTTTCTTTAATTGTATTAAAATATTCAACTCAGGTTATAATTGTCTCCTTATGGCAATTTTGCATTTTTCTACTCTGGTCTGACACTTACTGATTTTATTTTTTAACTCCATAAATAGTCTTACTTCCTTCATGTGAATTCCTGGGGAAAATCTCATTTAAATTTTCCTAAAATTTCCAAACTCATAAGAGTTTAAGCTAAGAATATTAGCCATCTCACAGGAATTTTTTTTTTCCATAAGAAAAATATTACATACACACACACATACAAATGTTTTGGCATATAAACAGTAACTTGAAAACTGAACTGTAAAATAAATCCACTTTGGTTTAGGAACATTTCTCTAAGTATGTTCAGACCTCTCTCCTTGATTCATTCTACTCCTAGGGAATTAGCCTGACTTATGTGATTGGTAATTTTTGAAAGAATAACCACTTAGGCTTACTCAGTACAGCATTATGTTTTATCCTTTTGGGAGCAAACTTACTTCCATGGCTAAGCCTTTGGTCCAGCTATCTAGGGATGTGGGGATGGGGTATGCCTCATGCTAAGGTTTGGTATTAAAGAGCCCACTGCACTAATAGATTCTGAGTCCTGCCCTCTAACCTGGCTGTGATGGATATATTGTTTTATCTTTATTCATTTCTCATTTCTCAACTTGCTCATGAATGGGGTGGGAGATTGTTGTGCAATCTGCTAGTCCCATCCCTTGGAAATCCTACATCGAATGCATCCTTAATTATTATTAGTCTTAATCCACATGTTTATGAACCTTGGGTGACTTAGCAGCAACTTTTGGATCAACAATTTACTCTTCAGCCCAGAGAAGATACTAACTTATTTGTTTAAAAATGTTTTCTAGGCCAGGGCACACATTTTTCTAAAATGAAGCAGTCCAAATCTTTCCTCATGCCATTTTAAGCACTAATATGCTTCTGAGACCACACAGGTCTGAAAGGATGTGCTTTCCCTTCCCAAAGACACTCTTAAACCAGACGCTATAATTAATTCTTTGGGGGCAACCAATGTAGTAGGCAAAGACTCCTGGGACCATTTTCACTTATACCACCAGCTTTTGTGTGAAAGGTGAGATGTGTTTAGCTCCAAGTTTCAATTACTCCTATGTTTTCTCTAGGTGCTCACATTAGGTCGTGTGACTGGTAGCAAAATCTTTTCAGGACCCTCGTGCACCATTGCAGATAAAGTACAACAGAATTCTCTTCTTTTTAATGAGAAGGCTTTTCCAAACTTGACAAAACAGAACTGTCTGACCACTTGATTTGAGTCTTTATGAAGTAAATTTATTCCCAGTCAATCCCTTCTGTTCACAGGCAGATTTAGCTTTTCATTAAGATTTGTTAGGATAGTGTTATTCAGTATTTGCTGAGTCTCTCAGTAAGATACTGAATTTATTGGCTACCTTTTCATCTTCTTTCAAGGCTGTTCAGCTTCAGCAAACAAATTTTAAAAAGTCATTTTTCCACTGAGAGAACCACGTTGACTCCTTGTTAGAATTCTGATTACAAGGTACACCCTATACATGTAAATTTCAGAAGTAGATACAGTTGCCAAAATCTCTCTTTCTCATTTAATTTGATTAAAGTATTCTCTACTAATTCCTCCTCCTCGGACCTCTTTGACATTCAGAGAGCTACCACAAAACTGGTCGAGTGGTTGCAAAAATGCTTTGGCAGCCTCATCAAAAGGGCATACTCATGAAAATAACCGCTGACTATTCTTCTCCAAAGCATTCTGTAAAATGTGGGAAGAATTTGGCAATTGAGTCATAGACCTAGACTTCCACATGGCAATGAAGACCCTTCTTTACTGTTGAACTCAATCAGGCATGTAATAACCTATTTAACTTCCTAAAGTTAAATAAACTATTATATTATTCCCAAGTACTCAAACATCCTATACAACACTTTTTTTTTTTTCTGCTTAGAATCAAACTACAAAGGATGTGGTTAAAATAACTTTTCTCCACAATGCTCCCCAGCTATAAAGGCAGTGTGCATGAGGGAAACACAGTTTTAACATGCTCTGTATTCAACCAGCAACCTCTCCTGTATCCCAGTGCCTAATCATGGCATCCTTTGAGTCCTGTTCATTCAGGGATTGAGCTACGCGGATAAAGACTGGAGCTCAGAAAGTTGCAGATCACTGGACTTCCACTTCAAGGTCCCAGACGTCCCTTAATTATCATCAGTTAAAAATCTCTTGATATCCTCTGTTAGTGGAACTTGGGGAAATCATCAGTCTAAAAAGCACCAGGAAAGTAAGCTATAATGTGCAATATTGTTGTAACTTCAGACTGACCTTTATAATAGAGCAAGTAGATCCTGTGTGGTGGTAAGACTTGAGAGTAAAAAAAGTGAAGGAACTCTTTAGGGCAGGAGGACAACATAAACTTGAACTGGATGTGACGTCAGTGACAGATAAGCTCTCAAAATGCTTTCTCCTGCAGGGCAGTGTTCCCTCTGTATCACCTAGGTTGATCCTAGGACAGCTGTTTCTTTTTTGTTTTGGGTTTTTTTTTTTACTCAGGAGTCTACTTCTTTCAGGCTCTTTGAAATCTTTGAGATAGCACTGTCAGCAGCAGATGAGATGAAGATTTACAGCTGGTGTCAGTAGCATATTAATGCCTTTGCAGTCTGTCATGTCTTACGAGTTTCCACAGTGGCTCCACATAAATTTTGACTGAAGACATAAAAGGATGGAGTAGTCTCTTTGGGGATACAGGAGATAAGGTCCTTAAAGTTAGATGGAGAAGGGAGGGAAAGGAGCAAAGGATAGGGCCCTACAGTGGTCATTATAGTCTCTTAGTGGTTAGGATTCTAAGCAGCTTAGACAGTGTCACACTTACACAGTGTCATCTAAAGCAGGGTTGACTCAACAGCAGCATGTTGACATTTTGGACTGGATAATCCTTTGTTGTGTGGGGTTGTCCTGTAGGCTTTTAAGAATCATCCCTAGCCTCCACCACTAGATGTCAGTAAAACTCACCCCTCTGGCTGTGACACAAAAATGTCTCCAGACATTACCAAATATCTCCTGGGGGGCAAAATCATCTACAGGTGAGAGCCAATGAACTAAAGCAGTACAAGTACATCCCACTGAATTTTCCGTCATTTTATCCAGTTAAAAAAATATATGTAAGTATGAGTAGTCTATAACTGTGTAGTTGAACTGCTTTTAAGTACTTTTTAATGATTAATTTTTGTAAACTGTGTTTTATAACTTTTTATAGAAAAGTTTCACAAAGTGTAAAGAAAACTGTTTATTTAATTTTCAGATTCAAATAGAAGAGTCAGACAGAACAGCAAAATCCCTGATTATATGTTCTGATTACAAAAATTTTTGGAAATTAATTTTCAGGCACTTTAGGAGATTTGAACTTTTTTTTTTAACTTGTTTTTACAAAGTTTTAAGAAGAGTAATTCACATATTTATAATACCAGACATTTTAAAAAGGAAGGATTCTGTTTTCCTCATTTCATTTAAACCTCACAATGACCATATTCCTTCAGCATTATTTTTGTTTTGCAGAAGAGAGTCTAAGTGACTTGTCTTAGAGAATATAAGAATTCTGGAGGGGCCAGTAATCAAACTCATATCTTTTGACTTTAAAACCAGCCATTTTCCCAACAAATTACTTGGTACCTCTTCTAGAAAAATGTTCTCACTACTAGGATGAGAAGGCTTAGAGAATGAGCGAGATTGATGTATCTGAACCAACATACCAGGTTAGATAGGTTTGCTGGGTAGGTTTACTGGTTTGATTCTAATTGTGGTGAAGAAAAAAACATAAAAATTCACCATCTTAGCCATTTTGAAGGGTACAGTACAGTAGACTTAACTATATGCACATTGCTGTGCAACAGACCTCTAAAAGTTTTTCATCTGACAAAACTGAAACTGTACATCCATTGAACAACTCTTCTTCTCCCCCTTCCCCTGGCCCTGGGAATCACAATTCTACTTTCTATTTCTAAGGGTTTGACTACTTTAGATACCTCATGTAAGTATAATTATTAAGTATAGGTTTATTTATGATTGGTTTATTTCACTTAGCATAGTGTCCTCAAATTTCTTCCATGATGTACCAAATGACAGGATTCCCTTCTTTCCCATGGACGAATAATATTCCATTGTATATCTATCTATCTATCTGTCTACCATTGTATATCATTATCCATTCATCCATTAATGGAAACTTAGGTTGTTTCCCTATCAGGACTATCGCGATTAATGCTACAGTGAACATAGGATGCAAATATCTCAAGATCCCATTTTCAATTCTTTTGGATATATACTCAGAAGTAGAATTGCTGGATCATGTGGTAATTCTATTTATAGGTTTTTTTTTTTTTCCTGAGGAACCCCCATAACCTTGTATCATAAAATTTGCATCATTTTACATTCTTACCAACAGGGCACAAAATGTTACAATTTTTTCACATCTTTGCCAATACTTGTTATTTTTGTTTTTTTGTTTTTCTCACAATGGCCATCCTAACAGGTATGAGGTCAAGACTGTTAACAGGCCTCAAGTCTTTGCTGGCTGCTGGCCAGAGAGACCTGTTCCTTGCTACATCAACCTCTCCATAGGACAGGTCAGAATGTAGCAGCTGGCTTCCCTCAAAGTGATCCAGTAAAAGAAGGATAGAGAGTGCTTAGGATGGAAGCCACAGCCCTTTTGTAATCTAATCTTGGAGGTGACCTCCTGTTACTTCACCACATGTTTGTCAGTGGAAAAGAGTCAAAAGGTCCACTCTACACTCAAGGGTAGGGAATTACCCAAGGGAGTTTATACCAGGAGGCAGGATCATTGGGAACCTTCTAAGAGACCCTGCCACACAAATCAATAGAAAATGAGTAGGAAAGAAGAATTAAAAATGCTGGCTAAGTAAGGTAAATTTGGTTCTGTGCTTTCTGGATCCTTTACTCCTAATGCCAGTCAGATAGTAACGGAATATAAATTGTTCTCGAGTGAAGAGTTTCCACTGCCTTTTATGATACCAAGTTTAGAAGTGCAGGATTTTAAGAGGGATTCTTCCAGAGAACCAGCTCAGCACCAGCCAAGGCTAATGAGCAAACACCATGATACTATTTCTAGAAGTGTCACCTTTCTGGTGATCTTTTTCTTTAAAATTCCCCTGGAAGTCTGCATTTATGTCCTTTGACTAGGAAATGTGCAGTAGCTCACTGCAGAAAAATGGAGTCCCACAGGAGGAAACCTTCTACAAGATATTATTTATTCTCTTCCTCCCTACTTATTCTAAAAGGAAGGGAAATTGAAATAGAGGAAGCTTTTGAACACAGCATGAATGCAGAGCTTGTAACTGTCGTGTTACTTTTAGTTTAAACTTAAGACTCTCTTATTCTTTCAGCAGACCCTTTGAAACTGTGCTGCCAATGCAGAGGAGAACACATTATTTCAGAGTGACTACCTTTCAAGCAAACCCTGCATCTAAGTTAATTAAAATGCCTATGTTGTTTTCTTTCTCAAGCCTTAACAGCTTTAAGGAAAGAGCAGACAATTCATCCACCAGGGGGGAAAAAGAAAGTCAAACAAATTGACAAAAAAATATCATGGGCTGAATGTAATCATCACCACATCCTTTAAGCTGTACATTTCTTTTATTGGACCACTGTTTTCAACATGTTCTTTCTTTACTTGTACCATGCTAATGGCCAACTATCCATTTACCTCTGGATCTTAAAGACCATGTCATTATCAATTGCAATGTTTTGGGGTTCACTTCCCTTCCATGAGGCCACTGGGCTGCTGATATGAGCTTTGCCAGGTCTGGAGGGGAGATGAGTGTGCCCTACCAGCCTAGCCTCACATGTAGGTGGAGTAGATGGTCACATGCTATGATATAGGCAGAGCAGCCTATTATTAAAGTATTAAATTCATATATTCAGGATTTTTCCTTGCTCTCTGCTAGTTTCCTACTTTGGAAACACTCTCTAGAAGTAGAGTAACTCTTGCAGGCACAAGTAATTTCATAAGAATTCACTAATCAGGTTGCTTTTCGTTGGAATTCTAATGACAGAGAAAGCAAACAATCACAGACCATTTCTAGAAACTGTACCTTCAGTACCAGTCCTAACCCCTCTACCTATACCCTTCGGGACAAGTAGTGAGAATCTATTGGAAACGATAACATAACAACTCCAGGCGGTACAAATCTGTGCTGGAAGCTGGTAAACTATTCTCATTTGTAATAATTCATCTTATGTATCAACTTGGCTAGGCTGTAGTACCCAGCTATTTAATCAAACACTAATCTAGATGTTGCAATGAAAGTATTTTGCTTATGTAATTAATATCTACAATCAGTCAACTTTACAGGAAGGAGATTATACTCGATAAAGTAGGTGGACCTCATCCAATCAGTTGGAAGGCCTTAAGACCAAAAACTGACATTTCCCAGAAAAGATACTCTGTTTCAAGACTGCAGCATCAATGCATATTGTATACATATTTGGAAATGATTTTGGAAATATTTCTTCTCTTTCATTCCCTTATGCAATCTAATCAGCTCTGCTTCATAAATATTTCTGAAATGAGCATAAGAGGGAAAATAGAAACACATGGAAGAGCTTGAGTCTGCAAGACTTGGTCACCAATTAGATGTGTTGAATGAGGAACAAGGAGCCTAGAATGATTTCCACGTTTTTGTATCAGATACTGAGTTTGAAGAGATGCTTCTGATTGAGAGACAGAATACAGAGGAGAATGTTTTTCAGAGAAGATGGATTTAATTTTGAAACTTTGATTTTGAGATATCTGTGAGACTGCCAAAAGAAAATAAACAGTAAATGTTAGAGTTAAAAGTTTAGTACTCAGAGCACTCTTAGTTAGGAATAGAGATATAAGAGCCCATGAGCCTGTATGCATTCAGCCAGGAAATACAGGAGGTAATAAATAATGGCGAGATGCCATGAAACATGGTGTCAAGACGATCAGAAGAAATAAAGGAAATTAAGAAGAAGCTGTTGAAATGACCTAGAAAGTATTTTCTTTTCTTTTCTTTCTTCCCATAGGAAGGTGCAATGCTGAAGACAGGAAAAAAAAGGAAAAGAAAAAAAACACAAAATAAAGATTTTAAAAGTCTCCATTAGTGTCAAAAGCTAGGAAGTTATTTGATGATTTGACCAAGAGCAATTTCAGTGGGACAGAAGCCAGAAAGCAGTAAAGAATGGATGAGAATGGGAAATAAAGAAACTTATTATACTATTGAAGGGGAAAAAAAGAAATAGAGTAGTAGCCAGAAGACAAAGAATATTCAAAGAGGAATACTTGTTTTAGCTATAGGTGAGTCTACAACATTCAAATTATGAGATTTTTGTGTTGTTTGTTTGTTTCTAACTATGGAAGAGTCACTCTAGAAGATATTTACATGCTAAGAAGAAAAGAGAAATAGAACAGGTATTCTCTTTTTTTTGAATTTTATTTAATTTATTTTTTATACAGCAGGTTCTTATTAGTTATCCATTTTATACATATTAGTGTATATATGTCAATCCCAATCTCCCAATTTATCACACCACCACCCCACCCCACCTTTTTCCCCCCTTGGTGTCCATATATTTAGAATAGGTCTTCTTAATTTGAGGAATGCCTGGATGGTCTGATCAGAATCCATAAATTCCAGAAATTATAGTCAAAGATTATGTATATACTACTGTGTGGAAGTTAGTTTTTCTAGGGAGAAGATACCCAACTTTCAAGGTCTCTGCTGTAGGCAGTTTAAAATGTGGTTGAATGAGTGGATTAATCAAATAGGGATCTGTGACCCCAAACTGGTCAATAGAATCTTTAAAGATAAAAGCAAGAGAGAAACTAAGTATTTTATACTGTGTGAAATCATGTTTACATTAAAAAATAGAAGCTCTGAAAGACCCTAAAATTTACTGCACTGGAAATGTTCAGGAAATTCTGAGATGACTAAGCTACAGTGGGGTATGACCAAAGCAAATCTAGTTTTCTGGTATATTCACCAGCACCTCAAGTACTAGACAAACTATAGTTTTGGTACCTTGAAGACAATCCCTTATTTTTGACAAATAAAACTTTACTAATCTTTTCTCTCTTTTTATTTTGCACGTGACTTTGCATCCCAATCTAAACACTAAATGAGTTTTCTTGTTCCAGGAATTGATTTGAGAGCAGGCAGCTCAACTTAGCTCAATGTTAGGTCTCAGTCTCTGAGAAGATCATGAGCAGAGGAGATGAGCTGCATTTACTTTTAAGGAAATGTTCCAAGCATTACTTTACTTTACTTTTTTTTTTTTTTTTTTTTTTTTTTTTGCGGTACGCGCGCCTCTCACAGTTGTGGCCTCTCCCGTTGCAGAGCACAGGCTCCAGACACGCAGGCTCAGCAGCTATGGCTCACAGGCCCAGCTGCTCCATGGCACGTGGGATCTTCCCCGACCAGGGCACGAACCCGTGTCCCCTGCTTTGGCAGGCAGACTCTCAACCACTGCGCCACCAGGGAAGCCCCCAAGCATTACTTTTAATGAGAGTCTGAGAAGGAACCTCAATGGGAGGTGTTCTATCTTGAAAGGTTAACACAGAAACAGGTGCTAAACCAAACAAACCACAAATATTTAAGCTGGAAAATAAAAGGAAAGAAAGAATAGATTCTAAATCTGTATTAAAAGTAATGCTGTGTAGCTGTATAAAACTTTAGCGAGGATTGCAGAATGAATCTTTAATGGCATCATTTATGCTTGTCCCAATGTACTATGTTTACAATGAGAACTGCCTGCAAATCTTGATGTACCATTTTATTGCACAGAAAACTGGCCACCATCTCACGGAACAGCAATTGTAAATTAGAAATATATTCTGTTTGGTTCAAGCCAACAGATTTGGAAATTTATGAAGTTACATAAAAGCACACAGAAGTATTTCTGAGACAGTTGTGGCTTTCTTCTGGTCTTGGGAACTGGGGCTGCTGATAGTGCTCAGAACAGCTCTACCTGAGTGCCGTCCCCACTCCTCCATATCCAGCTGGTAATGATCCCTTCATTCCCCCTGAGGCCTAGTAGAGACGCCTCAATGACCATACAACCTTCTGAATCCTGAGAAACAGTAACTTACACTGCATGAACATGGTTAGGTCTGCTCCTGGCCTCATGTTATTTGGATATATTTTATGTAAATAAGACTTTATTAGAGGTATAAGAATATATGTCATGGCAATTTCAGATATTAGAAACTGTATAATCCAAATTTTCATGACAAGGTTATTTGTTTAGAAACAAAGTACATTTTCCATTTTTTTAAATCTTGTTTTATCAAAGTATTAAAGATCTTGGATTTTTTAAAAAATGAGTAAAACAGGAGATTCCTCTTTCCCTATCTCCACCTTGTGATATCACTTTTATGTGGAATCTAAAATATGACACAGATGAACTTATCTACAAAACAGAAACAGACTCACAGACATAGAGAACAGATTTGTGGTGACCAAGGGGGAGGGAGGGTGGGAAAGGGATGGACTGGGAGTTTGAGATTAACAGATGCAAACAATTATATATAGAATGGATAAACAACAAGGTCCTACTGGATAGCACAGGAAAGTATTTAATATCCTGTGATAAACCATAATGGAAAAGAATATGAAAAAATGTGTCTATATGTACAATTGAATCGCTTTGCTGTACAGCAGAAATTGACAAACTTTTAAGGTTAATTTAATATATGTCCTGCAAACAGACTGTACCTTCTTTCTATTTTTCCCCCCTGTATTACATTAGGTGCCAACAAATACTGTTTGATTCCACTCATACCAGGTACATAGAATAGTCAAGGTACATAGAATAGTCAAATTCATAGAGTCAGAAACTACATTGGTAAATGCCAGGGGCTGGGGGATGGGGGGAGCGGGGAGGGGGAATGAGGAGTTAGTGTTTAAAGAAGACAGAGTTTCAGTTTAGGAAGGTGAAAAATTCGGGAGATGGATGATAGTGAGAGCTGCACAACAATGTGAATGTACTCACTGCCCCTGAACTGTACAGTTAAATATGTTTAAAATAGCAGGTTTTATATGATGTGACTTTTACCACAATAAAAAAATTTTTTAAAGAAATTAACAAAACATTGTAAATCAACTATACTTCAATAAAGTAAATATCAAAAAAAAAATAAAATTTCTAGAAAATATAAAAACTTCATGAAATACAAACAATACCACTGGTGATCCCCAATTGGAATCTCCTCCCTCAAAAGACCTTTACAAGGCTTCCCTGGTGGCTCAGTGGTTGAGAATCTGCCTGCTAATGCAGGGGACATGGCTTCGAGCCCTGGTCTGGGAGGATCCCACATGACACGGAGCAACTAGGCCCGTGAGCCACAACTACTGAGCCTGCGTGTCTGGAGCCTGTGCTCCGCAACAAGAGAGACTGTGAAAGTGAGAGGCCCGCGCACCGCGATGAAGAGTGGCCCCCGCTTGCCACAACTAGAGAAAGCCCTCGCTCAGAAACGAAGACCCAACACAGCAAAAATAAATTAATTAATTAATAAACTCCTACCCCCATCATCTTCTTTAAAAAAAAAAAAAAGACCTTTACATATGGCTCCAAATCAGGTTTCTTCATCAACCTTTTCTCTTCTTCAATAAAGATTTAACAGGAAATGAAAGAGAAAAGCAGTCAGATCAGTGGAATGAGTGTGTTGACAGCTCTAATAGTCCTAGCACACGTGCTAGCCCTGGGCTTGCTATGTCACAAGTGCCTCCAATCTATGTTTCTGTATATTCATAATGCTTTCTCATCCTTACACAAGTTTAAGACTATAATCTTCCCATTGGAAATAAGCAATGGCTGCTGTGTTTTAATCATATGCCAAGTCTGTTATTGGTACTGTGTTAAGGTTTCTGAAGCTCAGCAGGAAAGAAAGTTAAGATCTTATTAACACTGACTGCCATTTCCCTGAGAGAGGATAGTGGACGTGACTAACACATTTTCATCTATTTGTCATTTTTAATATGTGCTGTCCACCCTAAAATTCCATGGAGATTCAAGTACAGTAAATGCTCCATTCTTGTTTGATGATGTTTGGGTGCCAAGAACAAAGAATAATTATAATGAATTTTTAATGGTGAAGTTATGTCTACCTTTTCCTGTCCAAATGGATGCCTTTTTCTTGACCTTGATAAAGCGTATCTAATCATCTAACCCAGATATGAAAAAAGTGTATTAAACTAAGAAAGGACTTCATTCATGAATCACAAATGAGAGGGCTAAGTGGGAGGAAAAAAAAAACTTGAAACTTAAAATGTAGGTAAGTCACAATTGCGGGATGAACCAAAATTTTGTTTCAGGATAATAACTCTTTCCATTTTCACCTTACTGTGCCCTTAATATAACATGAAAATCTCTAGACATAAAGTAAAAAGGACAGTGGGCACTTCAAAATTTCCAATACCTAACTGAAAAATTCTTGTCCTAATTAGTGATCTGCTATTATATTGCAAAGATTCATAGGATATAATAATAACCCTCACGTCTTTTCACTCCTTAGACTCTAGTCCCATATTGTCCCATTAGAGGGACAGAGGCTGTTTAAGGGCTCATAACACCCAGATCTGTCAGATGTGTAGAAGCAGCTCTCAGTTCTAATGTCTTTTGTATTAACACATCAAGTCAAAGGAGTCTGACAGATTTGAACTAATGGATCCCGCACCCTCTGTTTTCCTAGAACATGTCAGTATAGCTTGTATTTCCAAAACAACCTTCAAAAGTTGTTTTTAAGTTCATGTGGAATATAGGAAGAAGTTTAAGGAAAGTTTCTCCATTAAAGTACACGATGCTCACAAAATTCACAGAATCCCTGTCATTTTAAACCTCAAGATAATTAAATATCTGGTACTTACAGAGCCTCATTTTACTTCCTTCCAATATTGAAAAGCTCATAAAACTCTTTCTCACTGTGATTTCCTGAATTATTTATTTATTTACAAATTTAATTTTTTTTTTTTTTTTTACAGAAGACTTTCTGTTGATTCTAAGTGATGATGTCTCTTCAGAGATTTAGGGTAATGTGGGTGTTTTATAAGCAAAGTTTTCCCAATCTTCCATAATGTTTCCAATGGAATGTCAGTGAGAGACAACCCCACTTCCAATCTCAAGGTTCTGGAGCTTTAGATCTACCCATCAGCATTCCATGACAGGCAAATCTACAGCCACAGTGTCCTCTCTCTCCACTTAAAAGAGAAAGGTTTTTCCTTTACTTTTGTACACCATTGTGGAGGTAGTTATTAAGACAAAAATCTCAGAAGTCCAAATGAAAAGCCATGGTCAATATATATATACTTGAAGAGAAGGAACTGAGAAGATTGTGTTGTGCTATAGCTTTCTCTTGAGATGTGTCTCTGGACAGGACAGACTTTCATATGATTAAAAAGAACACTTAACAGCTCTTGCAAACCCATAAATTAGAGAGGAGATTTATTCAGGGTACAAAAGAATTCCTCATTTTATAAAAAAATAAAATCATGAGTCCCTTCAAGTGTTTGTTTACAGATTATTAAGAACTTCATACAGTGAGAAACTCAATGCTAAAGTGTTTCAAGTTACTCTTGATTAAGTATCAGAAATTATAAGGAAAACTAAAAATTATAATAGTAAAATGACATTTACATGTTCACTTTTATTTTTAGTTTTTAATTTACTAGACAACTAAAAACTTGTTTGGTTAAAAGCCTGAAACCTCCCTTGTTTACCTTCCATGGCCTTGCTTTTCATCACTCTGACAATCATTTCCTCTTTGGTAGATGGATAGATAGAAGAATGGATAGATGAATAGATGGATGGATGGATGGATCGATCAATAGATAGATTTCATATATCTTTTCTCCATTTCTAGTTACCTGCCTAGTCCAAGGTTCATCATCTCCCATTGACCTTCTTCTGCCCTAGGCTCAGAACAGACCCTTCTTTCATCTGTTCCCCGCTATGCTCTTCCCAGCCTCCTCTCATACTATTGCCCATCACTTTTCTTGCACTTTATGCTCCATCCACACTCTCTTCCCCACATTTTCACCAATTCCCCATGGTGAAATTCCTAATACGAAGCCTTCTGCACCTCTTCCCACTATCTCTCGTGCTTTTTCCAACTGCTTTTCTTACTTAATACCAAAAATTTATTTAGCTTAGAAAACCCCAAATTTTTATTGTACCTACATCAATAACATTTTTCACTTAAAATCTAATTAAGGTGTATACATACACACAGAGCTACACACACTCATGAATACACACATTATATACAGTTACAAATATGTTATCTATGTGATGAAATATACATAAAAACAGAAAATGTGAATGCTATTCTAAGAATACAGTAAAAACTATTGTATTTTTAGTTGTACTTATTAATGATTAAGAAGGTTCTTCACTAAAAAATGTTTTCAATAATATTTTTGTGAGAAATGCAGTTAAATATGCTGAAATTTGAAAGTCTAAATTCTATTTACTTTTTTTTTTTAATATCAATGGTTGTTGTAGCTGAAAAAAGATACTTCACAAAGGTCCATAGTCAGAGAGGCAGTACAGTTTAGAGCCAGACTGACAAGATTAACCTGGTTTAACCATGTTCTAGCAGTGTGATCTTTGGGAGGTTTACTTACTTCTCTGTGCCCCAGTTTCCTCATCTGAAAAAATGACATGATAATTGTATTACCCTCCACAGAGTTTTGATGACTAAATGAGTGAATATGTATAAGTCAATAAGAATGGAGCCTGGCACAGATGAAGCTCTGTATTAATGCCAGCTAACACTGTTGTATTTATAAACTCAGAATTATAGCACAGCACTTTGCATACTTCCAGCTTCAACTTCTCTGCTTTGCTATGAATTAACCTGAAATTATAATATTTTATAAAGTGTGATGCTAACTCTGTATCCTTGCCCTGTAATCATTCTTATAAACTTTAGCCAAGCTGCCACTACATGAGTTTATAGCTACATAATTTGTCTATAAAATGTTTAATTAAAGTCATATGTCCCATACATCTTTTCTTTAGTCAAGTGGCTCACAAACATTATTACTTTTATATTTCATTATTAAAGCAGAATCTTGAAAATACCATAAACGCAGGCCTGTTAGGGACATCTGTTCTTTAATCCAACTGCATAGCAAAGTTCTTACATTGTGAATTTCTAATACTTGTTTCTTCAAATATTAAACAGTATTTTCTCTGTGCCAGTAATTACTGCCAAAGGATGTTAGTTTTCATCTTATTGTGCTCTATGTTTTGTTTCAGCCATTTTTATATCATGAAACCCAAGTGGTGTTTTAAATTCTGTTAATAAATAGAAAATCTCAGGAGAGGTTTTCAAACACTAGTCCTTGTGCTTAGTGAAGACACAGAGTACTGGACTGGGCATCACAAAATGTTGCCATAATTCAGAACATTATAGAACTTTGTACTCAGGTTCTGGTTCTTCGGCTGTCTAGTCTCATAAGCTAATATCTCAGGACATTCCATACACTCTATGAGTGGATCATAATAGCTTTACTTCACAGTGTGTCCTAGGAAGGGCTCCCACCAAGAGTGGAAGAATAGAATCAGCTCTGCCATTTTCTAATTTATTCCTTGTGCTATTAGTGTATTTTTCACTCTGCGATTTCCACATAGTCACTTGTTCCAAGCAGTCCATTCATTTTGTAAGTATTCATTTAGTTGACAATATAATCTTACATGATATGACCTGGGCAGAAGCATATTGTGATATATCTCAATATACCAACAGCACACAGAAGAGTGAGCACACATCATTGTCAGCCTCTCGGTAGAGAACTTCCACTATTCCTTCCTGGTCAAATGTGATTTCTTTCTAATTGTGGATAAACAAACAGATGTAAATTCTATTAGTATATCTAAGGTGTGTCATCTCCACTTTGGAGGCCACTTTATTAGCTCTTTCCTCAATCATCACTTCTTCAGGGGAGCTTGTCAGGGCCATCAGTGATTGTGGAGAAGTCATATCCTTACCTATAGACTCTGTATTGAAAATATATCTTTGCAAGGGATTATCATACTGCTTTTCCACTCTTGACAGAAACAAAGTCAAAGTCAACATGAGAATTTTATAGACCGGTATAACAATTCACATTATTCCATATGGTCGAGGAAAAAAAGATGAATTGGGTTTCATTTGGTATTCTGGTCATTCATGAGCCCAATTGCTCCCTGATTTTGAGTTCACATCAACACACATGTTTATTTTTTATTTTAGCTTTTAAATTGGTTTTATGTTTTCCAAATTATATCTCTTGGTTTTATTCTGAGTCTCTCTTATCCTAAAATTCAGGAGTTTCTCTCAAATTGAATTGGAGGATGCCCAGAAAACTGAGTATGAAAAGAGATAGACAGTAACAGAACATAAAATCTAGAAATGAAAGTTTAAAAGAATTCAATAAAAACAAAAATTATACAAGCAAGTTTCATTTATAAATCCCTCTCACAGAAGTTTGGCTAAGCAGTGATTAAGGTTGACAGACATGATAGCTGTCTACAAATGTTGTATGACATGCACATTAAAGAGAAAATTTTTCAAGTAGTATTTAAAGCATGAAGTTAAGAGATGGTAAAATGTATGCTTTGTTTCTGGAAATACTTTTGAGTGGAGACTTTTAGAATAAGAAATACAGTTTTCTCAAGCAAAAGGATAAAAAATGAAATAATCATAACAATCACCTATTGCTCCTAATTACATAGGACAAAACATTCTTGAGGATATGTTGTGAAGAATAGTCCTGAAACCCCCAACAAGCTATTGGACTGGTTGAATTAATTGATTTTTCCACATTTGACTCTTCAAATTCAGTTTCCAACCAGGTTTTACACTTTTCCATCTGCTTCTAAAGCAAAACTTAACACACGTCCGTGGAGGATAAGGTTTGTTTTGGTGTCTTTTCAGTCTACGTTTTAGTGAATCATGTCTAGGCTAAATTCCAGGTTGAATGGATCATCAAAACCCAACCTCACACCCACGTTTTCTTCAATTCGGAGTAGAGCATCTTGTCTTCCTGGTTACATTACGTTTGAACTGTAGAAATAGATTTACTATGCTCAAAAGCATCCAAACAGCACTTGCATGTGTGCTCACTTAGCAAAGAGGCAGTTAACAAGCATTTTAAAACTGTTCGTCTATACCGAGTACCAAATTCTCTGCTGTGTTAACCCTGTGCACTTCGAAATTCTGTTTATTCTGAATCTGATAGTTCTTATGCAAATGAATTTTACATATTCTGTGCAGAATAATCTGGCACATGTTGACGTGTAAGGATAAACAAACTTCACACATTTAGCATCCTTATTATGTTCTTCTGAGGAAACATGAGTTCAAATCTATCTCACTGGGTTATACGAACTCACTATTATATCACAATAGCAGTCCATAAACAGTAATTCTTTCATTCTTTTCATGGATAAAGAATGCATTTGCCCTTGAAGTTTGGGAGAAAATGAATAGAAACACTGTTCATAAATGCAGACAAAAAACCTATGCCAATATAACAATCCTTACCAACTGAGGCAAAAATAACATGAGGCTCAACTGAGAAATAATACATGAGAAATCGTTGGCACATACAAAGTGCTCAGTAAATATTAGTTGTTATTATTGTTAGACTTACCACTCTAAAAAATTCTGATTTTTAGTTTTTAAAGGAATACATGAGACAACAAAATGCTGTCCTCCTTCATACTCATATATTTAATATAGAGACTTACATAGAAGTGTGCGTGGGAAATGATAAGTATGCATAGAGGTGCAAAAAAGATCCTTGAGTGAAAATTCAAAGTGTTTACTGAATTACCACTCAAACACTGTGCCAAGTTACTCAATTGGTATGATATACTTAGTTGAGACTTAAGAGTCTGCAGTTAATAAAGAAGTTTTGCTGCAAGAGGAAAACTCACTCCTACCACCTCTGAAAAACCTGAACTCAACTGATTACCATTAAAAACTGCATCCCTGTTCTTCCCTGGTGGCGCAGTGGTTGAGAGTCCGCCTGCCGATGCAGGGGACATAGGCTCATACCCCGGTCCGGGAAGATCCCACATGCTGCAGAGCGACTAGGCCCGTGAGCCATGGATGCTGAGCCTGCGCGTCCGTCCAGAGCCTGTGCTCCACAATGGGAGAGGCCACAGCAGTGAGAGGCCCGCGTAGAGCCAAAACAAACAAACAAACAAACAAAAAAAAACTGCATCCCTTCAGGTAGTGAATTTGCTTCCATGTCAAATTATTTGTCTATGACAGACAGTTGTTGATTTCTAGAAATGCATTGTAAAATTGTAAATGTAAATTGGGTGCTCTTTAATAGATTACAATTTTCTTTTTTTTTAATTGAATTGAATTTATTTATTTTTTACACAGCAGGTTCTTATTAGTTATCTATTTTATACATATTAGTGTATATATGTCAATCCCAATCTCCCAATCCCACCAACACCCCGCCACTTTCCCCCCTTGGTGTCCATATGTTTGTTCTCTACATCTGTGTCTCTATTTCTACCTTGCAAACCATTTCATCGGTACCACTTTTCTAGATTCCACATATATGCGTTAATATATGATATTTGTTTTGCTTTTTCTGACTTACTTCACTCTGTAGGACAATCGCTATGTCCAAACACTTCTCTAAAAATAATTCATTTTCGTTTCCGTTTATGGCTGAGTAGTATTCCATTGTATATATGTACCACATCTTCTTTCTCCATTCATCTGTCGATGGGCATTTAGGTTGCTTCCATGACCTGGCTATTGTAAATAGTGCTGCAATGAACATTGGGGTGCATGTGTCTTTTTGAATTATGTTTTCCTCTGGGTATATGCCCAGTAGTGGAATTGCTGGGTCATATTGTAATTCTATTTTTGGTTTTTTAAGGAACCTCCAAAGTGTTTTCCATAGTGGCTATATCAGTTTACATTCTCACCAGCAGTGCAAGAGGGTTCCCTTTTCTCCACACCCTTTCCAGCACTTATTCTTTGTAGATTTTCTGATGATGCCCATTCTAACTGGTGTGAGGTGATACCTCATTGTAGCTTTGATTTGCATTTCTCTAATAATTAGTGATGTTGAGCAGCTTTTCATGTGCTTCTTGGCCATCTGTATGTCTTCTTTAGAGAAATGTCTATTTAGACCTTCTGCCCATTTTTTGATTGGGTTGTTTGTTTTTTTAATATTGAGCTGCATGAGTGGTTTATATATATTGGAAATTAATCCTTTGTCATTTGCTTCATTTGCAAATATTTTCTCCCATTCTGAGGGTTCTCTTTTCAATTTGTTTACAGTTTCCTTTGCTGTGCAAAAGCTTTTCAGTGTCATTAGATCCCATTTGTTTATTTTTGTTTTTATTTCCATTTCTCTAGGAGGTAGGTCAAAAAGGAAGGATCTTGCTGTGATTTATGGCACAGAGTGTTCTGCTTATGTTTTCCTCTAAAAATTTTATAGTGTCCAGTCTTACATTTAGGTCTTTACTCCATTTTTTTTTTTTTTTTTTTTTTGCGGTACGCGGCCCTCACTGTTGTGGCCTCTCCCGCTGCGGAGCACAGGCTCCAGACACGCAGGCTCAGCGGCCATGGCTCACGGGCCCAGCCGCTCTGCGGCATGTGGGATCTTCCCGGACTGGGGCACGAAACTGTGTCCCCTGCATCAGCAGGTGGACTCTTAAGCACTGCACCACCACGGAAGCCCTTTACCCCATTTTGAGTTTATTTTTGTGTATGGTGTTAGGGAGTATTCTAATTTCATTCTTTTACATGTAGCTGTTCAGTTTTCCCAGCACCACTTATGAAGAGACTGTCTTTTCTCCATTGTATACCCTTGCCTCCTTTGTCATAGATTAGTTGACCATAGGTGCTTGGGTTTATCTCTGGGATTTCTATCATGTTCCATTGATCTATATTTCTGTTTTTGCGCTAGTACTATACTGTCTTGATTACTATAGCTTTGTAATATAGTCTGAAGTCAGGGAATCTGATTCCTCCAGCTCTGTTTTTTTCCCTCAAAATTGCTTTGGCTATTTGGGATCTTTTGTGTCTCCATATAAATTTAAGATTTTTTTGCTCTAGTTCTGTAAAAAATGTCATTGGTAATTTGATAGGGATTGCATTGAATCTGTAGATTGCTTTGGGTAGTATAGTCATTTTCACAATATTTATTCTTCCAATACAAGAACATGGTATATCTCTCCATCTCTTTGTATCATCTTTGATTTCTTTCATCAGTGTCTTATAGTTTTCTAAGTACAGGACTTTTACCTCCTTAGGTAGGTTTATTCCTAGGTATTTTATTCTTTTTCTTGCAGTGGTGAATGGCATTGTTTCCTTAATTTCTCTTTCTGATCTTTTTTTGCTAGTGTATAGGAATGCAAGAAACTTCTGTGCATTAATTTTTTATCAGGGAACTTTACCAAATTCATTGATTAGCTCTACTAATTTTCTGGTGGAATCTTTAGGATTCTCTATGTATAGTATCATGTCATCTGCAAACAGTGATAGCTTTACTTCTTCTTTTCCAATTTGTATTCCTTTTATTTCTTTTTCTTCTCTGATTGCTGTGGTTAGGACTTCTAAAACAATGTTGAATAATAGTGGTGAGAGTGGACATCCTTGTCTTGTTCCTGATCTTAGAGGAAATGCTTTCAGTTTTTCACCATTGAGAATGATGGTGGCTGTGAGTTTGTCATATATGACCTTTATTGTGTTGAGGTAGGTTCCCTCTTTGCCCACTTTCTGGAGAGTTTTTATCATAAATTGGTGTTGAATTTTGTCAAAAGCTTTTTCTTCATCTATTGAGATGATCAAATGGATTTTATTCTTAAATTTGTTAATACGGTGTATCACATTGCTTGAATTGTATATATTGAAGAATCCTTGCATCCCTGGGATAAATCCTACTTGATCATGGGTTATGATCCTTTTAATGTGTTGTTGGATTCTGTTTGCTAGTATTTTGTTGAGGATTTTTGCATCTATATTCATCAGTGATTTTTGGTCTGTAATTTTCTTTTTTTGTAGTATCTCTGTCTGGTCTTGGTATCAGGGTGATGGTGGCTTTAAAGAATGAGTTTCGAAGTTTTCCTTCCTCTGCAATTTTGTGGAAGAGTTTGAGATGGATGGGTATTAGCTCTTCTCTAAATGTTTGACAGAATTCACCTGTGAAGCCATCTTGTCCTGGACTTTTATTTGTTGGAAGATTTTTAATCACAGTTTCAATTTCATTACCTGTGATTGGTCTGTTCATATTTTCTATTTCTTCCTGGTTCAGTTTTGGAAGGTAATACCTTTCTAAGAATGTGTCCATTTCTTACAGGTTGTCCATTTTATTAGCATAGTGTTGCTTGTAGTAGTATCTTAAGATGCTGTGTATTTCTGCAGTGTCCATTGAAACTTCTCCATTTTCATTTCTAGATTTGAGTCCTCTGCCTTTTTCTTGATGAATCTGGCTAAAGGTTTATCAGTTTTGTTTATCTTGTAAAAGAACCAGCTTTTGCTATTGTTTTCTTTGTTTCTATTTCATTTATTTCTGCTCTGATATTTATGATTTCTTTCCTTCTATTAACTTTCGGTTTTCTTTGTTCTTCTTTCTCTAGTTCGTTTAGGTGTAAGGTTAGAATGTTTTTTTGAGATTTTTCTTGTTTCTTGAGGTAGAATTGTATTGCTATATAGTTCCCTCTTAGAACTGCTTTTGCTGCATCTCACAGGTTTTGGATCATCATGTTTTTGTTGTCATTTGTCTCTAGGTATTTTTTGATTTCCTCTTAGATTTCATCAGTGATCTCTTGGTTATTTAGTAACGTGTTGTTTAGCCTCCATGTGTTTGTGTTTTTTATGTTTTGTTCATGTAATTGATTCCTAATCTCATAGAGTTGTGGATGGAAAAGTTGCCTGATATGATTTAAATTTTCTTAAATTCACCAAGGCTTGATTTGTGATCCAAGATGTGATCTAGTCTCAAGAATATTCCATGTGCACTTAAGAAGAAAGTGTAATCTGCTGTTTTTGGATGGAATGTCCTATAAATATCAATTAAATCTATCTGGTCTATTGTGTCATTTAAAACTTGTTTTTCCTTATTAATATTCTGTCTGGATGATATGTCAGTTGGTGTAAGTGAGATGTTAAAATCCTCCACTATTACTGTGTCACTGTAGATTTCCTTTTTTATAGCTGTTAGCATTTGACTTATATATTTAAGTGCTCCTATGTTGGGTACATATATATTTATAATTGTCATATCTTCTTCTTATGTAACGTCCTTCCTTGTCTTTTGTAACATTCATTATTTTAAAGTCTATTTTATCTGATATGAGTATTGCTACTCCAACTTTCTTTTGATTTCCATTTGAATGGAATATCTTTTTCCATCCCCTCACTTTCAGTCTGTATATGTCCCTAGGTCTGAAGTGGGTCTCTTGTAGACAGCATATATATGGGTCTTGCTTTTGTATCCATTCAGCAAGCCTGTGTCTTTTGGTTGGAGCATTTAATTGATTCATAGTTAAGGTAATCATTGGTATGTATGTTCCTAGTACCATTTTCTTAATTGTTTTGGGTTTGTTTTTCTAGGCCTTTTTCTTCTCTTGTGTTTCCCATTAAGAGAAGTTCCTTTAACATTTGTTGTGGAGCTGGTTTGGTGGTGCTGAATTCTCTTAGCTTTTGCTTGTCTGTAAAGCTTTTGAGTTCTCTGTTGAACCTGAATGAGATCCTTGCCAGATAGAGTAATCTTGGTTATAAGTTCTTCTCTTTTATTACTTTAAATATATCGTGCCACTCCCTTCTGAGTTGTAGAGTTTCTGCTGAGAAATCAGCTGTTAAGCTTATGGGAGTTCTATTGTATATAATTTGCTGTTTTTCCCTTGTTGCTTTTAATAGTTTTTCTTTGTCTTTAATTTTTGTCAATTTGATTACTGTGTGTTTCTCTTTGGGTTTATCCTGCCTGGGATTCTCTGTGCTTCCTGGACTTGGGTGGTTATTTCCTTTCCCATGTTAGGGAAATAGTTGACTATAATCTCTTCAAATATTTTCTTTGGTCCTTTTGCTCACTCTTCTCCTTCTGGGACCACTATAATGTGAATGTTGTTGTGTTTAATGTTGTCCCAGAGGTCTCTTAGGCTGTCTTCATTTCTTTTCATTCTTTTTTCTTTATTCTGTTCCATGGCAGTGAATTCAACCATTCTGTCTTCCAGGTCACTTATCTGTTTTCCTTCAGTTATACTGCTATTGATTCCTTCTAGTGTATTTTTCATTTCACTTATTGTATTGTTCATCTCTGTTTGTTTTCTCTTTAATTCTTCTAGGTTTTTTGTTTTTTTGGTTTGTTTGTTTGGTTTTTTTTTGTGGTATGCGGGCCTCTCACTGTTGTGGCCTCTTCCATTGTGAAACACAGTCTTCGGACGTGCAGGCTCAGTGGCCATGGCTCATGGGCCCAACCACTCCTCAGCATGTGAGATCTTCCCAGACTGGGGCACAAACCCGTGTTCCCTGCATCGGCTGGCACACTCTCAACCACTGCACCACCAGGGAAGCCCTGTTCCTAATTTTAAGGGGAAATTACTCAGTCTTTCACCATAAAGTATTATGTTAGCTATACATTCTTTATAGCTATCCTTTATTAGATTTCACTATTTCTAATTTGCTGAGAGTTATATCACAAATGGGTGTTGAGTTTTGATTAATGACATTTCTGAAACTATTGAGATGATTATATGATTTCTTCTCTTTTACAGTTAACATGATGAGTTACTTTGATTACTTGTTTAAATGTTAATCCAACCTTAAATCCAAGTAAAGAGTCTCAAAGTAGATATGAACACCTATAGATCAATTCATTGTGCCCAATTCATTTAGGAAAGCATGATCTTAAAAAAGAACTGGGATAGAACAACTGGATAGCTATATTCCACACAGAAAAAAATTTTTTGACCATTACCTCATATTATACATAATAAAAATCAACCCAAAATAGAAATAAGCTTAAATATAAATGGCAAAATAGTAAAATTTGTTTTCTTGAAAAAAACAAAGAAAACATTTTCATGACTTTGAACTTTCTTAGATGTAAAACAAAGAGCATGAACCATTTTAAAACACTTTATATTTGGGACTTTGTCAAAATTATAATTTAGCTCTTTCAAGGATACTGTTAAGGTAATTCATAGGTAGACCACAGATTGGGAAAAATACATTCAAAATATATATCTTTCAAAAGTGTTAAAGCCAGACTAAGTTAAAACTGTCAAATTACAATATTTAAGAAAAAAAGACTAATTTAAAAATGAGAAAAATTTAAATAGACACTACAGAAAATAAGATATATGAATGAATGAAAAGCACATTAAGAGATGTCCAACATCATTAATCATCAAGGAAATGTAAAGTAAAACTATACTAAATTTTCACTAGATTTAAATTGATCTATAATTTTAATTCTATCATAAAAAAACAGCACAGATTTTTATAGAAATTGGTAAGCTAATCTAAAATTAATGTCAATACAAATGATGTAGAATAATCTAAACAATTTTTAAAAAGAAAGACCAAGTGAGAAGACTAAATACTACCTGATTTTAAGACTAACTATAAAATTATAGTAACCAAATCCATATGATTGAAATAATGATAGATATCTAGATTAATAGAACAAAATAGAGCCCAGAAATAGACCTACACATCTCAGATCAATTGATTTTCAACAAAAGTTGAAATTTTTTTTTGGAACTAAATGGACTAAATTTAGGATTAACTGTTTATTTCTCTCCAGCATTTTTATGCTGAAGCCCTAATTCTCAATGTGATGGTATTTAGAGATGGGGACTTTGGGAAGTAATAGTAAAAAAGAAAGAAAAAGAAAAGAAAGAAAAAAGAGTTTTTAGGTAAGACACCAAAAACACGTCATAAAACTATATCAATGATAAGCTGAATTGCATCAAAATGAAAAAAAAAATCTACAGTCATTATTAAGAAAATGAAAAGATAGACTGGGAGTACTTATCTGCATAAAAATCATATCTGCTAAAGTACTGGTACTGAAAAATATATATCTGTATGCATATAATGATAAGATATGACACATAATAGAATGTATGTATAAAAACAAATATATAATTATAAAAATATATGAACATAGAATAAAACATCAAGGTAACAACTGTTTAACTTCACTTGTTTTAAGCCATTACTAATCCCTGTTTACTCAGTATTACTCCTTGAACCATCCTTGACATCTCCCTGGAGCTAATCAGAAATACAGCATCTTGGACCCCACCCTAGAGCAACTGAATCAGGATCTGCATTAAAAAAATCCCCAGGTGACTCAAACTCACATTAATGTTTGAGAAATCCTGGAGTCCTTTTCCAAGCTGGAATCTTCCTAGACAGCTCAGAGTTTGTCTTGAGATCCCTAGACTATTTCACAAGATGGCAAGGTCCCTGAACTCTGGTTGACATTACATTTAAAAGTAGATGAGACAGTCAGTGACTGTTCTTCTCTGTATACATGAAAACACAGTGTTGTACCTAACATCTACATGAAAGCAAGCTGTAGTATAAAAGCTCACTTTGGATTGATAAATTGGTTAATAATTAAAGATTGTTTATTCATACCTAGGTATGAGGTTACCTGGGACTTACATTGGAATTGCCAATGTATTAAGCTTAGACTGTCTTTTCATTCTAGAACATCATATAATGTCCTTACTAACTACATTTTCTCTATATCTTAATATATGTTGAAAGTGAAAATATCAATTTGTGTATATTTTCTAAAATAACTCCCAAAGATGACATTACAACTATTCCTTTTAATATATTTCAAATTGGATGTTAAAGGTTTCTAGTTATATAGATAGAATTTTATTTGCTTTTGTAGGGATTATTGAATCCCAGAGAAAAAACAGTTACTTAAATTTAACTGGTCACCCCAAGATTTATATTCTCCTATTTTAGGTCAACATTTGACATGACTCAAATATAATGAGCTCTTGTGCCAAAGACTGCATTTAAAATGAATATATTTCTAATTTAAAACATGAGCTATTGTGCCAAAGCCTATATTTAAAATGAATGTATTTCTCATTTGAAACAGCAGTCTGATATAAAGTTTGCTGAAATAAAAAAGCCAAGTTTCTAAGTGAAAAACAAATAATTAAGAAGTAGTGAGAAATGCTTCACAAATAGAAATGTAATTAAGACACATCAGTGGCTCACTTCTGGTTTCTTAGAAATATCATATCCTGACCTTTCCTCTACTTAATTCTTTGAAGTTCTTTCTAAATATATTTTGCATTGATACAATTCAGTTCTCTTTTAACCCACTGGTGTCATTCGAGCTTCTGTACCTACTCTTAGTTTCCTGTCTTTCTTCTACTGATTTCTGAAATAGCTGTGCATAAGCAGGGCTTGGAAAACAAGATAAAGGAGATAAAATTGGTTCCACAACAAGTTTTGCTTTTCCTTCTCTGTTGCTCATAGAGGATTTAGCTGATTTTGTCATTTGTCCCTGTACCATAGAACATGAAAACAAAAGCTTTAAAGTTCAAATGCACAAACTTGGCAGGAGAAACAATAAATTGACTAGTCTCATCCATGCAATCTTAATTGGCATCTCAGAGATTGTTTCCATCAGAAGTACCCTTGAGACTGCCTCTTTTCAGACAAAAAATTTCATCTGGACATTAGCTAAAAAGAGAGAAAAGTTACTAAGCAAATGGATTGAATAGGGAAAAGTTCAGATCCTCTTTTAAGTGTTAGTTCACAGCCAGATGACTCTTTGGAATTTCCATGGGAGGGGAGAATTCCCCAAGGGTCTCTTGCCTTTCTGCATGTCTTGCAAGTAGATGCGCTGACAAGGTGTGTACTGGACTAGTTTTCAAGATTTTTTTTTTAACATCTTTATTGGAGTATAATTGCTTTACAATGTTGTGTTAGTTTCTGCAATATAACAAAGTGAATCAGCTATATGCATACATATATCCTCATATCCCCTCTCTCGTGTATCCCTCTCACTCTCCCTATACCACCCCTCTAGGTGGTCACAAAGCAGGGAGGAGAACTCCCTGTGCTATGCAGCTGCTTCCCACTAGCTATCTATGTTACATTTGGTAGTCCATATATGCCAATGTCACTCTCTCACTTCATCCCAGCTTACCCTTCCCCCTCCATGGGTTCTCAAGTCCATAAGCCACATCTACATCTTTATTCCTGTCCTGGCCCTAGGTTCCTGAGAACCATTTTTTTTTAGACTCCATATATGTGTGTAGCATACGGTATTTATTTTTCTCTTTCTGACTTACTTCACTCCATATGACAGACTCTAGGTCAATCCACCTCACTACAAATAACTCAATTTCATTTCTTTTCATGACTGAGTAATATTCCATTGTATATATGTACTAAATCTTCTTTAACCATTCATCTGTTGATGGACACTTAGGTTGCTGCCATGTCCTGGCTATTGTATATAGTACTACAATGAACATTGTGGTGCATGACTGTTTTTGAATTATGGTTTTCCCAGGTTATATGCCCAGTAGTGGGATTGCTGGGTTGTATGGAAGTTCTACTTTTAGTTTTTTAAGGAACCACCATACTGTTCTCCATACTAGCTGTATCAATTTACATTCCCACCAACAGTGCAAGAGGGTTCCCTTTTCTCCACATCCTCTCCAGCATTTATTGTTCGTAGATTTTTTGGGAATGGTCATTCTGACTGTTGTGAGGTGATACTTCATTGTAGTTTTGATGTGCATTTCTCTAATAATTAATGATGTTGAGCATTCTTTCATGTGTTTGTTGGCAATCTGTATATCTTCTTTGGAGAAATGTCTATTTAGATCTTCTGCCCAGTTTTGGATTGTGTTCTTTATTTTTTTTTTGATATCGAGCTGCATGAGCTGCTTGTATATTTTGGAGATTAATCCGTTGTCAGTTGCCTCATTTGCAAATATTTTCTCCCATTCTGAGGGCTGTCTTTTCATCTTGTTTATGGTTTCTTTGGCTGTGCAAAAGCTTTGAAGTTTCATTAGGTCCCATTTCTTTATTTTTGTTTTTATTTCCATTTCTCTAGGAAGTGGGTCAAAAAGGATCTTGCTGTGATTTATGTCATAGAGTGTTCTGCCTATGTTTTCCTCTAAGAATTTATAGTGGCTGGCTTACATTTAGGTCTTTAATCCATTTTCATTTTACTTTTGTGTATGGTGTTAGGGGATGTTCTAATTTCATTCTTTTACATGCAGCTGTCCAGTTTTCCCAGCACCACTTATTGAAGAGGCTGTCTTTCCTCCATTGTATATTCTTGTCTCCTTTATCAAAGATAAGGTGACCATATTTGTGTGGGTTTATCTCTGGGCTTTCTACCCTGTTCCATTGATCTATATTTCTGTTTTTCTGCCAGTACCATACTGTCTTGATTACCATAACTTTGTAGTATTGGCTGAAGTCAGGGAGCCTGATTACCCCAGTCCGTTTTTCCTTCTCAAGATTACTTTGGCTATTCAGGGTCTCTTTTGTTTCCATACAAATTGTGAAATTTTTTTGTTCTATCTGTGAACAATGCTACTGATAGTTTGATAGACATTGCATTGAATCTGTAGATTGCTTTGGGGAGTATAGTCATTTTCACAGTGCTGATTCTTCCAATCCAAGAACATGGTATATCTCTCCGTCTGTTTCCATCTTCTTTGATTTCTTTCATCAGTGTCTTATGACTTTCTGCATACAGGTTTTTTGTCTCCTTAGGTAGGTTTATTCCTAGGTATTTTATTTTTTTTGTTGCAGTGGTAAATGGGAGTGTTTCCTCAATTTCTCTTTCACATTTTTCATCATTAGTGTATCGGAATGCACTAATGATGAAAAGGATAGGTGTTAGAAGGATAGGTGTTAGCTCTTCTCTAAATGTTTGATAGAATTCGCCTGTGAAGCCATCTGGTCCTGGGCTTTTGTTTGTTGGAAGATTTTTAACCATAGTTTCAATTTCAGTGCTTGTGATTGGTCTGTTTATATTTTCTATTTCTTCCTGGTTCAGTCTCAGAAGGTTGTGATTTTCTAAGAATCTGTCCATTTCTTCCAGGTTGTCAACGTTTTTGGCATAGAGTTGCTTGTAGTAATCCCTCATGATCCTTTGCAGTCCTGCAGTGTCAGTTGTTACTTCTCCTTTTTCATTTCTGGTTCTATTGAGTTGAGTCTTCTCCCTTTTTTTCTTGATGAGTCTGACTAGTGGTTTATCAATTTTGTTTTCTCCTCAAATAACCAGCTTTTAGTTTTCTTGATCTTACCTCTTGTTTCCTTAATTTCTTTTTCATTTATTTCTGATCTGATCTTATGATTACTTTCCTTCTGCTATCTTTGGGGTTCTTCTGTTCTTGTCTTTCTAATTGCTTTAGGTATAAGGTTAGGTTGTTCATTTGAGATGTTTCTTGTTTCTCGAGGTAGGATTGTATTGCTTTAAACTTCCCTCTTAGAACTGCTTTTACTGCATCCCCTAGGTATTGTGTCATTGTGTTTTCATTGTCATTTGTTTCTTGGTATTTTTTTATTTCTTCTTTGATCTCTTAGTTATTAAGCAGTGTATTGTTTAGCCTCCATATGTTTTTATTTTTTACAGATTTTTTTCCTGTAAATCATACCTAGTCTCTTAGCATTGTGGTCAGAAAAGGTACTTGATACGATTTCAATTTTCTTAAATTTACAAAGGCTTGATTTGTGACCCAAGATATGATCTGTCCTGGAGAATGTCCCATGAGCACTTGAGTTGAAAGTGTATTCCATTGTTTTTGAATGGAATTTCCTATAAATATCAATTAAGTTGATCTTTTTTAACGTATCATTTAAAGCTTGTGTTTCCTCATTTATTTTCATTCTGGATGATCTGTTCATTGGTGAAGGTGGGGTGTTAAAATCCTCTCTTATGATCGTGTCACTGTAGATTTCCCCTTTTATGGCTGTTAGCATTTGCCTTATATATTGATGTGCTCCTATGTTGGGTGCATAAATATTTGCAATTGTTATATCTTCTTCTTGGATTGATCCCTTGATCATTATGTAGTGTCCTTCTTTGTCTCGTGTAATAGTCTTTATTTTAAAGTCTATTTTGTCTGATATGAGAGTTGTTACTCCAGCTTTCTTTTGATTTCCATTTGCATGGAATACCATTTTCCGTCCCCTCACTTTCAGTCTGTATGTGTCCTAAGTCTGAAGTGGGTCTCTTGTAGACAGCATATATATGGAACTTGTTTTTGTATCCATTCAGCCAGTTTATGTCTTTTGGTTGGAGCCTTTAATCCATTTACATTTAAGGTAGTTATCGATATGTGTGTTCCTATTACCATTGTATTAATTGTTTTGAGTTTGTTATTGTAAGTGTTTTCCTTCTCTTGTGTCCTGTCTGGAGAAATTCCTTTAACATTTGTAGCAAAGCTGGCTTGGTGGTGCTGAATTCTCTTAGTTTTTGCTTGTCTGTAAAGGTTTAAATGTCTCCATTGGATCTGAATGAGATCCTTGCAGGGTAGAGTAATCTTAGTTGTATGTTTTTCCCTTTCATCACTTTAAATATTTCCTGCCACTCCCTTCTGGCTTGCAGAGTTTCTGCTGAAAAATCAGCTGTTAACATTATGGGGATTCCCTTGTAGGTTATTTGTTGCTTTTCCCTTGCTGCTTTTAATATTTTTTCTTTGTATTTAATTTTTGATAGTTTGATTAATATGTGTCTTGGCATGTTTCTCCTTGGATTTATCCTGTGTGGGACTCTCTGTAATTCCTTGACTTGATTGACCATTTCCTCTTCCACATTAGGGAAATTTTCAACTGTAATCTCTTCAAATATTTCCTCAGTCCCTTTCTTTTCCCTTCTTCTTCTGGGACCCCTATAATTTAAATATTGGTGTGTTTAATGTTGTCCCAGATGTCTCTGAGACTGTCCTCAATTCTTTACATTCTTTTTCTTTATTCTTCTCTACAGTAGTTATTTCCACTATTTTATTTTCCAGATCACTTATCTGTTCTTTTGCCTCATTTATTCTGCTATTGATTCCTTCTAGGTAATTTTCAATTTCATTTATTGTGTTGTTCATCATTGTTTGTTTGCTCTTTAGTTCTTCAAGGTCTTTGTTAAACGTTTCTTGTGTTTTCTCCATTCTATTCACAAGGTTTTGGATCATCTTTACTCTCATTACTCTGAATTATTTTTCAGGTAGACTGCCTATTTCCTCATCATTTGTTTGGTCTCGCGGGTTTTTACCTTGCTCCTTCATCTGTTGTGTATTTCTCTGTCTTCTCATTTTGCCTAACTTACTGTGTTTGGGGTCTCCTTTCTGCAGGCTGCAGGTTCGTAGTTCCTGTTGTTTTTGGTGTATGTCCACGGTGGGTAAGGTTGGTTCAGTGGGTTATGTAGGCTTCCTGGTGGAAGGGACTGGTGCCTGTGTTTTGGTGGATGAGTCTAGATCTTGTCTTTCTGGTGGGCAGGACCACATCTGTTGGTGTGTTTTGGGTTGTCTGTGACCTTATTATGATTTTATGCAGCCTCTCTGCTAATGGGTGGGGTTGTGTTCCTGTCTTGCTAGATGTTTGGTGTAGGGTCTTCAGCACTGTAGGTTGCTGGTCGTTGAGTTGATCTGGGTCTTAGCATTGCAATGGAGATCACTTGGAGAGCTTTTGCTGTTTGATATAACTTGGAGCTGGGGGGTCTCTGGTGGACCAATGTCGTGAAGTCGGCTCTCCCACCTCAGAGGCTCAGGCCTGACATGCAGTTGGTTCACCAAGACTCTGTCAACCACCTGGATCAGAAGAAAAGGGAGAAAAAGAAAAGAAAGAAAGAAAAAATAATAAATTTATTAAAATGAAAAAATATTTTTAATTATCAAAAATAAAAAAGTAGTAGAAAGTAAGAAAGAAAGAGAGAGCAAAGAAACCAAAAAACAAATCCACCAATGATAACTAGAGCTAAAAACTATATTTAAAGATTTAAAAAAAAAGGGAAAGATGAACCCTAGGGCAAACGGTAAAAGCAAAGCTGTACAGACAAAATCACACAAAGAAGCATACACTACACACTCACAAAAGGAGAAAAAATATATATATATATGGAAGAGAACAAAGAAATCAGTTAACAAATCTACCAATGATAATAAACTCTAAACACTAAACTAAGATAAACATAAAAACAGAGACAAATCAGATGCAGAAAGCAAACCCCAAGTGTACAGTTGATCCCAATGTCCACCACCCCAATTTTAGGATGATTCGTTGTCTGTTCAGGTATTGCACAGCTGCAGGGTGCATCAATTTGATTGTGGAGATTTAATCCACTGCTCCTGAGGCTGAATGGAGAAATTTCTCTTTCTCTTCTTTTTTCATGCAGCTCCTGTGGTTCAGCTTTGGATTTGGTCCTGCCTTTGCTTTTAGGTCACCTGAGGGCATCTGTTTCCCACCCAGACAGGATGGGGTTAAAGTAGCAGCTGATTAAGGGCCTCTGGTTCACTCAGGCCATGGGGAATGAGGTGTACAGAATGCGGGGTGAGCCTGCTGTGGCAGAGGCCAGCATGATGTTGCAACAGCCTGAGGCTCCTTTTGTGTTCTCCCTGGAAATTTGTCCCTGGATCAGGGAATCCTGGCAGTGGTGGGTTGCACAGGCTCCCAGGAGGGGAGGTGTGGATAGTGACCTGTGCTTGCACAGGGGCTTCTTGGTGACTGCAGCAGTAGCTTTAGTGTCTCTTGCCCATCTCTGGTGTCCACGCTGATAGCTGTGGATCACATCCAAATCTGGAGCTCTTTTAGACAGTGCTCTGAATCCCTTCTCCTTGTGCACCCCAAAACAATGGTCTCTTACCTCTTATGCAGTTCCAGACATTTTCCCAGACTCACTCCCAGGTAGTTTTGGTGCACTAGCCCCTTGCAGGCTGTATTCAGGTAGCTGTGTTCACTAGCCCCTTTCAGTCCTCTCCCTGGGATGTGACCTTTGAAGCCCAAGCCTCAACTCCCAGCCCACACTTTCCCCAGTGGGTGAGCAGACAAGCCTCTTAGGCTGGTGAGAGCTGGTCGGCACTGATCCTCTGTGCAGGAATATCTCCACTTGCCCCCTGCACCCCTGTTGCTTCGCTGTCCTCCATGGCTCCCAAGCTTTCTCCCCACCCACCCACTGTCTCTGCCAGTGAAGGAGCTTCCTAGTGTGTGGAAGCTTCTCCTTCACAGCTCCCTCCCAGGGTGCAGGTCCTGTCCCTATTCTTTTATCTCTGTTTTTTCTTTTGCCCTACCCAAGTACAATGGGAGTTTCTTGCCTTTTGGGAAGTCTGACGTCTTCTGCCAGTGTTCAGTAGGTGTTCTATAGGAGCTCTTCCACATGTAGATGTGTTTTTGATGTATTTGTGAAGAGGAAGGTGATCCCCACGTCTTACTCCTCCGTCATCTTGAGGCTATCCTCCAATCCATTTACATTTTAGGTAATTATCAATATGTATATTCCTATTACCATTTTCTTAATTGTTTGGAGTTTGTTTTGTAGATCTTTTCCTTCTCCTGTGTTTCCTGCCTAGAGAAATTCCTTTAGCATTTGTTGTAAAGCTGGCTTGGTGGTGCTGAATTCTCTTAGCTTTTGCTTGTCTGTAAAGGTTTTAATTTCTTGGTCGAATCTGAATGAGATCCTTGCTGGGCAATCTTGGTTGGAGGTTTTTGCCTTTCATCACTTTAAATATGTCCTGCCACTCCATTCTGGCTTGCAGTTTCTGCTGAAACATCAGCTGGTAACCTTATTTATAGGGATTCCCTTGTATGTTATTTGTTGCTTTTCCCTTGATGCTTTTAATATTTTTTCTTTGTATTTAATTTTTGATAGTTTGATCAATATGTGTCTTGGCATGTTTCTCCTTAGATTTATCTTGTATGGGACTCTCTGCACTTCCTGGACTTGATTGACTATTTCCTTTCCCCTATTAAGGAAGTTTTCAACTATAATCTCTTCAAATATTTTCTCAGTTCCTTTCATTTTCTCTTCTTCTTCTGGGACCCCTATAATTTGAATGGTGGTATGTTTAATATTGTCCCTGAGGTCTCTGAGGCTGTCCTCAGTTCTTTTCATTCTTTTTTCTTTATGCTGCTCCTGGCAGTTATTTCCACCCTTTTATCCATTCTTATCTTTTCTCCACCCACTTATCCATTCTTCTGCTTCAGGTATTCTGCTATTTATTCCTTCTAGAGTATTTTTAATTTCAGTTATTGTGTTGTTAATCACTGTTTCTTTGCTCTTTAATTCTTCTAGA
Source organism: Stenella coeruleoalba (assembly GCF_951394435.1). NCBI lineage: Eukaryota > Metazoa > Chordata > Mammalia > Artiodactyla > Delphinidae > Stenella > Stenella coeruleoalba. The sequence continues at coordinate 26,157,318 of NC_137164.1, read as the reverse complement.
TCCTTGTTAAATATTTCTTGTATTTTCTCTATTCTGTTTCTGAGATTTTGGATCATCTTTGCTATCATTACTCTGAATTCTTTTTCTAGTAGGTTGCTTATTTCATCTTCATTCATTTAGTCTTGTATTTTTTTTTACCTTGCTCCTTTGTCTTAACAAATTTTTTTGTCCTGTTATTTGTTTTTTTAATGGGTGGGGCTGTATTCCTGTCTTACTGGTTGTTTGGCCTGAGGCATCCAGCACTGGAGTTTGCAGGCAGTTGGATAGAGCCAGGACTTGATGCTGACATTAGGATCTCCAGGAGGCCTCAGTCTGATTAATATTCCCTGGGGTCTGAGGTTCTCTGTTAGTCCAGTGGTTTGGATTTGGAGCTCCCACCACAGGAGCTCGGGTCCGACCTCCAGCCTGGGAACCAAGATCCCGCAAGCTGTGTGGCATGGCCAAAAAAAAAAAAAGGAGCAGTACAATATCAAAGAATAAAAAGCAAAATACAATTAGAGAGGTAAAAGTTATATTAGGAAAAATAAAAATATAATTGTAACAACTGCAACAAGGTAAAATAAAACCACAACAGAAAAAAGCAAAAAGAAAGTGGGGGGGGGGGGATGCAGGGGGAACAAGCCAAAAGAAGAGAACAATATCAAAGTATAAATAATAAAATAAAATTAGTAAAATGAAAGATTTATTAGGAAAAATAAAAATATCAATGAATCAACAACAATGAATCAACAAGGTAAAACAGAACCCCAAACTAAAAAAAGAAAAAAAACATAAAAGCCTTGGCTATGGGAGTGGAGTTTAGGCAGGGGTTGAACTGAGGCAGTAGTGGGGTTTAGGACACTGTGGGATCTAGGCGGGTGGGAGGATGACATTTGAACGTGGAGTGGGGCCTGGGCTTAGGACCTGTGCAGAAGGGGAGAAGAAGCACATGGACAGGAGAGCCTCTGGGGTGTGGCACTCCAGAGTTTTGGGGCAGGGCCCTGGGTGAGGGTGTAGGGGCGGGGCTTGGGCTCTGCATGGCAGGAAGGAGGCTCCAAGGGCCCAACAGGCTCCATGGTACCTAAGTGGACAGGGAAAGCGCTAGCCCCATTCCCTTCCATTCCTTTGCACCCTTCCCCCACCATTTCCTCTAGGGTCTCCCCCGTGTCTGCTGGACCCCTAGCCATGGGTGCGTCCCACTAGGTGTAGGAACCCCTCTCCTCCCCTAGCCACCCCTCAGGGGTGCTGGTCCCCCAGGTCCGGCCTTTATTTTTGCTCCCCCTTCCCTACCTCCCACTCCGTCAGGACCCGCATGGCTGGAGGGGGCCTTGGTGGGTAGAGGATCAGGCCCAGGATCTCAGCAGTTTCCTGGGGGCCCAAGTGGGCAGGGGAAACCTGGCCATGCTCCCTTTTGATCCTCTGTCCTCCCAATGGTCCCCCAATTTCCCCCTTCGGGCATGGGATCCCTTCTCCCCCACCTGCCCCTCAGGGGTGCCAATTCTGTCCGGACTCCACTTCACCTCCCCCTTCATCCCCCCCATGTCCCACATCCTACCCAGTTGCTGGGGGTTCCTCCTGTCCCCTTAGGTGTCCGTGGTCCCCCACCAGTGCCTGGTAGGTGCCCTAGTTATGTGGAGACACGAATTCCTCCTAATCCGCCATCTTGACTCTGCCCAAGAATATTTTTATAGAGAACAGCCATGGGAAGATGAGAACTGTCTTCATCCAGATAAGAAGGTAGATTTGTTTGCTGCCCAGTATAATAAAGATAATGTCTCCTTCTGGGGCAAAGGTTAAACAGATTGCTGTGGCTCATTATAAAAGACTGGGGTTTCCTAAGCTTGGGGTTCCTCAGTGAGACACAACACACTGCCTGTACAGCATTCATCTATATCCACCTGTGTAGTCCTGTGGAAACTGGGAAACATGAGAAACCAGTGGGAATATGGAGCTTATGCAGCCTGTTGCACCATGAGTAATAAAGTCCTTTTTCTCTGACCCAGGAGTCTTGTGTTTTCTGCCAGCATCTACGAAGTGATAGCAGGCTATCTTATTAACCTGCAAGCAGGGTAGACTCTCAGACCCTTCACTTTTTTGATGCCATAGTCCAGTCATTTCTGAGCATCCAATGCATCTACCTTCCTCAAGGCCCATTGATAATTAAAATTTGTCCATGAGAAAGCATTAACCAAAATGTTTGAGCAAAAATGTTGATTTATTCATTAGTTGTTCATATTATTTAATCCACATAGCACCAACAAAACATGTTTAAAGGCAAGAAACCTGTAGTTTTAGTGAAACAGTTGTATTATCTTTATGATGAATGTGGGGGTTTTTGTTAGGTTTTTGTTGTTTTTTTATTGAAGTATAGCTGATTTATAAAGTTGTGTTAGTATCAGGTGTACTGCAAATGATCCAGTTATATATATATATATAAACTGGGTGCTTCCTTACACTGGACTGCAGCAATGAATCAAATGTGATGCTTCCCTCCTTGAATTTTTTGAGGAGGGAAAATATATATATATATATATATATATATATATATATATATATATATATATATTCTTTTTCAGATTCTTTTCCATTTTAAGTTATTATAAGATATTGACTATAGCTCCCTGTGCTACACAGTAGGTCCTTGTTTATCTATTTTATATATACTAGAGTGTCTCTGTTAATCCCAAATTTCCAATGTATCCCTCCTCCCCTTTTCCTCTTTGGTAACCATAAGTTTGTTTTCTATATCTGTGAGCCTATTTCTGTTTTGTAAATAAGTTCATTTGTATCATTTTATTTTAGATTCCACATATAAGTGATATAATATGATAGTTGTCTTTTTCTGACTTACTTCACTTAGTATGATAATCACTAGGTCCATCTATGTTATTGCAAATGGCATTATTTCATTTTTTTTATGGCTGAGTAAAATCCTATTGTATATATATACCACATTATACTGGTCTTTTCTGGTTTCTGTTAGTTTCTGCTGAAATACTGGTTCTTTGCAGAAGAGACTTAAACTGCTGCATAATAGTAATCAGCAAATCCCACTAGGAAAATTATCTGAGTAGGAGGTGTCACAGTTGTTAATGAATTCTACTCATTTATAATAGGCCAGAGGAAGGCAAAGAGGTGACTGGCCACCAGGCTGACTCTCAGCTGGTACATACACATACAAATGTACCAGTTGTGTATGATTGCATTGGTCACATTATAGCTACCAGTGGTTTATGGCTGGCATCTCCTCTGACTGGCCGTGCATCCATACTGACTATTATCTCTGTTACCACAACAGTTTTTTCTTATTCTGAGTAGGTATACACAATGTTGGGATCTCTTGCAATACTGTTGGGCTAATTTACAAGAATATTGTATCCAAACAAATTCTCTCACAGTATATTGAGAAACAAGGAGGTATCAAAACACTGGCAAAATATCCTGGATAGAATGGGCAACCAAGAACAACAGAGTTTCTGACAAAAGGAAACTATTACTTATTATGAAAATGAGGTTGTATATAGTAAACTTAATGAAAAGTTGTATATACTAGAATTAATGAAAAGCTGCTAAATTGTACCCCTATTAGAAGGAATGGGTGGATGTATTAAAAAACGTAAGAATAAGAGACTAGTGGACTAAAAGAAAATATTTTCCTTTTCTGTTCCAAACTGATAAATTTTTTCTAGCATTCATTGACCCGAAGAATATAATGATCTTAAGCACAGAAATTACAACACAGGGTTGCAAGCTACATGCTAGGCAAAGGTAGATGTTATTCACAACATTCTTTGAGAAAGTTATTATTAACCCATATTTGCAAATGAAAATCAGAGCCACACATAGATTGGATAAACTCCAAGTGCTAACAAAGGGCAAAGCACAAGTTTGAACTCAGATTTCTCTGATTCCAAAACCTCATTAGTTTGACCATTTTTAATCCAAACATCCATAGAGTTGTGCAGATTTAAAGAGATGATAGACAAAGTGCTCAGCGCAGTGTCAGACACATAATAAATCATTGAATGCTATTATTGTTGATAATTTTAATGAGCTAGAAAATGGCAATAGGACATAAGAGTCAGAATCTAACACAAGAAATCTGGCTCATTAATTCAATGAATACTTTCCAAATGCTCAATCCCATTGGAACATTGGACTTCTGTGTGAACAAAACTAAGTCTTCACCTTCAGGGAGCTTACCATTTAGTTGGAGGTAAGCAAATGCAATGGCAATTTCAAAGCCATAGTTGAAGGGACATTCTGGGGAGGTTAGTACAAGTGTTGTAAAAGCCACAGAAGACACAACTTCTTGGAACAGGGCATTTTGGATCAAGACATTTTCTCTAGTAGTTTCATTTTAGGTAGACACTTTTACTTGAGACGAGTTACTTGGTTCTTACATATGTCCATGTGTTCCGCAAATGTCTCTGTTTGCTGGGCCAGATTACCATGTCTAGGATTTTTGAAGACTTAGTAGCCAGGAACAGCAATCCAGAAAAAACAGCAACATCAGTGCATGTTTGGAGTCCTGTTAGACTGATGTTACCAAAGGCAGAAGTAACTTCTGTAGCTAACCTAGATGCTTCCTTATGCTGGACTCCAAAAATGAACCAAATGTGATATTTTCCTCCTTGAATTTGTCAAAACCCAGGAATGAAAAGCTATACTATTATTCCTACATTATTATCTGTACATCAAAAATGAACTAAAAAAGAATAATTTCAAGGAATGTACTCCCTGGACAATCAAATTTGATGTAAAGCAACTTTTGATTTCAAAAACTTCCTGAATCCTTTAGGACTAAGTAAACATGTTGTAAGTAAGATAGTTAAGCTACTTCTTATGCTCTGAAGGCACGTTCCAAACTCCCTTGAGCTTCTCTGAGTCTAATACCTGCATATAGTTTGGAGTCAACCCAAGCATAGAACAAATCCCACAGAGACCAATGAATTTGATGAGAATGCTAATTATCATGGAGAAGGAAGTTTCCAAAGCCACACTTCATCCTTTCTGATTCCCTCCAATCTCTCCTAAAAGAGAGATTTGAAAATGAGCGCTGCCCTATCCTTTGTCCACTTTTTGAAGTGGAACAGCTGCCAGCGTTTACTAAGGATTGACACAGCAAGAAACAGAGAAGGGATAAGCAAACGGGTCCTTTATTGCTACAACAGCAATAAAGGGAAATCCCATCCTTCATCCTTGCCATGCACAACTGCAAGTTCCAGAAAAAAAAACACACTGGTAGACTGAATCTGAGCCACTGTGGATACACCACCCCAGACCCATCCTTCCACAAACAAATAAGTACCCAGTTCATTAAACACACATATTCTGGAGCTGGAGCCGACATTTACTCACGTCTGAGGATCCCTGAAACTTCTACCAGCAAAGAGTGAACCAAAGAAGGTAGGCTTACAAATGCTCAACTTGTTAGCAGGAAATTACAGTCTAAGAAGTAATTTTCTTATAAACTTAGAATATCAATGAAGGCAGGTTTGTGGAAGTAGTAACGCTGGATACCCAGATAATCCTATCTGTTATTTAATACAACTGATTTTTTTCTCTCTTGAAAAAGAAACAAAATCAAGATTTGTCCCGTCTGCTTATAGGCAGCAAAGCTCATCAGCGTCCACTCATTTTTCCTGATGTCTCGGAGTAAAGCATTTGCTCTTGTGCACATGAGGAGAGGCTGAAGGAAACTGTGGAGTTAGACAGAGAAGACAAATTGTGCCCAAATCAGTGCACACCCATCACTGTCAATGATTTACACCCCTGAATGTCTGGCTCTTCAAAACAGGTGAGTAGATGAATATTTGTGTTTACCGTGGAGGTTTATACTGCAGGATTCCTTAAGGGAAATGGGAGAGTGGAAATGAAACCTGATTAATTCTGATGTGAGAGGCATTCTGTGCAATGGAAATTAAACCTTGGAGCCTTGGGGATTACTAGTTTCTTTAAGTCTTGAATAAAATTTAAAAGGTTGCAGAAGCTTTTGTGAAGTACCATCTTTAACTTTTCAGGAAAATGGTTAAACATTTTGTTTCTTTTTTCCTCAATAGTTATCCTTTTAATAATCTTAGACTTTTCACAGGAATTTTCTTGAAAAGCTTTCATTTTCTTGATAGGTATGGAATGTGCTCTTTAAAAAAGTAAAACGTCCTCTGTACATTTGTCTATACAAGAGAAACTCATTATTTCAGGGAAGAACAGGGTTGGTTCTTCATACATAAAGAAACAACTAGCATTGTGGAGAAGACACTGTATGTCCTAGATATTCATATGAACATTGTGTCCTAGGTACATATATTAACCTTGATAACCTCAGTAATTTTATATTGATAATGTACGTATTGATGTAGTAGAATATACCAGCCTGATAATTTCAGGTGATCACACTACCAGTCTGGCTGTCATTATTATTTTTATTATTGCTATCATTAGTAGTCATGTACTTCTCATTAGTAAGAGTAGTAGTGATAATAGTACCATTTGGGCATCTGTGGTGTCTCAACCCTGTAGTCTAGGCACATTATATAAATTATTTATAATCCTCACAATGACCCTGATATATATTATTATTCTCACTTTATAGAGGGGGACCCAGAGTTTAAGCAAGGTTTCGAGATCTTCTTGACAAGCCTGACTTGAGGAATCAAGCATCACAAGAAGAAAAAGTGAGGAAGGAATGGAGCTGGGAGAACTGGAATAAGGCTGTCCCTCAAGATGGTGTAGCATTTACACACCTATAAATCTTTAAGTCTATAACTTAAGTATACAAGCATAGAATTGTGTTTTTCTAAAACTAAGCTGAATTTTTACTAAAAATTATAGAGAAATACTAGATTCCACTGGAACTCTGTCCATTGGGTAGAGTTTCATCTAAGAGTTGAAGATGCTTCTGCAGTGTGAAGGCTTAACAGGGTGGAGCAGTGCCTGTGCCCTGGTGTATCATCCATCCCACTTGGTATTCACTCAGACACACCCATTCTTTTCCATCTTTGACCACACTGGGCCACACAGGCAAAGCCTTAATTTACTGGCCTGGGCAGCCAAGGTATTTTGGCTCTCTGTGCCACATCCATTCTGCTCTTAGTGAACATGAATCATCCTTCCTTTTGCTCTTCTCATGATGCAGAGACAGTGAGGCTATTTTAAGCCTGCCTCCACAGCTTCCCCAAAGGACATTTCTTCTGAACTCCACAATGGGAATGAGCCTAAACTCTCAACTTCTTTGGGCAACTTGATTAAGGAAAAGCAGTATCAGCATGGGTGTGTCTTTGTCCTGGCCTCATCCTCTGTGAACCTGATACAGGGACAAGACACAATCTGATGCTGATGATTGAAACCGAACAGGAAACTGCAGGGTCTTCCTGGGGGCAGACAACCCCCAGTGTCCTCTGCCTCTTGTTTGTAAAAAGCTTTAGCCTCCTAGGCCACCCAGAGTTCTAAGGAGCAAATTTAATCAGAAAAATGAAAAAATACAGAAACAAAGGAAAACAGTGAAACCAGACAAAATAATAATAGTTTAGTCATTAAACAAAGTCAAAGACTTTTAGTTTTTCCTCAGAACTATATATCGTATCCTGATCCATATCCTTGAGTTGTTTTACAGATACTAAAACCCTCATGAGGTGGAAGAAATTAACTCCATGCTGATCACAAACACATAGACCCCAGACCAGTTGAAACCAGAAGTTGATGATGTTAACTCCCAAAATACCACCTTGTTTGCTCAGCACCAACTAATCAGAAGAATGTCCAGGAGCTGATCATTCATCCTACAACACTCGCCCCTAATGTTGCCTTTAAAAACCCTTCCCTGAAAGCCACTGGGGAGTTAGGGTCTTTTGAGCATAAGCTGCCTGTTCTCCTTGCTTGGGATCCTGCAACAAATGCTGTAATTTCTTCACCCCACAACCCACTGTCAGAAGATTGGCTTTGTTGCCAAGTTTGGTTGGGTAACATGATGGAAACAACACTCCTTCCCCCCACCCCACCCCACCCAAAAAAATAAACTCTGCTCTGCCCAGAACTGGTATAGAATAGAGTGAGAGTGAGAATACAGGCATATTACCTCATGCTAACTTGTTCTGGAAAATGAAGTCGGGAGTAAGGAGGCTTTGAGGGTAACAGGTGTTGTGGAATACTCTAATAAGTGCCAGCTTTTGAAATCAGAGTCAAAACCAAATCCTACACCTACTACTTTCTACTACTTTCTAGCTGGTCTGCCTATAAAATTTTTCTTAATCTCTGGAAATTCAGTGTCCTCATTTACAAAGGGGCATAAGAACAACTTCATCACAAGTTTTTTGTGAAGATTTAATATTAACTAAACCTAAAGCTGTTATAGAGCTTTCATATGTCAGGTGCTGTTTGCAGCCTTTTATGCATAATAGCTCATTTAATCCTCACCCCAATCACATGAATAGATGTTATTATTATCCCCACTTTACGGTAACCACGGTACAGAGATATTAAGGAATTTGTCCAAGATCACATGACTAATAAGTGGCAGAACTGGGATTTTCCCTCAAGGTTTGTGATAGAGTTCATATTTCTACTTAGTCCACTGTATTGCCTCTCCATTAATACTAGAAGTTGTTGCTATATAACTAATTGTCCAACTCAGGATCCTTTTGAGTAAAAGTGTCGCTAAAATAATGACACTGGAACATGATATGTAAACAGAGATTCTCCCAGGGAAACTAGAACATACGAGCACCTTAATGTGCCCTTCAGTACTTCACACAGAGCCTTCATCTTCAAAACAGAAAAAAAAAAAGTAATCTAACATGATCAAGAGCAAAATCCACATGTATTTTTTTCATCCAAGCCTAAATATGGCAAAGTTTTCATGGAGTAATTATAAGAAAAATAACCCATGTCTTTTTGTAACTATGTCTAACTACTGTATCAAATTTCTCTTCCATTACCAACCTGCAATCACCACCACCCCCATCTTGTTCTCTCTCACCACCAACCTACTGTGGGCCTGTCTTAGCATCTTTGCAGGTCACAGCACTGATCTTCCTATACAGAAATCAATCCAGGTCTTCACTGACACTGAGAGCAATTGGTCAGGTCCCACTGCCAAAGGTTTTCCTGTTGAAGGCTCTCCTCATTTACCCCCAAAGCACTGCTCAACTTCCAATGAGAATCTCCTCAGTAGTCAGGGGTCTATGGCAGATGGGACCAGTAAAGCTGCCCAGTGAGAGGCTGAATGGCTCTTTTTGGTCCTCACTGCTGAATTGCTATTTTTCCAGGCACAATGCACATTTATTTAAGCTATGTTGCAACACAGGTGACTCACAGTCTGTCTGGCATTCAAAATAAATCAGCCAACATCAATCAATGCATATGTATTGAACACCTATTTTAAGTGCACAGGGAGCCTGACCTTCAGTTTTATGGAGCCAATTTTTTTCCCATTGTGCTGATGAAGAGTTTTCTTTGCCCTCCAAGGCCTGCTACTCTGTCCTTGCCCTCATTGATGCTCTTTTATGTTGTCTTGACTTCCCACCCAGATCAACAAGGGCACTTCGAATTTTGATCCAGGTTTACTGGATGTTGACCACTCTCCCATATCCTGGTGCAAATGGAAAATAGAATGAAAATTTTTCTTACTGACTCTCTGTCTCTCCATATAATCATTCACAACCCTGAGTCTAGGAATGGAGGGTCCAGACAATGCAATGAACTCAATGCAGGTGTATTATTTATCTACTGCTGCAAAAAAACACTACCCTAAAACACAGTGGCTTAAAAACAGTAAATACTTGTTATCTAATGTACTTTCTATGGGTCAGGAATCTGGAAACAGCTGAGTTGAATGGTTCTGGTCAGGGTCTCTCATGAAGCTGCAGTGATGTTGACCACCAGGGCTTCAGTCTTCTGAAGGCTTGACAGGAGCTGGAGAGTCCACATCCAAGATGGTTCACATGGCTGTTGGCTGGAGGCCTCAGTTCCTCATGATGTGAACTTCTTCATTGGGCTTCTTGAATGTTCTCAAGACATGGCAAGTTGCTTTTCCTAGAAAAAATGATCAAAAAATAAAAAAGAAGAAGAAAGTCATAGTGCCTTTTATCACCTTGCCACTCTGTCACTTCCAGTGTATTTCATTCATTAGAAGCAAGTCTCTAAGTCCAGCCCACATTCAAGAGAGAGGGGAATTCAGCTTCATCTTTTGGAAGCAAGAATGTCAAAGAGTTATGAACATATTTCAAGATCACCTCAGTGGGTGTATTAGTCAGGGTTTTCCAGAGAAACAGAACCAACAGGATATCTATCTATCCAGCTATCTGTATCTATTATAAGGAATTGCTGCACACAATTACAAGGGGTGGCAAGTTTAAAATCTGAAAAGCCAACATCCCAGTTCTAGTCAAAGGCCAGAAAATGCTAGAGAACCAGGAAGAGCTGATGTTTCAGTTCAAAGACAATCAGGCAGATGAAAAACAGGTCAGCCTTTTGTTCTATTCAGGCCTTCAACTGATTGAATGAATCCCACCCACATTATGGAAGACAGTCTGCTTTATTCAAGTCCAATGATTTAATGTTAATGTCATTCAAAAAAATCCTCACAGAAACAATAGAATAAAATTTGCCAGCTATCTGGGTATCCCATGGCCCAGTCTGGTTGATATATAAAATCAACCATCACAGTAGGCATTCAAAAATGTTTATCAATAATTACATATCTGTGTTGTTCCTCTAGAATTTTACTAACTTACTGACCCATTCTCTGGAAAACAATAATAACTCTTGTTTGCATGGAATATTATGATTTGCAAACCACTTCTCAAAAGCTTTAGTAATTTAAAATTTCACAATATCCAAGATGAGAAAACTAAGGTCCAGAGAGGTTAAGTGACTTGTTCAAGGCCTCACAGCTAATTGGAAGAGCAAAATCAAAGGAAGGTTCTCTGAGTCTAGATCCATGGAATTTTCCTTCATACAGCCTTTTTGGCAATTGTACATTCTCCTAATGTTTGAGGAGACTAGATCAGTGGTTTTTCACAATGTTTATAGTAGCCAAATTCCTTTTGTAAATGAAGATTTATAGAGAATGAAAGGTACTTAAAAGATAAGTGAATCTGCTGAGGGTAAAGATGGGTGAGGCTGGAAGAGATGAAACTGCCAGCTCTGTCTCTCTTCCTCCCAGTGGCCCTTTAGGCATCATCAAGAATCTGTGACACTTGGTTTGAAATCCACTGGCCTAGATCACATTGGCCTCTGTCTTGAGAATGCAGCTTTGCACGAGGAACAGAAAGCCCATTTCTCAAGTAAGGAAGGAGTACTGGGTTGTCACTGTTCTTTTACCTTCAGTCAAACAGGCATCTAGCTCTGCTGTTCTGAAGGGTTTGTCTAGGAGGAAAAACTCAAGTTTCAATTTGGAAGGTAGAGTACTAGACTGTGATTTGTCTTGAACCCCTTGTACTCACACCTTTAAATTTGTTCTAAGTTTTATTATTTCTGAAGTTAGATTCTCAGTTTTCTGTGTTGTAAAATGAGAATTAAAAAAAAAAATAGGATACCAGAGCAAAAAGCTTTTGAAAAGGCACTTGGCAAAGTGAATGGGAACACAATTTAGAATGTCTGACTATATTACTTTTCATAATTAGAACATTTCATGATTATAAATGGTTGATTGTAAAACCTCAGCCAGCCTGTCATCCAGACACCTTCAGAAGCTCTAAAAAGAATACTTTTTAAGCTTGAAAAAAGCTTCACCTCCACAATAAAGTAAGTTAAAATAACTCTCCCACATACCAAATGAGCAAAGAACAGTGGTCATGTTTCAATTCCTGACCCAGCATATTAGATCCATTAAGATATTAATTAAGATATACTATAGTTCTGTACATTTGCAATTTAATTAAAATAAAATTGACAAATATTAATTGAGAAATGGTAGGTTCTGTGCTAGCTGAGAAGATATAAACAAACAAACAAAAAGGCACAACCTTAGGAAGCTCTCAACTCAATATGAAAGACTAACAAGCACACAGGTAATAGGCACACCTATTACACAGGTAATAGATGCAATAATAGATAGAATATAAGAGATAGAGAAAGGAATGATAAAGTTGGAGACTTCTCAATATAACAATCTTGTGCTAGATGTTGAAAAGGAATCTGATTTTTTTGGAAATAGAAAAGTTAGCCAAGTGGGGTGCAGGGCTGTGAGGTGATAGGTGGAGGGAGGAAGGCTGACTTCTAGGCACAGGGAATAGCCTGTCTAAAGCTTTGTAGAGAGATGGTGGGAAGTTTTAGTCCCAAGAAGCCTCTGGGCAAGTTTTGGCAGCATCAGTAGGAGAGGGGGCTTCTAGCTTCTGGCTCAGTGACAGCAGCAAGATGCTAGTACTAACAGAGACATTGGCCACCCCCACTGCACACTGACCAGGTGCCTAGCCTTCAGCTCAAGGTGGCAGCAGCTCTCAATTCTGAGTAATCAGTTGTTTTCTTCCATTGCTATTTTGATCCTTCGGGTCTGATTTTTTTTTTCTTTTTTCCCATTTTTATTGAGATGTAAGTGATATAAAAGATTGTATTAGTCCAAAGAGTACAATATGATTTGATATAACTATATATTGTGAAATAATTTGAGTTGCAGCCATCACCTCACATGCTTACAATATTTTTCCTTATTGTGAGAACTTTTAAGATCTACTCTCCTATCAATTTGCAAATACACAATGCAGTATCATTGACTATAATCACCATGCTGCATATCACATCCCTATCACTAAGGTATCTTCTAACTGGAAGTTTTGACCAGTTTCACCTATTTTGCCCACCTCCCTCCTGCCCCCCCCACCAACCTCTGGCAAGCACCATCTGTTCTCTGTATCTATGATTTCAGTTTGTTCAGATTCAACATATAAATGAGATGATACAGTGATATAGTATTTTTCTTTTAATGTTTGACTTATTTCATTTAACATAGTGCCCTCAAGGTCCATCCACATTTTGCAAATGGCAGAATTTCCTTCTTTCATGACTAAATAATATTCCTTTATATATATATATATATATATATATGTATATATATATATATATACATATATATATATATATATATAATCACATCTTCTTTATCCATTCATCCATTGATGAACACTTGGTTGTTTCCATATCTTGCCTATTGTAAATGATACTACAATGAGAATCCAATATGTTTTTAGCTTATTTCCTGTGTTGGACTCTCTGCTTGAAAGGCCTAGAATAACTCATGTTATCCTGATAAGACATTGACTAATACAAGCTCCTAGCACAGTGTTAATGCTAAATAGTAAAATAATTTATAGGTGAAAGAATGAATAGTTATACAGATACGTAATGAAATGAGGATGTTCTTATTCTAAAAATAAGACCTAGTTTTGGCAAAGAAGTCATGCAATTATGGTGACATCGTGGCATTGAAGAACAGTGTCATCAAGGAATGGAGAATTTCCTGAGGTTCTTAAACAGAAAAGGGAATGACCACAGCTTCACTGTAAGCATATTAAGCTACACTGGAGATTTTATAACCCTCCATCAACATTATCCAGAAAATAAGGGGAGAAAAGTAGTTATCAGTTTGGCTTTGGATATTTATGAATTACAAAGTGCATCCTGTCTTTTTCTGTTGCTAAATGAAAGTGCCAATGGAAAGGTTTTATACTTTTCTTTATAAACTTCTTTAATCCCTAGGTTTACTTTTGTTGTGTTTTCTTACAGCCTTTGCAGGTCAAACCAGAGTTGTCTGTAAACAGTTTTCATTTTCAATGAGGCCATAAAGTTTAAAATTTACAGAAAATTATATATTGACTATACAGCATTTGAGGCTGTGAAGACTAAAGTGAATAGACTCTACTATTCTTTTTCCAGGGGAAAATTTTGTCAGTAAGCTCTGTCAAACAAAGATCAGGCAGGGGAATTAGAGGGACAGTTTGATTTCTTAGGGAGATCAATGAATATGACAGGTTAATAGATGGCACACAGCTGGTGTCAGGTTCAGAAGAAGTGATGACAAGGGACAAAGGAGAGGACAAGATGAGCATTTATAGAACTAGAGTCCAGTTCTGCATGGAAAATCAGAGACCCTGGGGAAGACAGGGGTTAGCAGTTATCTTCCCTGGGATAAGCAGAGCAATCAAAACATCTTAGACATTCGGAGGGTCCCCCAGGAACCCAGACACTTCCTCCTCAAAGCCACAGGGACATTTCCGAGCAGCGGTCTGTGCAGTCAAAACATCAGCCATGGTTTCTGGATTATTCCCCCTGTGTGACATACTCCCCAAGAGAAGACAGGAAGATATTCCCACCTTGTGAAGGTCAGAAGCAGGGAAACATTTTTTCTTGTGGCCATTCCCACTCATGTCATAGTGTAGCTGAGCAGGAAGAAAATGGTCTTAGAAATTATATATACCTGCGTTGAAATTCACTCTCTATTATTTATTCACCAGGCAAGTATTCAGCCTCAATAACCTCAATTTCCTTACCCACAAAATGAGAATAATAATACCTACATTCAATGATCATTGAACACTTTAAATGAGATGATGATGCTGATGCTGATGATAATGAAAATGATAAAAGCAAACATTTGTGTAAAAATTACTAGCAGACACTGTTCTGAGTGCTTCACACATGTCAAGTCTAATCTATATCTAAGATACATAATATGGACAAAGTGCCTGTATAATATCCTGCACTCTGAGAATGCCTAATAAATGGCATCTTTCTCACTGATGCAGGTTCATGGTGGTTACGGTGGTGCTATTATCATTCCTTCCCCTTGAGATCCAGTCACTAGGGCCCCTAGTGTACTTAACGGAATATGCCTTCTCATGCCTTACATGATTTACATTAATAAAAATTCTTATCTGAGGGCAGTGTGATTGAAGCAGAATTTAGGCCACCTGCAAGAAAGCAAAACAGCTTTATTTATACTATTCTCAATATACTCATTCTCATTCACATAATTAAAAAATAAGAGTACCATCAGGAGGGTAATTTGGGGCATGGTGAATATTGAAGTATGGGATCAAAATGTTTAAAAAACAGAGGTATGTTAGAAGACAAAAACAGAGAAAGTATGTGTATCTAAAGAATATATGCGATGACCTTTTTGTAAATACATTTTTTTAAATAATATATACAAATATTTACAGAAATAGTGACAAGGTGATGGCAGACGCATTGGCATTAGAGTCAAGCTTTTAACCTGGCAAGCTGTCTAACAGGTCTCAAGTTTCTTGTCCTTATCTACTGAACAGAAGTATTAATGTCTGCCTCACAGAGATGGATGTGTATAACAAAGTGAAATACATGAAGTGCATAATATACTAGTCTGTATATCGTAGTCACTCAATAAATGTTAGCTCTTTCTCCAACTTAAAGTCTGTAAGTTCCTTAACAATAACAGCTGGATGAGACATTCTCAATGCATTGTGTCAAAAAACTAATTTGTGGACCCATCCTGACACAACGTAAGATCAACTTTATAGCACTTAGGGGGAGGGGGAAATGTTTAGAATTTTGTATTATATGACTAAGGATTATCATAATTAGTCAAATCATAAGACTAGTAAGGATCAATAATTAACTTCCTTCATCAATTCTTTATAGAATTCAGAATATTTTTAAATGATCTTCTTTAATAGATTTAATAGGATAGACAGAAAATAAAAATTAAAGAACTAGACCACCATGCTTAGCAATTAATTAACTGCCTAAGAAATACCAAGGAAGAAGACGACTTTGGAGGAGGACATTGGATACAGGTAATAAATATGCCACTTTGTCACATGCAGATAAAACTTTGTAATAGGCACAAATAATGGAAAATAAACTTCTGTAAAAATAGAATTGCAAATGAGAACTAACAAAGCTCACTGAATGTATTGAATCAATATTTGCATTAGATAAGGGATTGTGTATTACCCCAGGAGAATTTCAAATGACTGCTGAAGTTCAGTAAGGGAGGACTTGGGGAGAGGTTGGGGGTGGGGGTGATGGTGCACACTGGTCCAAGAAATGCAGTATAAAATGGTGTATTAGAAGAGCTCGGCTCCATTGCCAGCATCGCTTAGTCTCATCTGGGACCACTCACTTGCCTCTACACTAGACATTTCAAATAGAAGGGCTAGGGTAAAAGAAGAAGAGCTGCCTGTGCAGTGTCAGCTACACCAGTGACAGAAGTATTTCTCTAAGACTTCTCTCCAATTGTTAAGAACACATCTGCTGTACTACAGAAGAACTTGAGGTTTACCTCTCTTTGCTTTAGCACCTTTATTAGTAGTGCTGCAAGGCTGAAGGACAACGTCTCAGGTGAAATGAGTATGTTTCAAGCCCAAATATTCCCAGCTTGAGCTTTCTGGATTGCCTGGTTTGAAATTGCTCAGAGTTATACATGTGTTTACAGCCACCCACCAACTTTATTAGGAAAACGTTTCATCCTACTAGAGGGTTGTTTTGTGTGTGTGTGTGTGTAATGACAAAGTGTTTCCTGTTTTTCTAATCTGTTTGCAATAAATCATTTTAAATAGCAAATACTTTCTCTAGCTCTTTTCCAGGCAGCAATAACTTTATATTAAATTTGATTTTGTACAGTTTGCATTTTGAATAAAGAGAAAAAAGAGAAGGATTGAACTGACCTTTAGCTATTTACACCTCATAAGTGTAGTTATAGAGTCAAAATTCCCATATAATTACCTTTACTTCTTCCCATGTGAATTATTTATTGAGGTACTCAGACCACCAAGCATTAAATGCTTGAAACAATTAAAATCCACCCCATTTCCCAAATCTCTATAAACAGCAAATGAAAATATGTAGGGACTGTAAGAAAATGATTGAGTGATAAATATAACTTTTTCAACTAATATCAAACAACTAACACCTTTATTGATCATATATTATATGAGGAAATGAGACTCGAAGTCAGAGTCAGATTCTTAAATTCGGCCTCTTCTGATGTCTGAGCTGCAAACTTGATCAATTTATTTAATTTCTCTTAGCTAAATTCCTTACTTATAAAAAGAGGATAATAATATTATGAGATATTATATAGCAGTATATATATCTATATATCTATATCTATATCTATATATCTATATCTATATCTATATATATATATAAATGAGAAAATGTACCAGCTCCTAACAATTGATTAGGAGATTTTCGTTCCTTTCCCTACATGCAAAGTTCTGTCTTGACAGCAACTTGAGAATGTGACAAATGAAGAGAATTACCAAGTATAACATGTTATATTTGTCCCTCAAGGAGCTACCACTCCAACAGAGCATGAAAGATACTCATTCATGAAAAGTTAATTCATAATATTTTAGTATATAGAGGTTTATCATGAGATGCCCACAGAATTTAAAGGCAGATTTTATATTTGAAATTAAACTAGCAAAATTGTACCCCATTGGATGGGAAGGGCCATCTGTTGAGGGGGTTCAGTACAAACAAGCATCAGCAAATGCAAACTTGAGGAGGTTTGGGAAAAACCCAAAACCAAACAAACACGCCAGGCTGGATTTGTGGTTGTAGTGAGACAGACGTCAAGGAAGCCCAGAGTACTAGACACTCATGTTCTGGTCATCAACGCAACAGATGTGACAATTGTCTTCACTTTCTTTGTTCTGATACGAGGTTTACAAAACAGCTGTTTGATCATAACTTGACTTCATAGTCTTTCATCTTGGGAAAAGAATTTACTGACCTAAGAACACACTTGCTCCCTCTGTTTGGAAGTTCTGTTTTCATTTAAACTTTTTATCATAAACTAATAAATATACCAATTAGCTATGAGTTTAATTGACCAGAATCATTTCCCTTGAACCATCTTTGGACACAAAGACAAAACCAAATGAGGCTCTGGACTACCAAACTGTGCCCAGATCCTAGATCATGTAAGGTGACATGATTTTTCACTCTCAACAAATACTAAGCAACGTGGTTTATGTTAATGCTTCAAAATTAAAGCCCAGAACAGAACAGAACTAGAAAGAAATACTCTTATTTAATGGTTAGGCTATTGAAAATATAAAACAGTGGATAAAACCTCAAATGTCACAACAATCCTTCTACTGTGTTTTGTTTTTTGTTTTTAACATCTTTATTGGAGTATAACTGGCTTGTTTTGGGGTTTGGTTAAATATACCTTCATACCAATAACCACATTCTACTGAACCCATAAATCCCAACCTATGTGGTTGGGACCCAGTATTAAGAAAGTCTGGGTTTCCATACTTTTTAAAACCTTCCAGGTGTTTCTAGTGTATAGGTTTGTGAATCCATGGACCTGTAGGCAATTAATATAAAGAGTAAAAGCAGACCAGGTAGAAGCTATAGGTAAACCCAGTCTAAAGGAACAGCCCTTATTCCTCTATCACTAACTATTCCCTTCTGTAATTGCAGACTCATTGTCCATGGATCTTTGGTATGTTTGAGAAAATTCAGAAATCTGGAATTTTTGAAATTCTCCAATTTTCAATATTTGACAAACAATTCAAAGCTTTAAATATTATTCTGTAAATTTCACAAAGCATATTGTCTGGCCATGAGCTTGTGTCCTCTGTTTATAAACCAAGAAAGGCTATGTGACATGCAAAGCCATTATAGAGGTTCAAATACAACAAATCTTTAAACAGCAAGGACAAAATTAACACTTATATTGATGTGTTGACATCCTATAGATAAGATGATCAATTGGTGTAGTGTTTTGCTTTTCCTATTGATATTTTACCTTGAATTCAGTCAAGAGCCTAAGTGTCTTGAAGGCAGAAATTAGATTTAGTTTATGTTAATTTCACTTCTCTAGTCTTGAATGCATCCTTGGGCATTTATAAATCCTTGATCATGTTATAAATGTGATACATGAAATGTTTTAAATATAGACTAAGCCAGTCTTCTTTTTCATGGTTACCTGGAAGAAAAAAATATGCAGTTAATCAAGCAAGTATCTAGGGAATGTAGTTAGTGGTCAAAACCAATCTGTTAATTGCATTATGATCAAATCTCTCTCCCTCTCTCTCTCTTTCTTTTTCTCTTCTTTGCCAGTCTTCCTCCCTCATTCTCACTCTTTGTCTCTTTTACTCACTCAAAAGTTGGGATCTACCCAATCTTGAAAATGCCACTTTTTACATGAAAACAATCTGGAAAGAAACTGAAGGGAGTAACTTTTCTTAAGACTAACAGGGAACAACCATGGAAAAGCTTGAATATTGGCCATGAAAGGTTTTAATTACATTAACATCGATTGGAATAAGGGCAATTTAATTATAGAAAAGAGTTAAAGTTCTGTCCTCGAGTCACATTGTTTTTTGTTTCTAAGAGTTACTTTGGCTAGTCTTTATGAAGAGAAGTTTTTTGGGTTTTGTTTTCTATCCTTTTAATCTATTTTTAATTTTTTCCTGGAACCTTTCCTAAAAATTCAGCCAAATATGATAAATCAGATTGAAGCTGTGAAGCATCTCAAATCTAGTTATTGACTTATTATTTGATTTCAAATGCTCAAGAGAATATGCTGTTTATGAAGAGAAAACAATGCAAGCATTTCTAACTTAGGGAAAGAAGATATTTTAAGAGTGCAAAGGGCCCTGAGGAATGTTGATTAGAATTCTATACAGTATAAGAAATCTATTGTACAGAAGTAAAAAATTGAGCATTTAGGAAACAATTGGAAAGGTTGACATTGAAATTCAACAGAGACAAGTAGTAATCACAGCACTGAATTTAGAATGAACGAGTTGAATAAAATATAAGAACACTCACTAGAAGACCATTAAAGGCAGTGCTTGTAGTTGAAGGGTCTTAAAAAATTCTACTGTCCATGACACAGTTTATCTTAAAATACATAAAACATCATGTACTTCAACTTTGCAATGAGGTGAGTACTTTATTATGTTTTAGTATTAGAGAATGGAAATACCTGGTGTCTGATTAAACACTACTTTTGTGAAATGTATTTACTCAAGAGAAATATATGTAAGACACTTGGATCTTTAAATATTGGATTTTTCTAAGAGACTTTTCATAACTATAAGTAACAATCTTCATTATGAAAATTTTTTTAAAAGCTAGGTTAATTGGTAGTCGTTGGGTGGAATTGAAATTTTTTGCTGTTATAAATTTGGTTTTAATGGCATTTGTTAGAATAGATTTGACCCCATGTTGAGATCACATATATAATTTATATCATATAATTATATTATATACTATAATAAACTATATTTAATTATTATATATATATGGTTATATTACAAACATAAATATATAGTAGGACATTACGAAACATGAGGGGGAACAAAATATTTTAATATATGACAGCTCAGAATCTTCCTTCCCCCTTTAGTCCTTTCTTCCTTTTAAATCTCATTGTATTCTATTATTTTATTTTGCTTTAAAGGATAAAGTCCTTCTTTATCCCTAAGTCATTTTAAGCATATGTATTCTACATTTTTCAGATTTTTTTACCTAAGTTCTTAGCATATAACTTCTGGCCCTCCACAGTGGATTACCTCCTCCTTTGGTTTGTAATTTTTACCAGGGATTGCCTTAACTCTGGGGCCTCTGTAGAGCCTGAGCTGTAGATAAGTCCCTACAGAGTGGTGATGTATTTGCTTCTACAGAGAGATCCATGGGTTTTACCAGTATGGGACTAAGTTTTATAATTAGTTCCCTGGCTTAGGAATTCCCACATCATGCCAAAATATAAGTTTGGTCACAAAATCCAAACATGTCACAAATTGTGGCTTGGACTGCTCAAGGGAGATTTCGCCCCACCTCCAGAATGTCAGGCAGGGTACACAGAATCTCCCTGAGCAAGTGCGAGTCTTAATTCAAGTTCCTCATCTTCTACAAGCCAAGACTCCTGCCTCCTGTCCTTATACAGATGTTAGAAATTCAGCCCCTGGGCTAAGTTCCTATAATCAAGAGTGCTAGGTCCCAGTTTGTTGGGACATTGGCTAACATGCTTACTGCTCTGGCTTTAATCTCTGGTGTGAGCATTTGGATTTTCCTTTTCTTTTTTCAAGCTCAGCATTTACATATTTAAATTTTTGATAGATTCTGTTAATATGCATTTAAAGTTTTATTTCTACTAAGAGGAGGCCTGTGTTAAATCAGTCTTCTATGTCGCTGAAATCAGAAGTCTCCTCCCCCACTCTTTGATGATGGAGGGGACAGATTTTCATGAAAAAGCTGTCAAGGCAATAGAAACTCCCCAAGATTTTATTCAAAGTTGTCACGAAATAAGTACTTAAATCCCTTTAAAATGTTAAGAAAATGTGAGTGTGAGAGAATCTTGTCTAGGAAAAGCTTTTTTAGATATAGTAACAGCTGCATATCTGACATGTTTTTCTTGTACCAAGGTGAGGATATTGGTGCTACAGGAATGTAACAAATGTGAACTGTTGGTGTAATTTAGTCCAATCCAGGATTTGGACTCAAAAGGGATAGTTCCATCCTTTTTATCAAAGACCAATTGTAAATTCCTTAACCTAATTGGGGCCAGAATGCCAAAATGAATGGAGGTAGATTGGTGGCAGCAAAGGATTATTATGGAGATAGCAAAGGATTACAGGGCACTGGATTAGGATCCAGACGTTTCCTTTATAGAAGCTTTTAGGAAGTAGACAGCTGCCACCAACTACCACCAATTATGTCAAGGAAGCATCCCATCTATGCTAGAGCCACACAAAGTCAATAGCAACAGAAAAGTAGCAACAGACCAAAGAAACAGGCAGATAAGCAGAAGCCAGAGTGTGATACCAGGCATGAGTGACAAAGCCAGGCATCAGGAGTGCATCCAGGAGGCAAATCTGTTCTGACAGCATATTTGGATGGTGAATAATTCCTGAAGTTCTAATCCAGCCTTTAACTCCATCCTAGCGTTTAGCGTGGGAAGATTCTTGGGCACAGCTATAACTTACTTCAGCAACACAGGCTCTGTTGCTTGCACACGATCACCACCAAAGTCCGGGCACACAAAAAGTACATCAGCAGGATTTCTATAGTACACAGGCTAGGAAAGCAATTTTCCTAATACTGAGTAAAATAGAAAAAGCCTTCTATCCAGCAAATTTTTAATTAAAATTAAGAATATCGTTTCCTTGGATGGATTTAGAGACTGTCATACAGAGTGAAGTAAGTCAGAAAGAGAAAAACAAATACCGTATGCTACCACATATATATGGGATCTAAAAAAAAAAAAAAGGTTCTGATGCAGATGTAGAGAATGGACTTGAGGACGTGGGGTGGGGGAAGGGTAAGCCGGGATGAAGTGAGAGAGTAGCATGGACATACATACACTATCAAATGTAAAACAGGTAGCTAGTGGGAAGCAGCCATATAGCACAGGGAGATCAGCTGGGTGCTTTGTGACCACCTAGAGGGGTGGGATAGGGAGGGTGGGAGGGAAACACAAGAGGGAGGAGATATGGGAACATACGTATATGTATAACTGATTCACTTTGTTATAAAGCAGAAACTAAGACAACATTGTAAAGCAATTATACTCCAATGAAGATGTTAAAAGAAAAAAAAATATGAGAGAGACTTAGGGCCTTTTTAGGCTTTGGATTAAGAAAATGTGGCTGGTTTGATTTTCTATCCAGACCACTCAAAATTTCATTCTCCATGTCAGCAATAAAGCTCTTTCACATTCTTGTCATTCATGTGTTCACTGAAGTAGCACTTTTAAGTTTTTTCAATAACTTTTCCTTTGTATTCAAATCTTGACTAACTATTCGCAAAAGAGGCCTAGCTTTTGGCCTCTCTCCATTTTTGACATGCCTTCCTCACTAAGCTTAATCCTTTCTAGCTTTTGATTTTAAGTGAGAGGCATGCAACACTTCCTTTCACTGGAAAACTTAGAGATTGTTGTAGGGTTATTAATTGACCTAATTTCATTATTGTTGTGTTTCAGGGAATAAGGAGGCCCAAGGAGAGGGAGAAAGACAGGGGAATGGTCGGTTGTTCAGTGGAGCAGTCAGAACCCAAACAGGATTTATTGATTAAGTTTGTCATCTCATATAGGTGTAGTTCACAGTCCCCTGAAATAATTATAATAGTTACATCAAAGATCACTGATCAGGAGACCTTCAAGATGGTGGAGGAGTAAGATGTGGAAATCACCTTCCACACCACAAATACATCAGAAATACATCTACATGTGGAACAACTCCTACAGAACACCTACTGAACGCTGGCAGAAGACCTCAGACTTCCCAAAAGGCAAGGAACTCCCCACGTACCTGGGTAGGGCAAAAGAAAAAAGATGAAACAGAGACAAAAGAATAGGGACGGAACCTGCACATCTAGGAGGGAGCTGTGAAGGAGGAAAAGTTTCCACACACTAGGAAACCTCTTCACTGACAGAGACAGGGTGTGGCGGAGGGGAAGCATCGGAGACATGGAACAACAGGGGTGCAGAGGGCAAAGCAGAGAAATTCCCACACAGAGGATCAGTGCCGACCAGCATCCACCAGCCTGAGAGGCTTGTCTGCTCACCTGCCGGGTCAGGTTGGGGCAGGGAACTGAGGCTCCGGCTTCGGAGGTAGGATTCCAGGAAGAGGACTGGGGTTGGCTACGTGAACACAGCCTGAAGGGGGCTAGTGCACCACAGATAGCCGGGAGGGAGTCCGGGAAAAGTCTGGACCTGCCTAAGAGGCAAGAGACCATTGTTTCAGGGTGCACGAGGAGAGGGGATTCAGAGCACCGTCTAAAAGAGCTCCAGAGATGGACGTGAGCCACAGCTATCAGCACAGACACCAGAGACGGGCATGAAACGCTAAGGCTGCTGCTGCCACTACCAAGAAGCCTGTGTGCAAGCACAGGTCACTATCCACACCTCTCCTCCCGGGAGCCTGTGCAGCCCCCCACTGCCAGGGTCCTGTGATCCAAGGACAACTTCCCCGGGAGAACACACAGCACGCCTCAGGCTGTTGTAACGTCACACAAACCTCTGCCGCTGCAGGATCACCCCACATTTTCTACCCCTCCCTCCCACCATCCTGAGTGAGCCAGAGTGCCCTGATCAGCTTCTCCTTTAACTCTATCCTGTGAGTGAAGAAAAGACACCCTCAAGCCGCCTACATGCAGAAATGGGGCCAAATCCAAAGCTGAACACCAAGACCTGTGTGAACAAAGAAAGGGAAGTTTCTCCCAACAGCCTCAGGAGCAGCGGATTAAATCTCCACAATCAACTCGATATACACTGCATCTGAAATACCTGAATAGACAATGAATCATCCCAAAATTGAGGTGGTGGGCTTTAGGATCAACAGTAGACTTGGGGTTTGCTTTCTGCATCTAATTTGTTCCTAGCTTTATGTTTACCTTAGTTTAGTATTTAGAGTTTATTATCATTGGTATATTTGTTATTGATTTGGTTGCTCTCTTCCTCCTTTTTCTTTTATATATATATAGGGAGATATTTTTTTATTTTTCTCTTTTTCTGAGTGTGTATATGTATGTTTCTTTGTATGATTTTGTCTGTATAGCTTTGCTTTTACCATTTGTCCTATGGTTCTGTCTGTCTGTTGTTATTTTTTAGTATAGCTTTTAGTGCTTATATCATTGGTAGATTTGGTTTTTGGTTTGGTTGATCTCTTTCTTTCCTTCGTTTTTATTTTCTTCTTTTTATTACTTTCTAATTTTTTAAATAATTATATTTTAATAACTTTATTTTATTATTATTTATTTTTCTTTCTTTCTTTTTTTCTCCCTTTTCTTCTGAGGTGTGTGGCTGACATGTTCTTGGTGCTCTGACCGGGTGTCAGGCCTCTGAGGTGGGAGAGCTGAGTTGAAGACATTTGTGCACCAGAGACCTCCCAGCTCCATGTAATATCAAATGGCAAAAGCTCTTCCAGAGATATCCATCTCAACACTAAGACCCGGATCCACTCAATGACCAGCAAGCTACACTGCTGGACACCTTATGCCAAACAACTAAAAAGACAGGAACACAATCCCACCCATTAGCAGAGAGGCTGCCTAAAGTCATAAGGTCACAGACACCCCAAAACACACCACCAGATGCAGTCCTACCCACCAGAAAGAAAAGACCCAGCTTCAACCACCAGAAAACAGGCACTAGTTGCATCCACCAGGAAGCATATACAACCCACTGAACCAACCGTAGTCACTGGGGGTAAACACCAAAAAAAACAGGAACTATGAACCTGCAGCCTGAGAAAAGGAGACACCAAACACAGTAAGTGAAGCAAAATAAGAAGACAGAGAAACACACAGCAGATGAAGGAGCAAGGTAAAAAACCACCAGAACAAAAAAATGAAGAGGAAATAGGCAGCCTATCAGAAAAAGAA
This sequence comes from Stenella coeruleoalba, assembly GCF_951394435.1. NCBI lineage: Eukaryota > Metazoa > Chordata > Mammalia > Artiodactyla > Delphinidae > Stenella > Stenella coeruleoalba. Next base: position 26,132,013 of record NC_137164.1, on the reverse strand, counting down.
TTCAGAGTAATAATAGTAAAGATGATCCAAAATCTTGGAAATAAAATGGAGGAAATACAAGAAATGTTTAACAAGGACCTGGAAGAACTAAAGAGCAAAGAAACAATGATGAACAAAACAATAAATGAAATTAAAAATTCTCAAGAAGGAATCAATAGCAGAATAATTGAGACAGAACAGATAGGTGACCTAGAAAATAAAATAGTGGAAATAACTGCTGCAGAGCAGAATAAAGAAAAAGGAATGAAAAGAATTGAGGACAGTCTCAGAGACCTCTGGGACAACATAAAAAGCACCAACATTCAAATTTAAGGGGTCCCAGAAGAAGAGAAAAACAAAGGGACTGAGAAAATATCTGAAGAGACTATAGTTGAAAATTTCCCTAATATGCAAAAGGAAATAGTTAATCAAGTCCAGGAAGTACAGAGAGTCCCATACAGGATAAATCCAAGGAAAAACATGCCAAGACACATAATAATCAAACTATCAAAAATTAAATTCAAAGAAAAAATATTAAAAGCAGCAAGGGAAACACAACAAATAATATACAAGGGAATCCTCATAAGGTTAACAGCTGATGTTTCAGAAGAAACTCTGCAAGCCAGAAGGGAGTGGCAGGACATATTTAAAGTGATGAAAGGCAAAAACCTGCCACCAAGATTACTCTACCCAGCAAGGATCTCATTCAGATTTGACAGAGAAATTAAAACCTTTACAGACAAGCAAAAGCTAAGAGAATTCAGCACCACCAAACCAGCTTCACAAAAACTGCTACAGGAATTTTGCTAAGAAGGAAACACAAGAAAAGAAAAAGACCCACAAGAAAAAACACAATCAATTAAGAAAATGGTAATAGGAAAACATATAGATAATCAACTTGAATGTAAAAGTATTAAATGCTCCAACCAAAAGACACAGACTGGTTGAATGGATACAAAAACAAGACCCATATATATGATGTCTACATGAATCCCACTTCCAAACAAGGGACACACACAGATGGAAAGTGAGGGAATGGAAAAAGATATTCCATGCAAAAGGAAACCAAAAGAAAGCTGAAGTAACAATTATCATATCAGACAAAATAGACTTTAAAATAAAGACTATTACAAGGGGCAAAGAAGGAAACTACATAATGATCAAGGGATCAATAAAAGATGAAGATATAACAACTGTAAATGTTTATGCACCCAACATAGGAGCACCTCAATACATAAGGCAAATACTAACAGCCATAAAAGGGGAAATTGACAGTAACACAGTCATAGAGGAGACTTTAACACCCCACTTTTACCAATGGACAGATCATCCAAAATGAAAATAAATAAGGAAACATAAGCTTTAAATGATACATTAAAAAACATGGACTTAATTGATATTTCCAGGATATTCCATCCAAAATCAACAGAATACATTTTCTTCTCAAGTGCTCATGTAACATTCTCCAGGATAGATCATATCTTGGGTCACAAAACAAGCCTTGGTAATTTTAAGAAGATTGAAATTGTATAAAGGATCTTTTCAGACCACAACACTGTGAGACTAGATATCAATAACAGGAGAAAATCTGTAAAAGATACAAACACATGGAGGCTATACAACACACTACTTAGTAACCAAGAGATCAATGAAGCAATCAAAGAGGAAACCAAAAAATACGTAGAAACAAGTGACAATGAAAACATGACAACCCAAAACATATGGGATGCAGCAAAAACAGTTCTAAGAGGGAAGTTTATAGCAATATAAGCCTACCTCAAGAAACAAGAAAAATCTGAAATAAAAAAATTAACTTTAACCTAAAGCAATTAGAGAAAGAAGAAAAAAAACCCTCAAAGTTAGCACAAGGAAAGAAATCATAAAGGTCAGATCAGAAATAAAAGAAAAATAAATGAAGTAAACAATAACAAAGATCAATAAAATTAAAAGTTGATTCATTAAGAAGATAAACAAAATTGATAAACCATTAGCCAGACTCATCAAGAAAAAAAGGGAGAAGATTCAAATCAATAGAATTAGACATGAAACAGGAGAATTAACAACTGACACTGCAGAAATACAAAGGATCATAAGAGATCACTACAAGCAACTATATGCCAATTAAATGGACAACCTAAAAGAAATGGACAAATTTGTAGAAAAACACAACCTTCCGAGACTGAACCAGGTAGAAGCACAAAATATAAACAGACCAATCACAAGCACTAAAATTGAGACTGTGATTAAAAATCTTCCAAAAAACAAAAGCCCAGCACCAAGTGGCATCACAGGTGAATTCTATCAAACATTTAGAGAAGAGTTAACACCTATCCTTCTCAAACTCTTCCAAAATATAACGGAGAGAGGAACACTCCCAAACTCGTTCTACAAGGTCACCATCACCCTGATACCAAAACCAGAAAAAGATGTCACAAGGAAAGAAAACTACAGGCCAATATCACTGATGAACATAGATGCAAATATCCTCAACAAAATACTAGCAAACAGAGTCCTACAGCACATTAAAAGGATCATACACCATGATCAAGTGTGGTTTACCTCAGGAATGCAAGGATTCTTCAATATACACAAACCAATCAATGTGGTAAACCATATTAACAAACTGAAGGATAAAAACCATATGATCATCTCAATAGATAAAGAAAAATCTTTTGACAAAATTCAACACCCATTTATGATAAAAGCTCTCCAGAAAGTAAGCATAGAGGAAACTTACCTGAACATAATAAAGGCCATATATGACAAACTCACAGACAACATCTTTCTCAATGGTGAAAAACTGAAAGCATTTCCACTAAGATCAGGAACAAGACAAGGTTGCCCACCCCTACCACTATTACTCAACGTAATTTTGGAAGGGTTAGCCACAGCAATCAGAGAAGAAAAAGAAATAAAATGAATCCATATAGGAAAAGAAAAAATAAAGCTGTCACTATTTGCAGATGACATGAATCTATACATAGAGAATCCTAAAGATGTTATCAGAAAACTACTAGATCTAATCAATGAATTTGGTAAAGCAGTAAGATACATATTAATGAACAGAAATCTCTTGCATTCCTATAAACAAATGATGAGAAATCTGAAAGAGAATTTAAATAAACTCTCCCATTTACCATTGCAAAAAAAAATAAATAAAATACCTAGGAACAAACCTACCTAAGGGGATAAAATACCTGTACTCAGAAACTATAAGGCACTGATGAAACAAATCACAGATCATACAAACAGATGGAGAGATACACCATATTATTGGATTGAAAGAATCAACATTGTGAAAATGACTGTACTACCCATAGAAATCTACAGATTCAATGCAATCCCTATCAAACTACCAATGACATTTTTCACAGAAGTAGAACAAAAATTTCTCAACTTGTATGGAAACACAAAAGACTCCAAATAGCCAAAGCAATCTTGAGAAAGAAAAATGGAGCTGGAGGAATCAGGCACCTAGACTTCAGACTATACTACAAACCTACAGTAATCAAGACAGTATGGTATTGGCACAAAAACAGAAATATAGATCAATGGAACAGGACAGAAAGCCCAGATATAAACCCACGCACATATGGTCACCTTATTTTTGATAAAGGAGGCAACAATATACAATGGAGAAAAGATTACCTCTTCAATAAGTGGTGCTGGGAAAACTGGACAGCTACATGTAAAAGAATGAAATTATAACACTCCCTAACACCATACACAAAAATAAACTAAAAATGGATTAAAGACCTAAATGTAAGGCCAGACACTATCAAACTGTTAGACGAAAACATAGGCAGAACACTCTATGACATAAATCACAGCAAGATCCTTTTTCACCCACCAAGAGAAATGAAAATAAAAACAAAAAAACAAATGGGACCTAATGAAACTTCAAAGCTTTTGCACAGCAAAGGAAACCATAAATAAGACCAAAAGACAACCCTCAGAATGAGAGAAAATATTTGCAAGTGAAGCAACTAACAAAGGATTAACCTCTGAAATTTACAAGCAGCTCATGAAACTCAATATCAAAAAACAAACAACCCAATCCAAAAATGGGCAGAAGACCTAAATAGACATTTCTCCAAAGAAGATATACAGATTGTCAACAAACACATGAAAGAATGCTCAACATCCCTAATCATTACAGAAATGCAAATCAAAACTACAATGAGGTATCACCTCACACCAGTCAGAATGGCCATCATCAAAAATTCTACAAACAATAAATGCTGGAGAGGCTGTGGAGAAAAGGGAACCCTCTTGCATTGTTGGTGGGAATGTAAATTGATACATCCACTATGGGGATCAGTATGGAGATTCCTTTTAAAAAGTACAAATAGAGCTACCATATGACCCAGCAGTCCCACTACTGGGCATATTCCCTGAGAAAACCATAATTCAAAAAGAGTCATGTACCACAATGTTCATTGTAGCACTATTTACAATAGCCAGGAAATGGAAGGAACCTAAGTGTCCATTGACAGATAAATGGATAAAGAACATGTGGCACATATATACAATGGAATATTACTCAGCCATAAAAATAAGTGAAATTGAGTTATTTGTAGTGAGTTGGATGGACATAGCATCTGTCATACAGAGTGAAATAAGTCAGAAAGAGAAAAATGAATACCATATTCTAACACAAATACATGGAATATATATATATATATATATATATATATATATATATATATATATATATATATATATATATATATATATATATATATATGGTTCTGAAGAACCTAAGGGAAGGACAGGAATAAAGATGCAGATGTAGAGAATGCATTTGAGGACAAAGGGAGGGGGATGGGTAAGCTGGGACGAAGTGAGAAAGTGGCATGGACTTATATATACTACCAAATATAAAATAGATAGCTAGTGGGAAGCAGGCACATGGCACAGGGAGATCAGCTTGGTGCTTCATGACCACCTAGAGGGGTGGGATAGGGAGAGTGGGAGGGAGGGAGACGCAAGAGGGAAGAGCTATAGGGATATACGTGCATGTATAGCTGATTCACTTTGTTATAAAACAGAAACTAACACACTATTGTAAAGCAATTATACTCCAATGAAGATTTTAAAAAATAAAAAAAAGATCACTGATCACAGATCACCATAATAAATAAAGTAATGATGAAAAAGTTTGAGGAAAAAAAAGAATATCACTTCTAGTAATCATACATATGTGTCTATCCCTAGCTGTATGTATGAATAAAAGAATATATTTATATCAAAGCTTAACACTAGAGGAAATCTAATGGAGTGTAATGGCAAAACCTGCACTTAGAGCAAATTTTTATCCAAAACTTGGTTAAGTTTGTACTGTTAGGCAGTAGCATAGAAAATATGGCAGTGCATACACTAGAATTAAGTCTTCTGACTCTCAGTTCAGTAGTCTTCCAAGAAGAGAAATAGTCTGTATATAATTTTAATTCTAGTGGTGAAGAGTTGAGTTAATCATGATCCTCAGCTATTAGCAAGATTTCATCTTTGGTCCATATAAAGTCCTTAATTACTATTATTTTTGAATTATAATTACCATACAATATTATCTTATTTTCAGGTTCCCTTCTATTCTTGATCCCCATTCCATTTCCCTTCCTCTACCCGGGAATTCAGTCAAATGTGACCAATATATGACCTTGCATATGTAAATTTCCCTTGCACATTGTAGGCATGTTTAAGTGTGTATAACTGTTTTTAATTTCCCTAAACTGTATGGACGTAGTTCTAATTCTTACTCCTCTTCTTAAAATCTGCATTTTAAAACTGAGCGTAGTGCTTAATGTACTGCCAGTTCATTGTTTCTAACCATTGCATAGCATTACGTAATAAATACTTCCACATTTTGGTTGTCCACTCCCACAGTAATAGAATCTAAGATCTATCACTTCATTTTCAATTCATTAGCTGTCAATTCATTTTCAATTAATGTCTGTTTTATCTCTGAAATTCAAACAGGCACTACAATCTACAGTCAGATCCTATGGTTTGGTAGGGTACGTTTCCTCATGATATATAAGGTAGATGTCTTATGGGCTTCCTATTTACAACTTATGAAATCTTTTGCTCAATATGTCATTTCTTAAATATACTACTAACAGCTAATCACACAGAAAGAAATATCAGTGGTTACAAGAATTTGGGCTATGTATCATGTCCAAGGGGAAGTGGTTAGAGATTTTCTGTAAGATTAGAAATATTCTTTGGAGTAAATCCCTGTGTGGCAATTAGCACTACATTTATTGCTTCACAATAGAAAATACCTTTTTAATGTGTGGGAATATAATTTACCAATTAAAATTCTAAAAATATAAACCAGTTATTCCCTTGATGACTTTAGTCACAAGAAATAACGTGAAAGTATTCACAGAACAATGAGTGGGAGGCAGTATTCAAAGCAAACAACAAACCAGTGACCCAGTATCCTAAAGACTAAATATTGCTAAATGCTTCCAGAGACCCTCAATTGATTCTATTAGTTTGAATATGTATCGAATCTGATCATGTATTCTGCCCAATATGCATCATGAATTTTTTACTTATATTTTAAAACTGGAACTTAGACAAGGAATAATAGGGTACAAGACATTCAAGAGATTGAGATGAATGGGGACTCTGGACAAGCAAGATGGCATGGCAAGCTAAGAATTATGTCATACATATTTAAGAGCTACATTAAAATGCAGCATGAACCCCAAGCAGGGACTCTCAGGAGAGCTGAGTGCTAAATGGAACACCTTGTTTAATTGATGTATGACTTAAGGTTACTCACCCAACCTCTCAAGAATATCTTGTTCCTCTGGTAAAAGAGAGAAGGAACATGTCCCACTTCACGTAGCATGTTGTGATCATAAAACCCAGTGACACCACAGCACTTAGAGGAAAACGAACTTCCGTGTTTTAATATTCATATAGAATGTTTCATAACTGAAGCTGATATGCTGACCATCAAGAAGGAAATATGAATAATGTGGAAAACTGGTGAGGCAGGATTTTAAGAATTTTCCCTCACAGCTAAATTTCTTTTTATTGAAGTTGAAGTGTTATGGCTTGAGAATATTTAGGATAGAAGACTATTTAAAAGCTGAAAGAAAATTATTTAGCAAGTTTATTAAGCTAATACACAGTCATCAACCAAGAAGTGTTACTGGGAACTTTGGAATATAGGGTGCTGTGTGCACAGTCACAGGGGTGGTAGACACCCTACCAAAGCTTCAATAATGAGCAAAGTAAGCTGAGGCTGTCCAGACAAAAAACCATATCTCCATACCATCCACCCTTTGAAACATGCACACACACACACACACACACACACACACTCACAAAAATGAGGGAACAAAATCAAGTTCAAAAAAAATACCTTGAAAGAACTGAGGGAAAGACAATAGCATTAAAAATGATGTGAGAAAAGGTACAGGGCCTAGAGGACAGGCTGAGGAGATCCAGTGCACATTTGAAAAGAATTTCAAAAGAAAAGTAGGAAGCAATAAACATGAAATAATGCAAGAGAAAAAAATCAGCCAGTAAAAAAAGAATTGAATTTGCAAATTTAAAAGGATTTTTCTTAGAATTTAAGATAGAATACTCATTTCTAGATCTATCTCAGCAAAACTTTTAAAGGTTAAAAAAATAGAAAGCCAATAACCATAAAAATAGGAAAAACTAAACCAACTTACCTGCAAACAAATTAAGTGGCAGGCCATAAAAAGTAAAGGGAGAAGGAAGAAAGTATAAGAATTTCTCATCTTACACTGGGTATATAAAATAGCAATTTTACCATTTATACTTAGAGAAACACAAATCCAGAAGAGTTTTTCACTTTAAAGGTAATAATAAGTAGAATAAAAAGAGGGTGCATGCCATCCTAATCACTAGATTTGAAAAAAAAGCAAATGCCATCAGAGAAAAATAAAAATAAAAAATTTTTAAATGGAAGTAATGATACAAAAATATCAGAATGACATCAGATTGCTCCCCAACAGTACTAGAACCTAGAAAAAATTGGAATAGCAAGTACAAATTAAGAAGAAAAGACTGTAACTTGAGGTTCCTCTATCAAGCCTTGATAACATTCACTTGTTAGAGTGAAAGAAATCTATTCAACAATAGATAGATTAGATGATAGGTAGGTAGGTAGGTAGATGGATAGATAGATAGATAGATAGATAGGTATAGGTTATTAATGTATATTCAGGAAAAGACATTGCTGTATGGAGAGGGAAGCAGGAAAGAAAAACTAGATGGCATCTTTGAAAAATGTATGTATTTAATTACACTTATTTATTAATACAAATTATATTTTGTATACATGTATAAATTAATGTACAGAATCCTTAAAGTATATTTTTTATGAAAAACCATGGATTTCTAAAATTTCTCAAGAAATAGAAAAAATGAAAAGATTAATAACCAAGAAGTAAGCTGAAAGATGTTTTAGAAGAATTACTTAGAAATAAGGCCTCAAAACATAAAAAGCTAAAATAATAAAATTACAGAAAACATAGGAGATTAGCATAGCATCCTTGTGATAGACAACAAATACTGACTAAACAGAAAAGAATTATAAATCAGAACTTTTCAAATTAAAAACTTCAACTCACCAAAAGGCACTGCTATGAAAATGAAAAATAAGCTACAGTCAGGGAATAAATATGAATATTTGAGAAAGGACTTGTACCCAGAATACATAAAGGATACCATCAAATCAATGATAATAAAAAATGCAAATAAATTGGCAAAGACTTGAAAAGATACTTCATAAAAGAGGATAAATATATCTCCAACAAGCATATGAATGGTGATTGGCATCATTAGTCATCAGAGAAATGCAAATTAAAACCACAATGAGATTTCACTTCACACCCATTAGAATGACAAAAAGACTGATAATACCAAGGGTTGGTGATGATGGGTAATTGTCATTCTTACTCATCACTGGTAAAATGGTGCAATCACTTTGGAAAATAGTTCGGTAGTTTCTTACAAAGCCTCACTATGAGCCCATAACTACTTTTAGGTATATATACAGGAGAAATAAAAGACTATTTTCTACAAAAATGGCCAAACAAAAATCTATAGAACCACTTTATTCACAATAGACAAAAACAGAAATAGCCCAGGAGAGGAGCTTCAAGATGGCAGAAGAGTAAGACGTGGAGATCACCTTCCTCCCCACAAATACATCAGAAATACATCTACATGTGGAACAACTCCTACAGAACACCTACTGAACGCTGGCAGAAGACCTCAGACCTCCCAAAAGGCAAGAAACTCCCCACGTACCTGGGTAGGGCAAAAGAAAAAAGAAAAAACAGAGACCAAAAATAGGGACGGGACCTGCACCAGTGGGAGGGAGCTGTGAAGGAGAAAAGGTTTCCACACACTAGGAAGCCCCTTCGTGGGTGGAGACTGTGGATGTCAGAGGGGGGAAGCTTCGGAGCCACAGTGGAGAGCACAGCAACAGGGGTGCAGAGGGCAAAGCGGAGAGATTCCTGCACAGTCACCAGCCCGAGAGGCTTGTCTGCTCACCCGCCGGGACGGGTGGGGGCTGGGAGCTGAGGCTCCAGCTTGAGAGGTCAGATCCCAGAGAGAAGACTGGGGTTGGCTGTGTGAACACGCCTGAAGGGGGCTAGTGTGCCACAGCTAGCCGGGAGGTAGTCCGGGAAAAGGTCTGGACCTGCCTAAGAGGCAAGAGACATTTTCTTGCCTCTTTTTTTCAAGGTGCACGAGGAGAGGGGATTTAGAGCACCACCTAAACAAGCTCCAGAGACGGGCACAATCCACGGCTATCAGCACAGACCACAGAGACGGGCATGAGACACTAAGTCTACTGCTGCAGCCACCAAGAAGCCTGTGTGCGAGCACAGGTCACTATCCATACCTCCCCTCCCGGGAGCCTGTGCAGCCCGCCACTGCCAGGGTCCTGTGATCCAGGGACAACTTCCCCGGGAGAACACATGGCACCTCAGGCTGTTGCAACGTCATGCTGGCTTCTGCCGCCACAGGCTCACCCTGCATCCATACCCCTCACTCCCTCCGACCTGAGTGAGCCAGAGCCCCCTAATCAGCTGCTCCTTTAACCCCTTTCTGTCTGAGCGGGAACAGACGCCCTCAGGCGACCTACACACAGAAATGGGGCCAAATCCAAAGCTGAACCCCAGGAGCTGTGTGAACAAAGGAGAGAAAGGGAATTCTCTCCCAGCAGCCTCAGGAGCAGCAGATTAAATCTCCACAATCAACTTGAAGTACCCTGCATCTGCAGAACACCTGAATAGACAATGAATCTTCCAAAATTGGTGTGCTGGACTTTGGGAGGAACAATATATATATATATTTTTTTTCCCTTTTTCTCTTTTTTTGAGTGTGTATGTGTATGCTTCTGTGTGTGAGTTTGTCTGTATAGCTTCACTTTTACCATTTATCCAAGGGTACTGTCTGTCCATTTTTTATAGTATAGTTTTTAGCACTGGTTATCATTGGTGGATTTGTTTTTTGGTTTGGTTGCTTTCTTCTTTCTGTTGCTTTTAATTACTTTTTAATTTTTTTTAATTTTTTATTTTAATGAAATTTTATTTCTTTTCTTTTCTTTTCTTTCTTCCTTTCTTTCTTTCTCCCTTTTATTCTGAGATTGTAGATGACAGTCTTGGGGCTCTGGCCTGTCATCTTGGTTGTGCCTCTGAGGTGGGAGAGCCAAGTTCAGGACATTGCTCCACCAGAGACCTCCCAGCCCCACGTCTTATCAAACGGCAAAAATCTCCCATAGATCTCCATCTCAACGCCAAGACCCAGCTTCACTCAACAACCTGCAAGCAACATTCCTGGACAGCCTATGCCAAACAACTAGCAAGGGAACACAACCCCACCCATTAGCAGAGAGGCTACTTAAAATCAAAATGAGGTCACAGACACCCCAAAACAGACCATCAGATGCATACCTGCCCATCAGAAAAACAGGATCCGGCCTCACCCACCAGAACACAGCCACTAGTCCCCTCCACCAGGAAGCCTACACAATCCACTGAACCAACCTTAGCCACTGGGGGCAGCCATTGGGGGCAGACCAAAAACAATGGGAACTATGAACTTGCAGGCTGCAAAAAGGAGACCCCAAACATAGTAACTTAAGCAGAATGAGAAGACAGAGAAACACACAGCAGATGAAGGAGCAAGGTAAAAACCCACCAGACCTAAAAAATGAAGAGGAAATAGGCAGTCTATCTGAAAAAGAATTCAGAGTAATGATAGTAAACATGATCCAAAACCTTGGAAACAGAATGGAGAAAATACAAGAAATGTTTAACAAGAATTTAGAAGAACTAAAGAGCAAACAAACAATGATGAACAATGCAATAAATGAAATGAAAAATTCTCTAGAAGGAATCAATAGCAGAATAATTGAGGCAAAAGAACAGATAAGTGACCTGGAAGATAAAATAGTGGAAATAACTACCACAGAGTAGAATAAAGAAAAAAGAATGGAAAGAATTGAGGACAGTTTGAGAGACCTCTGGGACAACATTGAATGCAACAACACTCGAATTATAGGGGTTCCAGAAGAACAGGAGAGAAAGAAGAGCACTGAGAAGATATCTGAAGAGACTATAGGTGGAAACTTCCCTAACATGGAAAAGTAAATAATTAATCAAGTCCAGGAAGCACAGAGAGTCCCATACAGGATAAATGCAAGGAGAAACATGCCAAGACACATATTAATCAAACTATCAAAAATTAAATTCAAAGAAAAAATACTAATAGCAGCAAGGGAAAAACAACAAATGACATACAAGGGAATCCCCATAAGGTTAAGAGCTGATTTTCCAGCAGAAACTCTGCAAGCCAGAAGAGAGTGGCAGGACATATTTAAAGTGATGAAAGGGAAAAACCCACAATGACGATTACTCTACCCAGCAAGGATCTCATTCAGATTTTATGGAAAAATTAAAACCTTTACAAACAAGCAATAGCTAAGAGAATTCAGCATCACCAAACCAGCTTTACAACAAATGCTAAAGGAACTCTAGGGAGGAGACACAAGAAAAGGAAAAGACCTACAATAACAAACCCAAAACAATTAAGAAAATGGTAATAGGAACATACATCTCAATAACTACCTTAAATGTAAATGGATCAAATACTCCAACCAAAACACATAGACTGGCTGAATGGATACAAAAACAAGACCCATATATATGCTGTCTACAAGAGACCCACTTCAGACCTAGGGACACATACAGATGGAAACTGAGGGGATGGAAAAAGATATTCCATGCAAATAGAAATCAAAAGAAAGCTGGAGTAGCAATACTCATATCAGACAAAATAGACTTTTAAATAAAGACTATTAAAAGAGAAATGAAGGACACTACATAATGATCAAGGGATCAATCCAAGAAGATATAAAAATTGTAAGTATTTATACACCCAACATAGGTGCACCTCAATATATAAGGCAAAAACTAACAGCCATAAAAGGGGAAATTGACATTAACAAAATCAAATAGGGGACTGTAACACCCCACATACACAGATGAACAGATCATTGAAACTGAAAATAAATAAAAAAAAAAAACTTTAAATGATATGTTAAACAAGATGGACCAAATTGATATTTATAGGATAATCCATCCAAAAGAAGCAGAACATACTTTCTTCTCAAATGCTCATGGAACATTCTCCAGGATAGATCATATCTTGGGTCACAACTCAAGCCTTGGTAAATTAAAGAAAATTGAAATCATATCAAGTATCTTTTGTGACTGCAATGGTATGAGACTAGATATCAATTACAGGAAAAAATCTGTAAAAAATACAAGTACATGGAGGCTAAACAATGCACTACTTAATAACCAAGAGATCACTGAAGAAATCAAAGAGGAAAGCAAAAAGTACCTAGAAACAAGTGACAATGAAAACACGACGACCCTAAACCTTAGGGATGCAGTAAAAGCAGTTCTAAGAGGGCAATTCATAGCAGTACAATCCCACCTTAAGAAACAAGGAACATCTCAAATAAACAACCTAACCTTACACCTAATGCAATTAGAGAAAGAAGAACAAAAATCCCCAAAGTTAGCAGAAGGAAAGAAATCATAAAGATAAGATCAGAAATAAATGAAAAAGAAATGAAGGAAACAATAGCAAAGATCAATAAAAGTAAAAGCTGGTTTTTGAGAAGATAAACAAAATTGAAAAACCATTAGCCAGATTCATCAAGAAAAGAGGGAGAAGACTCAAATCAATAGAATTAGAAATAAAAAAGAAGTAACAACTGACACTGTAGAAATAGAAAGGATCATGAGAGATTAGTACAAGCAACTATATGTCAATTAAATGGACAACATAGAAGAGATGGACAAATTCGTACAAAAGCACAACTTCCCGAGACTGAACCAGGAAGAAATAGAAAATATAAACAGACCAATCACAAGCACTGAAATTGAGACTGTGATTAAAAATCTTCCAACAAACAAAAGCACCAGATGGCTTCACAGGTGAATTCTATCAAACTTTAGAGAAGAGCTAAAACCTATCCTCCTCAAACTCTTCCAAAATATAGCAGAGGGAGGAACACTCCCAAACTCATTCTACAAGGCCACCATCACCCTGATACCAAAATCAGACAAAGATGTCACAAAAAAGACAACTACAGGCTGATATCACTTATGAATATAGATGCAAAGAAGTCAACAAAATAGTTGCAAACAGACTCCAACAGCACATTAAAAGGATCATATACCATGATCAAGTGGGGTTTATCTCAGGAATGCAAGGATTCTTCAATATATGCAAATCAATCAATGTGATACACCATATTAACAAACTGAAGGAAAAAAAAAACATATGATCATCTCAATAGATGCAGAAAAAGCTTTCGACAAAATTCAACACCATTTTATGATAAAAGCTCTCCAAAAAGTAGGCATAGAGGGAACTTACCTCAATATAATAAAGGCCACACATAAGAAACCCACAGCAAACATTGTCCTTAAGGGTTAAAAACTGAAACCATTTCCACTAAGATTAGGAACAAGACAAGGTTGCCCGCTCTCACCACTATTATTCAACATTGTTTTGGAAGTTTTAGCCACAGCAATCAGAGAAGAAAAAGAAATAAAAGGAATCCAAATCAGAAAAGAAGAAGTAAAGCTGTCACTGTTTGCAGATGACATGACACTATATAGAGAATCCTAAAGATGTTACCAGAAAACTACTAGAGCTAATCAATGAATTTCATAAAGTAGCAGGATACAAAATTAATGCACAGAAATCTGTTACATTCCTATACACTAATGATGAAAACCCTGAAAGTGAAATCAAGAAAACACTCCCATTTACCATTGCAACAAAAAGAATAAATTATCTAGGAATAAACCTACCCAAGGAGACAAAAGACCAGTATGCAGAAAATTATTAGACACTGATGAAGGAAATTAAAGATGATACAAATAGATGGGGAGATATACCTTGTTCTTGGATTGGAAGAATCAACATTGTGAAAATGACTATAGTACCCAAAGCAATTTACAGACTCAGTGCAATCCCTATCAAACTACCAATGACATTTTTCACAGAACTAGATCAAAAAATTTCACAATTTGTATGGAAACACAAAAGACCCCGAATAGCCAAAGCAATCATCAGAAAGAAAAACAGAGCTGGAGGAATCAGGCTCTTTGACTTCAGTCTATGTTAAAATGCTACAGTAATCAAGACAGTATGGTACTGGCACAAAAACAGAAATATATATCAATGGAACAGGACAGAAGCCCAGAGATAAACCCATGCACATATGGTCACCTTGTCTTTGATAAAGGAGGCAAGAATACACAATGGAGAAAAGACAACATCTTCAATAAATGGTGCTGGGAAAACTGGACAGCTACATGTAAAAGAATGAATTTAGAACACTCCCTAACACGATACACAAAAGCAAACTCAAAATGAATTAAAGACCTAAATGTAAGGCCAGACACTATCAAACCCTTAGAAGAAAACATAGGCAGAACACACTATGACATAAATCACAGCAAGATCCTTTTTGACCCACCTCCTAGAGAAATGGAAATAAAAACATAAAGAAACAAATGTGACCTAATGAAACTTAAAATCTTTCGCACAGCAAAGGAAACCATAAACAACATGAAAAGACAGCCTTCAGAATAGGAGAAACTATTTGCAAATGAAACAACTGACAAAGGATTAATCTCCAAAACTTACAAGCAACTCATGTCGCTCAATATTAAAAAAAAAAACCAATCCAAAAATGGGCAGAAGACCTAAACAGATATTTCTCCAAATAAGATATACAGATTGCCAACAAACACATGAAAGAATGCTCAATATTATTAATCATTAGAGAAATGCAAATCAAAACTACATTGAGATATCATCTCACACAAATCAGAATAGCCATCATCAAAAATCTACAAACAATAAATGCTGGAGAGGGTGTGGAAAAAAGGGAACCCTCTTGCACTGTTAGTGGGAATGTAAATTGAAACAGCCACTATGGAGAACAGTATGGAGGTTCCTTAAAAAACTAAAAATAGAACTACCACACAACCCAGCAATCCCACTACTGGGGATATACCCTGAGAAAACCATAACTGAAAAAGAGTCATGTACCACAATGTTCACTGCAGCTCTATTTATAATAGTCAGGACATGGAAGCAACCTAAGTGTCCATTGACAGATGAATGGATAAAGAAGATGTGGCACATATATACAATGGAATATTACTCAGCCATGAAAGGAAACAAAAGTGAGTTATTTGTAGTGAGGTGGATGGACCTATAGTCTGTCATACAGAGTGAAGTAAGTCAGAAAGATGAAAACAAATACCGTATGCTAACACATATATAAGGAATCTAAAAACACAAACAAACAAGCAAAAATGGTCATGAACAACGTAGTGGCAGTACAGGAATAAAGATGCAGACCTACTAGAGAATGGACTTGAGGACACGGTGAGGGGGAAGGGTATGCTGGGACGAAGTGAAAGAGTGACATGGACATGTATACACTACCAAATGTAAAATAGATAGCTAGTGGGAAGCAAGCACATGGCACAGGGAGATCAGCTCGGTGCTTTGTGCCCACCTAGAGGGGTGGGATAGGGACGGTTGGAGGGAGGGAGATGCAAGAGGGAAGAGATATGTGGACATATATGTATAGCTGATTCACTTTGTTATAAAGCAGAAACTAACACAACACTGTAAAGTAATTATACTCCAATAAAGATATTAAAAAAAAAAAGAAATAGCCCATATGTCCATTAACTCATGAATGGATAAAGAAATGATAACACAACCATATTATGGAATACTACTCAGTAATATAAAGGTAGTTAACTAATATAAGCAACAACCTGGATGAAACTCAAACCATTATACTCAGTGAAAAAAGCCAGACACAAAATACAACCTTATGAATAATTTCATTTATGAAGTTCAAGAATGGGCTGGAAAGTGACATGAGGGACCTCTTTGGGGTGACAGAAGTGTTCTACTAGGGTGGTAGTTGCAAGCATGTATTAATCTGTCTAAACACATCAAACATTATATTTAAATCTGATCAGTTTGCTGTTTTTAAATTACACTTCAATAAAATTAAGTTTAAGAAAAAGATCACATGTAAACATGTGAAGTAAAATTGGCATATAATATTAAAGTTAGAAGAAAATTTATAGAACGTATTGCAGTTAAGAAAATTGAATCTACAAGAATTGAAGTGATAAAATTAACAATGGTTTTAGCTATCATTTATTAAGTGCCTTCTCTGTACCAAGTGCTGTTCTATGCTTTTTTCAACATGATCCTTTTTAATCCTGATAATGAAAATGACACTAGTGGTCCTCTACCCCATTGTTTCCCTACCAGAATTCTGATTTTGTATAAGTCCGCAGCACTCTCCCACAGAGCCATGTGCTTCAGGGGATCTGATCCCCTTCACTTTCACCTGGTGGGTCAAGGTTTATATGATTCTCCTTGACAGGTATTGGTTCAAGAATGGGTAAGTGATCAATTCTGACCAATGAGATATAAAGGAAAATCTAAAGAGAAGCTTTGGGGAAAGTGCTTTTACGGTAAACCAAGCCATGTGAAATCATCATGCCTCTTCTTCCTCTTGATATTGTCATGCCTGGATGCAATGCTTAGAATTGCCGCAGCCATCATGCCATCTTGAAGCCATTGGGTAGTTATCTGTACCTAAAAACAGCCTAAATGACAGAATTATTCGTAGTTCCTCCTTTACAAATGAAGACATTTGATAACTTGCCTGAGGTGACACAGTAAGTGGTAAAATCAGGCTATGTCTCTGGATCTACTTCATTCTGAAATTAATGTTCTCCAACACTCCTTATTGCCTCTACTTAAGCTTATTAGAGCGACCATAAACTTCATGTGTTCCTAAAGCTTTACAAATCTCAGTCCACTGTTTATTTTACTACCTTATTGTGTAAAATATTCATGTTATTGCATTTGGGTAAGGGTAAGATTAACTTGCAGCTGCTATTCTTGTCTTTTCCAGAAGGTCCATCTTTTAATGTTCTCTCTTTGTATGATCAGAGAGCCTCAGGTGAAATGCCAATCTTTCTCTAGCTCTGCAGACTGTATTAAGCTTCTCTTTTTTGTCCTCCTTGCCTCAAATACATGCCTGCCTTATGAGCTGCTGTTCTTGTCCTCTTTTATTCCAGTACATAGTGCCATGCCTGGTGCAGCAAACATGATTAATGACCATGGAGAAGTCCTTGCGCGAACTGTGGAAGGAAGGAAGGAGGGAGAGAGGGAAGGAGAAAGGAAGGTAGGAAGGAAGGCAGGAGGGAGGGATAGAGGGATCGAGGGAAGGAGGAAGGAAGGAAATGGTACATGTATCACACTAAAGTCTAACCCTATTGAAATTTCAAAAAGACAGCTTGACATTGTTATGCCCTCATCCTTCAAGCCTCAAAGACCTTTTGTTCCTTTCTTATTGCATCCACATTCTGCTTTGTCTTAAGTTAATTATCTACACTTACTTTCCTCCTTATCCATAAACTCTTTGAGTTTGGGATCTGTCAACTCCACTGATGACCCACAGCCCCTAGCATTGTGCCTTTCACTTAATAAAAGCATATGAACTGCATAAATCAGTGTAGGGATCTTGTCAGTAACAGGAGAGGTGTGGAGTAGTCAGCATTTTAAGGATGGTATCATTGAAATATCGTGAGATTTTTCTGAACTTTATTCATGATAGAGAAAGGCTCATGCCCTTCTCAGCTTGGTATCTCCATAACATTATTGGAATTGCTATAGTCCTTAGCACCTGTACTTCAATATAGAATACTTGTTTACAACAGTTCTGTATGTTTACTGTTTAATAATTGCACTTCTATCTTCCTCGAAAAGGTTGCAAGTCTAAAAGCCTAGAATCCATGATCTCTGGCCCATGCTCCCTTTGAGAGTCTATTTCTCTGTTTCTATTAAAGAACTCCTACATGCGCATTTTATTTTATGATGTCTACAAGGTGCCTGGCTCAGTTAAATATTTGCCAGTCATTTGAATATTTCAAAGAGGCAGTAATGCTCATGTTGTTACACCTTGACATTTTTAATGCCTCAGAAAAGTCATTCTGTAGTGATGGAAATTATGAAAGGGAAATGAGGAGGAAAATTTGGCCAATTTGGTTCATTGCATCAGTGGGAAACAGAGGTGAAAGAATGTATGTATTAAGATACAAATTCATGCATAATCCTCCAGAGTTACCGAGAAAATAGTAGTACTAAAAGCATTAAATAGTATTCAAAGTAGTCTTACAGGGATACATTTGACTAAAGAACATAGATAATTTAGGTAGAATGTTTGAAAATAATATTTTTTCCAGATCCCTAAGCACCAGAAAAATAGATAAAGGCCTTGGTGGGGGGGTGGTATAAAAGCTAGGTTTCACTGGACAGCTACCTATTTTTGTAAATTAAGATTTACTGAAACACAAATATACCCAGTTGTCTATGGCTGCTTTCAAGTGGCAGAACTGAGTAGTAGTTGGAGCAGAGGCCATGTGACCTGAAAGCCTAAACATTTACTATCTGGCCCTTTAAGAAAAATGTTGCAGATCCCTAGTCTAAACTACAGAGAAGTATCAAATTATTATGAGGGTGTTCTATCACAGTGAAGACACATTCTGGAAGAAGTGAAAGAAGTATGTTTGACATGATTAGGATTAATTGAAAACTTTTCACTAGCTTTGAGGGACAATTCCAAGGGTGTAGAAAGAGTAGGCAAAGCAAGCATTTATTGAATTACCCAACATGGAAATTTGTCTTTAAAATGCCAAGCGGCCTGTTTTTCTTCATTAGAAAACCGTCGTCGATACATGTACAGTATGGATTCATCACAGCAGCAACATTCTAATTGCACTCTGTGAAGAGTTCTAATTGAAATAAGATTAATGAAGAGCGTGCCAGTCTCCTACAATATCACAATCTGTATGAACACTTAGCTTCTGTGAGTCAACTTCCAAACTCATGGCAACATTTCCGTCCAGATTTCTTTTTATGTCTTGCATCATGTTCCAGGTACGGCACATGAAGCAAGACTCATCTTCTGCCATCAGCTAATGTTATTAAATGTCAGGCATTTAATAAAATTAAAGGGCAAAGATGTTTTAAAGAACTTATTCTGCCTGGCAATCAGCCCTCGAGAAGGCTCGGAAAAACTCTCTCCTTTATTGACTGAATCAGATTAAGACATTTTCTTATCAGGTTCTGAAAACATAGCCCAATGCCCTTATTCTAAATCTCTATGAAGAATGTCCATATATGCATATGTATGCATGTTTGCATTTGATGGCACATATGTATTTTTGAAATATCATAATAAGTGTTCTCGTGTATACACCAAGTGTGGATTTTATGTGATAGCAAAATGGGTTAAATTCAGGTGTTTGGGAGCCAGGGCACAATTCCTAAAAAGAGGTCTTGAGGTGTCCCAGTTGCCCAAACAAGAAGTACTTTCTGTGTTGGCCAAAGGGATGGAAGACAGCAGAGCTATGACAACTCCGCAAACTGGGATGAGGGGTCTGTCCTTGGTGATTCTCCAATGTTCTTTAGGAGGGAATCCCCTCAGTCTGCCTTCTTTTTCTGCCACTGGACTCGGAGATGAAAAGAGGAGGTTTATCTCATTTTATTGCCTCAGTTTCCTCTTTAAGTATGTTGTGAGGCAGAGGAAACTGTTGCAAACTGAGGAGAAAAGAACAATTTGAAAATGCATCTTAGAGCATAAAAAAATCAAATTTGCTAAGAAAAGGTGGTAGGAAGTATTGGTAATGTCAAGTCCCTACCCTGATTGAGTTCCCACTCTAAGACAGACATTAGAGCACTCCAGCAGAGGTATATGAATAGTGAAAGTTTAATCCTGTGGGTGCCTTCTTGTTTTCAGTACACACTATTGGACTGATGTCTCTGTTAGCTGTCTTAAAATAATTTCTGCAAGGAAAGGGCTGATTTTAATGAAATATGTATGGTGAATGAAACAGCAGTGCTGAGTACCCTTCTACTCTAGAAGGAAATTGTAAAAGAAAAAATATATATACATACACACACACACACACACACACACACACACACACACACACACAAGTATATACGGAGAGAACGAGCAAGAGCTGTTTTTAAAACTTCCAGAGCAAGGTGCCACAAGCCTGAGAAATTGTTTCCTCTGATCTCTTGGGTTTTAATGACTAGTTGGCAGCATTCTGTTACAAACTGGCCATTAACAAGAAATCTAATTGCTATTAGCAGAAAGGTAAACAACTCATATTGACATCACAAAGTGCATGGAGGGCCATTTTAGAGTATCAAATGAAATGAAGGTTTCCTTAAGAAAAAAATAAATAATTCTGCATTTATTAAATAATATTGCCCCTCCATTCCACATACGTAGAAATATACGAATAGATGTAAACAATGGTGATGAACTATGACACCTTTTTTTTTAATACATGCAAATTAAGCTGCTAAATAAGCCACAAATCCCATTCGGTAAGCATTAAATCTTTACCATCATTTAGGGTTTCAAAAACTTAAGCCACAGGCTTCCCTGGTGGCGCAGTGGTTGAGAGTCCGCCTGCCGATGCAGGGGGCGAGGGTTCGTGCCCCGGTCCGAGAGGATCCCACGTGCCGTGGAGCGGCTGGGCCCGTGAGCCATGGCCGCTGGACCTGCGCATCCGGAGCCTGTGCTCCGCGACGGGAGAGGGCGCGGCAGTGAGAGGCCCACGTACCGCCAAAACAAACAAAAACAAAAAACAAAACAAACAAACAAAAAAACTTAAGCCACTATTAGAAACTCGGCTTTTGACCAAAGGTGATCAGGAAAGAGTTTCCTTATGATTATGTTATTTTTAAAATGGATATGCATATAGTTATTAAGTTACATTTGTTAAATAGGTATTATATACTATGTAACTTTATTAAACCAGGGAAAAAGGAAAGGATAAAAAATATGTATGGAGAAATGTGAGTTTAAGATAACAAAAGACTCTGTTTTATTTTAATACAGTTTCAAATTCTCACCTTCTTTGAAAAGGTTCATTTTGGTTACTTTGACCAGAGTGCCAAAGTTACTCTTTACCTATGTGGAGTCACCTAGGTGATTTTGCATCACTTTATGGTCTATCAATTAGAGCTTAAAAACACACACACCTACAAAAACACCAAATACATTCCAGAATCTTTTCCTCTCTAAGTTGGAAGAGTTACAGCTGTTTCAACCTACAAAGAGATCTTATCCTAAAAAATCTTTAGTAAAACAAAAAAGAGATTTATTATTACAAGAACTTTATCTGCATATCACCCCCATATCATAGATGACCAGGAGGCAGTATAGACATACTGGAAGTTCACTAGTAATAATTCAAGACTCCTATGGCATTTTTCTGTAATTGTGAATGTTAGAA
This sequence comes from Stenella coeruleoalba, assembly GCF_951394435.1. NCBI lineage: Eukaryota > Metazoa > Chordata > Mammalia > Artiodactyla > Delphinidae > Stenella > Stenella coeruleoalba. Next base: position 26,110,078 of record NC_137164.1, on the reverse strand, counting down.
ATTGAGTCTTAGTGAAGAAAATGTATCTATTAAAGTCTGTTATCAATGTCATTATCAGGTTTGGAAAAACTGAATTTTACCTGGAATTATTTTTTTTTAATAAACTTGTAAGTATTAAAGGGGATCTGGAAGTGACTGTAAAAGTCATGTAATGCCAAAACCATCTCAAATGTGCTCGTGGTGGGCTTCCCTCGTGGCGCAGTGGTTGAGAGTCCACCTGCCGATGCAGGGGACGCGGGTTCGTGCCCCAGTCCGGGAAGATCCCACGTGCCGCGGAGCGGCTGGGCCCATGAGCCATGGCCGCTGAGCCTGCGCGTCCGGAGCCTGTGCTCCACAATGGGAGAGGCCGCAACGGTGAGAGTCCCGCGTATCGCACACAAAAAAAATAAAAAATAAAAAAATGTGCTCGTGGTAATTGTGTCCTCAATACTGTAGACCTTTGGCCCAGAGGTAGAGGAGTGGACCAGATGACATTCACTGCAAACCTCAGTTAGAAAAGTCTACAGTACCCCCCAAACCCATTACCTCTCTTCGAATAAAATAGTCCCCTGTGGTTAAGAAAATATATAATAATCTTGTTCTCGCTTGTCTCCAGTCTAAGTCCGTGCCACTTTGCAAATTCATTTTCTCTTGTTTTTCTCTTTGGAGACAGTGAACAGCTGGTTGTCATCTTCCAATACTGTAACAATCCCTCATACACTGAAGATAGTAATTAAGTCATCCTCTCAGCCTTCTCTTTTGAGAAACTCAAATTTCTTTTTAACACAGATTATCGAAAAATTGCCACAGCCTTGGACATGAAAATTGTTACTGCTTAGACTTCCTCTGTAAACCCCACTTGTTTCTATAAATACTCTTTCTCCGGAAAAAAACATTGCCTCCATGAAGTTGAGTCCCTGCCTTCGGTCAGGATTTATCCTTTTTACATGACTTCACTGGTGAACTTGGGTTCTCCCTTAACCTCCCACAAACACTTCCCTGTTCTCAGGTAGACTTGTGTGACTCTTACCTCCCAGTCACCTTTCACTCTTTGCCTCCACCCCCTCACATTCTAAAACGAGAAAAAGTCAAGAAGAGCAAGTTCCTCCGCAGCCACGAAAAGGGTAGGGCTCCTATGTGACATTCCCAGTTGGGGAAGTTTTCTCCATAAGGTATTGTTTTAGTATGGTAATAAGATTTTAAAAGAAACAAAGCTTTCCCTTTAGCCATAGCCATATGAAAAAAATAGCACTCATCACATGGAGATCTGAAAGAAAAGAAAAAACAGATTTACTGACTGTGTGATTTGAGGTAAATTATTTAATCTCACATGTTCTTCATCTGCAAAATGGGAATATAGTAGCTCACAGAGTTGTTACTGACCAGGGTTCTCGGCCTCCTTAATCAACAGAAACGGATCAGAGGCCAGACAAGAAATTCAGGCAAAGCTTGCTTGGGAGCTCCTGCTGCAGCAGGGGGCAGCGAGAACAAGTTAACAGGTCTCCTTGCTTGCTTGCTTGCTCGAGGCAGGGGGCAAGCTGGTTCTTTATACGGAGTGAGGCAGAGAGGTAGCTTAGGTGGTTTGTTCATACCTTTGGTGGTGCTGTGTGCAGGGGACATGCACAGCACCCGGCTTTTGCTCCTGACACCCTGCTTTTGTTCCCAGCTCTTCAGAAGTGGCCATTGGGTTTTTGGTCTCTTTGTATCTTGTTGTCCATAATTTGCCCCAACTGTGCATGCATGCAGTTATTTTTAGTCCCTTATAGTTTCTTTGTATTTTATTGCTGGAGATGTTTGTCCAGGTGTAAGGACTGCAGTAAAGGGTCCCAGGTCCCAGGTCCCAGCCTGTCTCAGAATTGTGTTGAAGAATGAATGAAATCATATGTTACCCACTGACCTGCCTGATAAAACTCCTTTCTCCAGCACTTGTGTGACATTTTCATCAAGTGTACTGTTCTCTACGAAAATACAGTGGATTAATGAATCAGTTATTTTCGGTCACATAGTTGGTTTTAAATAGGGGCTTCCTGGAGTTTTAACCAAAAAAACCCAAAATGACTCTAAAAATAAGCATTCCAGTTAGCAAGTCAGCCTTGAGGAAGGAATAGCTCCTGAATAAAGCAAAATAGCTCACAGGTGTGTGATTTCATCTCATATGTGAGGCATAAGCATGTTTATTTAAAGACAAATATGCTCATTGAGATCACATCTCAATGATCCTGAGTTGCTTATAATAAGATTTTCTCTGAAATACCAAACTATATATTTTACTCCGTATTATTTCACTGATAAAGAGGACAACCCTAATCTTGGGAAGATTTGACATGCCAATTTATTCACAATATATATCTAGAATGTTAATGCACCAAACTTTCACTTCATTTTGTTTGAATAAAATAAGAGTTACTTTGCTTAAGGGTAGAATATTTCATGTGTGAAAAAGTTGAAAATAGTTATATTTTTCTTACATGACCATAATTTAGCTGTTCATTTTCTCCCTCTCCCTTCTCCCCCACTCTATACAGCCAGGAAAAGAAAACTTAAACAGGTAGAACGAAGATCTACACTCCATAAATATTTTAATAAATAATCGTTTGAGAAAGGCTTGATCATCTACTTACTGAAATTAATGGATGATTCTTAGAATTTCATAATTTCATGATTTACCTGTTTCCTAGTGCCCATAGATAATGATTGATGATCTGCCCAGTAATTAATTTCACTTAAGTCTAGGGATTATAGAAAGGAGGTAGGAGGGAAGGAGTCTCAGGCAGGAAACAGTTATTTCTGTTAGAAAAAAGAGAGCAATTTTCTAAGCAGCCAAGCTAAATGGCTCAATCAGCCACCCGACAAAACACTTCCTTACCTAATATAAGCCTCTTAAATGTCAACCAATTAAAGTCATCACTTACCTAGAAAGTTTATCTTTTCTGTGTTTAAAAGAAAGCTACCTGACTATTTATATACCCAGAAATGTGGATGTGTGTGTGTGTCATGTTTGTGAGGTGAGGGTGTGTGGAGGGATTATACATATTTAAAGCTACTTCTGCTCTTCTCTAAATGGCTGTATTAATGTGCTATTTGGTGACTCATTTTATAAGGTGATTCATTCTCACCCACAGACACATTTCTATTTTTGAAAAGACATATGCCAATATGCCAGTAGTGTTGAAACAAGTTGTGTGTTGTTTATGAAATATTCTACCCTGAAATGGCCATTGTGGGCCATCAACCTAACAGGGCTGTCCTGAAATGAATGAGCACAAATGGTACAAAAGTCTTGATGTGAAGAGTGAAAGAGGAGCACCTCTTCTAAGTACTTCAGTAGCATTTTACCATTCTCATTGATACCTCTTATTCCATTACAAAAACATTTTTAAAGGAGCTAATTTGTTATTTGATTAAAGTTCAAGCAAGTTCAATAGAATCCTGCCTTTGCAAGGGTTGTGAAATGTTCCCCTGGGAAAATGTGAAACCCTTGTGTTCATTTCCTCCTTGGCATCTCCAGAACTGTGTGGAGGAGACAGACAACTGGGACCCCATTTAACAGCTAGTCAAGATGGCTGGACAGAGGAAGTTTAGGATTTCAGAAGGTCAAACTATCTAGTCAGCAAAGTAGGTAAAGAAGAGTGGTGGATTTGTTAATGTAACTTCAACAATCCTCTAAGTAGCAACTCGACAATTTCTTTTGTTTGGTCATCTTTTTCATTAATAATGTCTGAAGGCTCTATTCTACTTCCCCTCCAGAGTTCTCTCTCCCATTCCATCCCTCCTCAGTCTGGTTTGTACCATTGATTGATTTTTAAATATTACACATAATTTAGTTATTTCAAAGGTTACAGTAGCAGGAAAAATTATCTCCTGGACTTCCAACATCATCTTCTATGACTTATTTTCAAAAGTCATTTTTTTTAACATCCTCACTTGATCCACATGCCTTTCCTTCCTAGTTGTCTACTCTCTCAGGTTTTGCTTTCCTCAATAAGATTTTTTTCTTCTGTTTATCTGACTCCTCAATTTCCACTTTTTATCCCACCACTTTTCCTTGCTAAATAGATTTCACAAACCATTACAACGTATTAGAGCCATACTGGCCAGTAAGGAAGCAAGCCACAGGTTTACTTACCAAGAAAGCTCATGAATAATTTCCATACATGCACATCAGCCACAGTCCACACAGCACTACTCCAGCAGAGTAGACCAGCTTCCCCAACACCCACACTCCTGAAAATGTTATACTAATATGTTTCCCAATACTCTTCCCAAGAGAAAAAGGAGATGGAAGATAGAAGAGAATCAGTCCCTGTATGTCAGCATAGTAGTGAAGCAGATAAAGCCTAGTGAAGAGGAGAAACCATGAACACAATAGCCAAGTGCTTTGAAGGAAAGTGATTAACAGGAGTCATGTGTCCAGCTAAAGGATAAGCAGTGTGTAAAACTGTGAGTTTCTTAAAGAGATAGTACTTATGCCCAAAAGTCAAGAGAACAAACCTAAGCTGAAGTACATGGAGTTAGTCAGCAACTCACTTTGCAAATTGTTTAAATAGAGGCAAAGGTAAATCTTCCTAAGCAAGCAAAGGAGAAAGAAGAAAGAGGAAAGTTCAGTTGAAAAAAAGGTAAAAGTGAACAAATATGAGAAATTTTAAAGGACACGTTCTTAATCAGGAGAAGAAAATTAAAAATCTCGAATTATTTTATGGTATAATTACCATGAACAAAAATATACATGTGTGTATATATGGAAGGGATAAGAAAGTAGAACTTTTTAAATCATTGTATACACAATGTGGGTTACTATCTCAATAAATTTTGTAGAATGTATACATTCAGGCTGTAAGAAAACTCAAACTCATGACTTGATGGAATGGTGGATTACTACCAATATGTGATATTGAATTGTTTTAAAATTATTTTTATATTTAGATAGTCTTGCAAAAATACATGAATGCATAAGTACCAGAAGTAAATTAGTGCATGTGAACAAATCTGTCATGACCTTGTTATTACAGTGTACAGGCAAAGATCTCATTGCATGAAACATATGTCCAATTCAGCACAGTCCTTTCAAATCCACAATCCTGAATTTTCCTAAGCAACACTTCTCACAAAGAGCTTTAATTTCTGCAAGAGTTACATCAACCAAAATGTTAAACTTGGAAGAGAATGGTGTAGAGTTTCAAAAATAAAGGGATAATTAGGTATAATATTCAGAAATACTTAGAAATGTTACTTCTTGCAAGCAATGGTTTTTCCAAATAAAAGCTCAGTGTGAATTAATTGTTGTCAAATAAATACACAATCAAGCAAATAACATTTTATAATTCTGAAACAAGCACATAATAGATACATTTCAAAGATGCCTAATCCAAGGGAACTTGAAGTAGATTTGTGAATTAGCAAACGTGATGATCTGGCAGTCAACATCTCCGGTTCCCAGTGTTTGAATGCAAACTATAGAATGAGTGTAAAGCACACAGGAAATTAAATATACGCAGTGTATGAAAAATTAAACAGGTGGAGGAACAGAGAAGGGGAATGAGTGAATGAATCTAGAGGGAAATAGGAAAGCAGGGAAACTGAAGAAGGAAGAGAAGGAAATGAAAAATATGGGGCTATTCAGAAAATCATTTATCTTCTTTGTTCAACATCTTCTATTGATCACCAACAGTGTTGGCAAGTAGCTTGAAGTTGTGATCCTGAATTGATATTTAATTAAAATCCACTTCTATTTTAATAATATGGTAAACACATAACAATTCTGTATGTAAATAACATCAGCAGATGAAGGATAAAAGAAGAATCAAAACTAAGAGCTAGGAAGTTTACAAAGAAGGCAAAGAGCGAATCATGCAGAGAAAAACAATAACTAAACTCTGCTTCCAATTGATTGTTATTGTGGCTTTTATTAAGATTCTGTTTTAGTCCAAACGTCATTTCCTTTCTGTATTATTTGTCTTGCAAGAGAGGAAAATAAACACAGACTGCATTTTATTCCTCTTATCTATAAAATTATAGCCAAGTTTGGCCTTCACAACTCATTCCCAACTTTCCATGGGCTGAGTTAGCTTCTTGATCATTACCTTTAACTTCTTCTGAGGAAATTTTTTCCCCAAACTCTCACCCTTGATTACACTAAAATACCAGTTAATGGGAGTTTTATGTGTTTATCTAGGGAATGATTTGACATTTGAGATAGATTCCACTAGTCAACCCACCCAACTTCTTTGAAAACCACTTAGATTTATAAGCAACCTCACAGATGGTACTTCATAAGTAAGCTATATTCCTCTGGGACCCATTGCCATGCATATATGTTCATATTTACACAGATATTCCTCTACTAACAATAGGGTTATATCCAATAAACCTGTCATAAGTGAAAATATTGTAAGTCAAAAAGTGCATTTAATGCTCCTAACCTACTGAACTTCATAGCTTAGCCCAGCCTACCTTAAACATGCTCAGAATACTTAGAGTTGGGCAAAATCATCTAACACAAAGTCTATTTTATAATAAAGTATTGAATATCTCATGCAATTTATTGAATACCGTACTGAAAGTGAAAGAACAGAATGGTGGTCTGAGTACAGAATAGTTGTAAATGTATTGCCTGTTTGCCTTCATGATCTTGTGGCCAGCTGGGAGCTGTGGCCCCTGCCCAGCATCACAAGAGAGTATGTACCACATATCATGAGCCCAGGAAAAGTTCAAAAGTAAAAAATTCAAAGTACGGTTTCTACTCAGTGTGTGTGGATTTCACACCATTGTGAAGTTGAAAAATCATAAGTTGGGGACCTTCTGTATATTTACACATGTGTAAAATGAGAAAATGCTTATGAGATTTCTTTGTAATTTGGAAAGTGCTTTCCAAATTCAAAATAATTTTTTAATTATAATGGTTAGTCGGTGTCATAAATCTTTGTGCTTCACCAGAAAGTTGGCTAAATTGTGATTCCTTAGTGGCCTGGCATAGTTACAGCTATAATGAACTTTAGGCTCTCCTAGTAGGGAAGTGCCTTAATTCCTTTGGGGTACTATAACAAAATGCCATACACTGGCTGGCTTAAACAACAAACATTTATTTCTTAAAGTTCTGGAGGCCAATTCCATGTCTGATAAGGGCCTGATTTCAGGAGGGCTGTCTTCACTGTGTTCTCACAGGGTAGAAGGAGCAAGGATCTCTTACAGGCCTTTTTCATAAGGGCACTAATTGCATTTATGAGGAGTCACCCTCAAGACCTAATCACCTCCCAAGACTCCTCATCCAAACACCATCATTTTAGGCATTAGGGTTCAACAAATGAATTTTAGAAGACACAAATAACCAATGCATCACAGGAAGACTTACTAAAGACCATATTTGTTCCTTCCTTTCCCAAGAATTGGAAGAAGTTCTGATCTCATGAAATAGAATCACTGAAATTTCTACTTCATTTCATCTTCCCATTGATCCATGGTACCTCAGTTCCAGAGTGAGACATGGCAAGCAAATGGAAATATCAAATGGATAACCTCCTGTAGAATCAGCGTTGAAAGGACAGGTAAACATGTCTCCCAATCAGGTCAGTAAAGGAGAGGAAATGCAAGTTTCTTGAAAGAGCACTGCCAATCCATCTGGTCCCACATGTCCACCTCACCTGAGCCTCCCATCAGGCACAGCAAAGACTTTACAGGTGCCTCCATGGGTCTTGCAGGGCTCGGGGGAGGTGGATGGGAAGCAGCTGTCCCTCCTCTACTGAGACTCCCATCCCTTCCAGGAACACAGGGACTAGCACACTTGTGTGCATCATTAACAAATCTTAGACACCTAATATTGGTCCAGGTGATTCTCAAGGTGAAAGGAATCACCTATATCCCTTGCACACATCTCAGATCTGTGTGTAGCAAGGGCCTGCACAGGTAGTAGGAATTGTTCAATAGATTTAGTTATTCTATTCTTGAAGAAGCCAAAAATTCAGAAAGAACATCGAAGGGGCCAAAAGGGAGGATTTTCTTTTTTCCAAGACTAGCTAAGAAGAAAAGTGAAGCCAAGCCTACACCAGCTCAGCAGTGAGGTGCACTCTAATGATTTGAATGGGAAGAGATGTACCAATGCCAGGAACATAAAACAGACAGAATTAATTCAAAGATTTGAGACAAGGATGTGATTTGGCTAAATATTATTTCTGCCTTTCTCTCCTTCCAACCCACTTTAATTCAAGCAGCTCACATCTGGTATTTTATGTGAAGTCAAGGGAAAAACCTCTGTGAACCGATGCTGAGCAGCACTAGGCTGGGAACTTGGCCTGTGAGCTCATGGGGCTGGAGAAACATCACACAGCAGACCCACCTGCCAATCTCCAGGTTTCAGAGTGCAGGCTTTGTACAAGCACCTTCATTTCAGTTAGAAGTAATAGAGGAAGGAAAGGTAAAATAGATAAGATACAGTCAACTAGAAGTAAAAATCATGCTGAACCCACTCTAAACCACTCTAAACCATAAGTGGGACATAATTTTCCCAGAAAAATCTTAATCTTCAATTGTGTGTGTATTCTAAATCAAAATATGTAAATTCCTCCACTTGGAAGAAGATTTTCTTAACATGAAAAGAATACAATGACCTCATTGCTCTGCTGTGATATCCAGCTCATCTATAAATAGCAAATTAAGATGCTACTTTCTATATTCTTTTAGAATATCCCTTAGTTTTGAACTCAAAGTTATTAGTTTGTTAAAAAGTTGAATTTTTTAAGTCATAAAACTTTCAAGTTTTTAATCACAATATTAGACTTGAGATATTCTACATACTGCCTAAGTCTGTAGGTCAAAAATAATAAATAAATAAAACCACTGTGAAGCTTGGCCCACTGTACTCAGGACATATGTGTTAAAAGGAGTTCCGATGGCCTGTACTGTCAGCCTGATCTCTCCTCCATGATAGAGGTGAGTAACCCCACCAGGAACATATTCAGTTCTTCTGAACCTCATTCAAACAGTGGGAATAACATCCGACTTATAGGGTTATTGTGAAGATGGTGATAATAAAAGGGTCTAGAACTAGCATAATGCTGGCACAGTACGGGTGCTCGACAAATAATAGTGTCCTTTGCTTTCTTATGGCACCATGGGTCTCCTCTAATGTGCAAAGCTGTCAAGCTAACAAAATAACTGAGAAAAAGGACTATACTCCCAATAACATTTAAAAAAATCTGGGTGCATAATTTGAAAAATGAGATTGATGCACAGTCATCCCCCAGTAACTAAAAGGAGCATTTCTCACCTAGGAAATACCAGCTCTACTAATCTTGCTCAGAAGAATTCCTGCCAATATCTTGTATTTCTCTGTCCAAGTTTTATTCCCATTTATAAATGAATATTTCAAGGTGATTTATCAGAAGCTCCTTAATGCTGATCTGATAATATAGGCACCATAAATTTGTAAGGACTCCTGGGATATTTCCCAGTTTAGCCTGGTTTCTAGTGGAGATCCCTTTGTGTGTTAGCTCTCATTATTTTGCTCAGTTCTGAGGGATCAGTTGGAGCTTCAGTTCTTATTGTTTATATTCCTCTTAGAGGAGCTCTGAGATATGCCAGACTGCTGCTCTCTGCTTTCCCAAATTTCAAAAATATGCCACAGAATTTTTACTCTCTTCAGGATATCAGTGTTGTATACACATCTGGGCAAGTTTGGGGAAACATCTCGTATTTTGCATCAGGGTGCTTTTCTATAAACAGGGGGTCATCTGTTCTCATTTCCCCCCATAGCCTGAACAGTATGTAGAGTTGTTGCCAAAAATGGGCAGAGGTTTCTGTGATCAGGGGACTAGTCAAGGTGTGGGCTGGGAGGTGAGGAAACATGGATCAAACTTGAAGAATGGGCAGGAGAATAAATATGAAGGTGAATTAAATTAGGTGCATATATTTGGTGTGCCAGGGGTAAGAAGCATTGCAGTAAATGCAGGGCCAGGTGAAGGGGTTGCAGAGGGAGCAAGTAAGCACAAAGGGTAACATGAGGAGTATTAAATTGCATAATGCATTGGTCAGGTGATTCACACAGATAAAGGATATATATCCACAAACAAGGGATATATATTGTGGTATTTCTTCATGAAAAGCAAGTTACCAGTGAAACACATCTCCCTAAAGATGCCAACAATGGCTGGACAATCTGCAAAATTACAGACCAAAATACAGACATGCATGCCTCCTATTCATCACAAATTCAATCTCATAAGATGCACCTTTATGTTTTACCTTCATGTTCCACTAAAACTTTGGAGTCTTTAGAAGTTTTCAATTCTTAGAGTATGAAAAATATTTTTTTCTTTGAAAACTTACAATACACAAAAAGACATTCACTTTAGCACTTGTCTTGCATCCTATTTACTAATGACAGAAAAGCAGCCAGATATTACTGAAAATATGACCATGACCTTAACTGAATTAAATCAGCATAATTCAACAACATAGAATATATACCCTGTGGCTACAAACATGAGCATCTTTCTTTACAGCTCCATTAGTTTGCCCCTGAGCTTCAGCCCTTTGAAAATGTCAGTACACATAGGTTTTGGAGATAGTCAAATCCTTATCCTTGGTTCGTTAATATGATTGCAGTCACTGAATTGGTTTGAATTCACATCCAAGGGCACTATGCACCAGCACACTTTCCAAGGATGAAGACAGAAATAGAGATGAGATGGAGATAGAGATAGAAATTGTAGATAGATTATATTGATAAACTATTATAGATAAATGCAATATAATTCTTATATCATCTCACACACCTATCACAGCAAAGGATGCTTTTTAAACAAGACCATGAATAGCTCATTAATGAAATGTTTTTGGTATTCTCCTAAAGAAAGCATTCCTCAAACCACTTTTAATTGCACTGTAACCTATACAGTATATGTGGTTGATTCTATTCTAGACTCGGTATTTGTTTGGGGTTACCTTTAGAAAATAAAATTGCTGAAAGGTGATTGTTAAGCCCTAACATCAAGTGTAAACTCTCAGAGCTTGAAAGAGCAGATGCAGGTTTTCATTCTTTTCATGGATATAAAAGCTGCAGAGTACTATACACGACTTTGTTCAGTGTTAATTGCATAGAACAAAAACAGGGGGGAAACATCTGAACAGGCTATGAAAAAAAGGAGAGACCAAAATGTCAACTCAGAAGGAAAAAGGGAAATTAAATACTTCAAAAAGATATATATGATAGAAAATTGAGAAATCGAAACTAAAATGTACAAGAAAAAAGATCATTTTTCCTGTCACTTTAAACATTCTTTTGTTCTGACACATCTACCATGCTATCAATGCTATCTTGCTATATTTAAATTTTCAAGTACACTGAAGCTTGAGAGTTGATTGTTTAAAAATGAAAGAAAAGTTAAGCAAAATGACCAAACATTGAAAAGAGATTTCAGTTCAATTTAGAATAGAACCTAATTCATTCCTGCTGATTTTTCCATTCATGTTGGCAAGGTTAATTTGTGTCCTACATTATTTCACTCTTTCTACTCATTACTTTTGCAAGGAAATAAAAATAAATTCAATCTCACTTTAAAGAGTGATAATTATGTTACCACTGCTTATGTGAAAGATCTTAGTAACTCCCTCCTGCCTGAGACTTTTTGAGTTATGGGTCTTTTACCTTCCTAACAGAAATATAATAACCATACTTCACAGGTGAGGCATCCTGAGGTTGTAAATGGGAAGATGAAGTTCCAGCTCCTCTTGGCAAAACAGCCTCCACTGGAGGGTGGAAGAATCAGATCTGAATCGTTCAAGGTGCTGATTCCTTAGGTAGATATTCTTTGTCCCACATAGCTGTTTGGGGATTAAGAAACCCAAGAATCTTATGAGCATGGAAAACACACACACATACACACACATACATGTGTATATATAACATCTACTTTATATATTATAATTTATATATGTATGCATATATAAATACATTTATGTGCATTTATGTGTGTGTGTGTGTTTCAGTCATGGATGAAGAGTAGCCCTGGCTTGCTGCAACTAGAGAAAGCCCATGCACAGCAATGAAGACCCAATATAGACATACATACATACATACATATATACATAAGTAAATTAAATAAATAAATAAATAAATTTATAAAAAAAAGAATGCTTGAAAAACACTGTCAATTAACTTGACCTAATAGCTCCACCTAACAGCAGAAGAATATAGAGTCCTTTAATACACATGGAATATTTACCAAGCTATACAACTCTCTGGGCCATAAAACAGGTCTAAGTAACTTAAAAAGTGTGCAAACCACTTATGTTCCTTGATGACAATAGAACTAAATTAGAAATCAATATCAAATAAAAATGTGGCCAATCCCTAAATATTTAGAATTGAAATAATACGTTTCTAAATAACCAATGGGTAAAAAGTAAAATTACAAAAATGAAATAAATTTATAAAGTATTTTGAATGAAATTCAAATGAAAGCATAACATATCAAAATCTGAGTGTGCAACAAAAGTAGTACTTAAATGGCAATAATAACATTTATTTAATAGCACTGAGTAAACCATATTACAATAGAAAACAGGTCTCATATCAATAACCTTAATTCTCACCTTAAAAAACTCAAAACAGAGCAAATTAAAATAAGGAAAGAAAAAGGAAAAATAAAGATTAGAGCAGAAATTAATGAAATAAAAAACAGAAAACCAACAAAAATAGCAAAATACGGTTATTTGAGATCCATGAAATTTATATATACCTAAACAGACTGATCAGAAATAAAAAAATATGATGCTCAACAGACTCCCTCTTGCAAGAGCACCAGAATCACAACTAATTGCTAAACAATCATCAACAGGAAGACACTGAAACTCACCAAAAATGATACCCCACATCCAAAGACAAAGGAGAAGGTACAATGAGACAGTAGGAAGGGTGCAATCACAATAAAATCAAATCCCATAACTGCTGGGTGGGTGACACAAACTGGAAAACACTTATACCACAGAAGTCCACCCACTGGAGTGAAGGTCCTGAGTCCCATGTCAGGCATCTCAACCTGGGGGTCCAGCAATGGGAGAAGGAATTCCTAGAGAACCAGACTTTGAAGGCTAGCAGGATTTGACTGCAGGACTTTGGCAGGACTGGGGGAACAGAGGCTCCACACTTGGAGGGCACACACAAAGTAGTGTGTGCATTGGGACCGAGGGGAAGGAGCAGTGACCCCATAGGAGACTGAACCAGACCTACCTGCTACTGTTGGAGGGTATCCTGCAGAGGCAGGGGTTGGCTGTGTCTCACTGTGAGGACAAGGAAACTGGCAGCAGAAGTTCTGGGAAGTACTTCTTGGTATGAGCCCTTCCAGAGTCCACCATTAGCCCCACCAAAGAGCCTGGGTAGGCTCCAGTGTTGGGTCGCCTCAGGCCAAACCACCAACTGGGAGGGAACCCAGCCCAACCCATCAGCAGACAAGTGAATTAAAATCTTCCTGAGCTCTGCCCACCAGAACAACAGCCAGCTCTACCCACCACCAATGCCTCCCATCAGGAAACTTGCACAAGCCTCTTAGATAGCCTCATCCAACAGAGGGCAGAAAACAGAAGCAAGAACTACAATCTTACAGCCTGTGGAACAAAAAACACATTCACAGAAAGATAGACAAGATGAAAAGGCAGAAGGCTATGTACTAGATGAAGAAACAAGATAAAACCCCAGAAAATAAATAAATAAATAAATGAAGTGGAGATAGGCAAGCTTCCAGAAAAAGAATTCAAAATAATGATAATGAAGATGATCTGGGCCTCAGAAAAAGAATGGAGGCAAAGATCGAGAAGATGCAAGAAAGGATTAACAAAGACCTAGAAGAATTAAAGAACAAACAAACAGAGATGAACAATACAATAACTGAAATGAAAAATACACTAGAAGGAATCAATAACAGAATAACTGAGGCAGAAGAACGGATAAGTGACCTGGAAGACAGAATGGCGGAATTCACTGCTGCGGTACAGAATAAAGAAAAAATAATGAAAAGAAATGAAGACAGCCTAAGAGATCTCTGGGACAACATTAAACACACCAACATTCTCATTATAGGGGTCCCAGAAGGAGAAGAGACAGAGAAAGGACCAAAGAAAATATTTGAAGAGATTATAGTCAAAAACTTCCCTAATCTGGGAAAGGAAATAGCCACCCTAGTCCAGGAAGCACAGAGAGTCCCATACCGGAAAAACCCAAGGAGAAACATGCCAAGACACATAGTAATCAAATTGGCAAAAATTAAAGAAAAAGAAAAATTTTTGAAAGTAGCAAGGACAAAAGGACAAATAACATACAAGGGAACTCCCATAAGGTTAACAGTTGACTTCTCAGCAGAAACTCTACAAGCCAGAAGGGAGTGGCATGACATATTTAAAGTGATGAAAGGGAAGAACCTACAACCAAGATTACTCTACCCAACAAGGATTTCATTCAGATTCAACAAAGAAATCAAAAGCTTTACAGACAAGCAAAAGCTAAAAGAATTCAGCACTACCAAACCAGCTCTACAACAAAAGCTAAAGGAAGTTCTCAAAGTGGGAAAATAAAAGGGAAGAAAAGGACCTACAAAAACAAACCCATAACAATTAAGAAAATAATAATAGGAACATACATATCGATAATTACCTTAAACGTGAATGGATTAAATGCTCCAACCAAAAGACACAGGCTCGCTGAATGGATACAAAAACAAGATGCATATATATGCTGTCTACAAGAGACCCACTTCAGACCTAGGGACACATAAAGGCTGAAAGTGAGGGGATGGAAAAAGATATTCTACGCAAATGGAAATCAAAAGAGAGCAGGAGTAGCAATACTCATATCAGATAACATAGACTTTAAAATAAAGAATGCTACACAAGACAAGGAAGGACAGTACATAATGATCAAGGGATCAATCCAAGAAGAAGATATAACAATTATAAATATATATGCACCCAACATAAGAGCACCTCAATACATAAGGCAACTGCTAACAGCTCTACAAGAGGAAATTGGGCTTCCCTGGTGACGCAGCAGTTGAGAGTCCACCTGCTGATGCAGGGGACACGGGTTCGTGCCCGGTCCGGGAGGATCCCACATGCCGCGGAGCAGCTGGGCCCGTGAGCCATGGCCGCTGAGCCTGCTCGTCTGGAACCTGTGCTCCGCAATGGAGCACAACAGTGAGAGGCCCGCATACCGAAAAAAAAAAAAAAAAAAGAGGAAATTGATAGTAACACAATAATAGTGGGGGACTTTTACACCTCACTTACACAAATGGACAGATCATCCAAACAGAAAATTAATAAGGAAACACAAGCTATAAATGACACAATAGACCAGATAGATTTAATTGATATTTATAGGACATTCCATCCAAAAACAGCAGATTACACTTTGTTCTCAAGTGTTCACGGAACATTCTCCAGGATAGAACACATGTTGGGTCACAAATCAAGCCTCAGTAAATTTCAGAAAATTGAAATCACATGAAGCATCTTTTCTGACCACAATGTTATGAGATTAGAAATGAATTACAGGGGAAAAGACATAAAAAAATACAAACACATGGAGGCTAAACAATACATTACTAAATAACCAAGAGATCACTGAAGAAATCAAAGAAGAAATAAAAAATAATACCTAGATACAAATGACAATGAAAACACGATGATCCAAAACCTACGGGATGCAGCAAAAGCATTTCTAAGACTGAAGTTTATACCAATGCAATCCTAACTCAAGAAACAAGAAAAATCTCAAATAAACAATCTAAATTTACACCTGAAAGAACTAGAGAAAGAAGAACAAACAAAACCCCAAGTTATTAAAAGGAAAGAAATCATAAAGATCAGAGCAGAAATAAATGAAATAGAAACAAAGAAAACAATTGCAAAGATCAAAATAATGAAATGCTGGTTCCTTGAAAAGACAAACAAAATTGATAAACCATTATGCAGACTCATCAAGAAAAAGACACAGAGGACTCAAATCAATAAAATTAGAAATGAAAAAGGAGGAGTTACAACAGACATGGCATGAATACAAAGCATCCTAAGAGACTACTACAAGCAACGCTATGCCAATAAAATGGACAACTTGGAAGAAATGGACAAATCCTTAGAAAGGTACAACCTTCCAAGACTGAACCAGGAAGAAATAGAAAATATGAACAGACCAATCACAAGTAATGAAATTGAAGCTGTGATTAAAAATCTTCCAACAAACAAAAGTCCAGGACCAGATGGCTTCACAGGTGAATTCTATCAAACTTTTAGAGAAGAGCTAACACCCATCCTCTCAAACTCTTCCAAAAAATTGCAGAGGAAGGAACACTCCCAAATTCGTTCTAAAAACCAGACAATGATACTAAGAATAAAATAAAATACAAAATAAAATTACAAACCAATAACACTGATGAATATAGAGGCAAAAATCCTCAACAGTATACTAGCAAACAGAATCCAACAACACACTAAAAGGATCATACACCATCATCAAGGTGGATTTATCCCAGGGATGCAAGGATTCTTCAACATACACAAATCAATCAATGTGATAAACTATATCAAAAAATTGAAGAAGAAAAACCATATGATCATCTCAATAGATGCAGAAAAAGCTTTTGACAAAGTTCAACACCCATTTATGATAAAAACTCTCTAGAAAGTGGGCATAGAGGGAACCTATGTCAACTTAATAAAGGCCATATATGACAAACCCACAGCAAACATCATTCCCAATGGTGAAAAACTGAAAGCATTTCCTCTAAGGTCAGGAACAAGACAAGGAAGTCCACTCTCACCACTATTATGCAACATAGTTTTGGAAGTCCTAGCCATGGTAATCAGAGGAGAAAAAGAAATAAAAGGAATACAGATTGGAAAAGAAGAAGTAAAACTGTCACTGTTTGCAGATGACATGATACTATACATAGAAAATCCTAAAGATGCCACCAGAAAACTACTAGAGCTAATCAATGAATTCAATAGAGTTGCAGGAATCAAAATTAATGCACAGAAATCTCTTGCATTCCTATACACTAACGATGAAAAATCTGAAAGAGAAATTAAGGAAACACTCCCATTTACCATTGCAACAAAAGGAATAAAATACCTAGGAAGAAACCTACCTAGGGAGACAAAAAACCTGTATGCAGAAAAGTATAAGACACTGTTGAAAGAAATTAAAGATGATACCAACAGATGGAGAGATATACCATGTTATTGGATTGGAAGAATCAATATTGTGAAAATGACTATACATACCCAAAGCAATCTACAAATTCAATGCAATCCCTATCAAATTATCAATGACATTTTTTACAGAACTAAAACAAAAAAATCTTAAAATTTGTATGGAGACACAAAAGACCCCAAGTAGCCAAAGCATTCTTGAGGCAAAAAAACAGAGCTGGAGGAGTCAGACTCCCTGACTTCAGACTATACTACAAAGCTACAGTAATTAAGATATGATACTGGCACAAAAACAGAAATATAGATCAATGGAACAGGATAGAAAGCCCAGAGATAAACCCACGCACCTATGGGCAACTAATCTGTGAAAAAGGAGGCAAAGATATACAATGGAGAAAAGACAGTCTCTTCAATAAGTGGTGCTGGGAAATTGGACAGCTACATGTAAAAGAATGAAATTAGGACACTCCCTAACACCATACACAAAAATAAACTCTAAATGGATTCGAGACCTAACTATAAGGTCAGACACCATAAAACACTTAGAGGAAAACATAAGAAGAACACTTTTTGACATAAATCACAGCAAGATCCTTTCTGACCCACCTCCTAGAGTAATGGAAATAAAAACAAAAATAAACAAATGGGACCTAATGAAACTTCAAAGCTTTTGCACTGCAAAGGAAACGATAAACAAGACCAAAAGACAACCCTCAGAATGGGAGAAAATATTTGCAAATGAAGCAACTGACAAAGGCTTAATCTCCAAAATTTACAAGCAGCTCATGCAGCTCAATAGCAAAAAAACAAACAACCCAATCCAAAAATGGGCAGAAGACCTAAACAGACATTTCTCCAAAGAAGATATACAGACTGCCAACAAACACATGAAAGAATGCTCAACATCATTAATCATTAGAGAAATGCAAATCAAAACTACAATGAGATATCATCTCACACCAGTCAGAATGGCCATCATCAAAAAATCTAGAAACAATAAATGCTGGAGAGGGTGTGGAGAAAAGGGAACACTCTTGCACTGCTGGTGGGAATGTGAATTGGTTCAGCCACTATGGAGAACAGTATGGAGGTTCCTTAAAAAACTACACGTAGAACTACCATATGACCCAGCAATCCCACTACTGGGCATATACCCTGAGAAAACCAAAATTCAAAAAGAGTCATGTACCAAAATGTTCATTACAGCTCTATTTACAATAGCCCGGAGATGGAAACAACCTATGTGCCCATCATTGGATGAATGGATAAAGAAGATGTGGCACATATATACAATGGAATATTACTCAGCCATAAAAATAAATGAAATTGAGCTATTTATAATGAGGTGGATAGACCTAGAGTCTGTCATACAGAGTGAAGTAAGTCAGAAAGAAAAAGACAAATACTGTATGCTAACACATATATATATGGAATTTAAGAAAAAAAATATGTCATGAAGAACCTAGGGATAAGACTGGAATAAAGACACAGACCTACTGGAGAACAGACTTGAGGATATGGGGAGGGGGAAGGGTGAGCTGTGACAGGGCGAGAGAGAGTCATGGACATATACACACTAACAAACGTAAGGTAGATAGCTAGTGGGAAGCAGCCACATGGCACAGGGATATCGGCTCGGTGCTTTGTGACCGCCTGGAGGGGTGGGATAGGGAGGGTGGGAGGGAGGGAGACGCAAGATGGAAGAGATATGGGAACATATGTATATGTATAACTGATTCACTTTGTTATAAAGCAGAAACTAACACACCATTGTAAAGCAATTATACCCCAAAAAAGATGTTAAAGAAAAAAAACACAATAGTTTCAAACAGTATCAAATTTATAGGGATAAATCTGACAAAGATGTACAAAACTTATGTAGTGAAAACTACAAAACATTCCTCAGAGAAATCAAAGAACACACTTTAAAATAGAGAGATAAACCATGTTCATGGATCAGAAGATTAATTATGGTTATTATTTTTCCCCATTTGATCTATAGATTCAATGCAATCTCAATCAAAATTGAGCAGCCTCTTCTTCAGGAATTGACATGCTGATTCTAAAACTCATATGTAATGATAAAGGACTTGAAATAGCCAAATCATCTTTGAAGGAGAGAATAACAAAATTCTGTGAAAAAGAACAGGTTTTTCAAAGATGTTTCAATGAAGAAAAGATAGTCTTTCCAACAAATGTGGGTGAAACAATTGGATAATCATATGCCAAAAAAAAAAAAAAAGGAAAAAGAACTTTGATCTATACAAAAATTAACCGTCAAACTGTGTCATATGCCTGATTGTAAAACCTAAAGCTGTAAAATGTCCAATAGAGCAAATAGCAGGAAATTTTTGAGACTTTTTGTTAAGCAAAGTTTTCTTTCAACATCAAAAGCACAATCCATAAAATTAGAAAATAATAAAATTAATAATTTGATTTCTCTAAATTAAGAAGTTTCTCTCTTTGAAAGGCACTGCCAAGAAAAAGAAAAGATAAACCACAGACTGGCAGAAAATATTTGCAAACACATATGTGATGAAGGACTAGTAATCGCAAACTCAATAATATTTAAAAAATCTATAAAAATAAACAAAAGCAAAAGATTTGAATAGATACTTTGTAAGGAGAATATACAGATAATAATAAATACATGAAAAAATTCCTAACATCACTGCAGCACCAAGCCATATTGGAATCTGAAACAGAAGGAAAAGTCAGTAATATTAATGCTGTCTTTATTTAAATTTTTGATACTGTGTTCACTATGGGTATTTTTCAGTATTTTTCTATTTTTTAAATATTATTTATTTTGATTACTGAGTTTCTTGGCATCCCCTCAAATTTTGTGCCCAGGATGAGTGTCTCACTCATTTTATCATATTATTGACTCTGCTTCATATCATTAGTAATTAATAAAAGGAAATTAAAATCATCACTTATACACCTATTAGAATGTCTAAGATTAAAATACGATTGATCATTCCTAGTGTTGGTGAGGATGTGGAATCCCTGAAACTCTCATACACTGGAGGTGGGAATGTAAATAGTACAACCACTTTGAAAAGCATACTCCTACCATATGACAAAGTCATTCCACTCTTAGATATTTATGCAAGAGAAATGAAAGCATATCTCCACAGAAAGGCTTGTACACAAATGTTAATAGCTTTATTTGTAATAGCCAAAAACTAGAAACAATCCAAATGTGCATTAATGGTTAAAACAGATTAACACGTTATAGTGTATTCATACCATGGAATACTAATCAGCAATAAAAAGGAATGAGCTACTGATAGATGCAAAAACATGGATAAGCCTCAAAATAATTATGCTTTATGAAAGAAACCAGAAAAAAAGAGAGTGCCTACTATATGATACCGTTTACATAAAATATTAGAAAATGCCAACTAGTTTATAGTGATAGAAACTGAAACAGTGATTTCCAGTGGCCAGGCAGGGGTAGTTACAGGGAGTAGAGGCAAGATGGGATTACATGGGGCACAAAGACATTTTGAGAGGGAATTATATAAGCACTATCTTGATTGTGGTAATGGTTTTACAGGCCAGTGCATCCGCCAAAACTTATGGAATTGGACATTTAAAATTTGTACAATTTACTGTAGGTCAATTATACTTCAATAAAGCTGATTAAGAAATATATGGTTGTAAAAAAAGAAGTCATGTCAATCTATTACTTGATAGATATCACTTAAAAATGCCAAGGGAGGGGGCTTCCCTGGTGGCGCAGTGGTTGAGAGTCCGCCTGCTGATGCAGGGGACGCGGGTTCGTGCCCTGGTCTGGGAGGATCACACGTGCCGCGGAGCGGCTGGGTCCGTGGGCCATGGCTGCTGAGCCTGCGCGGCGGGAGCCTGTGCTCCGCAACGGGAGAGGCCACGGCAGTGAGAGGCCCGCGTACCGCAAACCCCCGTCCCCCCCCAAAAAATGCGAAGGGAAATGGCTGGAAGAATCCAGCATTTGTCCCTGGGGAGTACTGGAGACCAGGAAAAAAGACTGCTACTTTTTGTTATAAGCCTTTTATATCTTTTGATTTCAAAACTACATATAGTGCATTGTTTTGATAAAAATTAAAATCACTATTAAAAAGGGAAAAAGCAGGAGGAATTTTGATGAATGCAAAGGTTAAAAAAACACAGGAATGTCCATAATAATACTAATAAATAGTGGATAGCAGTGTGGAAAAGACGTTAAACTACATTATTTTATTCTCAGGGCCACTGATTATTGCCCCTGTTGCTTATCTGGAATTCTCTAGATGTTAAAGAAATATTATCCTTGTCTTCCCAAAAATAATATTTCCTGAAATATTAAGAAACTGCCACCATCTCTCCAAGAACTTACAATCTCTTGTTGGAAAGCCACGTTTTTATGCTTCCTGAGAGGTCCCTAAATATAAGAACTACTTTATCACTTTACTTCTTTAGATCACACATTTTCTTATATATTAGAAGACAGAAGGAATTTCACTATGGAGAAAAATGATAGTATGTTGTGATAACTATATAAGCCAGGTTCAGAACAGTCATTAGCAGTGACCTCTAAAACCTGGCTTGTCACCTTCATGTACCAGAGTGCCGTGTAATCAAGGGCAATTCATTTAGTTTCTTTGAGCCGTACTTTCTCAAATACAAAGTTAGGAAGCTAGACTATAGTAGTTCTCCAAATCTCCTGGCTCTAGATATATTTAGTTCTATGAAATGATGGCTAAATGCTGTATTTTATTGAACCGAAAATGCCATTGATTGTAAGATGTACTATTATTTAATAATATATCTTTAATAGTACATAATTATTTAATGATTTCTAGCAAGCATGCCTCTTACATATACTAAGGTATTAACATTTAAATATACAATTTCTATTTCTCTCATCATACTGATATCATACCTTCTCTCAAGAGTCAGCTATCTCTAATGGAAAAATTGCCACTTGATTCCTGCTTCCCAGTGGCCTCTGTTTTTGGTCTGGTCAGATGGATTTAATCATATCTTATTACTTGAATGGGTGTTGGTTCCCCTCAGGAGAAAATATGACCTGTCTCCTCCAAGAATTAGAAAAGCAAAGCGTTGCAGGGTCATTAGTACTATTATTGGGGAAGGGGAGGCGGTAAATAGGAAATAAATAGACATGGGTCCTCATGACTTTTACTGAAAATAGATAGGCAGGAAAAATACCCAGCTGATCAGTAAGAAAATATGTATTTACTTTTGCTTGGTCAAGCTTGGGAATGAGTACAGAAGCAAGCTAGCTCTGGGACCAATTTCTTTCTGCCCTTGCTGCCCTGCAAATGACATTCTTACCAGACCATTAAGAATACTGTTATAACTTCTAGTGAGACCACCTGCTAGGTCTCAGTAGTGGGACGATTACATCTATCGGAAATAATGACCCATAACTAGAATAAAACACATTAATAACATCACATTTACCCAACATAATGCATTTCACCATTTTATATTACAGAGACCAAGTTAATCAGTAAAAGCATTCCCAAAAAACGGGAGCAACTAACAGGCACAGAGTAGATAATGAATATAAAAGCAGAATGTGCAGGCTCGGTTTTTTCTTTTTTTTTCCTTTAAAACTGAGAAGATATATAATGGGCAGTAATAGTTGGAGCACTAGTTTGGGAATGGGTGATTCTACCTTCCGTCTGTGGGCTCATCTGCTAAAAGGCAGAGCAGAAGTGACTTCCTCTGGACATAAGAGAAAACCTGAGGTTGTGAGGTTTGATGGAAAGAGCTCCAGATTAGGATTAGAAGAGCAGCTGTGCTGTTAATGAGCTGTGTGACCTTGAGCAACTCACTTCACCTCTCTGAGCTTCAATTTCTTATCTGCAAAATGAACAGCTTAGACTAGGTGATTTCTGAAATCCCCTCCAATTCTCATATCTTGTGATTTGAAGCAGAATGTCAACCTGACATGGGGATGCTGTGAAAAGTAATAAAAAGGCCTATAAAATTTTGGAGCTCCGTGATCTTCAGAACTGCAGGCAGAAAGGATCAGATTGCAATGGCATTTCAGAGACTGCTTTGACACGATGGATGGAGGCCCAGGTAAAACTCAGGAACTTTAGAGAATGCAGCATCAGGACCAAAATAACATAAGGCTGTGGTTCTTCGATTATTTTCTGTCTTGGGCAAATGCTTAGGTTGACTATAATTTATTTCAGGAATTTCAATACCTATAGCAACAGGAAAAAAACTAGTCATAAATAAGGCAGGTTAGACAAGATAAATAAACCCTAATTCTTAAGATATATAACACACCTAAAAGTTCAACCTTACAGTTCAGTCGTTTTAGAAGTTAAGGAAACATGAGAGTAGAAAATTAGTTAAATGTCTTAGAGTTTTCAAAGTCTCATAATTTTTGGCTTTTTTTTTCCATGACTGAGCACTTTTGTTTGAGAAAACACATTTCCTAACACCACCACATCATTTCCACGTGACTAGAAACAATCATAGGAAAATATTTATAATAAAACACGAAATAATGAAACATGAAGCTCCAAAAATCTTGAGACCAATGCCATGGTATGTATCTTACCTCCTACACCCTGGTTTGCAGATGCTCCATTCTTATGACTCTTGTCAGTATTTTGGAAGAAAAAAACCTACAGTGACCTTTTCATTTTAATCAAGACACAAAGTATCGAGTTGATTTTAGGGAAAAAGCAGAAGTGGGTACAGTACCTGCTGGCATTTTGCATGCAGAACCCCACTGACACCTGTACACCAAACCCTCTGGGACATGAAAACTCTAATCTTGCTACATAATGCTGTTCCATTTTAGCCTCACATTATTACTTGAATTGAATTTTAAATTAGTCTACTTACAGAACAAATTACCAAAAGTTTAATTTTCCTTTTCCACAAATCCCACTGCAAGTACCAGCCACCTGAAGTGAAGAGAGTTGTAGGTTTTGTCCAAATGCAGGTAAATATCAAAACCAACTAATTCTCTTGCAAAATAAATATGCAACCCATTTATACTAACAATCTTTGGTCAAGCCAGATTTTAACCAAACATAATCAGAAATGGTCCTTTAGTCGAACTTTCTTCTTTTTACTCCTAAGTAAAATACAGAAAATAATGGAAAGGCTGTTAGCTTCTTGTAATGAAGGCAAAAGTGATTGAAAAAAAAGATGTAAAAATTGATGATACCTGGCTGACATTACTTAAATAGACAATGGCTCTATCAATAAAAAGAAGCCTTAAGAAATGTGTTTCATGACAGAAATATATTAACCACTTTTCATCATCTGGAACCTTTGTAAATCAATAAGAGATATTTACTCTATCCTGCTGGGGTGGCTTTTTGTATTTCTAAGAGGATTTAATTCTGGTTGCCATAGTTATGACAGAGTTCTAGAATGAATTTTGTTTCATCATAATTGCTGCATGTTAGTATGTAAACAGCTGAACTCTACCTTCAACAGGCAGAACTCAATTGTGAATAAAGAAAATTCCTTATCATAAAGTGGTTGAACTAGAATTCAAAACATACCATTGAGCCCTTGCTCTCCTCAGAGAGTTAGCAAATACTTCTCAAACATTTTTAGCATAGTTATCTCTGAAAGACACATCAATAGTACAAGAAGAATGCAGAAGAAGATTTAAAATGTTTAAAGTGATGTGGAGATTTACAGAAGTTAAAATAATTTATTCTTGGTCTGTACCATAAGTCATAAGGAAAATTTTGACCTTGGGCTATTGATCTATCTTTTTACCAAATACCTGTCACTTCATGTAGATATTAAATTTGAAATGTGTTATTTCCCCACCAATTCAATGCCAATTGGTTCAATATCAGTTTATCCACTAAAAAAAGAAAAAGAAAAACAATCCAGGGAAATTACTCTTAAGCCTGATATGTTTTAGCATTAATTTCAAAGGCTACAACGTAAGAGAAGGAAAAGGAAAACATGTATCCTCTTGTTACTTCTTTGAGGTGCAAATATCCAGAAAATATGAAATCAAAAAGAATTGGGGCCATCTCCTTTCGGATCTGGGCTACTGCAGCGCTAGGGTGTCAGTTGGTCCCGGCCAGAACACTTCAGTTCTTCCCTGCAAGGATATATTTAATAACTGATTGGTGTGTTCCTTTAATACAAGAAAATGGAAATGGAACAGCCAGAGGAAAACTTTCCCAACACCAAAACCAATGGCAAATTTGGTAAACGCCCTGCTGAAGATATGGAACAGGAGCACGCTTTTAAAGATCTAGAAACACTGATGAGATGGTTGAATTACACATTCTGCTTCAGAGTAAGAATGCTGGGGCAGTGATTGGAAAAGGAGGCAAGAATATTAAGGCTCTCCGTACAGACCACAATGCCACACTGAGTATCAGTGCTGATATTGAAACAATTGGAGAAATTCTGAAGAAAATCATCCCTACCTTGAAAGAGGGCCTGCAGTTGCCATCACCCACTGCAACCAGCCAGCTTCCGCTGGAATCTGATGCTGTGGAATGCTTAAATTACCAACACTATAAAGGATGCGACTTTGCGAGTTGAGATTGTTGATTCATCAGAGTCTGGCTGGAGGAATTATTGGAGTCAAAGGTGCTAAAATCAAAGAACTTCGAGAGAACACTCAGACAACAGTCAAGCTTTTCCAGGAATGTGGTCCTCAATCCGCTGACAGAGTGGTTCTTATTGGAGGAAAACCTGATAGGGTTGTAGAGTGCATGAAGATCATCCTTGATCTTATATCAGAGTCTCCCATCGAAGGACGTGCTCAGCCTTATGATCCCAGTTTTTATGACGAAACCTATGATTACTGTGGTTTTACAATGATGTTTGATAACTGCTGTGGACGTCCCGTGGGATTTCCCATGCAGGGAAGAGGTGGTTTTGACAGAACGTCTCCTGGTCAGGGTGGGAGTCCCATGCTTCCATCCAGAAGAGATTGTGATGATAGGAGCCCTCGTCGAGGACCTCCTCCACCTCCTCCTGGACGAGGGGGCCGGGGTGGTGGCAGAGCTCAGAATCTTCCTCCTTCTCCACCACCACCACCTAGAGGAGGGGATCTAATGGCCTATGACAGAAGAGGAAGACCTGGAGACCATTATGATGGCATGGGTGGTTTCAGTGCTGATGAAACCTGCAACTCTGCAGTAGATACATGGAGCCCATCAGAGCCACAGATGGCTTATGAACCACAGAGTGGCTCTGGATATGATTATTCTTATGCAGGGGGTCGTGGCTCATATGGTGATCTTGGTGGACCTATTATTACTACACAAGCAACTGCTCCCAAAGATCTGGCTCGATCTATTACTGGCAAAGGTGGTCAGCAGATTAAACAAATCCGTCATGAGTCAGGAGCATCGATCAAAATTGATGAGCCTTTAGAAGGGTCCAAAGATTGGATCATTACCATTACAGGAACACAGGCCCAGATACAGAATGCACAGGATTTGCTGCAGAACAGTGTGAAGCAATATTCTGGAAAGTTTTTCTAAGACTAGTGAAGAACTGAAGGAGTCCTGCATCTTTTTTTTTTTTTTATCTGCTTCTGTTTAAAAAGCCAACATTCCTCTGCTTCATAGGTGTTCTGCATTTGAGGTGTAGTGAAATCTTTGCTGTCACCAGATATAATGTTTCAGTTCCTTACAAACAAGGTTGGGGGTTGGGGGAGGGTATGCAGAAACTAACATTGAAATTTTGCAACAGCAGCAGAGTGAGTGAATTTTAATTTTTGCTCATTGTTGGTGGTTTAAAAAACAAATCCCCCCATGTAATTATTGCAAACACTTTGCTTTGTGGTCACTGTAATATTTTGGGGGAGGGTGGGACAGGGAGGAAATGTAACGATAGTCCATATGTCCCTGGCATCTATTCGGAGCAGTGTGCAGAATGTAATGCTCTTTTGTAAGAAATGTTTTATGATTTTTAAAATAAATTTAGTGAACCTCAAAAAAAAAAAAAAGAATTGGATCCCACAAACAGGGAAAGAGGTGTTCTTATATGCCCTAAGAAAAACCCAAACACAATTTTCATAGACAAAAGCCCAACAATCTGCCAGTAGCAATTCAAATGTCAGTTCAGTTAAAAAGATAACCCTTTAAACTTTGAAAAACAACATACCTCTGTTAATCACAGAATCTTTTAAAATATGTATTTGTCTGGTAAAATTTGACAATGCTGCCTGTGAAATCCAAAAGGAGAACATGTCATGAGAATATGGAAGCACAAGAAACTTCAACTAAAATTGTCTTTTCCCATATGGCAACTTAAGACAAATAGCCCTAAGCATGTTATTTTGAGAGACACACAATTTTGAAATAACTGGATATACCTCAAGTTATTCTAGAAGTGAAAAGTAGAAAGAAGTTCTTTGGCTTATTCACCTTAGACTTTTCCTGTTTAGTTAGAGGTTGCATTCAATTACCTTCCATTTGAAACTCTTTTGATTCTATGTTTGTAGTATTTATTGTTTTGAGGGGGAACCATTTTCATATATATGTTAGATTTGAATCACGACCATTTGCATGACATTTTATTAAAATATATGGTTTGAA
Source organism: Stenella coeruleoalba (assembly GCF_951394435.1). Lineage (NCBI taxonomy): Eukaryota > Metazoa > Chordata > Mammalia > Artiodactyla > Delphinidae > Stenella > Stenella coeruleoalba. The sequence continues at coordinate 26,082,362 of NC_137164.1, read as the reverse complement.
CATGAATAAGACAGTGTGTTAATTATTCAAGAGATATGAAGATAAATAAGATAATTCTTACCCAACGGAACACATACTAGAAGAACTAAGTAGAAAAGTAGGGAGAAGTGTTAAGATAAATAATACTAGATAATTACATAATATGGGCTGTGTATGAATGGGATAAAAGAAGTAAGAGCAGAGAGTTGTGACAGTAAACCCAGCAAAGACATACGCCCTTCACTAGATCAGAAAAGGCTTCAAGGAGGCACTGGCATTTGAGTTGGACGCCATTAAAGGAAGTTCAACAGAGTAGCTTTAGTGAGGCATATTCTAATATTCTGAAAGGCAGGAAAATACTAGCAAAAATAAAAGTGATGACCAGGACAGGATATGTGAAAATTTTTTTCCAGAAGCTTGACAAACTTTTAATAGATGTTGGTATAAGCAAATGCAGACTAATTGAAGTACATGTTGTCATTTTTAAAAAGCCACACAATGGTTGTGAAAATTTTAAGTTACTTTTGTATATTGAGAGCAGGGATATTTCCATCATATGGTAGAGCCTAGAAAGAGATATTTTATTTCTTGAGTGATAGAAAGTAGCAGCTGGTGGGGCAAAGAATGGGCTGTAGAAAGAATACTTGCTCTGACTCTTACTAACCGGATGAAACTGGAAAAGGTACTTTACCTTCCATGACTGTTTTCTTAACTAAAGTAGGAATATTTACAGTGCCTACTTCCTAGGTTGTAATGAGTATTAAATGAATTATTAGGTATAAAACACTTGAACTAATGCATGGCAAATAGTAAGCACTCAGTGTTGTATTAGCTCATTTTCATTATGTGGATCAGAGATGAAACTACTTTCATATAGATTTAGGTATTTTTATTTTAATTTGCTTTAGAAAAGATCTGCTTTGGATCATTTAAGAACTTCAGCAATGGAGTGAAAACTAAAGTTAAACTAAACTTGCCAATTAAAGATAACTTTCTTTCAAAAGTCCTTCAAGATTCTTTCTCCTCTTGCAGCGGTTCTAGAATATAGCTACACTTTTCAGTCATACGAAGATTTCTTTAAAATACTAATGCCAGGATCCTACCTCCAGAGATTCTAATTTAATTGGCCTTGGCTGTAAGGAGTTTTAAAAGCTTCCCAGGTGATTTTAATGTACAGCCAATGTTGAGAACCACTGAGCCAATGGGTAAAACGTCTGCCAATTTGAAGTTCAAAATCCCTGTAAGTGCCGATTCATGCCTTCTTTTCAGGTATTTCTGTCCTCGCCTCTGTCCCCCTCACACTGGCACAGGGGGACAGTGTGAATCCTCACAGTGATGGGTCTCTGACTTGGGGCTTCACTAGTCTCCACTGTCATGGAGTGGGCCTACTTTTGTTCCTGGGAGGATTGCACTGCTGTCCACTGAAGAGTGGATCCGGGATGAGCACTAACTGCCTGCCCGGCTACCATCCCAGGTAACACTTGATCCCACCTGGCTTTGTAGGCACTTTGCTGGATGTGCTGCTGAAATCCACCCTCACACAGCTACCTCTGGCTATGAAGTCCTGTGCCCTGTAGCCTCTTCATCTTTACACCTAGGCTGCTGATGGTCACTGGTCCTCTGGAACCTCCCACTTTTCCCTCAACACCAGGTATGCTGGAATGTCCCATTCAAACCCAGTGCAGGCCATAGGGTTTGGGGTCCTTTTGCAGGTGAATCTATCTAGATATCATTTTCTCTCTGCTCTTGCTCTTCTGCTACTCCTGGACTACACTGGATGCAAAGGATTGTCTGGGACTCTGGTCAGATTTCCATCATCTTGTGGCTGAGACCTAGGAGAGGGGATTTTTGTTTCATACAAGGGACCCAGGGAGCACGTAACCCTAGTCTCTCCTCCTCCAGTGCATGTATACACCTTGGACAGAAATCTGTGCCCTCCTCCTCCAGTTTCTATTATCTTTCCTTAGGTCACATCCTCAACCCTTCCTAGGCTATAGCTTAAGGAAAATTCTGTGACCCAAGTCTCCTTGGCTTGACTCTGGACATGGAAAAGGCAGATTTTTGGAATTCAGAAAAATCTTTCTCTTTTGGAAATCCTAGAATTGTGTCTCACAATGGAGTCAAAAACGTCATTTTTAGCCAAAATTTGAATAGTAAACTTTTTGTTTTTGTCCTCCTGTCCTAACGTTATTGCTTGTATCTTTCCTGAGGCAATAGATATACCTGCCATAATCAGGGGACAGCCCCATACAAGGAAGTATAAAAAATAAAAACACAATTTTATATTTCAAACTATATTATTCCCATAATATCTGTAATTGAAAATAATTCCAGCATGAATCTTCCACTCTTCTTAAGCATTTAGCTTGTAACCTAGAAGACAGGGTACACCTGTTTTCAACCCTATGGTTTTGAAACCACCAATTCTTTCCTTCCTTCCTTCTTAGTCCAAACACCATTGCATGTGTGGGGTGTGTGTGTGTGTGTGTGTGTGTGTGTGTGTGTGTGTGCGCGTGTGTGTAATTCTTGTTTTGCTTACTAGATCCTTTAGGTTTATAAGTTGAAACATTACAATTTATTCTAAGAATTTAAGAGTAGGACTCATGTCTTGACCAACTGCCACCAAGACTAAGAATGTAGGGCACATACTAAGCATCAGAATATTTCCTTGCTACTACTAACAGTCTCTCCTGGACCACCGAGGATAGAGACTTTGAAAGATGCATCTTTCTTTCCCTTTGGCCTCCTCCAATCCTTCATGAAAAAATAAATGCACTAAAATTCTGGCTTCTCTCATTAAGATTGAATCAATATCCAGAGATTCAAGTTTCATACAATGTGCCTCCACCTATACCAAGATGGAGTTAACTCCACCCCACTCCAGCCAGAGAACCCCTTCTCAGATGCAGGCCCTTGTTCCATCAGTTCTGCTCCAGAAAGCTAAAGTTAGGACTTCTTTTTTCACCTTCCTCCCCAAATAAATATACTTAGGTTTTTACAATGGCAAAGGAATGTATTTCCATTTAAGAAAAACTAGAAAATTGAGGAAAGGATAAAAAAAAAAAAACCCACAAATAAACACCCAATAATTACCAATGTTATCATTTTGGTATGCTTCCTTCCATGAGAACAGTATAAATTATAATCAAATAGATAGCTGCCTTTTTCATTTTAGAATATATTATGAATATTTAATAGTCATTCAAAATATTTGTTTCTACTACTTTTACTCATAAGTAAAACTATGCTTAAAATAACAGCAACAGAAAGAGCAAAAAATAATAATATTACTTAAGTGTATAATTGCAATATACTAGGCTAACTCTTTGATATCATGGTATCTCACAGATTTGTCTATCAGTATTAGTATCATGGATAAAGACAATGTGGTATGTATATACAATGGAATATTACTCAGCCATAAGAAAGAACGAAATAATGCCATTTGCAGCAACATGGATGGACCTAGAGATTGTCATACTGAGTGAAGTAAGTCAGACAGAGAAAGACAAATATCATATGATATCACTTATATGTGGAATCTTTAAAAAATCTTTCAGTTGGCCATGGAAATAAGGGCCCTTGTAATAAAGTGATTTGTGTGCATGTGTTCTCACTCACTCTAGGCACAATTATGTACTACTCTTTGAACATGAGAGCTTGATCTTTTCTGTTCAGTAAAACAAGCCAGCAACCCTATCTAAGGGAAGGGCCAGTGGAGTCAAGGCTCAGCTATAGACTGTCTATCAGCACCGCCATATTGGAATACACCTCTCTTTACCTCAAGACACACAGATGGCAGGACCAACCTGAACCAGCAGACATACCAGGTGACCCACAAAGTGAGCTGCCCCCACTCATTATGTCCACAACAATGAAGAGAAAACTCTTACAACTTTTTATCCTTGGTGTTCTGATGGAGCTTCAGAGAACAGAAGTAAAACAATAGATCTAAGGAAGATAACTGTTCTCCTCAACAGGGTGCTGCTTTCTCCACTCCTCTTATTGCCATCTTATCCTAAGGATATCCTGAATAATTTGCCCCATAACAGGGGTTAACCTACCTGAGATGGTCCTTCCAAGTTGCCAAGTTCTTTCTCCACAAAACCTAACTGGATTTTTTAAAATGTTTCCTCCAGCTATTTAAGTATCATCCAACAAAAAAGAAAATCATTAATAAATAATGTAAACAACTGTACATGGGTTTTCACATGCAATTTTACATTTAGGAGAAAATAAGATTTTTAAGCAAAATTACAGTGATTTAACAACATATCTTCAGACTAAGACCTGACTCAATGGAAGCCTTCACAATTAGAGCAGCCATGGATTGTGGCTGAATTAGGTTAGGTCATGTTTAATATTCTCTGCTTCCATTTCTATTCACCAATGATTACCATAAATATTTGATTCTCTCCTAGAATTCTGCTGCCATTTTCTGCACCCTGGCCTCTGACTTAGCCCACCACTGTAAAGTTTGTCTTGGTTCATTAATTCCTATGTAGGCTTCTGACTTGCCTCCCAATCACGGAGAGGATTTGTGGTTCTGTAAGACTCATGGGAGCATCTACTCTGTGAAGGTCTTAGCTGTGCAGGAGTCACCCCTGTCCCCTCAGGGCTGCCTGTTTCCAGAAGTTAAGCTGGCTTTGGTTTTCTCTGGGTCTCAAGGCCAGGCATTGCACAAAACCCAAGACCTTAAAGCTAAAGAAGAAACTGAATCCCTCAGGAATGGAGGGAAGTTTTTAAGCCTTTTTACCTTATTTCCCAGCTCTTCCCTTTCGGGTAGTGAGAGCTACAGCAAACAAAGACCCTTCATCTCTCTTCTCAGTGGGGTTTCTCAACTAACACTAAAGCTGCCTCAAATATGCTAGCTCTTCTATTAATCCTATTTCTGTGCCTGTTGTTCATGGCTGTGCTTTCCACTAGTCAGGACAGACCTGTCCACACCGCCAGTACATCTCAGTTCCTTTGTTCAATATTAAATCCCACCTGCCAACTGAGTCAAGGATTTCTCCAAAATGTCACCCAAGTTTCTCTTAATTTACTTGCTTGTCACATGGTCTAATTTATTGAAAAGAACATTAGCTGAATATCTGAAATACATATGAAAAGAAAAAAACCTATAATCAGACAATAGAAATTTCTTTGTCATCTCATCATCATCATCATCATAATCATCATCCCTAACAATTATATAGTGCCTACTACATGCCAAACACTAATATAACTGCTTTACACAGATTAATTTCTTTGATCCTTACAACCAAATAAGGGTAATGGTATTATGTTCATTTTAAGATAAGGAATCTGAGGCAGAGAGAGAATACATAACTTATGCAAGGTCACAGCTGGCTCCAGATGCCCTGCTCTTAACCCTTACATCATGCCACCTGCCTACAATGACAATCCCCAGGTGGCTTCCAAAATCCACTGTTATCTAATGTAACCAAACAGCCTGTCTTCTGTGTTGTCAGTTCACTCCTGAGTGTACCATTAGGATTTACTCTGCAAGAGATAGTCCCTGAAGAATTCTACAAAGCAGGGATGGCTTCACAAGCAGGCAAGTTTAAAACTTTTTTAGTTTTAAAGTTTAAAATGAGCTTGAAATTTCCACAACAAAAATAACAGTTTTGACATTGCATATCTGATATCTAAACTATATCAAAAACTTTTAAGCAATAACATGGAAAGCCTTGCTCCCATCCAATGGTAGAGGAAACTAAAGCTCAGGGAAGTCAAATACCTTGACCGTCATCACACGAGTAGAAACTGAGCTGTTTGCCTATAGTGTGTATGTTCTTCCCACTTTAACACACTCTCCATTAAATAAAGATATTCTAATAAGTTGTATAATACCCATAGCGTACTCTAATAAATTACTCTTAAACTTAATTCTAGGAGATTAAAGTTTATCCTAGGGGAAATTCTTTCCAACTTTTAACAACTTGTGGAAAGCAGATCCACCATTTCCATGGCCTTTTCATTGAACTCATTGACCCTCCCAAGACATTCACATGAGAGAAGGGATCAAAGGTAGAGGTGCAGATGGAAGACCCTGCAGACATTACACAGAGATGCCCAACCATCTGTATGTCACAGCCAAACTCATAAGGTTTTCTGAGATTCCACAGCATCTAAAATTGTTTTCTTCAATTCCTATAGTTAGTCCACTCAATGACAGAATACTAAATGGACTTCTCTGCTACATGACAGTTAATCAGTTTACCCAAAAACCATTTGCAAAGAGTAAAGTTTCACTGTCCCCACTCTTCTGAGGCACTGTGGTGTGACATACTGAAAAAGAACAGTTTTAGAGAAACAGCTAGATTCAAATCCAAGTTATGTCATTTATTATTAGTATGGAAAAAATTAACTCCCTGCAGGTTTTAGTTAATTCACTTAGGAAATGATAAGATATTATTACTAATTAGTTTGGATTTGGGAGCAGCAATAGATAACACCCTATCTTCCATTCTTGAGTTTAGAATCTACTAAAAAATAAGATAGAAGAGAAGAGCCGATCCATATCATAGCGCCTGTTGTATTGATAAACCTGACTGGAGACAAGGACTTCAGTTGAGCTCCCTAAATTTCTCCAAAAAATGGACCTGATTATTCTTCCACTTATACACGAAGTAGGATAAACCAAGCCACTGGGACCTAGTCCAAAGCTACCCACATGGAAGACCACTCCTGGATCCTGAACACCTGTGAGCTGTAAAAGAGGGAACCCAAAAGGCCCAGAGTCCAGCATGCTCAGCTCCTTCTACAAGATTTACCAATAAGATAAGTCAGTCTTATCAGTGAGGAGTCAATGAGGATGCAAAAAGAAGTTGGAAGAATTCTTCTCATATTAACCTTTGTGAAGTGGGAATTCTCTCCTCTTTATGGATTCATGAATAACAAGGAGAAAGTGTTCTTCCTAACAGCACCAAAGAGTGATGCCTTCAGCTAAGAATTCTCTTATGCATACCCAATTATATGTTGAAGGCTTCAATTTGGATATAATACAAGTACCTAAATTCAGAAACCTGAAACTGAGTTAATAATCTCATTTTATTTCTTAACATATTCCTCCTCCAGTGTACCCTATCTTGATAAAAGATACCACCGTCCATTCAGTCTCAATCCAGAAATCTAGGTGTTATCCTTGATGCTTCCCCCTCTTCTTTATTAAATTAACCATGAGATCTTATTTAATTCTATCTTCTAAATATCTTTCAACTATACTGGAATTCTCTCCTTTCCCACTATAACCACTTCTTCCAGGACATCACTATTATTGTATTTACTTCCTATTTTACTTCCTTTTACTTTTGCCCTCTACCCCATCATCTACTTGAATGACTCTGCGAACAGTCCTCAAAATCATTTTTGTAATATGCAAATTGAATTCTATTTATCTGACTCCATCTCTTTCACTTACTTCAAGTTTCCTCTTAAATCTTACTCTCTCAGGAAAGTCTTCCTGATCTCTTCTAGACTTATATACAGGAATTCAACAGTTAACTTTCATAGCCTCCTGTAATTCCTCTAGTGACAAGACTCACCACACTTTATTTTAATTGTTTTTTATATCATTCTGCCAAAGTCTATTGTTGTCAAACGTTGAAAGCCAACAATAAAGAGCAAATATTGTAGTCAGCAAGAAAAATTACATTGCATACAGGGGAACAACAATCTGATTAATAGCTGACTTCTCATGAAAACCATGGGAGCCAGGAGAGATTGGAACAATGTCTTTCCAGAGCTGAAACAAAAACTTATCAATCAGGAAGTCCTTACCCAGTGAAAATATTCTTCAAAAATGACAAAAAAAGAAGACATATTTGGATAAACAAAAACTAGTATAATTTGCTGTCAACATAACTGTGCTAAAGTTATTGCTAAAGGAAGTTCTTCAGTCTGAAGGGAAAATATTTCAGATGAAAACGTGGATCCTTGAAAAGAAGGAAGAGCATCAGAAATGGTAGATATCTGGTACATGCCAAAGATTTTTTGTTTCTCTTTAATTTGTTTCCCATAAACCATACAACTCTTTAGAGCAAAAATTATAACATCATCTTGTGGAAATTATAAGATATTTAAATGGAGTTCACATTATATTATGTATTAATTTTCTATTGATGCCATAAAAATTACCAATACTTAATAGATTAAACAACAAAAATGTATTGCCTTAAGGTCTGTAGGTCAGAAATCTGACATGGATCTCACTGGGGGTAAGATCAAGGTGTCAGTATGTGTTCCTTTCTGGAGGCCTTAAAGACTTGCTCATCTGTGTTGTTGGCAGAATTCAGTTCATTGTATTGATATTTGTAGGATTAGGTCTCATTTCGTTGCTGGCTGTCAGCCCAGTGTCATTCCTAGCTTCTAGAGGTCACCCTCATTCTTTGTCTCATGAACCTCTTTCTCGTCTTCAAAGAAATAACAGGTCAAGTCCCTTTTTGAGTCTTTCCTCCTCCTTCTTTCATCTCATCTCTATGACCCAACTGAGAAAGTCTCTCTTCTTTTAAGGACTCATGTGATTAGATTTGGCTCATCCGTAGTATCAAAGATAAGCTCCCCATGTCAAACATATCTATAGAGTAACTTTTGCCATATAAGATAACATATGCACAGGCTCTGGAGACTAGGGCATGGGCATCTTTGGAAGGTTATAATTCTGCCTCCCACTCAAGAGTATCCTAAAACATGAGGGGAGAGAATATGTATCTATAAGGTTGAAAAATTTTTTAACGTTTTACAGAAAGTGATACAATATAAATTGTAAGTGAAATATGAAAAGTTATGTATTTAATATACTATATATATACATATATATGACAATGTATATATATATATATGTATATATATATATATATATATTAATACCCAGAACAACCATTAAAAAAACTGTAGAGAAACATAAAAATATAAGATATTAAAATTTATGGAATGCAGGCAAAGCAGTGTCCAGAGAGACGTTTATACCTGTAAATGCCTATGTTAGAAGTAAAGATCTAAAAATTGATTATATGAGTTCTCATCTTTTAAAAAATTAGACAAAAAGAAAAATGTACTCAAATTAAGTGAAAGCAAGAAAATAATAAATGTAAAGGAATAAATCAATGAAACAGGAAACAAGAAAATAATAGACAAAAATCAATAAAACCAAAAACTAGTTATCTCAAACATATGTAAAATTAATTAGCATAACTGCACTAATCAAGAAAAAAAGAGACACACATCAAAATATTAACATTGAAAGAGGGTATAGCACTACAGAGCCTACGTACATGGAAAAGATAATACTGGAATGTTTTGAACAACTTAATATAACAATATATGTAGCTGAAGTGAATAAATTTCTTACAATACAGAAATTTGATCCAAGAAGAAAAACTTGAATATCCTGTATTACTTAAGAACTGAATTTGTAATTAAAAATCTTCCCACAAAGAAAACTCCAAGCCCAAATGGCTCCAGTGGTGAATTCTATCACACATTTAAGAAAAAATAATACCAATTCTATGCAAACTCTTTCAGAAAATAGTAGAAGAGAGAATACTTCCAAAATCCCTTTATATGACCAGTCTTACTCAGATACCAATACCAGACACAAACATTACAAGTATAGAAAACCGTAATTCAACATACACTATGAACATTAATGCAACAATCCTGAATAAAATTTAATAAATAAAACCCAGCAATATTAAGAGAGTATATAATACATCATAGTCAGTGGGATTTATCTTAGGAATGGTACAAAGGTTTGCCATTTGAGAATCAATGTAATTCACCATATAAATAGTATAAAATAGAAAAACCATATGATCTTTTCAATACATGCAGAAAATTCATTTGACACAAGTTTGATAAAAACTTCAAAAACTAGGAATATGTTTCAGCATATACATGTAAAGAAGCCTAATAACATTTTTAACACAACAGATCAAAGGTCAACAATAGTAACCAATGTGAGGATTACATGGGTCTAAGTACTAACCAGAAAGTTTCCAAAAAGCAGATACCTTTTTCCTCAGAAGATTCCATGGGTAACTAATAAAATGCACGACCTAATCATGTGAGGAACCCAGAATGGTAATAGCACTGAACAAGGACCAGTCTTATCTCCTTACCAACTAGTAGTATGACTTTCAACTTCTGTACCTTAGATTTCCCGTCTGTAAAATACGAAGCTTGACTTAGAAGGATGATACCTCAGCTCCCTATAGCCCCCTTCAGATTTATAACATTAGCAGTAAAAGATTCTCCAGTCTTTTAGTCAATAACTTTTGTTGCCAAGTTCCAACTGGGTATAGCTCCTTGAGGGGAGTGAGAGGTGGTGAGAACAAACAGAAGCTGAGCCTCAGACCTGAAGTCAAGACCATCATGGTGATGCTTCCCCTTGGCAGATAAGTTGTGCAGACCCTGCTGGGACACCGTCTGTCACGGCTGTGTGAAGTCAAAGGAAAAGCTGTGGGAAACGCTCACCAGCTTCAATGGGTCATTTTTCACCAGTTGCAGATGGCTCTGTGGAACAAAACAAAAAGCAGGGGGGGGTGCAGTGACTGGCAAACTACACCCAACAACCCGAGATGAATGAACTGTCTGTAACTTGAAAGCTAGGCCTGCAGATTCACTGTGGGGAGAGTCTATCCTCCTCTTTTCTTCCGAACACTCTCCATCCAAACTCCTGTGGTGTTTAGTACAGCACGGCCCTAGGCCCTGGGTACTGGTACTCCATGCATAATGATTAGTGAGGCAGTACAGTGACTCAGATTCAGCCACCCGTTCAGAAGTCCTAAGAAAGTACCAGGGGGTACCTGGCTCACAGTAAGTGCTTGACAAATGCTTATCAAAATATACTGCCTTGAAAAGATATCCCCTTATATCACAGAAAAATCGAGATGGGAGCTTGTTCTGTTACCTCTATCCAGTATTTCCTGAAATTTCTAAATCCAATTCACTCAGATTGTTTCTGTTGTTAAGTCCCCTTGCACTTTCCCAAACTCCTGATTTAATTCTCAGCTAACGGACACTGACCTCTTGTACTTCCCGTCCATTTGGGGGTAACGGGCAATAACAATTAACGATAAATGAGTTAGACCTTAGTACAACTATTAAATGGTTCAATTTGTTTGGGGCATCCAAAACATTTCCTTTCTGCTCAGCCACAAATACCATTAGCTGCTCTCTCTCCCCTTTCAACAAAAACTTGCTTTCGGAAAAGACTCTGATGCCCATCATCTATAGCATAATATGTTTGTCAATGTGATGGGATTCTAAGGAAATTTATATCCTAAGGCATACCTCTAATTGTTTCACGAAGAACTTAGCCACCTGGACAAACACTGCCGTAATTGGAGGAATTCCGGAGGAGGACCTGTATGTTATATCATAGGGGATACATTATCTAAAAGTAACATTGGCCTTGACTTTTCATGTACTCTCCTCCACGACTTCTTTTGACTTTTCGCTGCCCACACATCTGATTTATTGTGTTACTGCTCTTGCTGCTAAAATGGGAAATGGATAGCTAATGAATTAAAAGAGCTACTGCCAAGGAGTGATTAACAGTCTGGGAAGAGGCAAGCAGAGGCATCATGTATATGCAAAGAGTTATTGCATTTCCAAAGCTTTCCTCCCTCTAGGAGGATATCCCTCACTTTGAAGTAAAAAAAAAAAAAAAAAATCTAGGTGTGCCTGAAGAGGAATGCTAAAAGACAGGAGGCTGCTTTTAGGAGATATTGAACTTCAGGCCTTAAATGATTTAAATGCAATTCCCATGTGCAGCTGCTAAACCAAAACACCTCACCCCAGGGAAGAGATGAGAAATTTTGAGGGCGATTGAACACTGAGAATTCTCATCGCAGCTTAGCAAGAAGTGACTTAGCACATGTGTTTCAGTGATTATGAAGCATGGGGATGCTCACTGGCTCTGAAAGGCCTAGTCACCAGTGTGACAACTCTGGTGCTGGTGAAAGAGGCAGTCAGATGAGGCAGGAATGAACATCTTTCACCTTTGCAATCTGCTAATGCTCCGGCAACTTTTCTTCTGGGAATGCGTGTCTGCCACTCTGTGCATTCATGCCAAGGTTTTTAAGATGAGGTGTGCAGAGCTAATCAGGGGAAGAAGAGGGAGGGAGAATGCTTATTAAGTAGCTACCATGTAGGCAGCACCTGCTGGGGGCCTGGCATTTTACATGCTTTCTTAAAAAAAAAGTAAAGAAAGAAATTTTATTGGGAAATTCTACATCATTACAGAAAATCATAGAAACAGAAAATTCCTCTACAACTCTGCATAGGTCATATAATAGAATATTGCCGAGACCTGGAAGGCTGCTGTATATAGACCTGCATCCAGCCTTAGAACCACCTGCCGCTGTCCTAAAGCTTAGCACCACTATGGCGATACCTTTCTCTCTTTGCTTTGTAGGTTTTTCACATACGCATGCATTTCTAGAGGTTATAGTTTATTTGTGCTTGTTTTTGAACTATATACCAATGGGATCATGAAACATTGATTCTTCTGTAATCTGGCTTCTTTCATTCAATTAAAAAGTTATGTTTATGATGTATATGTTTTTGTCTGACACTAGTTTGTTCATTTCATTGCTATCATACTATTACATTACATGACTATATCACCGTTCATTTAGCCATTCTATTGCTGAGGATCTTTGGGTTAGAACTATCATGAATAATCTTCTATGAGCACTCTTATGCATGTCTTATGAAGCACATGGGCATGCATTTCTGTCAGTTATATATCTAATGACAGAACTGGGGGGCTCCATAACATATATCTTCAACCTAAGTGAATACTGAAAACCTCTTTTCCAAATGATTGTACCAATTCACATTAACAGTGTCAGGTAGTTCCTGTTGCTTCATATTCTTAATAAACTTAGTATATTGCAAGACTTTTTTTTTCATTTTAGCCATTCACATAGATGTATGTCATTTGTCATTTTTCTGATTACTAATGAGATTGACATCTTTTCAGATGTGCACTAGGTATTAGGATGTCATCTATTTGAAATGCTTGCTCAAGGTCTTTGTCCATTTTTATAATTCTTTATTGATTTAAATGATACTGCATCATACATATAATTACAAATAGCTTCTCACCCTCTTTACTTACCTTTTTATTTTATTTATTTATTTTTGGCTGTGCCTCGCGGCTTGCAAGATCTTACTTCCCTGACCAGGAATCGAACCCAGGCCCCAGCAGTGAAAGCACAAGACCTAACCACTGGACTGCCAGGGAATTTCCATCTTTTCATTCTCTTAATGTTTCTTCTAAAGAACAGAAATACTTAATTTTAATATAGTCAAATTTATCAATCTTTTTCCATGTGATTATCCTGCCTATCCTGAGGCAATGAAGATACTTTCCTACACTATCTTCTAAAAACTTTATTGTTTTGCCTTCCATATTGAAGTCTACTCTCTATCATATACAATTTTTCCTTATGATGTGAAATAAAGGTCAGCTTTAATTTTTTTTCAATGTGAATATCCAATTGGCCCAGACCACTAATGAAGGCCATTCTTTCCCACTTATCTCTACTTTTGTCATAAATCAAGTGTTCATAGATGTGTGGGTCTTTTTTTACTCTCTTCCAATGGCCTGTTTGTCTACCCTATGCCAAAAAACTACACCGTCTGCATTGTTATATCTTTAAATCAAGTAGTGATATTTGGAAGTGCAAGTCCTCCTCCACCTTATTTGCTTCAAGAGTGTCTTGGCTACACTGGTCCTTTTCATTTTCATAAACTTTTAGAATCATTTTGCTCATATCTCTCTCTCTCTCTCTCTCTCACACACACACACACACACACACACACACACACACACACACACTAAACCTGCTTATACTTTTATTGCCATTACATTAAATCTGGATACCAATTTGGAAAGAACTGACACCTTTACAGTCAGTTTCAGAGTATTCCCATCAATGAACATAATATACCTCTCCCCTTATTTATATCTTCTTTATTTTTTTCCCATTAATGTTTCCTTCATTGAGATCTTGTATGTCCTTTATTAAATTGATTCTTAGTCATTTCTAATAATATATGAAATGATATTTTTGTCACCTAATTGCTTATTGCTAATATATAATACATTTTTTTAATATCAGTTTCTATTCAGCAAACTTGCAAACTCTCAAAAGATTCTTTTCGGGCTTCCCTGGTGGCGCAGTGGTTGAGCGTCCACCTGCCGGTGCAGGGGACACGGGTTCGTGCCCCGGTTCGGGAAGATCCCACATGCCGCGGAGCAGCTGGGCCCGTGAGCCATGGCCACTGAGCCTGCACGTCCGGAGCCTGTGCTCCGCAATGAGAGAGGCCACAACAGAGAGAGGCCCGCGTACCGCAAACAAACAAACAAACAAACAAAAAAAAGATTCTTTTGAATATTCTAAAAACACAAGCATATCATCTATGAATAATGACGTTACTATTTTTTTCTTTGCAGCCCTTCATAATTTATCTTTTTTTTTTTCTGTGTTACTGCATTGGCTAGGAAGCCCAGTACCTGTCAAATAGAACTGGTGGGTACCATTCTTATCTTGTTTCCAGTTTCAAAGAAATGTTTTATAACATTTCATCATTAAGTATAATGCTTACTGTTGGGTTTCTTTTTTTTGATATACTTTATTAGACTAAAGACAGTCCCTGCTATTCTTAGTTTGTTACTTTTTTTCATAAAATGTATGATGATTTATCAAACACGCTTCCTATATCTATTGGAATAATCATGAATGAGTTTTGTATTCTCTTAATGAAATATATATTTATATATTCTATATTCTATAATATTTTAATATGTAATGTTTTAATATAGTTTACATATTGTTACTAATCTCAGTTTTACATGTGGCAAGAATCTCAGTTTGGGCAAGGACAATAGTAAGACTGGGATTCAGGGCAGCTGAGTGTGCTTGATGGATTAGTGAAGTGAGCTTTTCAGGAGTCTATTGCATGAAGATATCCTGGCAGTGAATCCATGAAAGGAAAGAAACTAGACAGTTACAAAGCTTCAGTGTCAGAAATGAGGGGCAATTTTGCTGACTACAGGAGTCTGTGTTTCAAATTTTGCCTTTCAAGGAATTCTATAGACATATGTCTGGGTTCTAAGGAAAGAGAGGGAGGAGAATAAAATCCAAACAATTTCACTCCTTGGATATGCCTCTAACAAAGAGTTGTGCAAAAGAGGAGAAAAGCATTCCCCCTCAAAGCGTGTTTTGGGCTTCAGAGAACATGGTACAGCTTTGGTACTTCAAAACTCTAGAGAATACACAGTGATGGGAAAGGGTCCAGCCAGAGCTCAGGTAAGGATGCCTGGGGACTGAGGCAGGAATGAGATGGGGGCACAGCTGTACCTCTTCACCCAGTAGCAATGAAAGGAAGTGTTATGGGCCAAATTGTATCCCCCCAAATATGTTGAGGTCCAAACCCCAGGTACCTGTAAATGTGACCTCATTTGGAAATAGAGTCTTTGCTGGCATTCAATATCATATGAGGTCATTAGAGTGGGCCCTAAGTCCATTATGATTGTATCCTTATAAAAAGGAGAATGACATGCGCATAGGGAGAATACCATGTGAAGATTGGAGTTTTGCTGCCACAGCAAAGGAACTATCAGAAGCTAAGAAATAATCTTGGAACAGATCCTTCTCTAGCGCCTTCGGAGAGAGCATGACCTTGATATCAGACTTCTAGCCACCAGAAGTGTGCTACAATACATTTCTGTGGTTTAAGTCACTTAGATTGTGATACTTCATGACAGCAACTCAAGCAAACTAATACAAGAAGTAGCAGGTATTGTCATCTGATGAAGGGATACCCAATAAAAATAGGAGTGGTAGACAAGAGAGAGGCCAGTCCATGCCACATGCCACATGGTAGATGATGGAATTGTTCAAAAGTGCTGTAGACATCCCCTGAAACCCACAGAAATAATTGAAGAGGATGCTTCAGGGTATTAAATGTCCAAATTTAGCAATGGGGAAAGAGAGACAGTATAATGGATTAAGATTCTCAACATAGTCAATATGAAACCCTGGAGTAAACAGAAACAATATAACATTAGGATAGTCATATGGACACAGACAAATGCTGTAATCTGTACCATGTCCACCATCTAGCTGGTAGCATGGAGCTGGAGCTCTGTTCACTCTCCCATGCTGTCTCCATCACTTTTCTTGGCAGCCCCTCTCACCTTCATGATTCTCAGTTTGAGTTGGTTGCGTGGAAACCTTTCTGGAAACTTATATCATGATCAAATAGGGGCATACGTGGTCAAGGTTATTTACAAGAGTAAATTCAGTAGTTATTGCTACCTATAGACATTTTTTGAAAACTACACATAAGTCGTTTGGAATCAGGAATCGTTCAATCAAAGATTATCCCACATATATTTTATACAATGCACTGTGCTTGACCTACAAATGGGAAAACCCACAAAATGACTAAATCCCCCCCAAAAAATCGTCACTCATTCATGCAACTGTTTTTCCGTGAGTACCAACTATGTTCCACACAACTGTGTTAGAAGCCTGCCTTTTCCTCTGTAGAGCAGATCATTCTAATAGAACATGAGACGTACAGAATCACCACAGTTTATAACTGAATAGGGGTAATATTTAAAGTCATTTATTAAATAAATGAAAAGCAGAATCACGGAGAAGTAAAGGAATTGATTCAATGTCGGCAGAGAGCTGTAGAAGCCTGGTCTCCTTATTCTCAGATCTAGAGAAATCTTTTCTAAGGGTAAAGAGTAGGGTCAAGAAAGGGGAAGTTGCTTCTGAGATCCTACATTTTCTTTCTCTTCCTTTCCAAATCTACCTAGAGGTAAAATTAGGAAGTAGGCAACTGACTGAGGTACAAAGTTTGTTTCTTTTCTCAGTCTCCAAAGACTTTGCCTCTTACATTTTCTACATCTTCCTTCCCCGGGTACTTATTCTAGCAGCCCTGAGATGCCTAACAAACCCAATCCAGCTCTTCTAAAATATACATTCGGCCTTCTCTGCCTCACTCACCATGTTGCCATAGCAGCTTGGCATGAAAGAACCATAGCTGCAAGAGAGTAACACACCTTTCTCAGATCAGATACAATATTTCTGGCAAATGAGATTTACACAGTCACTTTAGCCTCATTAAATCTAGCTCATTCTGTACTTTTCCCATACCTTTCTCAACAACCTTTGAATGGTTACAATTCAGTGATTTTAGAAGATTCATTTTGACCTATTTTCCTTTTCCTCTTTGAAACATTAGGACAACACTATTTTCTTCCAAGACACCATCAGTACTTTTGGGTTTCTTCGTACTAAGAATTGGAGAGTTCAGGGTGCAATGGTGAAAAGAGCATGGGATTCAGAGGCATAGGTAAAATAAGTGACATATTTCCAGGCTCCTAGGTACACACCACCACCTCTGTCTCAGGGTTGTTACTATTTATAACCCGTTCGAAAAAGAGTTTAGTAAGAAATACTTTAAAATGTTACCCTCAGAGAAAAAAAATATTACCCCCTTTCTTTTTCATTTTTTTCTTGGATTGAGCTCTGGAAAAAGTCTTCATTCAAGTCTTTTGAATGAAATGACTTCCAGGTCTGGTCAAGCTCTGTATAATTCTGCGGAAATAGTATTGTGCCTACTTCCAATGGCAGGTATAGCCTCTGCGCTAAGTGCACCAATTATGAAAACGAGCATAACTATTTCTGGAAAGATCACATCAAGCTCAGCTTCCCTTGACGACAAATCACCACTTCTTAGAACAATTCTCTCTCTCTGAAATTTATACCTTCCTCTACCTCCCCAACATTTTTTTTTTTTTAAATATAGAGGCCTCAAAAAGGTACAAGAGAGTCCTTTTTTAATTCTTGGGTCAGAATGTGATGACCCACCACCTACAGTCTCATAAGTTTGTACGCCCTGTAGGAAGAAATCAAAGACAAAATAACAACATACTTAGATAGACTTTTCAGCTCTGGGCTAAGAATCAACATTGGAAAGCCCTGGAAGGTGGCTCATCTTTCTGTGGAAGAACTCAATCAGGGCTCAACCTCCAGCAGAGTTAGATTAGTAGAATGCTTATTTTTGTAAGTGTTCAATTGGGAGTGCTCAAATTCTGATGCATTTTCGTTGGATACTACTTAGCAACTAGCTGACTGCTAGATAGACTGTCACCTTTCCTCTTGACAATTTGCAGAAAATGAGCCCCTCAGTGTTACATGAACATGAGGGAAACGGATTGGGAGGGTTAGAGCTGAAGATGGGATTTCATTTGGTGCACTTATGTGAGAATTTTTAGTGTGCTGCTGATGTTTAAGGGCTTCGGTAAATGCAAAAGAGGGGAAAAGGTTGGGAATGACAGACAGTGAGTTCCGCTCAGCAGGCATTGACTCTGTAGTCAAAGTATAAATGGATCGAGTTCTTTTCAAATGTTAATAAGCTTTTGCACTGGAAGAGATTTCATATGTAGTTGCTATAATATCTGGCACTGGCCTATTCTGTGGTTGCCGAGATGGATTGGATGTTTGAATTACTATCAATATTAGGTGAAAACCATTCCAAAAGAGGTGTTTTCAATGTTAATACAAAAGGAAAAAATCTTACATTTGGAAAGTAAGCAAAAAATATGAGTATTTATTTCACTCACAGGTGTTTCTTAACTAGTATTATTTTGATATAGAAGAGAATTTCAATCCATCATGGCAATACTTAGCTTAATGATAGAAAATGCATGAAAAGTAAGCATGAGCATGAACTAAGGTAAGTAGCAACTCTATGTTCCAGTGCTTAGAAAAATGGACTTTCCTAAGGATGTAACTGTGACATTCCAGGATTTGGATCTCAAATCTTCATGATGCCTCCCTTAACTTGTTAAATAGCAAATGTGTCAGCAATGAAGTAGCATGAGATCAGGTAGAGTGGTATTAATTTGGACCTAACAGAAATCCCATGACATTTATCTTGGCTTCTAGAGAAAGAATCAAACCCACCTTAGGCAGAGTTTAATACTGGAATTACAACAATATAAAGTTAACCCAATACACCTTTACTCTGTGTATGTTGAGATCTAGATTCTAAGGTCACCCAGGCCCAAAATAGTCCCTATCCAGTCATCTGAGAAGAAAAGAAACAAATAGCCACTGGAGAGAAATTGATTGCACATGTCTAACCCTGTGAGTCCAGCAAAACAGAGGGCAGCCACCCTGATCATTTACCGTAAGACCTTCTTAACAGGGCAATCCTCAGTCTCTGACTGACAGACCTAGAATTTGGGGTATAGGAAACAACTGTCAGGGTAGATAATTCAGTTGTCATGACACAGAAGACAAATTCACTGTGTGGGAAAAAAATGGGAAGGACAGAAAGCGTAAATTATAGGATTATAATAAATTTATAAATTCAGCGAAAAGCAAATGATGGATTTTAAAAACAAAACAGCATACTAAATATGATCTCAAAAACATATATGATACCACAGTTTAAAAGAAACATTGAAGAAGAAGGGACTTTTCCTGCCTAATATTAAAACATATTATATAACTGACAATTAAAACCAATGTAGAAAAGGAGTGGGAATATTCAGTAAAAAGGGATAGTCATGTCTACATGATTCTTCTTTGCATGTTCCAGGGGAAACTGTAAAAGAAATATTAGACTGAGCTTGTTTACAGCTCAATCCAGACCAAGTTAAAGTACCACATGGCCTGCACTTCTCATGTTATTTAAGACCAAATATATCAGAACCCATTAAAATTGGACATTTATTTTCTGGATGCTCCTTTAAATGTATTTTTAGAGCCAAAGGCCTCATCCACACTTCATGATCAGAGGGTAGGATGTGCCTGGAAGGGAGTGGATATCTCCCCTCTTCATCACCTGAGGAAGGGCCACATCCTGGGACACAGGTAAAGCTAGTGATCAGGGGAAATTACCTTTTTGGGACTTGTAGCAGGTGGTCATGGATCTCTACTGGAGTCAGAATTATGAAGATAAACATGGAAATATTCCAGAAGGTAGGTCCAGAAGTGGTACTCTATGAGTAAGTGCTGCCCCATAAAAGAAACATGTTGATTGGGGCTTGAACCTGAGAGCTCTGAGAAGGGTCACATCTAATGTCAATTTTATGTCCTCTCTATGTCACATCTCCTTTCTGTGTTCCTCAAACAGTTTTTTTAAAGACTTAATAAAAGTTATAGGCTGAGCATATTTATAAGAATGTACAAAAGAATATGTTCTATAACAGTAAGCCTGGAAATGACCCAAATGTCCATCAACAGGAAAATGGATGAATAAATTGTGGTATATTCATACAATAGAGTGTCATACATAAAAAATGATATTGTTAACAGATCTATGTATAAGAGGTAAAACTGTCAAGAAAAGCAAAGGAATGATAAACTCAGAATTTAAACTAGTGATTAACTCCCAGAGTAAAGAAAAGGGATACGGTAAAGATAAGCATAGGGTGAACTTCAACATTAATGGCATTGTTCTGTTTCTTAAATTGGGTAGGAGGTACTCCTGGTGTCTTTTTATTACTACCCTTTATACTGGGATCAGCCAACAACATCCCAGGTGTCAAATCTGGTCAGCAGGATGCTTATGTGTGGCCCAAGAGCTAAGAAATTATTTTTTTACATTTTGTTTGTTTGTTTTTTTGCGGTACGCAGGCCTCTCACTGTCGTAGCCTTTCCCGTTGCGGAGCACAGGCTCCGGACGCGCAAGCTCAGCAGCCATGGCTTACGGGCCCAGCCGATCCGCGGCATGTGGGATCTTCGCGGACCGGGACACGAACCCGTGTTCCCTGCATCGGCAGGCGGACTCTCAACCACTGCGCCACCAGGGAAGCCCTATTTTTTAAACATTTTTAAAGCTTTGTTAAGAAGGAGTTGGGGGAAGGAGGGAGAGGAGGAGGTGTAAACTCTGCAGCAGAGGTGTTTGTGGCCTGCAAAGTCTAAAATATCCATTATCCGGACCCTTACCAAAAAACGTTTGCCAACTCCTGATTTACGTACTTTTATATACGGTTTGATATTTTAAAAATATATTTCATAGTACATATTTTAAACTTACTGCCTAGTCTTTACTCTGATGAAGGAAATTAAAGGGAAGGTCCATTACCTGCGTAACAGACGGATCTGAATACTCAACACAGTCATGTGAAATAATGGGTTATCTTTTCCTTCCCCTACCAGCTCCACACAGTGACGGCTAAGAAAGATGACCTACATTCCAAGGACTGGGTCAAAGGCTACATTCCAGGTATGAGATGATAATCATTGGAAATAAAATCTGGCCCCATGATCATTGATTTCTCTTTCCTTTCCAGAGGGGGAAGTTGAAAGGAGATTGAAAAGGAAAGAGAGAGGCTCAGGGTTTGTGGAGAATGAGAACAAATATCTGCTCCTATTGCTGCTTCTAGCTCACCTAGCATTCGCCTCATCAAACTTTGGTAGTTCCCAAGGGCTGAAAACCATCGTTTTGTTTCCCACTTGCTTCTCATTTGCCCCTCCATGGATGAGGAAGACACAGGATGTGGTGGAGTGGGAAACAGTGGAGAGTGCCAAAGAAAGACTCAGGGATACATTCCTCCCTGCCCTCACCCCCATCTCGAGGCAAAGATGCTTTGCCTTCCTGTACCTCCGGGCCCAGAGTGAGGCAGCAGAGCTTGCTGAGATTCCTGAGGAAGAAATTAACCACCATCGCTGTCCGTGTTCGACGGTTGTCAGGGCAGAACAGGGAGATTCCAGAAGCAAAAATCAGAGAAAGTATGCGTGCTGGAAGTGAGGAGGTGGGTGAGGACAGGTCCTGACGTCTTAGGAACACCAGCGAGTGCAGGATGCCATGCAGGCAGCCAGGGTACTTACATTTCCCCCTTTAGAACAGTAGGAGGGGATCTGGAGTAGTCAGAGGGCAGCATGAAAGCCCTGTGCTCTTGAAAAAAATGGAGGCTAATAGGTGGGAAATGAGCAAAAACACCAGACATTCGGCCTGTATATATTCTGTGTATTTAGTTTCTGATTCACAGATGGTTATCTACATAATAATAACAAGCAGTGACCTCATAATACCTAATTATTAATAACAAACTACCCCATGGGAAGAAGTAGACAAACATTACTAATGGGTAAGAAATTACTGTTATGCTCTCTCCTTCTCCTAGGCCAGCCTCTTTTCCACATATAAGTTATACTTTAAATGACTATAGAATTTATATGGAATTTTTTGAGTGTAAAGAATATTTCATGAATAATTTTGCCAGAACAGGTTCTGGCTGGGGCAACCAGAAGGCCATGGTTACCCTAGTAATACCTGAGCCCTTTCTACTTTAACCTGGAAGGCTTTGTAACAATAAAAGCTGTCTTGAAGGAGGGCTTGCAATGCTAGATGCTTTTACCTAGGCTGTCCATTTAATCCTCACAACTACACTATAAAATAGGGATTATTTTCACAACGTTACAGAAGAGGAATCTGAAAATCAGAAAAGTTAAGTAACTCACCTAAGGTCACACATTTAACAAGGGAAGCTTTCATCAAACAAGAGAAACTTTGTTCCAGCCTTTAATAGGTGTTGTCTTTTACTAGCTGTTTCCACATTTGATGTGTCATGTTAATTCTTAACCTCTGAGAAGAGGATAAGGATACTGTTTACAGATGAAGAAATAGCATTTCAGAGGAGCTTTTAAGTTACTCATATTCAACCAATTCAGGAGTGCCTAAATCCAAGTGAAGCTCAGGGCTCCGTGAATCGAATGTATGAGTTTTCATGCTTCCCATGCCATCCTGCCAGGGCCCGAGAGGGGAAGTTCTGAGTCCTTAGTAACTGAAGCCCAGTTTGGTGAAAACAGAATTAAGGGATAACCAATTATGACATTTACCTGTTTCATTACTTTTATTACTGGAGCTTTGCATCTGCCATTAGATCCATATTTAAGACTCCTAGAGAAAAAAATCCTGCTGAATTATCAGCAACCACAGTGAAGCATAAACCTGTAGCTCTCAGCACTCGAGCAAATCCCACTAAGATGCTACCAAAATTAGAGAGGATTTGTGTTTACGTGCAGTATTCCCAGATGGCCTTCTGCAAGGCACACAGCAAACAAGATGCACTCATCCTTACTGAGGCGAAACCAAGCCTTTCAAACAACTTACATGGGACCAGGGTAACTACACACCTCATCTCTTCCACATTGGTCATGTGACTGCAAATCCTCTTTGAACATCAAATAGGTGAACTGTGTGCATCCATGCCATCTAAATTTGTGGATTTCCAGAAGGGATTGGAGGTGGTCAGTGAGTGAGCAAAAGTTGGCAGAAGAGTGTGTCAGCCTGCTTTCTGAGGTAACCTGAGGGAAAATTTAATAGCGTTTGCTATATACCTCATTGCTATACGTATTAGGGTCAAATCAAGCATGCTATAAAATCCTGATGTAACGGGTAAGATAGTCCTAAAGGAAGGACCAGAAATGATCTAGCAGCAAGTCATCTTATGAGAGAAAAAAGAGATTCTCAGGACAGCTTTGAAGGTAAAGGGCTCTCTCTGAAAATCAATTCACCCTCAGCTTACCCATCACCTTCTTAAACATGAAATAAGAGTAAAAGGACTATGGGCTTCCATATTAGCAAAGTTAGGTTCAAAGCCTAATTCTGCCATTGGCTAGCCTCGCTCACCCTGGGACCTGTTTATCTTCTCTGAGATTCAGTTGGTTCTCCTGCAAAATATGGCCCTAATACCGACTTCCAGGTATCATATATGCACTTACCATGCCCAGAAGACAACATGGAACCATGCCATAGAGGCCCAGAAAAAGTTAATTTCCCTCACTTTGCTCTAAATGTATGACCTTCTGTGAGTCACTTCATTTCTCACAGTTTCAGTTTTCTTATTTCCAAAATGTGGACAATAAAACCTATAGTGAGTATTAATTAAGAAACTATATGGAAAGGACCTATCACAGCTCCAGGCACCAGTGAAGCACTCAGTAAATAAGAGTTCACATTCCTAAAGTGCTGTTTCTAAACACAGACTTTATTTCTCTTTGGCTGCATCATTTAGTTTTTACATAGAAGTTAAAATAATACCACTGCTCCCCAACAGCCAAAGAAGTGAACGGCATCTGCCTGGTTTTAGCCATCACACCATTAGAACCAACCCAGAGCACGTGGCCCTTGCACCAACACTGGGCCTCCAGTCTGCTTCTCCCACCCAGCTGAGGCCCAGTGACCCACCACACACTGAGGCTCATTGTCACAGACACTGATTCCCCTTGCTGGGCCTCATTAGCAGCTTTCTAGTCACTTACTTCATGTTTCTCCTGGCAAATTATATTTGACTTTCAATTTAAAATCCAGGGTTCTCTAAAGCAAAACCTGTGTAATCATGGTGATAGAGCAGTGGCATATGCAGTTTTGACAGGATGGATTTATCTTGTTTGTCATGAAGAGTCTCACTCTGCACATATCCATGCCAGAAGACTGGCGTCCCCTCCGCCACACCTCCTACGCCATACACGTGCTGGAGAATGACAGATGATCCACCCATTGAGCTTGGGCTCACAGGGAACTCAGAGCGCTAGGAGGGTTCATTTAGAAGCAGAGTGTTACTGTCCTATGGAAAGTCACGGAGGTCTTAGACTTGGTTCAGTGGGCATGAAATGAAGGAAGTTAGAAACGGGAAGAAAATCCATACCTCAGCAATAAAGTTTTCATCTGATTTAATCAAACACATATTTGCATATTTCTTTGGCAAAGACATCAGGTTCTCCAGTAGACGAGCTAAAGCAAAATCTGTCAAAAGAAATTGTTTCGGTTCTCCCTCCTCGAATAAGAAATATTTAACTCCAATTTTTCAAGGTGAATTTTTGGTGGCTCTTAGTGGCATTTTCAAATTCATTTGGGTGTCTTTTTGGTTATTTAATTCCAGAAACGCAATCTAGGATTCAGGATACTTAGAGGAGGGATACTTAATTTTAATAGGATTATCAATCCCATGAAAGTTTGAAAAGCTTGGTCAACCCCATTTGAGTGGGCAATCCAAAAGTATTTACATTTGGCCCTAGAATGCAATTGTGTACTTACATTTGAATGAGGATGTTGGACCTGTATCGTGTAAAGTACTTGATGCTTTTAGTATCCTGGAATCGGAAACCTTAAAATCAGCCTACCAATTAGGGAATTATTTGAACTTAACTCCTTTCAAGCATTCTTCATGATGCTCCTTCGCATACAATATCGTCATACTGATTAATACATATTCTCTTCCCTTAATACCTTCCAGTTGGAAAGCAAACTAACTGTTGAATAAGCCAAACTAAATTCTGATGCTGAAGATGTTAGAAGTGCTAAAAATATCGAACCCTAAGATAATTCCACTTACCCTTGGAGATATGCAAACTATATTTTAAAACTTAGAGTCTACCAGATATACTCCATAGAAGGCATTCAGTTGCATGGAAAACAGGCATTTATAAATAGGTGACAAATCTCCCTATGCCATAAATTTAAAGACGAGTAGAAGAAACATGGTTTTGCCCCCAGTGACAATGTAACCAAGAGAAGGAATTGTGTGATTCGTCCTCAAAAGATCTGGGCAGGGACTTCTCCAGCTGTATCTTTTGTGACCTTACCATTCGCCACCGGTTTCAGTGGTTCCTCTTTTACCCACACCTACTGGTATTCCTAGACCATGATCACTTTTATGGCTTGGGAAGGAGAAACACTGCCTCAACATACAAGAGGTTTCCAGCTTTAGACCTTGAGAGACAACCCCAGGAAAGGACCAAGAGTGGGGATGAAGACAAAAATTACAGAGACTCCCCAGATGTGAGCCTCACCAGTTAATGCCCCGCTCCCGTCAACCTCCCTGTGGCCAGGAGAGATCTGTCTCATCTACCCAAAATGCCATACTGTTCTCAGCCAACTCTTCATCTTAAATACACATCTGGAGACTTCATGGCCTTTATTCACAACTGAACTAATCTGACATGTTTTGTTTCTTATCAATGAAATCATCGTCCTTAGAATTCCTCTTCCAAGCTCTATATTTTCCTCAAGGTCCTCTTTTGGCCAAAAATCCATGGCAAGATAATGGTCAATATCTATTGAATTTATAGTTTATATTAGCTAGTTTCTCAAATGCTTTGAATATTTTAACTCAAAATAACTGTATTATTATCGTTTCTACTTACTCATGAGAAAACACAGATCTCAAGAGGTAAAAGGGTTCAGCATGAACCCTGAAGACTGACTTCAAGGCTTAGTATCTTAACTATTATCCTCACTGTTGTCTGGTGTACATTGTTGTCTGAGAGTGTTTTCTCAGCCTAACATTATTAGTAAGGCCAGGTATTTGGTTCTGAGCTTTTAATCTTCTGATTCCTACTATTTGCCTTGATAGAAACTAATATTTAGCTCTAATTATATTACAATAGGCACTGAAGTAATTACTTCAAGATATATAAAGCCAACAAAGTATCCATCTCCAACTACCATCCTCCACTCTTCATTTTCATCTTTCTTCCACTGATCTTGGATCCTGACTTACCCTGGCTCAGAGGGAAAAGGGATTTGAATTCAGTAGAATGAAGAGTATTGTCCCATTCCTGGAGGCAGAGCTTCACTTTTGGAAGAGAATAATGTCCTGGTATGAGTCCCCTGAAACCACCTAATCAGTCTCATCAGGAATAATTCATGAAAGAACAGAGAGGGTATGTGGTAATAGGAATTTTTAAAGGCACAGTAATATGACCTGAAAGTTAGAAGACACAGAAATCCAATGAATCATAATAATAAACACAACACTCGTTTGTAAAATATCTGCTACATGCCAGCCATATACCAGAGATTGTAATAATGATGATGATAATAATAATGAATGCTTACATAGTGGTCCCTATGTGCAGGGATTCCTCTAAGTTCTCCATATATATTAACAAAGTAAATCTTCACCACAGTCCTATGAGATGTATACTGTTAATACTCACATTCTATAGATAAGAAAGAGAATCTTAGAGAAGGTGAGTAATTTGCTACATGATGGTTCAGGGATGGGTTATAACAATATCCTCATGTGATAAAAGCTCTCAATTTGCAACATAAGACATAATTTGGTACTGGAAACCCAGAAAACTTGAGTGACATGATATCAGAACTGTCAGACAAGGATGGGTGAGAATAAGGAGAGAAAGCAAATAGCAATAAAACTACTACTCAGGAGCAGCTAAACAGATATTTCAAAGAACGAGAAGAAACTAACTTTATGGCAGACAGAATACTCATCAAATGGAAGAATTTATGCCTCAAAAAATGAAAATATTAGAGAAACTTGTAAATAATTTTAAAATACATATTTTAAGAACCTGAAAGAGATGAAAAACATAGGATCAAAAACAAGAGGTTATGAAGCAAGAGGCAGGTATGAATCAAATATTAGTAGATATGAAAAATATGTCAATTCAAAAATCAGAAAAAGAAAAGTGTAGCCACTGGAAAAAAGTGTAGTACATGATATAGGTGGTGTATATATATTCTATACTGTATATATATATATATATATATATATATATATATATATATATATATATATATATATATATAGTATAGAATTGATGGAATTGAAAGAAAATTATTAAATTGGAAGATATGCCTAATGAATTCATCTAAAATGCAGTGCATAATGATAATAAACTAAAACATATGAAAAAAAAGTGTTACAGTATTAGGAAATTCCAACAAACTATAGATCCAACAATAAGCAGAAGCAGTATTTGAAGAAATAATGGCTAAGACTTCTTAAGAAAAAATTAAGAACATAAATCTTCAGATTTAAGGAACAGAATACAACCTCAGGGTAATTTAAAAAATAAATCAAACCATAAAGTATGTATTTATTATTTGACCCAGCAATCCCACTACTAGGAATTTATCCTAAGGATATATCTCAATCAAAGCCAACAGTATATGCACAAGTTTATTCATGGTGGACAATTGTCTTATCAAAATATTAGAAACAACCTCATGGCCCATCCATTGGAGACTATTTGAATAAACTAAGGTTCATCTACAAAATAGAATACTATAATGCTATTAAAAAAAGATTGATAAATAAATCTCTATGAACTTATATGGAGTTATTTACTGGGTGTGTTAGGTAGTGAAGAACACAAGAATATAAAGAGTATATACAATGTTTTGTATTAGAAAGACAGAAAAATATGTATACATACATACAAGTTTACTTTTGCAAAAAGAAATACAGGACCAGTTAAAACAGAAATAAACAGTCATAACAAAAGATAACCTAGATGTGTGGATAGGAACAAGGTGAAGAGAGTAAGACTTCTTAGAGTATACAGTGAGGAAAAAATAATAAATATAGAAAGAAAGACTTGGATGAAAGGAACAATGAAGAGTAAATAGTTTGAAAATGTTGGCAGATCTATTAACTAACAACTTTTATTTTAAAAATGTATTATTATTATATTGTGTTGGTCTTGAAATATTGGAAATAAAATCCTGTGATGACAAAAGTTTGAAATGGTAAGTTTTTTGTCTTATTTTTACGGGAGGAAAGAGATGATGAGTACCTTAACCATTGAGAAAAAGATCAAATATGCATGTTAGAAATGTAACCGTAATCACTAAGAAAATTAAGAGTATCTATATATTACAAATGAACAGAGGAAACAAAGAAATCATCAAGAAAATTTTTGTCAATCCAAGATAAGAAAGGAAAAGAAAAAAATGCTAAGTGAAATGAAACCAGTGTAAAATGATTAAAATACATCAGAAATTTTAAAATGTAAATGAATTAAAATCAAGTTAACCTAATTAATTAATTAAAAAGTTAAGAGTAAAGGAAAACAAAAAAATAACTAAAATAATATTTATTCATTATTATAAATATCCAATTAAATAGACTTTAAGAAGAGTATACATATACTTTAAAGTTGAAACCCCTCTTTTGCTCTTCCCTGATCCTCTATTCACTTTGCTTCCTCAACAGAAATAAAATTCAACAAGTGATGTTTCTTAAAGTTTAGTTCCAATGTAGTATATGAAACCGTAACAGTGAACATTTTATACTCTGATATGTTAAAACCCATTGTTCTGTCTTGCAATTTGAACAGACCTTTTACCAATGCATGACTCTGTAACATGTATTCGTTACCTGGAAAATCTTGACATTATTCATTATATAATATCAAAAAAAAATATCAATTAATATAACTACCATCTCATCAGAAATTTTTAATTACTGTGAAATCGCACCATGGTGAATATATGTTTTCCAAAATTCTAGTTTTCACTGGAAATCTCTATTTTTATAATTGGCAATAAATAATGTCAATTGTTTTTTCCTGAAGAGACATACTCATTTGTTCACTTTTGAGAGAATGTTAGCCAAATATGTCTGAATAACCATAATTCATCTACCAATTGTTCTTTCAAGTAAAAATGGCATTCCATGAAAAAACTACTAGTTCATTTTATAATTCAAACAATGGCACAAGTACTTTTTCTCAAGACAGCCACTGTATTTCAGTATGCAGAAGTACCTTATTCAAATCTGCCATTTTGTCACACAGAATATTAAAAAGACATATATTCAAGGGTCAATAGTTAATCAATTTAATAACCTTTTACTCCTTCTTCAAGGGAATTCTTAACTAAAACTGGTACCTTTTTTTAACTGAAAGTGTGTGCCTGTGGAGAGTATAATGCCGAGTACTGCTTAGTCCCCCTGCCATGCTTTGTGCTAAGGCACCATCAATTTCACCTACCTTTGCTTTTGCACCATCAGTGCAAATATCAACACATATAATACTAAACACTAGTACATATAATACTAAATAACAAGCAACTATTATTGTGAAAATAGTTTTGACCCCATGGACCAGCTAAAACAATCTCAGGGATGTTTCTGTGAAGACTGCTGCATGATGCCATTCCACTTCTCATAGGTGGGTTTTAGCCAAGTTCCAGAGAAAATAAGAGCCATCTCTCAATCTCTGTCTCCTTCTCTCTCTCTCTCTCTCTCTCTCTCTCTCTCTGTCTCTCTCTCTCTCTGTCTCACACACACACACACACACACACACACACACACACACACTATTGTTCCTGTTAAATGAGTCAGATTTAGCTTTTAGATGTTTTTTAACCTTGCCTATCAACTATCACAGCTTTTCTCTTCCCTTTGTCCATATTGAGTCCCTCTTTCCTGCACCACCTGCTTTTCTAGGATGAAACCCATTTCCTAATTTATGGGAATCTATCATGAATCCCCTGCATATTTCCCAATAATTGCATCTGCTTCATCCCTTGTATCCTGCTGCTGCATTTTAAAAATCTAGTTACTTTAGATATGGGTTCAGAGGTGGATAATTTTCTTCCAAATTTCCAAATATGATGTTTACAAGTTGCTCCCAACTTCTAAACATTGGGCATAGAAAAGACTTGCATAAAAGTAGCTGCCAATGCCAGCTTCCCCGTTCTCAGACCTCAGACACTTCCCTTGCTTTTGGAAAAACCACTTTGAAAAAACCATGGGGTATTCAGAGAAACTGTCATCTCAGAATTTAAAGAGGGAAGGTATATATTTTGAACAAACATTATTTGAGCACTTAAGTGTTGTTAAATTGAATTATTAATGAAAAATAGAATATTAAAAAATATCAGAGCACCTTAAGAAAAATGAATTTTGGACAATATTCTAGGCAGGAGTGACTTGACTCTGTCCTGAATCCATCTGCCCAAAATAACACACACACACATACACACACACACACACACACACACACACACACACACACACACACACACAATTCCTACTTGATCTCATGGCTTAAAATTCTACCAATCAGAGACTCATCTGGATTAAGAATCTAAATGTGCAAACATGTCTCGTTTGATTCACAGACTCTGTTATTCATGGTGGGTAATGGGGTCAGAAAGGGGAGGATTGGGGATTAATAATTTTGAAATATAAAAAAAGGGAAGTGAATATACAGAGAAATGAATGTAATGGGAAATTAGGCAAACTAGATGCAACAAGCAAAGGAGAAAGTGCCAAAGATATTTCATCAACTCAAAAATCTCGCCTTAAGGTCAGACTTGATGTTAAAAAGTTAGGGAAAAATAATCTCTCTCTTTCTTTCTCCTCCTGACTCCTGAACTGCATGGTTCTTGATAACAGATAACAGAACTTTGGTCTCTGCCCTCAGTTCTTCAGTTATGTGAGGGTTAGAGATGCAGCATGTGCCAACGTAGAACCAAATTAACTTATACCAGTGTTTCTGCAAGCAGTCGTGTTATAGGGAGATGCCATAGACTGGGAGAAGATATTGTCAATACATACAACTGACAAAAGATTAATGTTCAGAACGGTGTGATTTCTAAACAACTGGTTTACGAACATAAATTTTGCACACAACTCCTTTGTTGCTTAAGCTTATCCTCCTTAGGATTAAGTTGAGTTCTTTCCTGTTATTTTTCTTTTTTTTTTTTTTTTTCTTGCAGTACGCGGGCCTCTTACTGCTGTGGCCTCTCCCGTTGCGGAGCACAGGCTCCGGACGCGCAGGCTCAGTGGCCATGGCTCACGGGCCCAGCCGCTCCGCAGCATGTGGGATATTCCCAGACCGGGGCACGAACCCACGTCCCCTGCATCGGCAGGCGGACTCTCAACCACTGTGCCACCAGGGAAACCCTCTTTCTTTCTTTGAAGTGGCAATGCATGCTGGTTACCTTGTTGGGTGCTAGCTTAAACATGGGCAAGTAAAACACATTCCTGTCCTCAAGGAAGCCATCACAGTGTAGCAGAGGAAGTCATTGCTGAGGCAAAAACGACAAGATGAAAGAAAGAGGAAGATGTAAAAGATGTTAAAGAATGAAAATTCAGTTAGATGTGTTTTCTGTCAAATCATTCATCCAGTTTTTCTCATTACTCTCTACTAAAATTCTGACTGTTAAGGACTGAATTTTTGTGCTCCCCGCTCCCATATTCATATGTTGAAATCTTAACTCCCAATGTGATGGTGTTAAGACGCGGGGCCTTTGGGAAGTAATTAGGTCCCGAGGGTGGAGCCCTCATGAATGGGATTAGTGCTCTTACAAGGAAAGTAAGACATGAGAGCTTGCCCCATCTCTCTTCTTTTTCTACCATGTCCTCACAACAGGAAGTCAGCAGTCTGCAACCTGGAAGAGGGTTCTCACCAGAACCTGACCACAAGGGTACCACTGATTTCACACATCAACCTCCAGAACTGGGAGAAATATATTCTACTGTTTATAAGCCACCAAGTCTAAGGTAATTAATTTGTTATAGCAGCCCAAACTAAGACACTAATTTCATTAAGAAAGTCCTCAAAAAATGTTTTAATTCAACCTTATACAAAAGTAATTTTTCAAAGAATGCTGTGTGCCTCCCTCCCCATACCCCTCTCTTAGTGCACAGCAGACAACCAGAATGAGCTGACTTGTCCATATTTATGTATTTTCAGGGTTTGCCCTCTTCACTGTACCAACAAGCCAGGCGCAACCATCAAAGTGTCATCATTCTGCCCACAATCCATACTCTACTCAGAGACAACACTGTTTGCAGTGTTGGTTGACGTTGCATACTGGCAACTATGCAAAAACGTCAGTCCCCAATGCAGCCTACCTGCCAACCTCCAGAGGTTACACTTGGAGGAGTTCAGGCCGGAACTCATGCTTCCACTGAGTGCTTAAATGCTCTTAGCAGGAAGAGCCGGTAGGATCTGGTCCCCACAGAGAATCTGGAAATAACCAGGTTTGCAAAACATGAAACCTCTCCAGTTGGCAATCTGTGCTGAGCTCTTGACTCAGAGGAATTTGTTAAATTTACTTTCAGACTCTCCACTTTTAAAAGATTTTCTCTGGACTTGTAGAGAGTTGTCTCATTTGATGCATCACTAGCCTCCTCTCCTGCTTTTTTATCAAATGTTGTGTGTTGTACTTAATCTTTCAAATAGAGACTGTCATGGCTACAGTCTTGGCTGGGAACCCACCCAGCGGGGCAGGAACCATGTGCTCCTCTGGTGAAGCTCATCAAACCCATCTTCCACAGGTTTCTCACTTAAAGAAAAAAAGCAACTTTTTGCAAGCTTCTTTCCTTGTGTAGATTCAGCCCAGAAGTTGAAGAACATTTGCAAATGATCCCGGATCAATTTCTCTCTTTGGGTTCATCCTCAGGTTTTCCAGATCTGCCTCCCTTCCTGGCTGATTCCTCCCTGGGCCCTTGGAACAATAACTGAGATTCCTACATCCGCATTTACCAAGTGCTTCCACACACAGCAGGAGGCAAAATAAACTAACCACTTGCTACAAGCCAGGCACCGGGCCAGACGCTTAACAAGCATTACTATATCTAATCTTCAAAGCTCTCTGTTGGGTTTTGCTATTCTCATTTTAGACAAGAAGGAAATGAGATATGCATCTCCTAAATGGAAGTTTGCCTCATGATTTTTCTGCACCATAAAGCATGATTCCATCATTCCAGTTGCTGTTTCTTGAGAAGACTTGTGATGTCAAAAACCATCTAGATATTTATGATTATAACTCCATCTTATACAATTATCTTGCTCATAACTAATTCAACATTTTAAAAATAAATTTAGCCACTTGGACTTGATTGAGACTTTTCAAAGCATTCAACTTAATGTTTAAGGAAACAACACTTTTTTTGTTGTTGATGAGCTCATATTTCAATGGTTTACAATAAATTAAAATATGCAAGTGCTGTAGTAAGTTTGAGTGGCATAAATAGGCTTGGGAAGAGCCCAACTGACTCCAGGAGACAAAATTTCCACTGGTGGGGGCAGAAATGTGGGGATGTATTAGAGAATAAATGGTAGCCTCAAGCCTCAGTATGAGTATTTCAGAAAATGGAGGTTAGCACTTTTAATGCTAATTGATGTGTATTGTATGACAATACTCTTTCCTCATAATTGAACAGAACAATTTAAATAGGCAGAGTATCCATCCTTTTAAATTTTTGCAGGTGCACCTGGGTTTGTTGCATATTTAGCTTAATGCATCCTGGGATAGTTTGGGGGTTTGACAGGGATATGCTGGCAGGAAGGACAGGGTATGATCCCTGGGAATGGCTGTATGTTCAAGTGTTAGACAGAAGCTGTGACCAACAGTTAAGTCTACTAAAGCAGGAGCCAAAGTTCTTTCCTAGTAGATGAAATACAAAACATTACACCCTGGGTGCTTTGCAACAGAAATGCATCCATCACCCAACCATTTATTTGCCGATATTTACTGAGCACCTGCTGTTTTCGGTGAGGAAGATATGATAGTAAACAAAAATTGACATAGTCCCTCTTCTGGTAGTGTTTTCAGTCTTTGATGAAACACTCACAGGAACAAAAGTTAAATTGGAACCACAAAGAGTGACATAAAGGAGAGTTACTTGGTGCTTCCATTTAATGTGATCAAGAAGGTCAGAGGAGGATTTCTGGGAAATGACATGAGATCAGAAGAACCCATAGGAATCAGCTAGGTGACAAGGAGAAAGAAGAGCATTCAGGAAGAGGAAACAACATGCAAAAGGACTTTGTTATGGGAGCAAACAAAGTAATTTCAAGGGAATAAAATTATCAATAAAGAGAATAGAGTATCTTCAGCTAGAGGAATATCCCCAGAAGAAATTGTGGACTTGCTAACAGGTAGTTGACGCGTTGAAAGGGGAACTTATAGATTTTCCTTTGGTGATTCCAGAGCATCTAAAGAAAGCAGTGGCATCAAATGCCCTGATATTAAAAGAACTAACTCAGGCAATCAAATTCCCAGGGTATAGAATTTAGAGGTGGCAGGTGTGCAGGGAATAAGAATGGCCGGATACATCTATGGAAAGGCCACTAGTCTGCATGTCAGGAGACCTGGGTCATAGCCCTAGCTCTGCTAAATAGCAGGTGTGTGATGTTTGGAAAGTCGTTATTTTCTCGAGAGACTGGGAATCCCAGTCTTGGGTCTAAATCCTGACTCTGCCTCTTATTAGCATATAACCTTGGGCTAATTAAACAACTAATCTCAACCTCAGTTTTTCTCTTTGAACAAAGAGAGATAGCAATGGCTTCCTCATAGAACTGTAAGGATCAAATGAGATAGTAAATATAAAAGGCTTAGTTGTATCAGATGTTGTTGGTACTCCACCCATCTCCCTCATTGCTGCCAGTATGCCCTGACAGACTTCCAATTAACAGTGCCTTCATCTCATGTCGGAAGAGTTTCTTTCCAACATCTTGGAAAGTCACTTTGCCTATGCAAATTTTATACATCTCTGCCTTCTCCAGCAGTCCTCAATTCCAGAGCTGAGCATAAATGTGTCAGCGTCTTCACCCTTAATTCTGAGATTTGGGTTTTATTCCTTTGACTAGCTTTTCCTGGGAGATTAAGTTTCACCCGTCTTGTGCTTCTTGGAATAAACCACTTGCACTCAGATCTTTATCTCAGGGTCCACTTCTGGAAGAACCCAAACTACGACACTATGCAACATCTATCATATACTAAGCACTCAATAAATATTTCATGAATTAATAATTTACAATGAAAACGATTATACCTATTAAAGAAAATAAGTTGTCCAGGAGAACTCTAATGATTGCTCCAGTTTCTGAGAGAAGTCTAAAGATTGTTCCAGCATAAAACTTGGAAGAGATAGGATTCATCATTTTTTTTCCGGTATAAAAAAAAAAAAAGGAAAGTAGCTATCTGAGTAAAGTGAAAAGTAACTGGATTTAAAGCAAAAGTCTTCTGGACTGTTAAGAAAACCAAGCAAAGACTAGAAGATAGCAGCAGATGTTATCTATAAATTATTTGAAGCAGCTTAAAGAAGCTGCAGAAAGCCAAATGCTGATGCTTCCTCTAGGACAAAAGCCCAGACTCCTGTTGGTACTCCAGACCTAGTAAAAACTGGCCTCTCCTTATTTCAGGATAGTCAGCCATATAAAGATACAACATATTATGTAGGTTCACGTATAGAATTCTGGGGCACTCATAGCAGTGAGTAGGCCTATGGATGGCTTGGCTATGGGATTATAAGGGTTTTTCAAGACTATAAGAAGTCGGTTTAACTATGTTCACAACCAGCTCCCTTGGCAACATCAAGCCTACCTTTTGGGGATAGGCTTGAATGTTGGTAATGGTAGCAGACTCCAGCTAATAAGGATATAATGCAAAAAAGAGGTGGCCATTCCAGCCATAAACCACACAATTCATTTCATCCCAGTACCCTCGTCACGGAACTCAAGCTAAGGATCACAATTATACTACTTTCAATAAAAACTAGTACTACTTTAATAATAAAAATCTTTTAGGAAAACTGTGGTCAGAGGGCTTTCAAAACAGATTGAGAACACTGAGCTATCTAGTCAAACATGTTTCCCAGTATTTTTTGCGCACATTCAAGCCGAGAAAAGAAAACTAACTTTCAGATTTTAACTTGATCTTCAAAAATAATAATTTTCATTGTTTACTATGTGGTAGTCACTGAGTGTAGTGTTTTGCATGCATTATTTATTCATCCTCATAACCATCCTTCAATGTTAGCTGTGAATGCATAAATTTAAAAACATAGTGTCTTAACACAACAACCACTTATTATTTCCCATGAGTCTAGGGCCAAGCTGTTCTGGACCAGCTGATCTCAGCTGGACTCACTCACATGCATGGGGCCTTGGCTGGGACAACTGGGCTGAGCTGGCTCTGTTCCACATGGTGTCTCATTCTCTAGGAGGCTAGTCCAGGCTTGATGTGATGCAGGCAGGGTTCCAAGAGAATGGAATCATGGGCTTGGAACTAACACATCTTTTCTTCCGCTACAATATGTTGCCAAAGCGGGTTAGCCCTGATTCAGGAGGTTGGGGGAAAGATTCCATTTCTTGATGGGAAGAACTTCAAAGTCCCATTGCAAAGAGCATGAGTTCTGGGAAGGGTGAAAAATTGTGATCCTTTTTTCATTCAGTCCAGCACATCTGGTAACTGGTATGATAGGTTCACTGATACTGTGGAGAGAATAAAATATAGCAGATCTTTGGAAATCTTAAGGTCTGCAAGTGTTTGCATGTAATTAGGGAAGGGAAGGATAAGGTTAGAATTCCTTAAAATACTCTTCATCCAACTTTTCATTTTACTAATTAGGTGTCCCCACTGTTCCTCTGGGAATCCTCCTCCACTTAACCCCTGAAGGCCCTTATACATTCCTATAGGACACTTGAATTCTTCTATCATAGCTCTTATCATATTGCAGTGTATTTCTTTGTTCAATTCTGACTTTCTTTAGAAGACAGGTTTCCGAGGGCAGGAATTGTCTTTTCATCATTATGCACATCAACTGGCAAAGAATGGGGCAATGAATCGCCGCACAATAAATATTACATTGTTTCAGAAATGAATGAAAATTCAGAAAACTATGAATAAAAATAATAAGGAAAGCCACTGTGTGACTAAGAGTACACAGACACATGATGACTCTCATTATTATTCACGTGAAGAGATAGGAATTCCCTGTGACAGAGAAATCTCAGCACTAGATGCTGGGTAGCACACAGCAAGCTTCCTCTTGCTCTTTTCCCTTGGGTAACTCTCTACTCATTAGAGGACCATACCTTTTTAACACCATAAAAAAAGCAGTCAGTCATTTGTCTGCAGGCTCTTGTGCAACTGAAAGCTAAAAGTCTATTAGAGGGTTCTAAACAAGGGTGCATTTCTTGATTGGATTTCTGTCTACCACAAAGCTTGGAAATAAAGTGTCCCCAGTTTCTGGTGAGATATACAGATCTGCTGAGCCCTTTGCTTTTCAGCTATGTTTCCAACCACTAACTAATTATTTTTTCCAATTTGTACCTAATAAAATTTTATTTGGATGAAAATTAAATAGTCTTGGTTATGTGAAGCTAGATCTGGAAACTATTGGGTGTTTGAGAAAATATGAGAAGATAACAGAGTTGCCTTGTTGGACATGATTAGCCTACACAATTAGTTGCAGCTAAAAATATACCAAAATTTAAAGTATTTTTTTTAAAAAAAGAACAGCAAAATAAATAAAGCTACTCTTTTCTGCAACCACTTTTCTAATAGTAGTTTAAAGTTGAAAAGAAAAGCTAGGTTACATGTGATTTGCTAAAATTTTTAAATAAGCCTCAGTAAAACAGAATTTTTGATTATAAGCTTTGTGAAATCAAATTTGATATAAGCTTCATCACGTTCAGAAAGTAAGCAAATTTATCAAGCAATTCAATGCTGAGAAATTAAAGATGCCATAGAAATAAAATGAGTAAACACGCATAACATTTGACCAACAGTTAAACCTATAGATATTAATTTTACAGGTATCCTTTAATATGTTCACAAAAAATGCACATTCAAGAATACTTATTGTAGTATTTTATAATAACACATTAGGAACAATTTAAAAACTCAGTAGAAAGCTAGTTAAATACACCCAATAAATGGATATAAATAATGGAATGTTATGTGGCAGTTAAAATGGACAAGACGGCATATCTGTGTACCAACATGGAGATTTCTACAAGATATATTGTTCAGTAGAGAAGAAAAACAAGGTACTGAACGATGTGTATGCATACTAAAATTTGTATTTACTATTTAAAAAGTGGTACAAGTGTTGTATTTTCTGGAAGCATACATTAAACACAGACAAGAATGATTGGCTCCTAGATGAGAAACTGTTGGTAGAAAAAATATATATATTGTTGGTAGAACAATAATGAAAGTTACCTTTCACTTTATTTGTTTTATATCTTTTAAATGTTTTATATTATACTTGCATTATCTAATCAAGAGCATAATAATAATGCTGAAAATAACAAATAAAGGAAAATCTATGTGTATAGAGTAGAAATTAATGTAACTCTTAATTATAATCATTATTTCAAATAGAGGTAAATCAGGAGTTGAAAAGAATTGACACTGATGTATACAAATTACAAAGACAAATATAAGTGTACTTAAGGTATCTGATTAGGACTCAAGAATAAGTTTCAGTGAAAAATTACACTTGCTCCTAGGTCAATTATATAGTTTAAAGCTTACCCTAAAAAAAGCTTCCATCCTAACCAAGAACATATAAAAGGACACACACATGCACACACGTGTGCACACACACACAACACACACACAGAGTAGTGGGCCACCCTAAAGCAGAAAAGTGTCACATATTTAATAAAATGGATTTATTTCTGGTCTATTTTGGAGAAGTGAGATATCTGAGATTCTCAAATGGGGATGGTGTAGTTTGAAGAAGAGAGACCAAAAACATAAACACTGCGTAGAGTAACTTACTTTTGAAATAGAAATAGTAGTTTGCACTTCAGAATAGGACTTCCACTTCTAATTCTGACAGAGTAGATTGTATCCAATTAATTCTTCTGCTGGGAAGCACTATAAAAGCTGAATAAAATATAAAACAAACCTAAACAGCCCTGTGAGGGAATCAGTGAGCCGATAGGCAGGCAAGGCCAAATTCGCTGGGATCCCGTAAAGGATACTGCATTGAGCTGAACCCAAATTCTCAGCCACTTTTTCTCCTTTAGGCTGTTTTCTTAGTAGCAGAGACAAGGTTTCTAAGCAGAAGGCAGTGGCTCAGAGTTTCAGTCTTTCTTTTGTGCTTGGGCAAAATAATTGAATTTCATTGTTCCTAAAACAACCAGGAATGGAGGAGCCAAGACAAGAGAGAAAAGATAACCTCAGAGAAGTGAGGACATCATTCTTTTCCCCCCGCAAGCCATTTGCAATCCTTAATTTGTGATAGTGATGGACCACTGAACCAAGCAGTTCAGTGTGATCAGCTGGTAGGCTAAAAAGCTAGGGTGGGAGGGAGGGAGACGCAAGGGGGAAGAGATATGGGAACATATGTATATGTATAACTGATTCACTTTGTTATAAAGCAGAAGCTAACACACCATTGTAAAGCAATTATACTCCAATAAAGATGTTAAAAAAAAAAAAAAAGCTAACCTAGAGCTTTTTCAGAAGACTCATAGTGGTGGGAGATGGAAACTGGAGGTCAGAATCCACCATTAATAGGGGACCCTAGTAACCACCCAGGTTTTCAATTAAAAATAGTGAAGGCTAAGCCCAGGAAAAAGGGTAAACAGGAAATAGACAGGCGCTCACAAAGGCTAAACCTACCTCAAATTACTGCAATTCCTGATTACAGCAAGGTGACCTGCCCCTACTCTAATAGTCATTTAATTTTAACAGAAATTAAATACCCTCTGGAGAAAAATAGCAACTAGAGTTTCTGAAATGTTCATTCACTAGGTCCAATATTTGATTTTAAAAAGTACCAGAAATGCCAAGAAACAAGGCTAAAGGGCTAAAAATTTTTAAATGCAGACAAAAGAAAAGAGAAAATTATATATATATTATATATTTTATTACTATGAATGTATATAATTATATTATATATATGATTCTATAGCTACTAAAGAACTTGAATGTACAATGTACAATATTATATATTCTTACCAAAACAAATCAGTACCAGATAGCTTCACTGTCAACTTCTTGTGAGCTTTAATACCTTTAAGTAGCATCTTCACATTTGGTCAGTTATAGACCACCAAGGAGACTGTGTTTGCAAACCATTCAATTCTCCATGGAGAGTTTCCAGGGAAATGTCCTCTCTTTGTCAGGCTACCTTTCCCAGATGACAAATCATTTCACTGTCACCCCTGTGCACACATAGTTTGAATTGTTACACTTGGACAAATGACAGTGTTCTTCTTTCTTTCTTTTTTTTTTTTTTTACCATCTTTTTTGGAGTATAAGTGCTTTAGAATTGTGTGTTAGTTTCTGTTTCATAACAAAGTGAATCAGCTATACGTATACAGATATCTCCATATCTCTTCCCTCTTGCATCTCCCTTCCTCCCACCCTCCCTATCCCACCCCTCTAGGTGGTCACAAAGCACCGAGCTGATCTCCCTGTGCTATGTGGCTGCTTCCCACTAGCTATAGGTTTTACATTTGGTAGTGTATATATGTCCATGCCACTCTCTCACTTTGTCCTAGCTTACCCTTCACCCTCCCCGTGTCCTCAAGTCCATTCTCTAGTAGGTCTGAGTCTTTATTCCCGTCCTGCCCCTAGGTGCTTCATGACAATTTTTTTTTTTTAGATTCCATATATATA
Organism: Stenella coeruleoalba; assembly: GCF_951394435.1. Taxonomy (NCBI): domain Eukaryota; kingdom Metazoa; phylum Chordata; class Mammalia; order Artiodactyla; family Delphinidae; genus Stenella; species Stenella coeruleoalba. The sequence goes on along the minus strand of NC_137164.1, from coordinate 26,041,193 downwards.
GTGTTCTTATTTCTTTCATGCAGTTTTAAGTTGAGTGTATTCCCATTCCCTAAAATGACCTAAAAGTTAAGAGACAGACAATACCAAGTGTTGACAAGAATGTGGAACTACCAGAACTCTCATGATCTACTGGCAGGAATGGAAACTGATACAAATTATTTTGAAAATGCTGGGCAGGACTGCCTAAAGTTGAGATTAAGAATCTGCTCTGACCCTGCATTTGCACTCCTTCGTATATACCCAAGATAAATGAGTGTTTACATCCACCAGAAGACACGTGCAAGAATGTTCACAGCAGAATTATTTTTTCCCAAAACCTCAAACTGGAAACAACCCAAATATCTATCAACAATAAAATAAATAAATAAATACAAATGTTAAAGTTCATTCCTATCATGAAATTACTATATAGAATACAGAACAAATTACAGCTACATATAACATAGATTAAGAATGTTCTTTTGAAAAAGTCAGAAAATATGAGTGTACGTGTTGAATGATTCCACTTATGTGAAGTTCAAAAATCAATCCAAACATATCTATGGTTGTAATAAGCTAGCAAAGTGCACAGGTAACAGGTACAGTCCCCACAAGACTGCCCTCAGTCAAGGGTCAGCCACAAGCTCAGGGTCTCCAGGGCCACCTTCACTTCAGACCAGCTGGCTGCTAATCCCAGTCTCTACCAATTACTGTCAAGTTCTATAATTTTCTAGAAAGACTCATGGAACTCAGAAAGCACTCAACTTATGATTACAGTTTTATTATAGTAAAAGGATACAAGTTAGAATCAGCAAAGGGAGAAGCATAGAGAAGAATCTGGAAGGGTTCCCAATGTGATGCTTCCTTGTCCACAGGATTTGCCTCTCCTGGAGTAGGTGTGTCACAATACACGTGGAGTAACTGCCAACTAGGGAAGTTCACTGGAGACACTGGTGTTTAGAGTTTATATTGGGACTTGATAGCATATTGCCTGCATGGTTGACCTTTAGTCTCAGCCCCTCCTGTAGGTCTAGGCTAATACATTTAGTCTCCAGATTCTCCAGAGATCAGATATGACAAGACAAACCTCAAAGCCCTCATCATAAGTCACATGGTTAGACTTTCCAGGGACCAAAGCACCCAGGCAAATAAAGACATTGCTCTCAGGCTGGACATTCAGGGGCCTAGAGATCCCCTCTCAGTACCCAAGAACAAAGTTCAGATCTCTCTTTGGGTAAGATGTATTCCTTACTATACAATTACTGATGGCACCAGAATAGCAGTTACATTTAAGATCCTGTAACAGCCAGGGAGAGTAGAGTGATGACTTCTAGGGTGCAAGTAATGTTCTGTTTCTTGACCTGGTGGTAGTTACACAGTTCTGTTTACTTTGTAACATTCATTTTTCAGCTCTGTTTTTTTATGATTCGTGTGTTTTTCGTTATGTGTGTTACACTTAAATAAAAATATATACTTAGGGGAAAAACATTGAAAACCAGAGCTGCTGCCCAGCCAGAGCTGATATTTAATAGTGTGAAACAGGGAGTGTTATACAATCCATGGCTTCTACCCAGTAGGGAAGCACTTTTCATGTTGAACTCAACACAGAAGCTACACTCTTCCTGCCAAAGAAGCAGCTGCAGTAAAACCCTTCCTGCTGCTAAGGTGCTGAAAGACCATTCGAACCCCAGATGGCAGAGGTCATGAATGATGTGTGGCCCCGAATATATCAATGAGGGATGCCGAGTCAGCTTGAGGAAGAGAAGTGGAGGGAGAAAGAAAAGGAGGAGGGGAAGAAGGAAAAAAATAGAAAGAAGACCAAATAGAAATATTTCTTTAGCTGAATATCTTAGGGTTTCCCAGAATAGTCTCTGAGGTGAAGGTTTGCATGCATGTGTGTCATTAAGAAAAGGCTCCTTGGTGAAACAGCAGGGGAGTAAGAGAAGTAGGTCAGTGGAAGTCAACCAGCCAAGCAAGGTTATAATTTTAGGCGAAGTCTCAGCCTCAGCCTGATCCCAAGGGAAGCTCTGGAGTATAAATTATGCCTTAAAGTCTGTCTCCTCTTGGGGCAAGCCAGCTGGGTTTCCATGCTTCTGTGACAGTTCATTATTTGCTTGGGGCCACATCAAGAGGGGTGTAAGCTCCCAGGCATCTCCAGCTCTTGGCAAGTGTAGACAAAGCTGCTCTAGGATTCTGAGGACAGTCCTCCAAAGAGAGTTGCCTACAGGCATGAGTTATAGGAAGTTAAAGTATATAGAAGTCAAGAGAAACAACTTGAATGACAGAAAGTATCCAAGGGGTTTAATGTGGAGCAGTAACCATATTTACTATACTTGGTGAAATTGATATAAAAATATGCTATATATTTTTTGCACTTTGTTATATACATCCTTGTTTAAGTTAAACATTTAGAATATTGTATTCAGTTGTCCTGGCATGAGAAGAGTTATTCTCAGTCAACCTTTTATAATGTCCCAAGTTAAATCATCTTTTCAATTACTGTTTAAGACATTTACTCAAATGGGATGAATTTCAGGCACTATTTTAGAGCTCAGGAAAGGAAGACAGGGATAGAAACTGTCTGGAAAATACCTAGAAAGCACTTAGAAAAAAATCATAGGCCTGTCAGGGTAGTCTGTGAATTATGTGATCATTCATTTAAAGAATAGTGAGTGAGGAAGACATTGTGCAAAGTTCTAGTGATACAGAGATAGACATATGTAGACCTTGCCCTTGAAGAACCCATATTCTAAAGAAGACGACAGTCAAATTACAACTTATAAGACATTATGGTAAATGCTACCATGAAAATATGAAAACCAAATGTTGCAGAGAAGTAACACATTTGAGCAGTTGCAGAAAAGTAACACATTTGAGCAAAACTTGGCAAAGCAACTTATGCATTTTCATCCTTCGACACACTTTTTTGTCACCATATTGTTCTGTGTCCTGTGAACATATTATCACATTTCAAATAGGTGAGGAAGAGAGATATTTTCAAATGAAGAAACTGAAGTTGTGGCAAAAACAAGGCTCAAACCACTTATTAATGGTTAATTTGGATGTTTCCTAAACCTCATCCAGCAGAAACTATTCAAGAGCAATGTTTCATTTTTCTCAGTTCTAAGTAGGATGTGTGATATTATACCACAGGGATCAGCAAACTAGTACCCACAAGCCACATCCAGCCCAATGTTTGTTTCTGTCAGTAAAGTTTTATTGGAACACATCCAAGCTCATCATTTGCATATGGTCTATGGCTGCTTTCCTGCTCCAGGGCAGAGAGGAGATGTGACAGAGATCACATGGTTTACAAAGCCTAAAATATTTATTGCCTAACCCTTTTAAGAAAAGGTTTGCTGACCACTGTTACATCACATTAGTCATAAATTATGAAAATTGAGCATATCTGCTCATAACGTACTTGTAGCTTTAAAAGAATGCTATTATGCCTCTACCCTCTTAGGAGCTGTATATTTGTGTCCTTTCCTATCTGATGTGGTAAAATCCCAGAGGCAGAGGTGATGACTATTTGCATTCACTTACCACTTTTAATGAAGAAATTCAAAATCAAGTACTTGAAAATAAAACTTTGAGATGATGCTGCTTCAGCCTTTCTGTTAGCAGTAAATGCAATAGACACTCCATAATCGCTTATTAGGTAAATTGTCACCGTGGTTTTCTGTGGACTTTCTAGCTTTTAAAAAAGTTTTTAAAGAAATCTTTAGACAAATATGTAGTTCTCCATTCAAATGGAAAGGCTTTCCATTGCCTTCCCCAGATTGTTGAGGTTCGTTGGTCAATCCAAAGGCAGTAATAAAATTAAATAACCTACCAGCCCATAAAATGGCTAAGATAGTTATTAATATTCAAGAATGATATATAGAGTACAAAAAAAGAATGAGATAGTTTTGATGTTGCCCATGTTCTAATCGAGTGTAAATTTATAAAGGATGGAGTTAGAGGAAAACATTATACAACCACCTTCTTTAAAAGAATCCATGAGAAAAATAAGAGTAAGTTAAATGTATTAATAGATGATCCAAAATTTAGGAGGTTGTAAAATCCTCATATATTTCACAAACATGCACACAAATTTAAATCTATAGGTTACTGTTACATAAAGCTCATAAAGAAGGGATTCAAACATGAAGGTAAATGAGGTTTTATAAGCAGGAAAAAAGCAATTCAATGACTAGACTGATAAAGTTTTGGCCTGGTTTATATAATTCTAAACTTATTTTTAAAATTCCGGAATCAACTTTATGTCTTAAAGAAAGGAGTACCTGTTTTTTACCACAGTGATACTTATATTTACATTTCTGAAGAACTTCATGGTTCAGGTGGCATGTCAATCATATATCTGGTTCTGTAGTTTCTCTCAAATTCTGCTATGATTTGTTTCCAAGTGGATTTGTCCATAACCTTACTGTAGTTCAGCAAATGTGTCTGTCCCCATTGAGAACTGATTTGTAGAAAGGTCTTTGGCTTCCTGCTGTCAGTAAAGAGAACATACAAGCTCCAGGAATGATTAAGGTAAAGGCTTAGGTAAGTTTCTTACTTTAGAAAAATATCAAAACTCTTCTGAGACTGTGCTTCCTGAAATCTGGCAACTTGGACTATCTAACTCAATGGCTAATAATTAGAACATTTGCAAAGTTTCCAAGTAAGTTGAGGTTACATTGAAACATCTGACTCCCAAGATAAGAATACGGGCTCACCTTTCCATGACTACGCTTCCTGAATTTCTTGGACATTTTTGCTTTACTTTCTGTTTACTTGGATACAGAATTTTATTTTAAAACCAAACTTTTCCATTAAGCGTTTCTTGAGTTAGTTTTGTTTTGAGCCTAAGTAGCCTTCAGCATGGAGTATATAGACTTCCACTCTTATTTCAAAGCCCAACCAAGAGTGTTGGAAAGTACTATCCTGAGGATTTAGTAATGAAAGCAAATCCTTGAAAGCTTCAGCCCCATTCATTAGCATAAATCCAAACCCCCTGCAAGTAGCTGCAGGGCCAACTCTAAGCTGGCTCCCTTTCTAGTCAATATCTAAATAGGAAGGAAGTCCGTACCTACAGAATTTGAATTATTACAGCAGGGAACTGAGTTCAAGCCATAAATAAAATAAATAGCTTGCTCCTCATAAAGTTGATCTTAGGTAGGAAATCAATTTCTCTCTCTGCAGAAAACGACCAGTCTTCCACCACCTGGAAGATTTGTTTGGAACAATGCCAGTCACCTAATGGGTGCTCGATAAATACATCTTGGATTATGCCAGTCAAATCCATTACAGTCTTTTCAGGAGAAGTCAGTGTATCATCATGACATTTGACGTTGTTCTCTTGGGGTCTTTCCTGCTTCTATAGAGCAAAGATTGTATCCTTAATTATTCTAAACTTTGGCTTTAGTGCTTTCTTCTGACTTGGCAGTTCATCTCAAAAATTCTTTCAATAAAACAGGTCTTGCTTAGCAGATCTTTTATAACTGGACAGGGAGACACATCTGACCAAAAGAATTACGCGCTGTCTTTACAGAAGGTCAGAGACCCAAAGTAAATATATTTTTATTGTCCTTCCTTATAGTCCTATGAGTTTCTGATTTAAAATCTAGACATAAAGTTAATGTTCTACAAAAAACTTTTTCTGAATGGGCCCTTCAGCAGTCCAGTCATAATCACTCTGTACAGAGGTTCTGGTTTTGTGTTTTAAGAGGTATCCCTTCCAAAAAAAAAAAAAAGACAAATAAGGAAATAATTTCTCCTTTTAACATTATATTTTGTTCTCTCTTTTTAACTAAATTTACCTAACTCAGAAATCTAAAATCTGTTGAAGCAGTAATACAAAAATTTTCCCATTTTTAATTTCTATAACTAGCGAAGTTTAATCCTTGTCTTCTTATCCATTGTTCACAATTTTTATATTCCTTTTCTCACCCCTGACCTCAAGAGTCCAGCAGCATCGTGTTGTTACTGAGTCCAGACTCATACTACTCATCACACAAGACTGGCCAATAAATCAAGAGACAAGTTGTTGGGGCAAAGAATGGTGACTTTATTCAGAAAACCAGCAGGCCAAGAAGATGGTGGACTAGTGTCCCAAAGAACCATTTAATCTGAGTTAGAATTCAGCCTTCTTTATACTAAAAGGGGAGGGGAGCTTCCTTGGTGGCGTAGTGGTTAAGAATCCACCTGTTAATGCAGAGGACGTAGGTTCGAGCCCTGGTCCGGGAAGATCCCACATGCCATGGAGCAACTAAGCCCATGTGCCACAAGTACTGAGCCTGCACTCTAGAGCCCATGAGCCACAACTACTGAAGCCCATGTGCCAAGAGCCAGTGCTGTGCAACAAAGAGAAGCCACTGCAATGAGAAACCTGCGCACGCAACAAAGAGTAGCCCCAGCTCACAGCAACTACAGACAGCCCACGCACAGCAATGAAGACCCAACACAGACAAAAATAAATTAAATAACTTTTTAAAAAATGGGGGGAGGGGATGTGGTTGGTTGTTGCAAACTTCTTGGTGTCTGAATCCTTTGTCCTTGTAGCTGTCCACATAGGTCAAGTCATGAGGTTCCTGTAAGCCTCCAACAAGACAAATGTTATTCTCTATTCTGCAACTTTTTATCTCTATATGAATGGAAAAGTATTATATCTTTAAAGGGCACAGCCTTGAGAATGGGCTATCCTGTATATTTCAGGCTATAGGCAATATTCTTTTTTTTTTTTTTTTTTTTTTTTGCAGTACGCAGGCCTCTCACTGTTGTGGCCTCTCCCATTGCGGAGCACAGGCTCTGGACGTGCAGGCTCAGTGGCCATGGCTCACGGGCCCAGCCACTCCGTGGCATGTGGGATCTTCCCAGACCAGGGCATGAACCCATGTCCCCTGCATCGGCAGGCAGACTCTCAACCACTGCACCACCAGGGAAGCCCCTCCTTTATTTTTTTTTAATGTTTATTTTTTATTTATTTATTTTTTTCTTATTAGTCATCCATTTTATACACATCAGTGTATACATGTCAATCCCAATCTCCCAATTCATCACACCACAACCCCCACCCCCCGCCGCTTTCCCCCCTTGGTGTCTATACGTTTTTTTCTCTACTTCTGTGTCTCAATTTCTGCTCTGCAAACCGGTTCATCTGTACCATTTTCTAGCTTCCACTTATATGCATTAATATACAATATTTGTTTTTCTCTTTCTGACTTACCTTGCTCTGTATGACCGTCTCTAGATGCATCCACGTCTTTAATAATGACCCAATTTCTTTCCTTTTTATGGCTGAGTAATATTCCATTGACCACATTTTCTTTATCCATTCATCTGTCGATGGGCATTTAGGTTGCTTCATGACCTGGCTATTGTAAATAGTGCTGCAGTGAATATTGGGGTGCATGTGTCTTTTTGAATTATGGTTTTCTCTGGGTATATGCCCAGTAGTCTGATTGCTAAGTCATATGGTAATTCTATTTTTAGTTCTTTAAGGAACCTCCATACTGTCCTCCATGGTGGCTGTATCCATTTACATTCCCACCAACAGTGCAAGAGGGTTCCTTTTCTCCACACCCTCTCCAGCATTTGTTGTTTGTAGATTTTCTGATGATGCCCATTCTAACTGGTGTGAGGTGATACCTCATTGTACTTCTCATTGCATTTTTCTAATAATGAGTGATGTTGAGCAGTTTTTTATGTGCATCTTGGCCATCTGTATGCCTTCTTTGGAGAAATGTCTATTTAGGTCTTCTGCACATTTTTGGATCAGGTTGTTTGTTTTTTTTAATATTGAGCTGCATGAGCTGTTTATATATTTTGGAGATCAATCCTTTGTCCGATGATTCATTTGCAAATATTTTCTCCCATTCTGAGGGTTGTCTTTTCATCTTGTTTATGGTTTCCTTTGCTGTGCAAAAGCTTTTAGGTTTCATTAGGTCCCATTTTTTTATTTTTGTTTTTATTTCCATTACTCTAAGAGGTTGATCAAAAAAGATCTTGCTGTGATTTAGGTCTAAGAGTGTTCTTCCTATGTTTTCCTCTAAGAGTTTCATAGTGCCTGGTCTTACATTTAAGTCTCTAATCCATTTTAAGTTTATTTTTGTGTATGGTGTTAGGGAGTGTTCTAATTTCATTCTTTTACGTGGAGCTGTCCAATGTTCCCAGCACCACTTATTCAAGAGACTGTCTTTTCTCCATTGTATATCCTTGCCGCCTTTGTCATAGATTAATTGACCATAGGTGCATGGGTTTATCTCTGGGCTTTCTATCCTGTTCCATTGATCAATATTTCTGTTTTGGAGCCAGTACCATATTGTCTTGATGACTGTAGCTTTGTAGTATAGGCTGAAGTCAAGGAGTCTGATTCCTCCAGCTCCGTTTTTTTCCCTCAAGTCTGCTTTGGCTATTCGGGGTCTTTTGTGTCTCCATACAAATTTTAAGATTTTTTGTTCTAGTTCTGTAAAATATGCCATTGATAATTTGATAGGGATTGCATTGAATCTGTAGATTGCTTTGGATAGTATAGTCATTTTCACAATATTGATTCTTCCAATCCAACAACATGGCATATCTCTCCATCTGTTGGTATCATCTTTAATTTCTTTCAACAGTGTCTTATACTTTTCTGCATAGAGGTCTTTTGTCTCCCTAGGTAAGTTTATTCCTAGGTATTTTATTCCTTTTTTTGCAATTGTAAATGGGAGTGTTTCCTTAATTTCTCTTTCAGATTTTTCATCATTAGTGTATAGGAATGCAAGAGATTTCTGTGCATTAATTTTGATTCCTGCAACTTTACCAAATTCATTAATTACTTCTAGTAGTTTTCTGGTGGCATCTTTAGGATTCTCTATGTATAGTATCATGTCATCTGCAAACAGTTACAGTTTTACTTCTTCTTTCCCAGTTATTATTCCTTTTATTTCTTTTTCTTCTCTGATGGCCGTGGCTAGGACTTCCAAAACTATGTTGTATTATAGTGGTGAGAGTGGAAATCCTTGTCTTATTCCTGACCTTAAAGGAAATGCTTTCAGTTTTTCACCATTGAGAATGATGTTTGCTGTGGATTTGTCATATATAGCCTTTATTGTATTGAAGTACGTTCCCTCTATGCCCACTTCCTGGAGAGTTTTTATAAATCAGTGTTGAATTTTGTCAAAAGATTTTTGTACATCTATTGAGGTGATCATATGGTTTTTATTCTTCAATTTGTTAATATGATGTATCACACTGTTTGATTTGCATATATTGAAGAATCCTTGCATCTCTGGGATAAATCCCCCTTGATGATGGTGTATGATCCTTTTAATGTGTTGTTGGATTCTGTTTGCTAGTATTTTTTGAGGATTTTTGCATCTATATTCATCATTGATATTGGTCTGTAATTTTCTTTTTTTGTAGTATCTTTTTCTGGTTTAGGTATCAGGGTGATTGTGGACTCATAGAATGAGTTTGGGAGATTTCCTTCCTCAGCAATTTTTTGGAAAAGTTTGAGATGGATGGGTGTTAGCTCTTCTCTAAATGTTTGACAGAATTTCTCTGTGAAGACATATGGTCCTGGACTTTTGTTTGTTGGAATATTTTTAGTCACAATTTCAACTTCTTTACTTGTGATTGGTCTGTTCATATTTTCTATTTCTTCCTGGTTCAGTCTTAGACGGTTATACCTTTCTAAGAAGTTGTCCATTTCTTCCATGTTGTCCATTTTATTGGCATAGAGTTGCTTGTAGTAGTCTCTTAGGATGCTTTGTATTCATGCCATGTCTGTTGTAACTTCTCCTTTTTCATTTCTAATTTTATTGATTTGAGTTCTCTGTGTCTTTTTCTTGATGAATCTGCATAATGGTTTATCAATTTTGTTGGTCTTCTCAAGGAACCTGCATGTCGTTTTATTGATCTTTGCAATTGTTTTCTTTGTTTCTATTTCATTTATTTCTGCTCTGATCTTTATGATTCCTTTCCTTTTACTATCTTGGGGTTTTGTTCATTCTTCTTCTCTAGTTCCTTCAGGTGTAAATTTAGATTGTTTATTTGAGATTTTTCTTGTTTCTTGAGGTAGGATTGTATTGCTATAAACTTCCCTCTTAGAACTGCTTTTGCTGCATCTTATAGGTTTGGGATCGTCATGTTTTCATTGTCATTTGTCTCTAGGTATTTTTTGATTTCCTCTCTGATTTCTTCAGTGATCTCTTAGTTATTTAGTAACGTATTATTTAGCCTTCATGTGTTTGTGTTTTTTTCGATTTTTTCCCTGTAATTCATTTCTAATCTCATAGCTTTGTGGTCAGAAAAGATGCTTGAAATGATTTCAATTTTCTGAAATTTACTGAGGCTTGATTTGTGACCCAAGATGTGATCTATCCTGAAGAATGTTCCGTGTGCAGTTGAGAAAAAAGTTAATCTGCTGTTTGTGGAAGGAATGTCCTATATATAGTGATTAAATCTATCTGGTCTATTGTGTCATTTAAGGCTTGTGTTTCCTTCTTAATTTTCTGTTTGGATGATCTGTCCATTGTTGTAAGTGAGGTGTTAAAGTCCCCCACTATTATTATGTTACTGTCGATTTCCTCTTTTAGAGCTGTTAGCAGTTGCCTTATATACTGAGGTGCTCCTATGTTGGGTGCGTATATATTTATAATTGTTATATCTTCTTCTTGGATTGTTCCCTTGATCATTACATAGTGTCCTTCCTGGTCTCATGTAACATTCTTTATTTTAAAGACTATTTTATCTGATATGAGTATTGCTACTCCTGCTTTGTTTTGATTTCCATTTGCATGGAATATCTTTTTCCATCCCCTCACTTTCAGCCTGTATGTGTCCCTGTGTCTGAAGTGGGTCTCTTGTAGACAGCATATATATGGGTCTTGTATCCGTTCAGCAAGTCCGTGTCTTTTGGTTGGAGCATTTAATCTACTCACATTTAAGATAATTATCAATATGTATGTTCCTATTACCATTTTCTTAATTGTTTTGGGTTTGTTTTTGTAGGTCCTTTTCTTCTCTTGTGTTTCCCACTTAGAGAAGTTCCTTTAGCATTTGTTGTAGAGCTGGTTTGGTGGTGCTGAATTATTTTAGCTTTTGCGTGTCTGTAAAGCTTTTGTTTTCTCCATCGAATCTGAATGAAATCCTTGATGGGTAGTGTAATCTTGGTTGTATGTTTTTCCCTTTCATCCCTTTAAGTATATCATGCTACTCCCTTCTGCCTTGTACAGTTTCTGCTGAGAAATCAGCTGTTAACATTATGGGAGTTCCCTTGTATGTTATTTGTCTTTTTTCCCTCTCTGCCGTCAATAATTTTTCTTTGTCTTTAATTTTTGCCAGTTTCATTACTATGTGTCTTGGCATGTTTCCCCTTGGGTTTATCCTGTATGAGACTCTCTGCACTTCCTGGACTTGGGTGGCTATTTCCTTTCCCATATTAGGGAAGTTTTCAACTATAATCTCTTCAAATATTATCTCCGGTCCTTTCTCTCTCTCTTCTCCTTCTGGGACCCCTATAATGTGAATGTTGTTGCCCTAATGTTGTCCCAGAGATCTCTTAGGCTGTCTTCATTTCTCTTCATTCCTTTTCTTTATTCTGTTCCATGGTAGTGTATTTCACCATTCTGTCTCCGAGGTCACTTATGCATTCTTCTGCCTCAGTTATTCTGCTATTGATTCCTTCTTGTGTATTTTTCATTTCAGTTATTATACTGTGCATCTCTGTTTGTTTGCTCTTTAATTCTTCTAGAGCTTTGGTAAACATTTCCTGCATCTTCTCCATCTTTGCCTCCATTCTTTTTCCAAGGTCCTGGATCATCTTCACTATCATTATTCTGAATTCTTTTTCTGGAAGATTGCCTGTCTCCAGTTCATTTAATTGTTTTCCTGGGGTTTTATCTTGTTCCGTCATCTGGTACATAGCCCTCTGCAATTTCATCTTGTTTATCTTTCTGTGACTGTGGTTTTTGTTCCACAGGCTGCAGGTTTCTAGTTCTTGTTTCTGCTGTCTTCCCTCTGGTGGATCAGGCTATCTAAGGGGCTTGTGGAAGTTTCCTGTTGGAAGGGACTGGTGGTGGGTATAGCTGGCTGTTGCTCTGGTGGGAAGAGCTCAGTAAAACTTTAATCTGCTTGTCTGCTGATGGTTGGGGTTCGGTTTTCTCCCTGTTGGTTGTTTGACGTGAGGCGACCCAACACTGGAGCCTACCCGGTCTCTTTGGTGGGGCTAATGTTGGACTCTGGGAAGGCTCACATCAAGGAGTACTTTCCAGAACTTCTGCTGCCAGTGTCCTTGTCCCTTGGTGAGCCACAGCTGCTCCCCACCTCTGCAGGAGACCCCCCAACACTTGCAGGTAGGTCTGGTTCAGTCTCCTATGGGTTCACTGCTCCTTCCTCTGGGTCTTGATGCACACACTACTTTGTGTGTTCCCTCCAAGAGTGGAGTCTCTGTTTCCCCCAGTCCTGCCAAAGTCCTGCAGTCAAATCCCACTAGTCTTCAAAGTATGATTCTCTAAGAATTCCTCCTCCCATTGCCAGACCCCCAGCTTGGGAAGCCTGACATGTGGCTCAAAACCTTCACTCCAGTGGGTGGACTTCTGTGGTATAAGTGTTCTCCAGTTTGTGAATCACCCACCCAGCAGTTATGGGTTTGATTTTATTGTGATTGCACCTCTCCTACAGTCTCATTGTGGCTTCTCCTTTGTCTTTGCATGTGGGGTATCTTTTTTGGTGAGTTCCAGTGTCTTCCTGTCAATGATTGTTCAGCAGTTATTTGTGATTTCGGTGTTCTCGAAAGAGGGAGCGAGAGCATGTCCTTTTATTCCGCCATCTTGAACCAATCTCCCTCTCTTTTTACATTGTTAATGTTTGCTTTAGGGGCTTCCCTTGGGTGCAATGGTTAAGAATCCACCTGCCAATGCAGGGGATATGGGTTCAATCCCTGGTCCGGGAAGATCCCACATGCCACAGAGCAACTAAGACCATGTGGTACAACTACTGAGCCTGTGCTCTACAGCCCATGAGCCACACCTACTGAAGTCCAAGTGCCCTAGAGCCCACATGCTGCAACTACTAAGCCCACACACTGCAACTACTGTAGCCCATGTTCTTATAGCCCATGCTCTGCAACAAGAAAATCCACTGCAATTAGAAGGCCACATACCACAATGAAGAGTAGCCCCCCCGCCACTGCAACTAGAGAAAGCCTATGCACAGCAATGAAGACCCAAAACAGCCTAAATAAATGATTTTTTGAAATTTGTATTATGTATTTAGATGCTCCTATGTTGTTTGCACATATATTTATAATTGTTATATCTTCTTCTTGCAATGATCCCTTGATTATTGCATAAAGTCCTTCTTTGTCACTTGTTACAGTCTTTGTTTTAAAGTCTATTTAGTCTGATGTAAGTATTGCTATCCCAGCTCTTTTTTTAAAATTTCCATTTATATGGAATACCTTTTTCCATCCCCTCACTTTCAGTCTGTGTGTGTCTTTAAATCTGAAGTGAGTCTCATGTAGGCAGCGTATATCAGTCTCATTTTTGTATCCATTCAGCCACTCTATGTTGTTCAATTTGAGCATTTATTTCATTTACATTTAAAGTAATTATTGATATGTATGTACTTATTGCCATTTTGTTAATTGTTTTGGGGTTGTTTCTGTAGTTGTTTTTGTAGTTGCTGTTCCTTTCTTCTTTTTTTGTTCTCTTCACTTGTGATTTGAGGACTAAGAATCTTTAGTGTTAAGTTTGGATTCCTTTCTCTTTTTTGTGTGTATATCTATTAAAAAACTTTTCATTTATATGTAGCAATATATATCATTATTTTAAGTTGTTGATTTCTTAAGTTCAAATGCATTTTAACAAATCTGTATTTTTATTCCCCTTCCTACATGCTTACTGTTTTGACATCATATTTTACATCTTTTTGTTTGTGTATCCTTAACTACTTATTGCATATATAGATGATTTTACTGCTTTTGTCTTTTAACCTTCCTAGTATCTTTACACATGGTTGATTTACTAACTTTACTATATATTTGTCTTTTCCAATGAGATTTTCTTTTCCTTTCATAATTTTTATGTTTCTAGTTGTGGCTTTTTCTTTTTCACTTAGAGAAGTCCCTTTAACATTTCTTGTAAAGCTGGTGTTGCTCAACTCTTTTGGCTTTTGCTTGTCTATAAAACTTTTGCTCTCTCCATCAAATCTTAATGACAGCTTTGCTGCTTAGAGAATTCTTGGTTGTAGGTTTTTCCCATTCATCACTTTAAATTTACCATGCCACTCCCTTCTGCTCTTCAGAGTTTCTGAAAAGTCAGACCATAATCTTACATGAATCCCCTTGTATGTAACGTTTTGCTTTTTCCTTTCTGCTTTTAATATTCTCTATCTTTAACTTCTGCCATTTTAATTACAATGTGTCTTGATGTGATCCTCTTTGGGTTGATCCTGTTTGGAACTCTCTGTGCTTCCTACACCAGGATGTCTGTTTCCTTTCCCAGGTTAGGGAAGATCAGTTATTATTCTTCAGATATGTTCTCTGCCCCTTTCTCTCTCTCTTCTCCTTCTGAGATCCCTATAATGTGAATGTTAGTATGCCTGATGTTGTCCCAAAACTCTTAAACTATCCTTGTTTCTTTTTACTATTTTTCTGTTCAACTTTAGTAATTTTCACTACTCTGTCTTCCAGCTCACTGATCTGCTTCTCTGTATCATCTAATCTACTGTTAATTCCTTCTAATGTATTTTTCATTTCAGTGATTGTATTCTTCATCTCTATTTGATTCTTCTTTATATTTTATAACTCTTTGTTAAAAACTTCTAATTTCTCACTCTTAGTTTAATCTTCCACCAAGTTCTTTGAACATCTTTATGATCATTATCAGGTAGATTGCCTATCTCCACTTCATTTAGTTCTTCTGGGGTTTTATCTTGTTCCCTCATTGGGAACATATTCTTCTGTCATCTCATTTTATCTGAATTTGTTTTTACTTCTATGTATTTGGTAAAATGGTTACATTTTCCAACTTTAAATAAATGTCCTTATGTAGAGATGCTCTATGTGTCCCAGCAGCACATTCCTCTCTGGTTATCAGAGCTGTATGCTTTAGAGTATTCCTTATGTGGGTTGCATGTATACTTCTGTTGTGGTAGACTGACTACTGTGGGCAGTCTGTCATTGATGGCTCCATTCCAGTTGGTTCCCAGGTCTTTCCTTGTGCTGAGGCTGCCAGATGCTGGTTGGTGGGACTGGGTGATGAGGTAGCTGGCTGCAGAGCTCCTGGGGGTCCTAAGGTTAGTGCTGCCCCACTGGTATACAGGTCCAGGTCCTAGGCCTTCTGGTGAACAGGGTCATGTCCTGGGGTGGCTGTAGGCTCAGGACATCTTAAGGCAGCAAGTCTCTGGCAAGTGGGGCTGTGTCTCCACCTGGCTAGTTGCTTGGCCTGAGGCATCCCAGTACTGGTGTTTACAGGCTGGTGGGTGGGCCCAGGTCATACACTAATAAGCTAGAGAGAATATTCAAAAATAGTGCTTGCCATCACCAGTGTCCATGTGGTAGAATGAGCTCCCCAAAATGACTGCTGCCAGTGTCTATGTCCTCCAGGCTGATCTGACCCAGGCTCCTTTCAAATTGCTGCTTCTGCCCAGGAGTGTGTGAAATTCTGTGTGCACTCTTAGGAGTGACCTCTGTTTCCCACAGCCCTCTGGCTTTTCCAAAAGTAAGCCCTGCTTGCCTTCAAGCCAACCATTCTGGGATTTCATCTTCCCTGTGCAGAATTTCTGGGCTGGGTAGCCCAATGTGGGACTCAGACCACTTGTTCCTTGAGGACAATCTCTGCAATTGTAATTATCCTCCTGTTTATGGGCTACCGACCTGGGGGTATAGGTCTTGACTAAATCACATCTCCATCCTCTTATACATCTTTTTGTGGTTCCTTCTTTGTATCTTTAGTTGTAGAAGACCTTCTCTATTCATTTTCCAGTCTTTCTCTTCAATAGTTGCTCTGTTAATAGTTGTAATTTTGGTGTGCTCATGAGAGGAGGTGAGTTCAGGGTCTTCCTGCTCTGCCATCTTGGCCACTACCTCTTGATTTTGCTCTTTAACTTTTATTGAGAATTTAGTATATATCCATCATGTCAAAACCTTACATACCATTGGAATTCAAATCACACATATATGAAACATAACAAAGTTAAAATTAACTATTAAACATATAAATAAGTAATAAATAGAGGATCTACTTTGGATAAGAAAAATATTAGCAGGGCAAGATATCTCCATTCTAATTTTCTCTTAGGTCATAATGTATGGATATGAGTCATTCATTTGGCTTTTATATCTCTTTGTATAATTAACTTTTATATCTGTTTTCTATATTTCCTGAACTAGACTTTATTTCCTTGAAGACAGGGCTCACATTTATAGTGCTTTTGTATCCTACACAGTGTATTGAGAAGATTTGGTAAAACATAATGTTCAATTAATATGTATTTACTCTCTGGGTAGAAACAATGGGGCCATGTTATTAAAAGATCATAATGAGGCAATTCAGCCTAATCCCAATCACAAGGAAAAATCTCTGAACACTTTTGAGCAGAGGGAAGTTTTGTTTGTTTGTTTTTATTTTTTTACTATAGGTCATTGTTGGTTATCTGTTTTAAATATGGCAGTGTGTACATGTCAATCCTGACCTCCCAATCTATCCAGAGGGAATTTTTCATGACACTAGTGTTTTATTAAGATTTAATAGAGGGCAGTGGGAAAGTGGACAAGGGCAAGAAAGACTAGATCCAGAAAAATTAGTATGGAAGCTTCAGTAACAACTCAAAAGAGGGTAGAAGTGGGAGCAGAAAGAGAAAGAGAGGGAAAAAATATTTGCATGTAGAACTGAAAGGACTCAGTGACTGAGTTGTGAGATCAAGCTAAGACAAGTCATTAATCAAAGATATCTTCAAGGTTCCAAACTAGGAGAATGCTTGGTCATTTCCAAGAATAAGAAATTAGGAAAGTCTGTCAAGTTGGAATGTCAAAAAGATAAAGAGCTGTGCTTTAAGATGAGAGAAATAGTCATGACACTATGTAGTAATAGTTGGGTCATGAACCTGATCTTGAAAGAAAAACCAGATTAGAGATATAGATTTAGTAGTGAGCCACATAAAGCTGATAACCAAAGCCATGAATCAGGAGATTAGATTATTATACTCTGCATAAATGCAATACATATTTTCTTTTAAATAACTACTAATTTCTGAATAATTTGATAATATTCTGTTATCTAACTAATGTACTTATAAAATTGTCAGATCTTGTAGTACCCCCATGTTTGTGCAAGTTAATGTTCTTTAAAATGAACTCAGAACTTTAAAACACTGAATTTTGTAGAACTTTTAAGGTTTCTTCTTTCTTAGAAATTATTTATAGTGTAGTTTTTTGAGTCTTATGTTATATTCTAAAAACCCTAAATGCTGCACTGTGCCAGTTGGAACTGTGTTTCATTTCTGTTTTTTATTTCTCTTAAACATTGTTAATATGATTAATGAACCAGATCAAAAAAAAAATCAGAGTGGTGGGCTTTTTTTCCCTACCTCCTAAGGATGTGAATGCAAAAGGTACTTTACAAAAACATTCCTTTATTCCTCTCCTTCCACCCTAGGGAAGAAATGTACATTTCTCTTTCTAAATTACACGTCCTTCCTGGCACCAGATTTATTCCCTGAAAATTTTCAATTCAAAAAACAATGTGTTTCTGTGCAAATCACATAACCAACCTAAATTTTAATAGCACCTATATTGTGACTTTCCCATGTCTACTGCAGTATACGAATACAAGGATGACCTTTAGAGATTCCTACTTCTTCTGGAACTC
Source organism: Stenella coeruleoalba (assembly GCF_951394435.1). Lineage (NCBI taxonomy): Eukaryota > Metazoa > Chordata > Mammalia > Artiodactyla > Delphinidae > Stenella > Stenella coeruleoalba. The sequence continues at coordinate 26,023,374 of NC_137164.1, read as the reverse complement.
ATCTCTCATTCATTGAGAAAAACTGTGCCCCTTTGTCAGGTATTTTCAAATGATTCTGCATGACTTCCATTATCTTTCGTTATAGATTCAGGGATTGTTTACATTGGTTCTATCTTTTCAAAAGTCATTTATCAAGCACTGGCTATCCAGCTGTTAGCCACTGAAACCCATCTTAATGGGATGCTCTTTTAATATTAAAATCAAGAAATATTGTTAGTGGTGTAATTAAAAGGGATCAGAAATAACGGCACAAACATGAGCTCATAGAGCACACATGTTCTATGTTATATTTAAGAGATAGACTTTGGTGGAGATACATAATTTTGAATTGAACATGCATTCTGTCCTTTGAAGAGAAGTTCTGTTTTCTTGCAATGAGAGAAACACATATCTCTTTCTGATGAGAGAGATTTTTGGAAGGGCAGAAATGAAGAGTGTGGAAAATTAGCTGTATTTGAGTAAAAGCCAAATGATATTCAGAGAGTATCTTCAGAGGACCCAGACAATCTACCCAGACTTAGTGGTGGTATCTGGCAACTACCTGCCCAAGGGAGAGTGACTATTATGGTCTGGCTGTGTATACATAAAAGCACAAAAGAAACTCATGAGAGTATTTGTGCATATGTTTTGTTTCCTAAACTATATCCCCCCAAAATGGTACTTTGTAAAAGGATTCTGACAAGAAGTTTGGCCGAGGATGGGATTATTTGTGTTTAGGAAAACAGCGTTAAATACACACACAGGCACAAACACTAGAACCGCCTTTTTGTCCATCTCCTGGTTGAAGATGAAAGAAAACATCTATTATCATATCCAAGATCAAGATTCAGGTATTAATTTTGGCAACATAAGATGTTTGAGTAAACTTATCAATATTACCTAAATTTCATTAATTCTTTCTGATTCCCGGAGACACTGGCTTATTTCTCTGTAGTGTCTCAGTAATATCATCTGTCTCATTGAAGAATTCTAGAAATTAAGTGTAATCCTTCAGTTAGAGATATTCTTTGGTGTGTGTGTGTGTGTGTGTGTGTGTGTGTGTGTGTGTGTTTCCAGCATCATGATTTAATTAAAGGAGCATATTCATTGTAGAGAATATATTGATGACTGTAAATGTGACTCCTCATTACAGCCTTAAAATTTTTGAAACACCAAGGCACAAAGATGTCAATTATATATCCGAACTACAGGTACAAAACAAGTTCATGTATTTTCCATGCTCCAAAACTGAGTACACACTGTACTGTCATAGGGAAGGGGTTTACTAATGAAGACCTCACAATAATAGTACTCAAGATTGATATACCAAAATAAAATATAAAATAGGAGTTTATAAAACAAGTTTGACAATAGCAGAGAGGACCCTTTTCATTTCTGAGCAAAAGTGCATTTCATTATACATACAGTAAGAGATATTCTTGACAAAAAGATTAAAGGTTGGTTTGTGTGTAGAGTGTGTGAGAAGGGAGCATGTTTCCTTTAGCCATAATCCTGAGAAGAAATTCTGGTATCACCTCTCCATTAGCAAATCTCTTAATTTGGAATCTACTCTCAAATTTGAATCTATATTTGCTTAATGTAGCAAAAACAAAAGGCATTAAAACCCAAGATCATTTAGTAATCATTGCTCTGTTACAGACAAAATATAGGATCCCAAAGATTCTTGAAGAGTCGAAGTGCCTGGATCAGGAATGCTTCTGGACACGGAGACCAGTCTGTGAAAGTCTCCTAGGATATTTTGCAACACATCCTGCTGTTTTTGCATCATCTGAAAGTTATGTCTCATCTCATCATTCCTCACTAGCGTGGAGGAGGGCTCCCCTCATGATCTGCCCACGTGGTCCACTGTGTTCAGGCGTGTGCCTTTTCCTGGCTATTCAATGACTGCCATCTCTCCCTGCACACATTGAATAGCAGTAAAAGAACTCTAAATGTTTCCACCTCAACATGTCAGAGCTTACTGCTCCTCTAAGCAGTGCTCACAGCTCTTGCAACAAAGGTGCCAGGTCAGGGACGCATTCACTCTTCCTGAAATGCATGTCCTCAAGTTTCTACCTAATTTAGTGCAGTACACAGAGCTTCTCCTGGAGGGAGGGCTTTCATTATGGCTGCTCACAAAGTTGTGCCATCCTTGTTTCAGTGTTTCACCTCTCCTCTCAGCTTTAGCAAAGCACTAATTCTTCTCAAATAAGATTGTTAGTCACCCTGGTCACCAGGCATTCCTATCTGTCCACCAAAGGAGATAACATATCCTGTGTCTTTTCTCCCTACTGATCTGGGAGCTGGTAAGGTTGTAATTTCCAATTTATCAAGATCTCAATTCAAGAAAAGCTATTGTGCTACATAAAACTGAAGAATAAACGCCCTGAAGACTTCTTTCCTTCTCTATGAACTATTTCTTACAGGTGACACATTTTGAAAATTAAGAGCAACTACTGAAGATGTAAAGAATTTTTGAAAATTGCAAGAGATTATGATAAATGCCAAATGAGCTTTATAGGCAGAGTGCTAGTATTAGCTTTCATTACTTTAAGATGCAGGAACAAACAGCTCCCAAATTTCAGTGTTTTACAAAATCACTCAGATTATTGCAACAGGTTCACTGTGGCTCTGTTCTGGGATCCAGGACAAAAAAGCAACAACCATCTAACTCATGCTATCCTGTTCCAGAAGGAAAAGAAAAACAGCAGAACTAAGCAATGGCTGTTAAAGCTTTCATTGATCAAACCAGTTCACATGGCCAAGATTGATGTCAGCAGAGTGGAGAGGTATAATCTTCTTAAAGAAGTGATGAGGAAATAATTGGGAACAGTGACACAATCTACCACAGTGCTATATACTGTGAAGTGCCCTACGTGACTTTATCCATTTAGTATACAGTACACAATCTCACGTGTCCACATGACCTAATAAGCAACATAAGTGAGTTAAGAGAATGAGGTGTAAGGAAATGGGATCTATCTGCCTGGCAGATTATTTCATTCCAGGCCCCAAGCATCATTATGGGTTAGTGGAAAACTTTCTAGTAGGACTCCAATTAATTCTCAGCTTTGCAAATTCTCAAAATTCAACACTTATCTGTTCATTTGAGAATGAACAGGTTTTGTTCATTGACCCACGTTACCCATTCCTACAAGAGAATTATTGATAATTCAAGATATTATCCTAAAGAGCATTGATCAATAGGATATAAATATAAAGTGGAAGTGAAACAATTAAGCCTTAAATCTAGACACCCACAAGCAGTATCAAAGGCTGTGGAAAGCCAAACTGGTGATCTGAAGGTGTTTTGTTAAAGCAAGAATCAAAACAAAAGGAATTGACTAGTAAAACAGGATGTATAATTTTTATTATATTTGAGATTTCAGGGTTTGCCTTTCTAGTTATTTCTATTAAATAATGCCTACCTCACTTCTGAATAATTCAAGAGTTATTTCTGACATGGCTTCACCCTCCACTTTTCATTATAGTAAATACCATTAAGATAGATGATTTTTTTGCATTTGTAATTAAGTCACTTCCCTTCATTTCTCATACTATATTATAATTCCAAGTTTGTAGATGATGTGAAACTGATTATATTTTAGGTGAGTTGCTTCCTGGTAACAGAGATAAGAGGATCCTTAACTCATCAGGAAAATATTCTTCTTCTACATTTTGCAGTGGATGATTTCTGATGATTTACTGAGACTGTTTGTTCAACTTGCCTTGAAAGATGAAGCAACTCTCCTTATTAGACTGTCCATATGTGATTCCTGTTTCATTTTAATTTTCTCTGATAATTTTAAGATTCATCCACTTAATTACAACTCATGGAATGCATTTGATTTACAGATTGGTTCCACAAAGTACTAATTACTCAGTTCAAAGGTAGAAAATCACTGGGACAACCTGAATCTGCCTGTCAATCAATCAGGATATATTTGATTGCCTATAAACATGCACAAAAGTAGGGAAGATATAGTCCCTGCCCTCAGAGAATTTACAAAAGAGTATGTGAAAGAAATACATAAAAAGCTAACATACAAGGCACTGTTTTAGAGGAAACGTCAAATAAATCCAACATTCCGTAGAGGACTAGAGGAATCAGAAAAGCTTCTCTGAAGATGTTGTCTTTGAAGAATGAGTACGATTTTGATGGGTAGAGTTGGGCAAAAACACATTCCAGTTACAATTACTTTTTCTTCTGGCTTCAGGCAGTTCCATGTCTTTTTCTCTTATCAAAGTCAAGTTCTCAAATGTCTTACCGATTTTTATGTTTTTATTCATTCTATTTACTTGATTGATGCCAAATTCTAGTGATATTTGCATATCCATCACTTATTAATTACTCTCAATGTGTATTGACCCAAATGACAATATTATGATTTTCCATGGAAATTTTTTCAATTATTTTATTCTAAGTTTGGTCAGTGTTTCTCTGCAAATTGTCAGTTTTCTGAATATAAGGCATAGCACAAAGAATACTGCCTTAGAATTAACGGAATAATTTTGAGTAGAGCTGCTCAAGGTTCTACCAAGAAAAAAAAAGGAAAACTTTATATGTAAAGGCTGATTGTTGTGCAATTGCTTTGGATATTGTAGGCTAATCCATCAGTTCCTCTGTAAAGCTCTTTCTACTTCCTGAGGATGAATATATACTTAGTCTGGAAGATCGAGCTTTGGACATTGAACTCTGTTTAAATTCCAGTTCCCATACTTCAGATCTATAACCTGAGGCAAGTTACTTAACCTTCCTTAGTTACTCTATCAATAAAATGAGGATAGTAAGAGTAGCAACATCACAGTGCTACGTGGATTAAATGAGTTAATACATGTAGATTTCTCAAAACGGCACCTGGCACACCATAAGTTATCAATAATTGATGCTAAAACCTAAATTTAGCACAGAATAAGCACCATAAAATGTTTTCTCTTATAATTGTGATTGCTATAAATGTTATATACATTGAAGAAAAGAGAAAGCCAAATGACAAGAGCCAAAACTGACACGGCAGAGGGTTGAGTGGATAGAAGAATGCAACGTATTTATTATCAGCTTGTCAGACGAAGACAGTTTCAGGGGAATAAAACTTTAAATGGGGTTGATTCTGTAAGTCAGAAATTTACAAGTGGTCTATGGCTCATTAATGAAGCACTAAATTGAACAATCAGCATTAATGGGAATTGCACCGTAAAAGTGCTGCATGTCAAGCTGAGACTGTGGACTAAATGTGTAATCATACACTTCAGCAATTCACTTCCAAGCGTTCTTTGTGTCATCCTTCAGACTAGATAGATGGGTAGATAATCTTTATTTGTAGAGGATATTTTATTTTTTTCTTTATTAATTACATCTTACCTCCTTCAAAGAAAGAATTACAAAAAAATAATAGAATAGTTAGAATAGCTGAAAAAATATGTGATGGCACGGAGGCAGAATAAAATTTGTCCAAAAAGTAGATTGATAGAGTTATTTTAATTGCCTATAAAATTGAGTTCAAAACTTCCTGGTCATCAGGAATAAGAGCAAGTGCTTAACATTATGGGTAACTACCTTAACAAGAAATAGTTCAAAATCTATTTCTTTTGTATCTCTGACATGCTTTTTTTTCTGTTCAATATGTAGGAAATTCTCTAAACACCCCACATCCATTACCTCACTGCTTTAAAGTTTTGTTTCCCCTTTTTTTAATATGAGGAACTGGCCATTTATGGCAGAGGTTTCTTTATCATGTCTCCTAGGAAACCTATCTAATCCTGAAGCAAATACACCTATTTTTATGATGGCCTTAACTCCCAGAGTCCCTGTGAGAGATGAAAGTAGCAGTCTGCAAACTACCCATCCTTTAGTAGCTAGCCTTTTGCTTGTGTGATCAGACATCTGAAATATATCTCACTTTCCTTTTATAGCTTATATTTCCTGGACAGATGATTGACATGACACCTCACAGTTTAGCATCATGGAGCAGCTAAATTCGACTCCATTACCTGTCAAATTTAGTTTCTTAATCCCAAACACAATATGCACACAACTTAGCCCTAGCCAGCTTTTATTTAAAGCCCATGTCATGCTGCTTTATGCGGAGTCAAGCAATATTAAACGGTGTGGAGTGAAGCAAGTGGAAAGATTAATTTTGCAATGTGACACTAAAGGGAACACTTAAAACAGGAATTAGGGGCTGGGTCTGCTCAGGAAAAATACTGAAACATATCTATTATAAGCACCAATACCTCAATCTACTGCCATGAGAAAACCCAGCTTTATAAGCATAAATTTACATTCTTAGGGAAAAACTCACCTAAAAAGGGACTAAAAAGTTAAACATTTCTGGCTAGAAATGGTTTGGCACCTTTCTGATTTATCCACCCTCTCCCTGTTTAATCAAAACGAGAAAAATTGTAACTGTTTTAATAAAAAATTTGCTAGAAAAAAACTAACACCTAAATTTCTACAGAAAAGAAGAAAGAACCATAAATATAACTTTTAGAAAACCCAAGCTCACGAAACCCTGCAATGAAGTCACTACTGTCAAAAGTAATCATTACAACCATTTTGGAGGACATAAGTTGTCATGACTTTTCTATGAATGCAAAATATAAAAGAACTAGAAAAATAAATAAGTTTTGATCTGGTTTAGTTTCTTATTTTTTCTCTTATGTGAATTCTTTTGAACATAATTAAAGGGAAAAACATCCATTAAAAAAATCTATAATGATCATTTGAAGGCCCATCATTTTGTCTTGAGGAGCAGCTGAAGGAAGACATGAAACCAACTTTCGAGTGTATGAAGGGCCATCACACAGAGAATGTTTGAAAGATTCCGTGAAGGGGGGAAATGGCAGGAGGTATTCAGGTAAGAACCAAGGGCAAACTTCCTGATGCTAATACACCTTGGGGTGTGTTACCAAGGGACGCAGAGGAATCTCATTTTTCAGAAGTATTTAAAAACATAATAGAGACTTACCTCCCAACCAACAGCATTTATTGGATGTCTATTTTAAGGTGAGCACTGTTCCAGAGAGTCTTGGGAGTATTCAAAAGCAGTAGAAGGCATTCTCTAACTCTGAAGAACTTTGAGTGAGAGGAGGGAATATGCAACTATAATATTACCAAAAAAATACTGAACCAAAGTAAAGCTGGTAAACTAAGTTGGAGAGCAGACGGTCATGGCAGTGAGGAGTTCTTGAGTAGACACTACAAAAAGACACAGGCAATGATGGAAAAGAGAGGGCTTTCAATGTTGTGGGAGGTATAGAGAGGATCTAAATACCATGAGAGTACCAAATGCCATCATCTGATGTATTCTGTTCCCTCTTCTGTAGAAAACAAGAGTATTAATTTTTTCACACTGCTTGTAAAGGCACATAAGGTAATATATATATAACATATTGTCAGGTTGAGCAAGAACTCAACAAGTAGAAAGAATTGCAAATAACTATCATCATCACCACCACCATCAACATCTTCATCACCTACTTCTATTACCTCTGTCCCTTCCACCAATAACAGAGTTGAATATAACGTATAGCAGTTTCTAGTGTTCCACTCCTACTGTGATCTGCGTTGAAGTTGTTTCTTCCAATCAGCTTCCAATTCATACTGGTCAACATGCCTAAAGCTTAGACATTCCTAAGATATTAAATAGCACCTGGTAAACCAGAAAGAAGAGATTCTCTCGTTTTACATTAGGTTTAATAGGAGTCATCCTTGTCCGAACACAGGCAAGCTAACACCTCACACCCAAACTGCTGGGCAGACAAATCAACCAGAGAAAGACCCGTTCGCGTTCAAGACAAAATTTTACCTGCTGTTTCCTTAAAGAAAAGTCTACAATCGTGCGAAGGATTTTTTTCAGGTTTTTTTATATTTATATTTATCACTTTCATGTGGGTGGTGAATGATTTTATTAGTAGTATTCACTCAGCCCTGTAATTTAGCAACTTGCAGCAGATACACTCACTAATTTATCATTGTGAATCCTGTCTTCAATCAGAAGCAAAAGTTCATTACTGCATTCAAAATAATCCTTAATGAATGTGCTAATTGGGAGCATATTAGCACATTTCATTTGCCTCTGTGTTTATTTCTAAAGTAAAGTAGTAAATTTTCTTTACTGGGTATGTTTAATATTAAGTAAATTTCTGCTGTAAGGAAACCATTTCTAAGTCTCCCACCTCAGCAGCAAAAAGCTCGACAGATAAGAAAAATTCACCATCAAGATATTTTTTAAGAGATATTATTCAAAGGGAAATTGTTGTGACTTTTAATCGAAATAGCTGAGTATATTACAGGTGTCTTCCATCTTGTTACAAAGAGGAGTCCTTCATGATCATGGCCAACGTGACTCTATGGAGGCCCCAACATTCAGCAGAATCCCACCTGGTTTCAAACTACCTCATACAAATTCATAGGTTCAGTGCACTGATATTCCCTTAGATGTTCACTGAAGGACATTTCACAAGGTAGAAAAAAAAATTACTTTCTAGAGGAATCATTCTTTTAAAAGGACCCTAATTATGCCAGTTCTCAAAGAATCCCTATTTACAGTTTAGAGACGTTGTTTTTTGGTATACATGTCTAATAAAATGCCTTCCGTGGTTGAAAAAATCCTGTTTATTCCTTATTCCCTGGGTGTTCAAGTCACAGTCTTCCTCTTTTTTCAGACCCTTCTGGAATGGACTTGAATGGCCAATGAGAAACAGGACACTGCTCCTGAGGTGGAATTACAGATTCTATCTCCATCCTCCTTCAGGACCCATTAATTATTCCATTCAATAATGGCTTGGAATTTTGTTATAATTCAAGTAAATCAGGGTGTGAGAAACAAAACAAAACAAGAAAATGATGGCCATGAATTTTAAAGGAGAGTTTTGGTCTAGAAGAGAAAACCTGGATGTCTTGTTAAAGGGCAAAAGTTTTATTTCAGTCTGTGTCTTTCTAGCCTTTAAAATCATGGTCGAATCTCTTAATCTCTCCAGATGTCATTTGCATTTGTAAAAATGCATAAAATAATAATCTACCTTTGGAATGTTATTGGAAGAATCATGATGTAATATATAAAAGATTTGGGGAATGTAACTAGAGATTATCATACTAAATGAAGTAAGTCAGAAAGAGCAAGTCAAATACCATATGATATTACTTATATGTGGAATCTAAAATATGACGCAAACAAACCTATCTATGAAATAGAAAGAGATTCACAGACATACAGAACAGACTGGTGGTTGCCAAGGGGGAGGAGCTGGGAGAGGGATGGATTGGGAGTTTGGGATCAGCAGATGCAAACTATTATATATCGGATGGATAAACAACAAGCTCCTACTGAATAACACAGGGAACTATATTCAATATCCTATGATAAACATAATGGAAAATAATATTAAAAAAAGAACTTATATATGTATAACTGAATCACTTTGCTGCACAGCAGTAATTAACACAACACTGTAAATCAACTGTACTTCAATAAAAAAAATACAAAAATAAATAAATACAAGACATTGGGAAACTAGTAAGTGAGGAACGTGAGAGTTACTGTCATTAGTAATAATAATGGCAGCAAAAATAATACCCTACTTACCGCTTCAAGTCAATGAGATGCCAACCCCTATTGAGCAGCCCATTGGGGAAAATAGCTAAAGACGATACGTAGTGGACACCCAGGAGGCCTGCTCCAGCCCTAGCAGCACTCTGATCCCTCCTTACCCTTCCTTCTTTGCCTGTCTGCATATCACCAATCTAACTCATGCTCCATCATCTCCTTAAAGCAACCCCCAAAGGGACAGTGATAAAAGTAGGTGACCCTTTTCATGACATAATTTGAGAGAGACCCAAATAATTCAACACTATCCTCACCTTTTGAAAGCTATCTTAAAACCGAACCCACCCAACACTTATGAGCATCTAACATTATATGTATACTGGTTCCACCCCAACTGGGTGTACCTCAATTAAATTCTTTTCTAACACTAACTACCTGGAGATGGTGCAGACACCATAAATTAAGGGCTCCGTCCTCCACAAGACTACCCTTCTTCAGACAACAGCCACAGTTGGGGAATCTCCAGGTCACCCATATTTCTGGTTGACTGACTATAAATTCAGAGGTTCCCACAACCCCCTCAGGTTCAACAATTCACTAGAACAACATGTAGAATGCTGCAAAGTGTTATACCATGAGTCCAGAGACCTTGTCTGTCTCATTCACCTCTATACTCATGGCAACCCAAAGAGTTCTAATCACATGGTAGATGTTCAATATTTATTAATTGAATAAATGAATAAATGTATGGATGAATCAATTCTACCATTACAACTATTTTCATTTGAATCTTTTTTTATGCTTGATTTTATTTTTTATTGAAGTATAGTTGATTTACAACATAGTATTAGTTTCAGGTATACAGCAAAGTATTTATATGTATATATACATATATGTATGTATATATTATGTGTGTATAAATATATATATATATATACATATTCTTTTTCAGATTCTTTTCCCTTATAGGTTATTAAAAATTACTGAGTAGATTTCCCTGTGCTATAGAGTTCTTGTATATAGGTCCTCGTTGGTTATCTATTTTATATATAGTAGTGTGTTTATGTTAATCCCAAACTCTTAATATATCCCTCCCCACCCTTCCCTTTTGGTGACCATAGGTTTGTTTTCTGTGTCTGTGGGTCTATTTCTGTTTTGTATATAAGTTTATTTATATCACTTTTTTATATACCACATATGATATTTGATATCATATGATATTTGCCTTTCTCTATCTGGCTTACTTCATTCGAATCTTGAAAGATTTAGTAGTCCTCTAGACTCTCCTATTAAAACACAATATCTGTGATGATGATCACTGATAAACCATGAACAAATAACACTCATATTATGACAAGCTCAAGACTGGTTAAAATTAAATTAAATTCAGTGAACATTTGTTGAGTATCTACTGTGTACCAGATACTGAACAATACGTCCTACAAATTTAACAATAGGTCCAGGTGATTTTAACTTCGGCAAGTTTGGAAGCCACCATGACCTTACAGTTTGCTGGTATCTCCTATCACCATCTCCTGCAACATTTTCAGCTTAATCATCCCAAACACCATGTTTATTTTGTCTTTTCCGGATCAAATACTTGGAATTTTATCCATAGGTAAATGGATCATATTCAAGGTCTATCACATTCTGACCAGATTAATCACTCCCATTTTTACTGTCCCCTAGGGTGAATGCTCTATTTTTCTCAGACATCAGAACACATTTTACTCATTTCCACCTTCAAACTCTTGCTCCTTCACTGCACCCTCTAGGAATGCTGTTCTCCACCTTCTGCATTCATCTATATCTGATTCATCTACCAGTGTGATCCTGCAGAAGGTCCCTTGATACCCAATCTTTCTATCCACAAAAACTCTCAATTCCTGAAGTACTTGTATCTTCAGCACTCATTTGGCACTTATCCTACTAATGTTATCAATTATTATTGATAATTCTGTGAATGTATTAGAAAAGACCATTACTAGTGTCTTTCAAATCTGAGTCAAATGTTAGCTGATTCTTTTAAATGCTGTTCTCCATATCTGGAAAAGAGCTCTAGAATGTTGGATTCCTGTTTTGTGTTTTATTGAACTCCTCTTTTTAAGCATTCAGAAACCTGGAATTTACTGTCTGAATCTAACATTTTACAGTTCTGCAAAACCAACTAAACAGAAACCAAAATAACCTGAGATAAGATCCACTTATAACCATTATTATAGATTTTCTGCTAATTCTTTCCTGCAGAATTTAACTTAATAAGGCAAACTATATTTTTCTAATCTTCAAACCTCCAAATAGATATAAGAAACTCTTTATGGCCTGAAGTTTCAAGGTATATACAGCCTAGATGTAGATTTCTTTGAGGACCACTCCAAAATAAGTACAGTTATGATATAACTGTGTTTGTCATTCATAATAGAAAATTACATGGGCAGCTTTTATTATAGCTGGATAAATTTAGATAAATGAAGTGTGTCAACTCAGTAATTACTAAATGTTATATGTGAAGCAATTAAAGCATGAATGCTTTTAGACACTGTTGTAGCTATAGGCTGTTTTTTCATGAATTGTGCTTCAAAATAATAAAAGCTACCTTAAAAGTAAGTTAAAGGAGGAAAAAAGGTGAAGACATCCTAGGAATCACTTTACTTTAGGAAGGTTGGGTTTTACACTTTGGTACCAAGGGTATAACAATAAGATGACTTTTTATAACAACATTCTCTTCCACTGTGCTTAAAAATGAACAATGCATAGAACTGTAATGTTCCTAAGAGTATAACTGAGATGGGGATACTGTACTTTTCTTATACAAGATTAAACTATGATTCAGCAACTAGGCAAGACAAGAACCCAGAATTCATATATTACATATTAAAACACATCCTCTTGACATCCCTAATATTAGACCATTTCTCAAAACCAGAAAAGTGTGAATTCCCTTACAATGAACAAAATATACTGTACATAAACTTTTGGCAATAAGTTTATTTCAATCAATAATTATTTATAAATGGCATCCTAAAGTGAGTTGATCAATACTCTATTTTCTCTCTAAATATGCTGCAGTAAGATCAAGACATGCATTCATTTTGTTAAGCTCAGTGAATTCTCATCAGTTCTGGGAACTACCAATTTTACCTATATTGCTATTTGGCCCCAACTTAAAATGAAAAATCAATATTTTAGAGAAAGTAATGTTTCTTGCTCTTTAAATATTTCTCCTCTCTCTCTCTCTTTCTCTCTCCCTTTCCCTCCCTCTTTCCCCATCTTTCTCTCTCTCTCTCTCCTTTCAATGACCAACACTTTGTCCTGAGGGTGATACAGCTTTAAGTGCCAAGGACTGGTAAAGTCCTGTCCAAAACATAGCCACAACTAGCATCTGCTTGGTTACTATTTTAAAATCGTTCACTGGATGTTGTCCGGGTCCTAAAGACCTGTCAATTTTGCTCACCCACCACTTGGTTGTTCCTTGTCAATGTTATCTCCACTAGGTTATATAGCCTCAGAGTTAAGGCTATATGAAACATGGGGGCAGAGACTATAAAGTTTCACCTAATCTCTGATTTTAAGGTGGGCACATGGCTCTCCTGAATAAAGCAATATTTCCCCAGCCTACATTCTATTAAGTGGAATATCAGCAGAATTGAAAAGTAAAAATTCCAGGAATGTTCTTAAAGGGGAAGGTCCCCTTTCCCATTTCTTCTTCATATACTCTGAAATGAGAACATAGCGGCTGGATCTTAAGAGTCACCTTGGATCGTAAAGTAGAAGACATATGTTGGGAATAATGAAGCAAGTGGATAGAAAGAAACTGGGTCTCTGGTAAACCAATCAGGGTACCATATCAGCCTGTGGCTGCTAATTCCTGCCTTCATTTCTGTGAGAGAAAAATCAATCTCTGTGTTAATTCAGTCATTGTTATTTGAGGATTTTATACACATTCAGGCAAACATTCTAATGGATACAAATATAAAAGTTCGATGGATGTCTTTCTTTTGTCAGGTTATGGAATTTCCAGTAACCAAGTGATGAGTACTCTTAAGAAAAGAATACATATTCCATTGCACTTGTGATTTAATTAAATTAGTCCTCTTTGGTCACCTCCTCTCAATTCTATTTAATGCTTCAGAATATATTTCCAAAATAGTTGAAAGAAAAAATATTTTTTTTTAAAAGGGAAGGAAATCTGTGTGATGCTGATATCACTAAACCTATAGGCTCAAGGCTACCTTAGATTTATTCAGTATTCTGAACAACACTCAATTCATTAAGTATATGCAGTCACAAATACCTATTACAATTCTAAATGTAATCCAAATATCTCTCACTCAAATATCTTCAAGAACTCAAGTCATCCTCAATAACCTTTACCTTTCATGTGTAAACAAAAGAGCTCCAGCCTTAGGCAGCCCAGCCACAGCAGAGTCCAAGCAATCCTTGGAGCCCTTACATTCTGCTTCATCTAACTCTCTCCAGTTTCTTGCTTCACGAGGCTGTGATGTGTGTTTCATGTCCAATTCCCAGTCATAAACACCGTAGAAATTTCTCACTGCCCATCTTTTTCATTTTGGTCCCTCTTCCTGCAGGTTTCTCCCTCATCTTCCTTCTTTGTTCCTCATTTTCTGGGTCCTGGGACACCACCTTCTTTTAGAGTTCTCAAGAGACTGTCCTCTTGGGGGGAGGGATAAATTAGGAATTTGGGATTAACAGGAACTACTATATATAAAATAAATAAACTACTATATATAATAGATAAACAACAAGGACCTGCTGTAGCTCACAGGGAACTATATTCAATTTCTTGTTATAACCTATAATGGAAAAGAAACTGAAAAAGAATATATACATAACTGAATCACTTTGCTGAACACCTGAAACTAGCACAACATTGTAAATCAATGTTATACTTCAATTAAAGAAAAAAGAGAGACTGTCCTCTAATTCCTACTAGTTTGTTTGCAAAATCAATTGTAGCCTTCTTTGCTGTAATCCTTGACCACAGTGCAAGTCAGGAGGGAAGGAGAGAGGGTCTGTAGACTTTTTCACAATCAAAAGTTTCATTAACATAAAGAAGAACAAATACAGACATGAGAGATATAACCTTTATTTACAAATAGATACAAAGATATATCTTTATTTATTATTAGGAATTTAAAAATTTAAGTATCTATTTTTCTTAACTTTAGGCCAGGTTAAAGTTTAAATATTTAGGGAGGGGGCTTCCCTAGTGGCACAGTGGTTGAGAGTCCATCTGTCGATGCAGGGGACGTGGGTTCTTGCCCTGGCCCAGGAAGATTCCACACGCCGCTGGGCCCGTGAGCCATGGCCGCTGAGCCTGTGCGTCCAGAGCCTGTGCTCCGCAACGGGAGAGGCCACAACAGTGAGAGGCCTGCGTACCGCAAAAAAAAAAAAAAAAAAAAAAAAAAAAAAAATTTAAGGAGGACTTTCTCCTGAAGAAGAAAAATCTATGTAAACAAAAAGGGTGGCTATAGAACATCTATAATCCAGACCTTCAGATCACATTCTTAGGATCTTGACTTTCGTTTTCTTTCCTTGTTACATAAGCCCAATACCTTCTACCTATGACACTCCCAAGGTCTTCTGACTTCTAGGACATTGTTCTTTCCGCTCAATTACACTGCTTTCCAAACCACTTTATTGGAGTTTCTTTTCTATATTCATTTTGATCTCCTTCATAAAAAGTACAGGACCACTTTTGAACACTATATCTCTTGAATTAATTAATGGTAAAGCTCATTCTTTTGAATGAATGCACGACCAGCCTGCATTTGCTTTTCATGAGTGAAGAGAATCTCTTATCATAAATACTGCCCTCCATCCTCATTTACAGAACTAAAGCTCTTTCTGAAACAAAATTCCAAGCATGAATTCTGCAGAAGATACAGTCCTAGAATTTTGAGCAGTATTTTAGTTTTTTTTTTTTTTTTCAATAATCATCTATTGAACACCCTTTATCTGCTACCATCACACTGGTCACTTGAGCTATTTAAAGATAAGAATATTTGATTTTATACTCTGGAAGAGGGAGAAAGTCATGATAAAAGTATGATAAGGAACTATATGTGTACAAAGGAGAGGTCCTTATCCCAGAGAAGGATCACTGAAAGCTTCCTAATGGAAACTTAGCTCAGTGTTATCTGAGCTGAATGTTGAAAGACAAAAAGAAATAAAAGTTAGCTAGAAAAATGAGGGCTCAAAGGATACTCCATGCTAAACAAACAGTATGAGCAAAGATTTGGAGGCATCAAGCCTTACATGCAAGTAGTTTAGAATCGATGCACCATTAACTGCAAAGTGAGAAATGGAAAAAGATAAGGTATATCTTGTTCATGTATGTATTTACTTTTTTGTGTTTTGTCTGTCTTCCCTATGACCTCTATAAGAGTGGAATTTTTGTATGTTTTTTTCCTCAACACCTGGAACCATGTTGGACACCTAGTTGGTGCCTCATAAACAGTTGTTGACTCAAAGTTTAATTAAACTTTGGATGACTTTAAGTGTGGCTAGGGAAAAGGTTGTATAGCGTAGGGATGAAGAATATGACACCTGGCCAAAGGAACTTCACGGGCACATACACTAGGAAACATGCATTAGAACGTACACGGCAGCCCTGTTCACAACAACAAAGTACTGGATACAACCCAACGCCCATCAACTAAAGAGTAGGTCAATAAAACATAGTATATTCACAAAATGGTTTATTACACAGTGGTCAGAGTACAATAATATAGATCAACTTTAGCAATAATGTATCCCAAAAGTTTATATATATCATGACAGCATTTTTGAAGTAAGAATTATCTGAAATAAAAATATATACTTTTTAGGAATAAATATGATAGCGATAAGTGTATATAAAAAGAAAAGTAGATTCAAAATGCTGGTAACTTCAGGGAAACAAGAGAAAAGAAATAAATAGATGGATCATATTTTTAGATTTAGATTATTGCCAAGATCTTAATTCATGTTTTGAGTGGCATTTGGAGGTGTTATAACATTATTAAAAGTAACAAATTATCCATGCACGATAATGTTGAGAATGTGTCATAAAACAAACACTGAACTGATTTTGTGCAACTGAAGCCCAAAGAAGAAAAGGAGGAAAAAATTGTGTTCTTGAGCACCACCTCTCCCCTGGAAGTGGAAGAAGGGCACAGGGGGTGTTCTGTGCTCTGGAATCACGTCATCTGGGTTCCAATTCCAAACATGGTTTATTGGAGTTTTCCTTTAAGGAATTTATCCAATTAAGTGAAATCCAATGAACTGAATTCCGCTGTTGCTAAAAACTTCCAAAAAATTTAGAAATTCCCTTCAAATGGAGATTAAATAATCCTTTCAGAGAAAAATGAAGAGGGTGAAATAGAAGATCCAGAATGATATAGGGAAAGCGTTCACAAACTACAGCCCACATGCTGAATTCTCCAGTTTCTCTACCCCCATGGCCACCCCTTGAGCTGGCCAGCACTAGACATACGCCGACACTAAGCCGTGGGCATCCACCCCGTGTCCCAGGTTTCAGCTGCAGCACCTACCTCCCCAGCAGCAGCTGAGCCTCGGCACCGCCCAATGTGGGCTACATTGCCACCTGCATGCTGTGGGCTTGGCTGTTAGCATTCAGCGTTGGCATCTGGGTCCAGGAGTCACCTACCCCAGGCCCCACCCCTCCGGACTGTGGTTCTCCCACTAGTGAATGGCGAAGCTTTCCCTCCGCCCAGGACCGCCCATTTCAAGCCCACCTAGTGGGAAGCAGCAGGGATTTTCTCCCTTGCTGTGTTAAGTATCTTCAATTTTGTCTCTTAGCCCCACCAAGTCATTCACTATCAGGCACAGAAAACATTTGCTGACCCCTAGTAGACATCATTTCTTGGAAATTGAGTAAGGGGAGAAGCCAAGAATAAAAATGTGTTCCAAAGATTATTGCATTCATAGCATCCATTAGCTAGACATAGCTAAGGAAAATGTATCTTTTTCTTTCTAGGTAAACAATTACCAAATGTAAACAATATGACGATATCACACTTAGGGTAAGTCAGGGTTTCTCATCCGGACACAACTAGCGTTTTAGGCCTGATAAGTCTTGTGTGTTGAAGGACATTGAGGGCTTCCCTGGCCTCTACCTTTTAGTGCAGGTAGAAACCACCTGCCTGCTTCCCCCCAATGCAGTTGTGACCCTCGAAAATGTCTCCAGACTTTGCCAAATCTCCCCTGATGGGGTGGGGTGGGTGGGTGGGAATTACCCCACAGGATTACCCCACAGGTTGAGGACTACTGGGGTAATTAAAAGATAATGAAATCCCCTAGCCCCTTCTGATTCTATCAGTATTTCAACCTTGTAAAAAACTACTTCATCATTCCTGGAAGCTTATTTTCACAGTATTCAATTTTTCTCAATCAGTATGGGAATTTTACTGGCTGGGATGTCAGTATCAGATTCCTCCCCCAGCGAAGTGCTTGGGGAGGGGGAGGGGGGTGGGCTGGTGAGGCATGGGTGGTAGAATGTGAAAGCAGCGAGGAAGATCACTCCAGCCAATAAAGGTGTTTCCTCACCCCCCGAATATGCTGGAAACAGGGAAACCAGGAAAGAGAACAGAGCTAGGAACCAAGGAGCTGTGATCCAACACCCTAAAGGAGTCTAACAATTTTCCAAAGACAAAAAGGCCACGGGTATGGTTTAAACCAGGAGAGCAGAGCTGGGAAGATGATGGCAAGCACATCACATAAATCGGGAGACATCCAGAGACAGTTGCCTTGAAAGACTTCATTGCCGATAGCTTTTATTTGTCAGTTGTCATGCGGTATCCCAACTGCTTGGCCACGTTGAAAGGGCCAGAGAGGATATTAACATACTGGTCTGATCTGATTGGCACTTATGTTGGCAAAGGGAAGTCAAATTCTTCATTCCAATATCAGTTCATAAGATACAGGATATGGTGATGTGCCTGTGTTAAACGAAGGCCACCTTTGGTTCCTAAAGCTTCAAGTTCTTTGGTGCTCACTGGCCAGAAAGCCCATTCCAAGCTACAATACATCTTATGCGGGAAGGGCTCTGTCCACAGAGGGATGGAGACAAGAACAGCTAAGGGTGGTAAGGCCTTCCTGGAGCTTGGTTCCCTCATGGTTCAAGCTCCTGAGCATCTTTGTTTAGTTTCTTTTCTACTCAATGCAAATTTGTCTTGGTATTCGAGGACCACCTCTCCCCTACCCTGAGACCTCTCCAGACACCCCCCCTCCCAGACCTCTAGTTGCTTCTGTCACTATAGTCACATCGTCAGGCAGCAATGTACCCGATTACATGTGTGCTTGAGTGTAAGTTTTTTCGGTACTTTTTTTTTGTTCTCTCCCTCTTATTTTTATTAGAGTGCCTTGCTCCCACATAATTCCCTCCTGTGACAGGGACAGTTGTTTGCAGCACTGCAAGTACTTGGTAAACACTGCCTGCCTGCCTGACCACTCCAACAAGGACTCCCATCCCCAGCATATTAATGACAGGATTTCTTTGGAGATGACAGAGCTGTTACATCTATGCTGGAGAGTCTTTGAGTCTCTGTTGGTCTCTGCCTCATTATCTCTTTTTCTAAAGGCTTTATCAGTCACACACACAGAATTCTAGCCGTGTCTTTTCCCCTGGGAACAAAAATATGGGCAAGAATAGCAAAACGAGATTCGACTTAGAAAATTGCACAGGATTTTCCCTAAGAGAGTCTAAGAATAAGGGCGAAAAAAATTCAATGAATTGGAGAGGAGTACATTTAAAAGAAAGAGAGGGAGACAAACAGCAAAACAATAGCACTTCTTTTGATGGTTTGCCCTTGAACCCCTGGATCAATCTGTACTTGTCTTAGTGAGAGACCACAGTCTCCTGGTCTCCTTGACAGTGATGGCTATTGGTGTGTGTTGTAAGTACAAGACCTCCGTGTGTACATATAGGAGACAGCAATGATCATGTTCACTATTTAAGCCTTCATGTTCCCTGCAGAATAACAGTCTCAGGCTATGCCTTGGAATAAGTTCATTGGTCAGGCAGTTTGGGAAACACCTTTTCCTGTAGACACATCCCACACATGGGCCTTGTTTCACTTTTTTGTATGCTGCCTACCCCCATCTTGTCTGACCCTGAAACTCTTCCATCCCATCACTCATTACTAGTCCTTTGCCTGCTGAGAAACTCTGCTTGGCATTGCAGGGTGAGGCTAGAGAAGGAACTGTAGCAGCAGCCAGAGACTGCTGTCCAAAATGTTATCTCTCTCCATTTTTGTTTGTTTGTTTGTTTTTAATTTATTTGGCTGTGCTGGGTCTTAGTTGCGGCATGTGGGATCTTTAGTTGTGGCACGTGGGATCTTTTACTTGCGGCGTGTGGGCTCTTAGTTGCAGCATGCACAGCATGTGGAATCTAGTTCACTGACCAGGGATTGAACCCGGGCCCCCTTCATTGGAGCACAGAGTCTTAACCACTGGACCACCAAGGAAGTCCCTCTTCCTCCATTTTTATAATCTTAACTTGGGAGCAAGAGAACACCAGATGGGCCAGCCTCTCTCTCCCCACATAGCAGAAAGCTTTCATTAGCAGGCATGGAGAAGATGCAATGCATTCACTTGCTCCCCTGTAATTTTGTAAGGATTTCTGAAGACAGCCAAAGGCCAGCAGCAGGGCTACATCCAGTACTGGCTCAGGCAGGGGCCTGCTGGAATCTGGATGGACCTTGGCAGCCAAAAGGCTGTGTCAAGTCAAAAGAGAATCTTGAAAGAGAGTGTAGGAGGGAGGTACACTGGGTCACTGTCATATCTGGTTAAAACAATGACTGCAACACCTCCCCACGCCCTCCCAGGCCAGGCAACTCACTGGGCTTCCTTTTTGCTCTTTTCATTCTGTTTGGAACCCTGTGAGTGACAGTTACGGGATGCAAAAGAAAAAGACAAGTAATGACACCTGTTCTTTTCCTTCCTTCTGTAATATAAGCTTCAAATCCTGCAGAAAGGCCAGAAGTCATACTATGACTCTCTGTACTGTCTGCTGTTAATGAGGCCTCCAGTGACATTTCCCCACTAGGCAGCAGCACGGGGGACGATATTGGTTCTGTGAAAGGAAGGGTGTATCGCACCTGGGGCACCCCTAAGGATTTCCAGGAGCTGACCTCTACCTTGAGGGAACTCTAGCCCTGGCAGGTATACTAATCATGGCAGAGTGTCTGGGACCAAAGGCCCTGGATTATTGTGGGTTGCCATGCCCTCCTGCAGAGTTTTTGCAG
This sequence comes from Stenella coeruleoalba, assembly GCF_951394435.1. Taxonomy (NCBI): domain Eukaryota; kingdom Metazoa; phylum Chordata; class Mammalia; order Artiodactyla; family Delphinidae; genus Stenella; species Stenella coeruleoalba. The sequence goes on along the minus strand of NC_137164.1, from coordinate 26,002,577 downwards.
ATACTCATATTTTAGGGATGTGGGGGGTGAGCTGCCTGTGCAGCGAAGGATGTGGGCTCCCTGGGAGCCTCTGCATTTCTTTGCAGCTCTTCAGCCACTGGCAGGGTGCTTCTAAGGTTAGTCCCAGGTATTTCTTGACCCTGTCATGCCACCCACAGGTGGGCTATGCCTGGCTTCATCTAGAATCTAACCAGCATGAAAACAAAACAACTTGTTACCAAGACTTATTTGTTTGGTAACCCAAGACTAACACCAGAACAAAAGCCTCTGAGAACACTCAGAAAATGCTTCATAAGATGGTAGTGTTTGGGGCTGCTTCCTGGGCATGTTTGTAACAGGGAAGAACAAATCTGACTCCATTTTAGATCTGTTCTTTTTGCTCTAAGCTTTGTGCTCTGTTGCCTGTGCTCAGTCATGCTGGCTCTGCATATTTTGTAGAAGAATGTTGCCTATCTCCTGAAATATATAGGATAGACTATTCTCAGGGCTCTGACCTTTAAGAGTCCATTCATATAGAGATAAAAAGTTGCAAAACAGAGTAGCATTTGTCTTGTTGGAGGTTTACAAGAACATTGTGACCTGACCTAAGTAGACAGCTGCAAGAACAAAGGATTCTGACACCAAGAAGTTTGCAACCACTAACCGCACCCCTCCCTCACCTTGCCTTTAAAAGTGCTTTGCTGAAATCCTTTGGAGAGGTCGGGGTTTGGGGAGCACAAGCCATCCATCTCCTTGCATGGCCCTGCAATAACCCTTTCTCTGTTCCAAAGTCCGATGTTTCCTGTTTCCGTTTGTTTGACTTCACTCTGCATCAAGTACATAAACTTGCATTCAGTAACATGTTGGTTTGTTTTGGTACCTATACTTCTCACCACTCCACTCTCTTCAGTTACCATCTTCAGAAGCTAATACATGCAGATCTTCTCAGGCACAAATATTGCCCTTTGGCATCACCCATGTCACCCATGAACTGGCTCTTTCATGCTCTTTCATTTTCCACTCTCCTTTTTTATTTTTTTTTTAAGCTCAGTATATCATTACATTCTGAGCAAACGTTACTTCTCTGACTATGATTGATCCCCACTTATTTCATCCTGAATGCAAAGTATTTGATTTCAAGTGTGATTCATTCTGCTTGGTGAACTCATTATAAAGTCAAGCTGAACATCTCACAGATGTGAAGCACCTTGTCTTCGAGGTTCAGCAATCTAATTTGGAATCTCATTATAGACCTTTTACTGGTGGTGGGCACCAGGGCAACTACCTGGCTGGTGTTTTCCTGTCCATCTCTTATCCCATAAAGAAACTGTCATTTCAATACAGGCACACCAGAAAATCCCCCATTTTAGAAAATAGCTTTAGTTATTCCTCCACACATGCCTCTTGGCACTGATGAGAGAGTAATACTTTGTAGGCTATTTTATTAAGCATCTCCGGACAGGTGCTGAAAGAGACAGCTCGCAGCTGCTTACTTTGCATCTATTTAGTAGGTTTCTCTATGGATTGCATGTTACATTTTCTGAAGTTCACAGCATGGTTGTCATTTTGCTAAGAATCTATATACCAAGAATCTTTGCTTGGCACCGGAATGTAGTTTAACTCAGGGAGGATCTGATTTCTGGTGTCTCTGTGGTGAATGAAGGGAGAATGGGGTTGAAATAGAAAGTTAGCTCTTTCTGCAGAGTGATGCATTGATTCTGAAAGATTGATGCATTCATTTTTTTTTACCTATTTGGTGCTTTCAAAACCAATGAACCTCCAAGGCTCAGTTCTGGCTACTAATGAAGTTTTTATTTCTCTGCTTTCTATTTTAAAACTTTGGTAAGGCAGAATATTTGCTTTTCCAATTGTGATTGTTTCCATTCCCCTATAGAGCAGGCCAAGCCTTGAAAAGAGCTGGAACTTTATTTCTTTCTAGAGAAGAGTAAATAGATTCCTAAAATCACATAGAGGGGAAAGTGAGCTAGTGGAGTTTATGTATGTTAATGAATAGGGTAGGTTCATGTAGCTGTATCCAGCAACACGTACAGATATTTGTCTTGCATTTTATGTTCAGCTAAAACACAGATTTTCTCAGTATCACACCCCACCTCCTACCTTCTCAGTTTGATCCAGGAAAGGGGTCATCAAACCACAGCCTGTGGGCCAAATTCATCCCACTTCCTGTCTTTGAGAACAGTTGTTTGGATCACAGCCACACCTATTCATTTGCGTCCATTGCTGTTTTTGAGCTACCAAGGCAGAGTTAACTAGTTGTGACAGAGACCAAATAACCCCTAAAGCTTAAAATATTTACTCTCTGGCTTCTTACAGGAAAGGTTCTATGGTCTCTAATATAGGAAAAGCATCTTACTGGGTCTATGTAATTCAAGTTTAACAAAGCATGTGCTTTTTGGGTTTTTTTGTTTTGTTTCGTTTTGTTGCTTTTTTGCGGTACGCGGGCTTCTCACTGTTGTGGCCTCTCCCGTTGCAGAGCACAGGCTCTGGACGCGCAGGCTCAGCGGCCATGGCTCACTGGCCCAGCCGCTCCACAGCATGTGGGATCTTCCCGGACCGGGGCTCGAACTCGTGTCCCCTGCATCGGCAGGCGGACTCTCAACCACTGCGCCACCAGGGAAGCCCAAAGCATGTGTTTTGAAAATAATTTTCAGTATGATAACTGGGATGAGGATTACAAAGAGAATTGAATAAGAATCTGACCCTTGTGGCCTTTCAAGAAGGCTTAATGAGTCCTAAACCTCTGCTATTTCTAAAAGAAGTCTTTGAATTGAACTATTAATTAATAGCAAAAATCTGCCATAATTTATTCTTACTTTGAATGGCTTTTTGACATAGAAAAGCTCCTTTTCCAAGTGCTTTTGATTTCCACCTGTGGACTGTGAAATTAATTATTTTGTTTTATTTTTATTACATTACATTTTGGTCAGACACATTATTCAAGAAAGGTGGAGTCAGAAATAAATGAGAGTAGTAACATTTTATAACATATCCACCTCATAAAATTGTCTCATTACCCGTAGCAGTCCCAGTTTGGTCCCCGCTTATGATAGTTTCCCTTTGGTTATAATGACCCTTTAGGAGATATTGGCACCTTCAGTGGTGGCAGAGCATAAGAGTATTGCCACACATCACGTAGCACTATGTATTGGGTTAGCCAAAAAGTTCATTCGGGGTTTTCCATAAGTTGTTACAGAAACAAATGAACCTTTTGGCCAACCCAATAGTTGAGAGGATGCCAGCCATCTAAGATTATTCCCTCCTGCATTCTACTCTCAGAACATGAGTTATATCCATCCATTGGAGTATGGTTACAGTAAAACAATGAGATTGGACGGATGGACGGATGGATGGAGATAAGGAGATAGATAAGTTGATAGATATATATAGTTGATAGATTTCTATAAGTTGATAGATAAGATAGATAGATAGATAGATAGACAGACAGATACATGGATGTAAATGAATGAAAGAGAGAGAGAGGAGCATAGAACTAAGAGTTAAAACATCACATTCAAGCTTCCCTTCTGTACTTCCCTCAAGCAAGCCAAGTACTGCTCTGAAGTCTCAGCCTCCTAAAAGTAATAACGTATTATGAGAATCTTATTTAAAAATTTAAGAGGAAATGTGATAATAGATCTCAAAGTATGGTAAAGTTAGAAGTTTATAAAGTTATTATCGTGACAGGTCTAAAAATTACTTTTTAAGTGAAAGTTCACAACATTTCTCCTAGCCCAAGAAAGAAGATTCTGACACTGACAAAGCCAACCTTTTCCAGAAAGGAGTGTGTGTAGCTGGTGTTGGGACAGGTCAATGGGCATCATAAAGGAATGGAGTGAGGGAGATGGAGAAAGATGAGGAAGGACGCTGGGACTTGTAGGGAAGCTTCTATTGTGTGACAGAAACAGAGAGGAGGGAAATAAGTGCTGCTCAGGACAATGTATTTGACCAGCCTTCCCAGTCTAAGAAATGCAACTTAAAAGATTTGTCATTTCAAAATTCACTGGTTACTGGAAAAGTTTTCTTTTAACTGGGAAATACCAATGGGGACTGAATTTCATAGTTCATCCAAGCTTGTAAGGGTGTATTATGCATTGTCATCATGGGTTCCTGGTTTATTCATATAGTATTGCTCTTAGGCAGGCCTGAATTTATGCAAGTAGGTGATTCCAGGTGCTTTTAAGGTATATACTGAAGATTATCTCATTTAAGAACTCTCCTCAAAAATCAGCTAGAAATGCCAATTGTATATAGTTGTCAGACAATAGTAGGGCACTGTTTCCAGTGAGTTACAGTTAGAATCCTAGTTTAGAAATTTTCAAATAGGGGGTGGGTAGGTTTGTGGGTTATGGTGAGAGTATAATTTGAAACAAAAAACTTATATTCAGCCTATTCTCTTAAAATAAACTAAAGAGACTTCAACACACATCTCCTTGTCTGTAGTTGACAAGGAAGAAAGTAGAGAAGACGAGCCAGAAAAATCATTAAAGGATAAAAAAAAAATTTTTTAATGGAAATTTTTAAAAAAGAGATTGAGAAACCTGTTTGTCAGTCACTAGACAGGACACCAGGATTGAGTTAACATGATGATAAACTGGCCCTGAAGTATCTGAAACAAAAGTTAAAGTTTAATGCAGGAATAAAAATCACTGTTGAGCACCTACTATGTGCAAAAAATATATTTTACATGTATTTTCCCATTTAAACCACCCAATAGCCCTCTAAAGTAAGCATAATGATCACTATCACATAGAAAAAATTTTGAGAATTATCAACCAGGTGATAAGGGTAAGATTTGCACCCAGGTACCTTGTTCCAAAGCCTAGGTTCCTCCACTCCCAGATGAATGGCAGTGCCAAGTAGCAGGCCTCAAGGTGTGAAAGTGAATCATCCGAACTTAAAGCTGGCTGGAGACTCTGCTGCACTGATTTTAAATATGAAGATCAGAGAGGTTAAGTGACTTTTCCAGACTCACATAATTAACTGGTTGATTTCCTGGAATCATCATCTCCTTCATCACATTCATGCCAATTTCTAAACCTGTAGGTCAGGGAAGACAGGCAAATAGCATCTAGAAACCTGGTCCCTCAGAGAAGACACATTGGCTTCACTAATGGCTTTGCTTCTTAATTTTTATCTGTTGGTATCTTCCAGTCATCTTGCCATTTTTTCCTGCTTTCTATATCCAACAAATGTAGCTAAAATTATGACTTTTGCATATTATTCTTTCTACAATTTGTAAAAGAAAACCCAACTGCTTTTGTGTCCTAGGGCTGCCATGAAAAAATCACACAAACTTAGTGGCTTTAAACAACAGAAGTTTATTCTTTCACAGTTCTGGAGCACAGAAGTAGAAAATCAAGGTGTTGGCATGGTTGGTACATTCTGGAAACTCTGAGACAGCATCCATTCCATGTTTCTCTCTTAGTTTGTAGTTGCTATTGGCAATTCTTGGTGTTCCTTGGCTTGTAGCTGCATAACTTCAATATTTGTCTTCATCTTTACCCGGATTCTGTGTCTTCTCCTTTTTTATGTCTTATTAGGAAACTTGTCATTGGACTTAGGACCCAACTTAAGTCCAGGATGAGCTCATCTTGAGATCCATAACTGAAATATATCTGCAAACACACTATTTCCAAATAAGATCACATTTGTAAGTACTGGGGGTTAGGACTGGCCACATCTTTTGGGGGAACATAATTCAACTCACTATACCAGCAAAGGCACCATGACCCCTGAGGTGACTAACTAAGCCCACAGGAGCAAAGGTCCCGTAAACAGTATTCCAACCATAAACAAAGGGAAGTTGTCTTCCTCTTCTCTTAGAATCATGGTTATGTGTGCTGTCAGATGCATCTTCCAAGGATTTCATAATAGAGACTGTAGTCTAAGCCCCAGTGGCTTCACCACAGTGACCCTGGGTAAGTTGCCAAATGTCCTTAAGCTTTAGTTTCCTTTTCCATAAAATGGGAAAACAATAGTAACATCTACATCTGATTTTAATTATTATATATAAAAGTGTTTTGTAAATTATACAATAGTAATTCTTATTATTAGCCAGTGCAAAGGTTAAGTAAATAATCCAATTTCCATTTCTTATTTTGCGTAGCTTTCCCTTCTTCCATTCTTTCTGGATCAGTATTATTCACACAATAACTTTTGAAGCCTTTAATTTGTGTCAGACCGTTGACCCAATCGAAAATGGCTTCCTGTATTTTATATTCATATTGAAATTATTATATGCAGGTGTGTATAGGAAAGCAAAGTTAACAACAGTTACCTTATGAAATCAAATATTTCAAAAGTAAGAGAGAGAGCTAAATATTTCACTACATTCATGACTCACAATATGGCTTATCTTAATAGCAGAAAAACAAGAAAAAGGGAAAAAGTTAATTGTCTTTGTCAGGAAAGACCTTCAAGATGGTGGAGATCAACTTCCTCCCCACAAATACATCAGAAACACAACTACATGTGGAACAACTCCTACAGAACACCTACTGAACGCAGGTAGAAGACCTCAAACTTCCCAAAAGTGTGGCTGACAGGGTCTTGATGCTCTGGCCGGGTGTCAGGCCTGAGCCTCTCAGGTAGGAGAGCCGAGTTCAGGACATTGATCCACAAGAAACCTCCCAGCTCCATGCAGTATCAAATAGTGAAAGTTCTCCTAGAGATCTCCATCTCAGTGCTAAGACCCAGCTACTGTCAATGACCAGCAAGCTACAGTGCTGGACACCCTATGCCAAACAACTAGCAAGAAAGGAACACAATCCCACCCATTAGCAGAGAGGCTGCCTAAAATCATAAGGTCACAGACTCCCCGAAACACACCACTGGATGCAGTCCTACCCACCAGAAAGACAAGATCCAGTTTCATCCACCAGAACACAGGCACCAGTCCCATCCACCAGGAAGCCAACACAACCCACTTGAAGCCAAACTTCCCCACTAGGGGCAGATAACAAAAACAACAGGAACTATGAACCTGCAGCCTGTGAAATGGAGACCCCAAACACAGTAAGTGAAGCAACATGAGAAGGCAGAGAAACACACAGCAGATGAAGAAGCAAGGCAAAACCCCACCAGATCAAACAAATGAAGAGGAAATAGGCAGTCTACCTGAAAAAGAATTCAGAATAATGATAGTAAAGATGATCCAAAAGCTTGGAAATAGACTGGAGGAAATACAAGAACCATTTAACAGGAACCCAGAAGAACTAAAGAGCAAACAAACAATGATGGACAACACAATAAATGAAATTAAAAATTCTCCAGAAGGAATCAATAACAGAATAACTGAGGCAGAAGAATGGATAAGTAACCTGGAAGATAAAATAGTGGAAATAAGTACCGTAAAGCAGAATAAAGAAAAAAGAAACAAAAGAATTGAGGATAGTCCCAGAGAACTCTAGGACAACGTTAAACGCATCAACATTCAAATTATAGGGATCCCAGAAGAAGAAGAGAAAAAGAAAAGGACTGAGAAAATGTTTAAAGAGATTATAGTTAAAAACTTCGGGGGCTTCCCTGGTGGCGCAGTGGTTGAGAGACCACGTGCCGATGCAGGGGACACGGGTTCATGCCCCAGTCCGGGAAGATCCCACATGCCACAGAGCAGCTGGGCCCATGGGCCATGGCTGCTGAGCCTGTGCATCCAGAGCCCATGCTCTGCAATGGGAGAGGCCACAAAAGTGAGAGGCCCACGTACCACAAAAAGAAAAAAAAAAAAAAACTTCGCTAATATGGGAAAGGAAATAGTCAATCAAATCCAGGAAGCACAGAGAGTCCCACACAGGATAAATCCAAGGAGAAACACATACTAACCAAACTGTCAAAAATTCAATACAAAGAAAAAATATTAAAAGCAGCAAGGGAAAAACACAAAAAACATAAAAGGGAAGCCCCATAAGGTTAACAGCTGATCTTTAAGGAGAAACACTGCAAGCCAGAGGGGAGTGGCAGGACATATTTAAAGTGATGAAAGGGAAAAACCAACAACCAAGATTACTCTACTCAGCAAACATCTCATTCAGATTTGACGGAAAAATTAAAACCTTTACAGACAAGCAAAAGCTAAGAGAGTTCAGCACCACCAAACAGCTTTACAACAAATGCTAAAGGAACTTCTCTAAGCAGGATACACAAGAGAAGGAAAAGACATGGGACAACAAACCCAAAAAAATTAAGAAAATGGTAATAGGAACATACATATCAATAACTACCTTAAATGTAAATGGATTAAATGCTCCAACCAAAAGACATAGACTGGCTGAATGGAAACAAAAACAAGACCTGTATATATGCTGTCTACAAGAGACCCACTTCAGACCTAGGGACACATAAAGGCTGAAACTGAGGGGATGGAAAAAGATATTCCATGCAAATGGAAATCAAAAACAGGTGGAGTAGCAATTCTCATATCAGACAAAATAGACTTTAAAATAAGGACTATTAGAAGAGACAAAGAAGGACACTACATAATGATCAAGTGATCAATCCAAGAAGAAGATACAACAATTATAAATATTTATGCACCCAACATAGGAGCACCTCAATACCTAAGGCAAATGCTAACAGCCATAGAAAGGGAAATTCAACAGTAACACAGTCATAGTAGGGGACTTTAACAACCCACTTTCACCAATGGACAGATCATCCAAAATGAAAATAAATAAGGAAACACAAGCTTTAAATGGTACATTAAACAAGATGGACTTAATTGATATTTACAGGACATTTTACCCAAAAACAACAGAATACACTTTCTTTTCAAGTGTTCAAGGAACATTCTCCAGGATAGATCATATCTTGGGTCACAAAGCCTTGGTAAATTTAAGAAAATTGAAATTGTATCAAGTATGTTTTCCGACAACAATGCTATGAGACTAGATATCAATTAAAGGAAAAAAAACATAAAAAATACAAACACATGGAGGCTAAACAATACACTACTAAATGACCAAGAGATCACTGAAGAAATCAAAAAGGAAATCAAAAAAATACCTAGAAGAAAATGACAACGAAAACACAATGACCCAAAACATATGCGATGCACCAAAAGCAGTTCTAAGAGGGAAGTTTATAGCAATACAATCCTACCTCAAGAAACAAAAAAAAATCTCAACTAAACAACCTAACCTTACACTTAAAGCAATTAGAGAAAGAAGAACAAAAACCCCAAAGTTAGCACAAGGAAAGAATTCATAAAGATCAGATCAGAAATAAATGAAAAAGAAATGAAGGAAACAATAGCAAAGATGAGTAAAGCTAAAAGCTGGCTCCTTAAGAAGATAAACAAAACTGGTAAACCATTATCCAGACTCATCAAGACAAAAAGGGAGAAGATTCAGAGCAATAGAATTAGAAATGAAAAAGGAGAAGTAACAACCGACGCTGCAGAAATACAAAGGATCATGAGAGATTACCAGCAGCCACTTTATGCCAATAAAATGGACAACCTGGAAGAAATGGACAAATTCTAGAAAAGCACATCCTTCTGAGACTGAACCAGGAAGAAATAGGCAATATAAACAGACCAATCACAAGCAATGAAATTGAGACTGTGATTAAAAATCTTCCAACAAACAAAAGTCCAGGACCAGATGGCTTCACATGCAAATTCTATCAAACATTTAGAGAAGAGCTAACACCTATCCTTCTCAAACTCTTCCAAAATACATAGCAGAGGCTGGAACACTCCAAAACTCATTCTACAAGGCCACCATCACCCTGATACCAAAACAAGACAAAGATATCACAAAAAAAGAAAACTACAGGCCAATATCACTGATGAACATAGGTGCAAAAATCTTCAACAAAATACTAGCAAACAGAATCCAACAGCACATTAAAAGGATCATACACCATGATCAAGGGGGGTTTATCCCAGGAATGCAAGGATTCTTCAATATATGCCAATCAATCAATGTGATACACCATATTAAAAAATTGAAGGAGAAAAACCATATGATCTTCTCAATAGATGCAGAGAAAGCTTTCGACAAAATTCAACACCCTTTTATGATAAAAACCCTCCAGAAAGTAGGCATAGAGGGAACTTACCTCAACATAATAAAGGCCATATATGAAACCCACAGCCAACATCATTCTCAATGGTGAAAAACTGAAACTATTTCCTCTAAGATCAGGAACAAGACAAGGTTGTCCACTCTCACCACTATTAGTCAACATAGTTTTGGAAGTTTTAGCCATAGCAATCAGAGAAGAGAAAGAAATAAAAGAATCCAAACTGGAAAAGAAGAAGTAAAGCTGTCCCTGTTTGCAGATGACACGATACAACATGGAGAATCCTAAATATGCTACCAGAAAACTACTAGAGCTAATCAATGAATTTGGTAAAGTAGCAGGATACAAAATAAATGCACAGAAATCTGTTGCATTCCTATACGCTAATGATAAAAAATCTGAAAGAGAAATTAAGGAAACCCTCCCATGTACCACTGCAACAAAAAGAATAAAATACCTAGGAATAAACCTACCTAAGGAGACAAAAGACCCATATGCAGAAAACTATAAGACACTGATAAAAGAAATTAAAGATGATACAAACAGATGGAGAGCGATACCATGTTCTTCGGTTGGAAGAATCAACATTGTGAAAATGACTATACTACCCAAAGCAATCTACAGATTCAGTGCAATCCCTATCAAACTACCAATGACATTTTTCACAGAACTAGAACAAAAAATTTCACAATTTGTATGGAAATACAAAAGACCCTGAATAGCCAAAGCAATCTTGAGAAAGAAAAACAGAGCTGGAGGAATCAGGCTCCTGGACTTCAGACTATTCTACAAAGCTACAGTAATAAGACAGTATGGTAGTGGCACAAAAACAGAAATATAGATCAATGGAAAGGGATACAAAGTAAATAAACCCACACATATATGGTGAGCTTATTTTTGATAAAGGAAGCAAGAATATACAATGGAGAAAAGACAGCATCTTCAATAAGTGGTGCTGGGAAAACTGGATAGCTACATGTAAAAGAATGAAATTAGAACACTCCCTAGCACCATACACAAAAAATAAACTCTAAATGGATTAAAGACCTAAATGTAAGGCCAGACACTATAAAACTCTTAGAGGAAAACATAGGCAGAACACTCTATGGCATAAATCACAGCAAGATCCTTTTTGACCCACCTACTAGAGAAATGGAAATAAAAACAAAAATAAACAAATGGGACCTAATGAAACTTAAAAGCTTTTGCACAGTGACAGAAAACTTAAACAAGATGAAAAGACAACCTTCAGAATGGGAGAAAATATTTGCAAATGAAGCAACAGACAAAAGATTAATCTGAAAAACTTACAAGCAGCTCATGCAGCTCAATATCAAAAAAAACAAAAGACCCAACTAAAAAATAGGCAGAAGACCTAAATAGACATTTCTCCAAAGAAGATATACAGATTGCCAGCAAACACATGAAAGGATGCTCAACATCACTAATCATTAGAGAAATGAAAATCAAAATTACAGTGAGGTATCACCACACACCAGTCAGAATGACCATCAAAATATCTACAGACAATAAATTCTGGAGAGGGTGTGGAGAAAAGGGAACCCTCTTGCACTGTTGGTAGGAATGTAAATTGATACAGCCACTATGGAGAACAGTACGGAGGTTCCTTAAGAACCTAAAAATAGAACTACCATATGACCTAACAATCCCACTACCTGGCATATACACTGAGAAAACCATAATTCAAAAAGAGTCATGTACCACAATGTTCATTGCAGCTCTATTTACAATAGCCAGGACATGGAAGCAAGCTAAGTGTCCATCAACAGATGAATGGATAAAGAAGATGTGGCACATATATACAATGGAATATTACTCAGCCGTAAAAATAAACGAAATTGAGTTATTTGTATTGAGGTGGATGGACCTAGAGTCTGTCATACAGAGTGAAGTAAGTCAGAAAGAGAAAAACAAATACCATATGCTAACACATATATATGGAATCTAAAACAAATGGTTATGAAGAACCTAGGGGCAGGATAGGAATAAAGATGCAGATGTAAAGAATGGACTTGAGGACACGGGGAGGGGGAAGGATAAGCTGGGACGAAGTGAGAGAGTAGCATTGATATATATATACACTACCAAATGTAAAATAGATAGCTAGTGGGAAGCAGGCACATGGCACAGGGAGATCAACTCGGTGATCTGTGACCACCTAGAGGGGTGGGATAGGGAGGGTGGGAGGGAAACGCAAGAGGGAGGAGATATGGTGATATATGTATGTGTATAACCTATTCACTTTGTTATAAAGCAGAAACTAACGCATCTTTGTAAAGCAATTATACTCCACGAAAGATGTCAATTCATTTATTCATTCATTCATTCATTCACTTAAAAATGTCTTTGGCAAATATCATGTAAACTTTCCTTCTGAAAACATTTTCACGATCATTTAAAAGGAGATGGATAATATAATTCAACTATATAAATAGATGATCATATTGGACTGCAATGAGAGCAGATGTTTTAAGTTATGTAAAATCTTACCCCATCTGGTTAAACAGTAAAAATGTCTCAACAACAACCCACAGATGAAACGTAGCCAATAAAGTGAGGCTAGCAGGGATTGGGTAGAAGTCAATTGTACTGGATTACTTCATAAAATACTTAAAGGCTATTAATAGAAAGATAATCATTTCACCTCTTACAGTCATTATCATTCCAAAAATTATTTTCAAAAATTTTAGAAATTCCCACTACCCACTGCAGGATAAATTTCCTATCAATCACAGTTGTTAAATTAAGCAGTTCAATTTCTCCCAGAGGACCTGGAACCTAGAAATCCACCCTGAAGTGGTTATATGTTTAAGTTAATTGAAACATTTACTCTATCTCCAATCTAATAAGGATGAGTGCCAATAAGAGAATAAAATTAGAAACAGGCCAGACTCTCACCACCACAGACCCCATTCTCTTTCTGAAGAGTAGGTGGATCTATCACGAACATTTGGTTGATGTCAGTTTGCCTTATAGCAGGATTGCATTGCGTGAATTATTTCTAGTCTTTCAGCTACAAATAGGTGGCTACCAATATAAACTTGCTGCTTTATTCCAAGTTGAATTATTACCAGAAAAGTTTTCTAAGAGCAATAGAGTTGAATCTCTTCAAACACAAAGCCTACTCTTCAGCCTCTCCACCACTTGAGTAGAAACGTTGTTATTCTCATCACATTTCTTGTCCCCTCTTTTTAACTGCTCTGTGGAAACCCAGGACCACTTCACTTATTCATTCTAACTGGAAGAAAGGCCAGCAAAGATCCCTCACACCACAAAGTAGTCAATAAAATGTTGAATTAATCACCCCCAGGCATGTGCAGGTTCCTGCTTAGAAAAATAAAAGGATTTCTTGCATCTCTGAGCAGTGATCCTAGATGCAGAGATAAATAAAGTGAAAGGTGATTTTAATTACAAGGACAAGTTTTTTGCTAATTTTTCAATATTTGTTCTGAATTCAACTAAGGGGGTACCATACTCACACAAACACATACCACCCCACCCCACAATGTTCTATTTATACTAGAAGTTTTTTTAGCAAAACCTTTTTCATACAGTAACAGAAATGAGACCATTAAGACTAACTGGCCAAGGCAATGAACATGAAAATTTTGAATTAAGTATTCTTTTATTTTAAATGGTTTTCTAGTCTTACTCATTGAGTTGGTGAAGGCTCGGCAAATGCTTCAAGTGAGAAAACCAAGACCATTAATATTCAGTTAGAGTAAATAAGCCCTGGTCTTACAAGAGATAGTTTAATTCAACAAACATTATATATAATCTTTGAAAAATATTAATCATACAATATCATATTCTTAACTTAAAACCCTCCAATGGCTTCCCAATACATTTAAAAGAGAGTCCCAACTCCTGGTCCTGAGTGATCTGGCACCTGCCTACCTGTCCAGTTCTTCCTCCTACCTCTTTTCCCCTTACCACAAAAGTACTTCAAACCATTCCTAGAATATGTCAAGCTTTTGCCTGCCTCAAGATTTTTTTGACCTTACTCTTCAGAACACTCTGTTAGGCTTGCCCCACTGCCACTCAGGCCAGGGTGTTACTTTACATCCCCCAGGTCACCAATACAGAGAGGCCTGCTCTCTTATCCCATCATCCTGTTCGTTTGCTTTATGACATGTACCACAATTTGTAATTATTTTGTTTGTCTATGTTTCCTGTTATTCTCTTACTTCCAGAATATAAATATATATAAATATATATTTATATAAATTTATATAAATATAAATTCTATAAATATATAGACCCTGTCTATATGTGTTTTGTTCTATTTGTTTCCCTGGCATCCAGAACAATTCAATTAGAATATGCTCAATAAATAAATATCCTTTAGATGTGATAGTTTCTGAAAGGACATAGTGGTGAAATAATTCATTGTTCTCAAAGAACTTAGAGTCTGAAAGGAAGGGAGGGTAGAAACACAACTAGAATAAGAGAGGAATGAGAAAGTGCAAAAACTGGGGATAGAAACAGAAAATGGGTTGTAATGATTTGATTAGGGTTATGGAGAAGATTTAACGAAAAAAAAGGTGAAATTCAAAAGTGGTCATTAAATGTGATAAGAATATCGGGAACAAAGGTGCAGAGTGAGGTATGTACAAGAAGGTCTACAGGATGATGGAGAGTTTGGGATGGACACAGTGTTGGTGTGTGTCATGGATTTGAGGTGGGAATGACGCTGGGAACGTGGGGTGGGATCTGGGAGCACTGATGCTCTTCCAGGGTATTCAGACCAAGCTTAGAGGGCACTCAAGGAATGGTCACCTCGGCGGATAGAATGACATGTGGCCCACCCAGAAGTGCCTGCCCTAAAAGGACCAGAGCAAAGGCAGCCAACAGAGGACCTGGCCGGCAGGGTTTGCTCCGACGCCTTGGCGAAACCCTTTTCCCAACTCTTAACCACTGCTTGTTTCAGCACCTCGGGCTCTTGATTGAATAAACCCTCCAGAGATAATGCTTCTATCAATGGTGCATCAAAAATGAAATCTTACATTTTTCCCTCTCTAAGTGCATTTCATTACAAGTAGTTACCTTTTATTTTTTCTTTCAATTCTCAAAGGCTCTGGTGAGATATAAAGGAAGAGAAGTAAGGACTTAGGTATTTGAGGTTTATGTTTCTAAGTAATGTTTTTAAACTCATGTCTAGTTTTATCAAGAGAGAAAATCGGGCAATTTTTCGCAGGGTGAAGATAATGGCTTATGCCTCTGGCAGTTAAAGTATCTCCCATGCCCCTCTCTCTTTTTCTGGCTTTAATGCCAACTACAGCAGCACTAAACCTTGGCCAGACAAAGACTGATACAGTCAGTGGACTGTTTTGCCAAGATAAGAATGAAGGTGAAAATAAGTCTTTATCCTCTTGGCACATATGTTTTACCCAATGGTAGCAGGAAGCCCATCTATTAGCTTTTTCAAAAGCTGTTTTCTAGTTGACGTAACAGAAAGAGATTTTAAGTCATCAAAATTAACACCTAAACTCCCCTTAAGTAAGACCCAGTTTCTCCTAGATTTTCTTTTAAAGTCTGCTAGTAGTTTCACTCTTTAATGTTACATAATTCAACATTTTTAATGTGGATAGTTTTGATTCCCCTATATCTCTCTATGACCCATGATGAGATCATTTCTGTGAAAATATTTCTAAATGTCATTGGTGAAGTTAAACATGAGTTTGTTACACTCTTTTAACTTGATCAAGCTGCAATATAAGGGCTGGCCCTTAATGCAATTTTCTGAATTTTGTTACCCTGAACCTACCTGCCTTTAACCACACACACACGTAAAATACAAACTTCTGCATTACTTATATGGAGTTTTTGTAGCCATGCACTTAAGTATTAAAATATGCAGAAACACCTAGAATCCTGTGAAGGGAGTGGGGGAAAGGTATAGCAACGTCCCCAAGGACAGGTCTTGTGATGCCAGGTTCAAGGGCCTGCTTCTCTTTGAACTCCTAGAACCTCTGAACTTCACGCTGGGGGAGCACGCATCACAAGTGTGAAGACTTTACATTTGTTGTGTGATCTTCCACCCTAAACAGTAAACTTCTATCTTCTTCCTGTTTCCATAGTTATTATGTAGCCTATACTAAATAGACACTCTATAAATACATAAGAATGAATGGTATGAGAGGAAGAAAAATTTGAAATGTGTGAACTTAAATTTGTATTGGTTTTGTCAAGACTCCAAGCTGTTTCAACATGCCTGGTATATTTCAAAATGCAGAGAAAGTACTCATGCTTTGCAAAACACAAGTTTGAGTTCATCTCCCCCTACTTAAAGGCTTTCAGTGCCTTCACATTGCATTTAAAATAAATCCAAACATCTTCCTGTGGCTAAGAAGTCCCTGCCTGATCAGACCCTAGGTGCGTGATTATCTGTCTTTCCTCTTCATCCTCTGAATTTTCTGGTGTATTTCCATTCTTGGAACACATCTAGCTGTGCCTTTGCTTAGGAGATTTTCACCTTCCCTCTTCCAGTATTTTCAAGACTAAATTCTTCTTTTCTTTTAGATCTCAAGACAGAAGTCACTTCTTCATTGAGACCTTTTCGCATTACCTAAACATTATTTTTTTTGAGCATTTGCCTATTGTATAATCTCAGCCTCTTTTTTGTTTCCTCCATGGACCTTCAAGACAACTTTACAATCCATTGTGTGTGTGTGTGTGTGTGTGTGTGTGTGTGTGTGTGTGTATGTCCTTACTGAATGTGTGTCTTGTGTGTGCTTTCTGTCTCCTGCATTAGAATGTTCACCCCATGAAGGCAGGGTCCTTTTCTATCCTGTTCACCACGTATCCCTAGCGCCTGGTACGGTGCCGGAAAATGGTAGCAGTCCAATATATATCTGTTGATTTTAAAATTGAAGGGTAGGTGCCAGGTGACTGAAACTATACTGTTTCCTCCTAAAACTCCACCTTTGGGGGACATGTTTAAGTAAAATTGTTTTCAAGCATCTCTGACCCCTGTTTTTCGGACTCTTCCGGGAGCAGTCAGGCATTAACCTCTCCAGCATGAAGATCACGTGACTGACTACTCGGACAGTTGAGCCATTTAACTACAATCCGTCTCTAATTACAATTTCAGGTCGTTTCGGTGAGTATAAAATGGCATATACTGAAAGGGAGCGGTCCTTTTTGGAAATCTGGTTCATTAGCAACACTAAGTAGTAATGGAGTGTGATCAGAGCAATATCTCTTCCCTCCGAGGCAACGGTGCCTTGGGGCTGCTGTCTAATAACCAATCTCAACTTGCTAGCGCCAGAGCCCCTTCTCTCAGGCCCTGAGAAACCCTGCCTGAGGCCAACAGCCAGATGCCTTGCTTCTGGCTTGCCTTGTTTCACAGAATTACAGACATTTCTTTCCGATTCTGACCCGTATTGTTGCTTACTTAGATAATAAAGAGCAAGCTGAGTATCAATCACATGGAACATTCAGTGCTAGGTGCATGCTCTCAGTTTTCAAAAAAAAAAAAGATCTCTTTATTACTAACAGATCTCCCCGGACCTTATACGTTCCTGTCTCAGGTTTTTATAAGTTGATAAATTTGGTTAGGGCTCATTTTCACTTCTTGACAGTTGCTTTGCTTGTTTCAAATTCTCAGAAGCACACACTGTATGGAGATGAACTGCACAAAGTCCCTGGGAAATGTAAGTGGAAAAGCAATGGCTGTGTCTGCCAGGCTTATTACAAACTTCAGTTCCTCTTCCTAGCTCTGCACATCTTGCTTTAAGAAGTGCCCGGAAGGTCAGCTGAAGTTCAAGTCTCATCAAGTTACCCCGAATCGGAACAAAGGCACACTTTAGGTCTGGAACAACTCACAAGGAGTTTGGCACTCCTCAAGTTGCCTGCAAGGTGGGTCATGTTTGTTGACAATATAATAACCACACAAAGCTACTTTAGCTGTCCAATTGAAACTTTACCAAGTGAATGGGTTTTTTGAGTATCCTCAGTACTTTCAGAAAAGTTTTGGACATGGCTAAAAGCTGAAATAAAGTGTTGGTATAATTACAGCCCTGAAAGGACCTTCACACCGGTTTTGCAACAATATTTACAGTATCAAGAGTAAACATTTCAAACTACAAAGACTGAACACTCTAGTTAGGGGAAAAACATGTTTATAAAAAGCAAAAAGACAAGATGAGGTAAGAGCTCATAAGTAAATGAAAGCACATCCCTTCCATTCTTTAAATTTTTTTAATTTTATTTTTTATTGGAGTAACATTGCTTTACAATGTTGTGTTAGTTTCTGCTGTACAATGAAGTGAACCAGCTATATGTATACCTATATGCCCTTCCTCTTGGAACTCCATCCCCTCCTGCTCCCACCCCCCCGCCCCCATCTAGGTCATCACAGAGCACCGAGCTGAGCTCCCTGTGCTATACAGCAGGTTCCCACTAGCTATCTATTTTACACATGGTAGTGTACTTATGTCAAATCTAATCTCCCGATTCATCCCACCCTCTCCTTTCCCCCCATGTCCACAGGTCTGTTCTCTACATCTGCATCTCTATTCCTGTCCTACAAATAGGTTCAACTGTACAATTTTTCTAGATTACACATATATGTGTTAATATACAATATTTCTTTTCTCTTTCTGGCTTACTTCACTCTGTATGACAGACTCTAGGTCTGTCTACATCTCTACAAATGACCCAGTTTCGTTCCTTTTTATGGCTGAATAATATTCCATTGTATATATGTACCACATCTTCTTTATCCATTCACCTATCATTGGACATTTAAGTTGTTTCCATGTCTTGGCTATTGTAAATAGTGCTGCAATGAACATTAGAGTACATGTGTCTTTTTGAATTATGGTTTTCTCAGGGTATATACCCAGTAGTGGGATTGCTGGGTCATATGGTAGTTCTATTTTTAGTTTTTAAGGAACCTCCATACTGTTCTCCACAGTGACTGTATCAATTTACATTCCTACCAACAGTGCAAGAAGGTTCCCTTTTCTCCACACCCTCTCCAGCATTTGTTGTTTGTAGATTTTTTGATGATGGCCACTCTGACCACTGTGAGGTGATACCTCATTGTAGTTTTGATTTGCATTTCTCTAATAATTAGTGATGCTGAGCATCTTTTCATGTGCCTCTTGGGCATCTGTATGTCTTCTTTGTAGAAATGTCTATTTAGGTCTTCCTCACATTTTTTAGTTGGGTTGCTTGTTTTTTTGATATTGAGCTCCATGAGCTGTTTGTATATTTTGGAATTAATCCTTTGTCCATTGCTTCATTTGCAAATATTTTCTCCCATTCTGAGGGTTGTCTTTTCATCTTGTTTATGGTTTCCTTTGCTGTGCAAGAGCTTTTAAGTTTCATTAGGCCCCATTTGTTTATTTTTGTTTTTATTTCCATTTCTCTAGGAGGTAGGTCAAAAAGGATCTTGCTGTGATTTATGTAAAAGAGTGTTCTTCCTATGTTTTTCTCTAAGAGTTTTAAAGTGTGTGGCCTTACATTTAGGTCTTTAATCCATTTTGAGTTTATTTTTGTGTATGGTATAAGGGAGTGTTCTAATTTCATTCTTTTACATGTACCTGTCCAGTTTTTCCAGTACCACTTATTGAAGATGCTGTCTTTTCTCCATTGTATATATTGGCTCCTTTATCAAAAATAAGGTGACCATATGTGCGTGGGTTTCTCTCTGGGTTTTCTATCCTGTTCCATTGATCTATATTCTCATTTTTGTGCCAGTACCATATTGTCTTGATTACTGTAGCTTTGTAGTATAGTCTGAAGTCAGGGAGCCTGATTCCTCCAGCTCTGTTTTTTGCCCTCAAGATTGCTTTGGCTATTCGGGATCTTTTGTGTCTCCATATAAATTTTAAGATTTTTTTGTTCTAGTTCTGTAAAAAATGCCATTGGTAATTGATAAGTATTGCGTTGAATCTGTAGATTGCTTTGGTAGTATAATCATTTTCACAGTGTTGATTCTTCCAATCCAGGAACATGGTATATGTCTCCATCTGTTTGTATCATCTTTGATTTCTTTCATCAGTGTCTTATAGTTTTCTGAGTACAGCTCTTTTACCTCCTTTGGTAGGTCTATTCCTAGGCATTTTATTCCTTTTGTTGCAGTAGTGAATGGGATTGTTTCCTTAATTTCTCTTTCTGATCTTTTGTTGCTAGTGTATAGGAATGCAAGAGATTTCTGTGCATTAATTTTTTATCTGGCAACTTTACCAAATTCATTGATTAGCTCTAGTAACTTTCTGGTGGCATCTTTAGGATTCTCTATGTATAGTATCATGTCATCTGCAAACAGTGACAGTTTTACTTCTTCTTTTCCAATTTGTATTCCTTTTATTTCGTTTTCTTCTCTGAGCGCCTTGGCTAGGATTTCCAAAACTATATTGAATAATAGTGGTGAGAGTGGACAATCTTGTCTTGTTCCTGATCTTAGAGGAAATGCTTTCAGATTTTCACCATTGAGAATGATGTTTGCTGTGAGTTTGTCATATATGGCCTTTATTATGGGAAGGTAGGTTCCCTCTATGCCCACTTTCTGGAGAATTTTTATCATAAATGGGTGTTGAATTTTGTCAAAAGCTTTTTTTGCATCTATGGAGATCGTCATATGGTTTTTATTCTTTAATTTGTTAATATGGTGTATCACATTGATTGATTTGCATATATTGAAGAATCCTTGCATTCCTGGGATAAATCCCAGTTGATCATGGTGTATGATCCTTTTAATGTGCTGTTGGATTCTGTTTGCTAGTATTTTGTTGAGGATTTTTGCATTTATGTTCATCAGTGATATTGGCCTGTAATTTTCCTTTTTTGTGATATCTTTGCCTTGTTTTGGTATCAGGGTGATGGTGGCCTCATAGAATGAATTTGGGAGAGTTCCTCCCTCTGCAATTTTTCAGAAGAGTTTGAGAAGGATAGGTGTTAGCTCTTCTCTAAATGTTTGGTAGAATTCCCCTGTGAAGTCATCTGCTCCTGGACTTTTGTTTGTTGGAAGATTTTTAATTACAGTTTCAATTTCTTTACTTGTGATAGTTCTGTTTATATTTTCTAATTCTTCCTGGTTCAGTCTTGGTAAATCATACCTTCCCAAGAATTTGTCCATTTCTTCGTGGTTGTCCATTTTATGCCATATAGTTGTGTGTAATAGTCTCTTATAATCCTTTGTATTTCTGTGGTGTCAGTTGTAATTTCTCCTCTTTCATTTCTAATTTTACTGATTTGTGTCCTCTCTCTTTTTTTCTTGATGAGTCTTGCTAAAGGTTTATCAATTTTATTTATCTTCTCAAAGAACCAACTTTTAGTTTTATTGATCTTTGCTATTGTTTTCTTCATTTCTATTTCATTTATTTCTGCTCTAATCTTTATGATTTCTTCCCTTCTACTGACTGTGTGTTTTCTTTGTTCTTTCTCTAGTTACTTTAAGTGAAGGTTAGATTGTTTATTTGAGATTTTTCTTGTTTCTTGAGGTGAGATTAAATTGCTATAAACTTCCCTTTTAGAACTGCTTTTGTTGCATCCCATAGGTTTTGGGTCATCATGTTTTTGTTGTCATTTTTTTCTAGGTATTTTTTAATTTCTTCTTAGATTTCTTCGGTGATCTCTTGGTTATTTAGGAGTGCACTGTTTAGCTTCCATGTATTTGTGTTTTTTATACTTTTTTTTCCTGTAATTGATTTCCAATCTCATAGCATTGTGGTCAGAAAAGATGCTTGATATGATTTCAGTTTACTTAAATTTTCTGAGGCTTGATTTGTGGCCCAAGATGTGATCTATCCTGAAGAATATTCCATGTGCACTTGAGAAGAAAGTGTATTCTGCCACTTTCGGGTGAAATGTCCTATAAATATCAATTAAATCTATCTGGTCTATTGTGTCATTTAAAGCTTGTGTTTCCTTATTTATTTTCCGTTTGGATGATCTGTCCATTGGTGTAAGTGGGGTGTTAAAGTCCCCCACTATTATTGTGTTACTGTCAATTTTCCCTTTTATGGTTGTTAGCATTTGCCTACATATTGAGGTGCTCCTTTGTTGGGTATGTAAATGTTTATAATTGTTATATCTTCTTCTTGGACTGATCCCTTCATCATTATGTAGTGTCTCTCCTTGTCTCTTGTAACAGTGTTTATTTTAAAGTCTATTTTATCTGGTCCAAGTATTGCTACTCCCACTTTCTTTTGATTTCCATTTGCATGGAATATCTTTTTCCGTCCCTTCCCTTTCCGTCTGTATGTGTCCCTAGCTCTGAAGTGGGTCTCTTATAGACAGCATATATGTGGGTCTTGTTTCTGTACTCATTCAGCCAGTCTGTGTCTTTTGGTTGGAGCATTTAATCCATTTACAGTCAAGGTTATTATTGATATGTATGTTTGAATTACCAGTTTCTTAACTGTTTGGGGTTTGTTTTTGTCGGTCTTTGTCTTCTCTTGTGTTTCCCACCTACAGAAGTTCCAGTTACCAGTTACCATTACTAGTTACCATTCAAAAGTAAATGACTCTACATGATTTACCCATAACCACTTCTACACCTCTTGTCCTCCTGCTTTCTTTCCCCAACCCCTCCACTCCAATTTGTTTCTGCCTCAGGGTCTTTGCAGTGGGTATGCTCTCTGATGTGAAGTTTATTACCCCAGATGATAAAAAAGATCTCAACTCAAATGGTACCCCACTCTCCCTACCACTCTCAGTCCTGTTTCCAGAATAGTATTTATCACTTTGATATTTTATCTACTTATTTCCTAAAATTATCTTATTTACTTACTTGTTTATTATTTGTCTTCCCACTCCAGAATGTAAACTCCATGAGGTCAGGGACTTTGTACATCTTATTTTCTGCCATATATACAGAACCTACATCTGTTACACAATGTGTTTAATAGCAATGTGTTGAGTGAATAAATTAATAATGAATAAAGATCACTAATAGTAACAAACACATTAAGGCTTTATTTTATTAAGGAACAGCATTACACAGCACTTTGAGGAAAATATAAATTGGGTGGAATAGATACAAGGACTAGCACAGTTCAGGGGAGATGGGGAATCCCTAAGGGACAAACATATCAGAAAGCCCCCCACCTAGGTAGGCGGACCATAGGAAAAGGGTGAATTTGGGGACAGGAGGCTTGGAGGAAGGGATTTGCTGGAACAAATATAAAGGGAGAAGTGATGTATATAACATGTTGGGAGTCATATAAATCGACTGGAAGTTATAGGAGAGGGTTCAAGTAGGAAAAAAGAGGAAATGAGGGCAAAGCCTCTACCTTGGAAGGCCTTGAATGCAGGGTAAAAAAAAGGACAGTGTCACTGAGGGTTATAATCATTGATGATAACATTGCAAAAGAGCCAGAAAATGGTCATCACAATTATCAGAAAGTGTTACTTCTAGGCAATGAGGTGGGAAGAGGATCATAGGAGTCTGCTCAGGAAGCTTCTAGAGTTTCTGGAGCTATATATTTTTAAATATTTTTCTGTGTATATGCTATATTTCAGAGGTAAAGAAAAAATTGTTAAAGGCAGTAAAACATGGAGGTCAGGAGGTAGGCACTGGTGTTAGACTATCTGGGCTTAAATCTCAACCTTGCTTCTTATGAGTCCTGTGTTCTGCCGTGTGTTACTTCATTCCTCTGAGGCTGAGTTCTCTCCTTGGTAAAAATGGGGAAATTTACTCTCAACTTCATGGGTTGTCATGAAAACTAAATGAAAGAATACAGGTAAATCATTTAAGAGATTGCCTGGCAGATAGCAAACACTCACCATTGGTAACTGTTTATATTAATTCTGAGGGCTTTTGTATCCCAAATTGCATTGATTTGAGTTGCCTGTCTTTATTTTATTTATTTTTTGCAGTACACAGGACTCTCACTGTTGTGGCCTCTCCCGTTGCGGAGCACAGGCTCCGGACGCGCAGGCTCAGCGGCCATGGCTCACGGGCCCAGCCGCTCCGCGGCATGTGGGATCTTCCCGGACCGGGGCACGAACACGTGTCCCCTGCATCGCCAGGCGGACTGTCAACCACTGCGCCACCAGGGAAGCCCTGAGTTGCATGTCTTTAAAAGGAGGTACAATGTTATTGCTAGAAATGCACCAATACCTAAAGAACCTCCAGGCATGATGCCTGCTTTGTAATAAATTTCCTGGGTAATTACAGCCCAGCAATCCAGTAACTGGTCCATGGACTTGTATTGAAAATAATCAATATAGCCAAGGAGGTGATATGAAAATTTCTTCAGTCACAGGGTTAAGGAGTGTTTGAAATACTCTGACTGCAATCAGCCAAGCATAAGAAGCTGAGAATCAGACCTTACTGAAAATCTTAGCAATGCAAAGGGAGGTATTTCTCTTAGGAATGCATGAACCAGACAATGAATATTTGAGTGGATGGAAAAGTAAAGAGAGGAGTCATAAATGGCTTTAGGATTCAAACTTTAGTGGCTGCAAGGTTGATGAAAAAGTTGAATTATTCCAGATGGAGGTATCAGTACATTTTCAGCAATAACATGGAAACTCCACCCATCCAAGATGGCATATTTGACATAGAAATAAGTCCTGTTATAATCAGAAGTGAGCTCCCTACTCATGCTCAACTGAGCCTTTTCAACAATTATTTTTGCATCATTTTATGTGTGTCTACAAGTGGAC
Source organism: Stenella coeruleoalba (assembly GCF_951394435.1). Lineage (NCBI taxonomy): Eukaryota > Metazoa > Chordata > Mammalia > Artiodactyla > Delphinidae > Stenella > Stenella coeruleoalba. The sequence continues at coordinate 25,977,908 of NC_137164.1, read as the reverse complement.
AAGAGGAGACCATACATGCTTATCTCCTGTAGGTTCACAACCTATTTAGAAAGGATATTGATCTGAGCAAAGTGTTAACCAAGAATTCCAAGAATGGAGACCTGGATGGGGACCAAAAAAAAAAGTGTTTAGGGTTTGTTAGGACTGTAGCGCAGAGACACAGATTCAAGAAGCACTTGAATTGTTCCACTGGATGACAAAATGGTGGGTGGGTTGGGGGGGCAGAGTTTATAAAGGCAAAAACTGCAAGGCTACATTGCAGTTGAGAATTAGGACTGGAGCTGCCAAGAAGTAAGGATGCTGTTAAGCAAGTATTAGTTGGGATTCAAAAAGATTACATAGCTGGGAAGGGAGGGAACTTTGAGACTACAAGGTTGCAGCCAGCAGCCGCTAGCAGATATCATTTTGAAAACAGCCAGGTGTTGTCCTTGGGTTTGATAGAATTCAGGAAATTCAAGTTTTCAGTGATACAGGAAGTATCTGAAACCACATCCACAATGGCTATCTCTTTTGGATACGTGAATCATAGTTCTCCATTTTGATTTTTTTTAACATCTTTATTGGACTATAATTGCTTTACAATGTTGTGCTAGTTTCTGCTGTATAACAAAGTGAATCAGCTATACGTATACATATATCCCCATATCCCCTCCCTCTTGTGCCTCCCTCCCACCCTTCCTATCCCATCCCTCTAGGTGATCACAAAGCACGGAGCTGATCACCCTGTGCTATGCGGCTGCTTCCCACTAGCTATCTATTTTACATTTGGTAGTGTATATATGTCAATGCTACTCTCTCACTTAAATGATCTTAAATGTGTCATCAAAACAGGGTGGCAGTAAAGAGCAGGAGAACATTTTACCCAGGTTTCCTGCTGCCCCTGGGTTCCTCTTGAGTAAAGCTGCTGCTGGTCTGTGTGGGTATGACCCTGCCAGAGTTGAGAAAGATGAGGAATTCTTCCTATGCCACAGCTCTTTTACCCTTGGGCTTACATCTCCCTTCCAGAAGAACTTACAATAATTATTTATGAATATCTTTTTTTTAATTAATTTATCTATTATTTATTTTTGGCTGCATTGGGTCTTTGTTGCTGGGCGCGGCTTTCTCTAGTTGCGGCGAGAAGGGGTACTCTTCATTGAGGTGCACAGGTTTCTCATTGCGGTGGCTTCTCTTGTTGCAGAGTTCGGGCTCTAGGAGCGCGGGCTCAGTAGTTGTGGCTCATGGGCCCTAGAGCACAGGCTTAGTAGTTGTAGCACACGGACTTAGTTCCTCCATGGCATGTGGGATCTTCCTGGACCAGAGCTCGAACCCGTGTCCCCTGCATTGGCAGGCAGATTCTTAACCACTGTGCCACCAGGGAAGCCTTATTTATGAACTTCTGATTGTATTAGTTTCCTGTTGTAGCTCTAATAAATTACCATAAACTTAGCTGTTTATAACAACACAAATTATTATCTTATAGTTCTGTAGGTTAGAAATATGACACAAGTCACACTGGGCTAAAATCAAGGTGGCAGCTGGGCTGCTGTGTTCCTTTCTGGAAACTGCAGTGAAGAAGCCCTTTCCTTGCATTTTTCAACTTCTAGATACTGCCTGCCTTCCTTGGTTGATAGCACCCTTCATTTTCAAAGTACATCTCTGCTTCTGGTGTCACATCTTTACAGATTCTGACCCTCACGTTTTCCTTTTAAAGGATCTTTGTGATTACATTGGAGTGACCCAAGATAATCCAGGTCATCTTTCTATCTCAAGATCCTTAACTTGGTCAAGTGCAAGTCCATTTGCCAAGCCATATTCATGGGTTACAGGGACTGGGACATGGAATCTTTGAGGAAGGAGAGTGGGCGTTGTTCACCCACCACACTGATTAAGGAGCTGTTTACAAGTTTGGGGTTCTCTTGATCCTTGAACCAAACTGTACCACAGGAAGAGCACATCTTTATCTGTTAGTCCCCCCTGAACAATATCTTAGGCTCCAAGTTGTATGGGCTTGAGAAAACCAGACCCCTAACAACCACGAAATGGGTGTCTCAGCTAGGATACCCACGCCTTTAAAGGAGGGAGGCAAATGTTTTTGATAATTACTGAGATTAAGCATGTCTTTTCACCACTAACTTCCTTGTAAGTTTCTTGTGTCTCCAGCAGAGCCTAGTATATATTCTCATACATAGTAGGTATATAGTCATTTTAATATTTATCAAAAGAGTGAAGGAGCCTGTTATAAAAACAGGTGTAATTTCACATGCCAGTATTTTTGCATGGCAGCATGAAATTAATTACAAAATGAAAGGGCTTTAGTCAGACAGAAGGGACATAAACACAGTCATTACTGGAAAAATGGAAATTTCAACTTAGTCCACCAAAGGGCTTAGAAAACAAAACAAAAACAAGCAGATGAAACCATCCATTTATAAGTTCCCACCTTTTAACATATGGGTGACAAATGATAACATGTTATATATTTACTTGAATGATTGATAATAACAAGTGAAGGTAAAATATTTTAAGGAACATCGACCCACTTTCCTGGAACAGTAAATGTAGTCTGTGTGAAAGTGGATGTATTAACTCAGTGTTATTCAAACATGTTTTATCCTTTGTTTGCCACTTCTTCCAGCTCTTCCTAAAAATAAACTTGGCAATTGTGACTTGTTCATTTTGCTTCATCTTCTTATAAAAATAAAATCCTATTCATAATCTCTGCATCCTACAAATCAGTTGTAAATCTGAGGTAGCCAGGAGAAAACTCATTTCCACCCACACAATTTAAAGTTGTTTTTTTTTTTCCCCCACAAATTAACCATAATAATAATACACAAAAGTTCAAGTTTTTCCTAACCCCTCCATCTCCGGCTAGATAAGAAAGCAGTAGCCCTCGTCCCCACCACCACCATTTCTGGATCTAAAAACCTCTTAGTTCTGTATTCTCTTTTTCTTTTTTGAATTTTATTGTTTTATTTATACCACAGGTTCTTATTAGTTATCTATTTTATACACAACAGTGTATACATGTGAATCCCAATCTCCCAATTCATCCCACCACCACCACCACCCGCTTTCCCCCCTTGGTGTCCATACATTTGTTCTCTACATCTGTGTCTCTGTTTCTGCCTTGCAAACTGGTAAAACTCATTTTCTTAAGCACTTTTTAAATTAATAGTCTGAAATACATTCTCTTTATGGATGTGAGAGAATAGAATAGAAAAAAAATGCTTATTTGTTCTCTCTGATGAAAATGTCTAATGTTAGAAGAAGAAATTTTGGTTTCCACAGAAAATATTGGCTTCCGCATTAGCCATCTGCTAGATGGTGGGAATGTTCAGTGTGGCTTTCTCAGCTGGAACATTTGGAAAATGAATACATTGTTGCAAGAACTTACATGGTTGGCCATAATGTTTGTGATAATGTTGTTGACTTACCAGATGTCCTGGAAATTCTTGGGGTGGGAGTATTTCCAATCTTTCCAAACCCATTGGTTATGTGGCAAAATGGTGTTTGGTATATATGACTCTACCTCTTTCTCATGGTGACTGTGGAATTTTTCATTCAGACAGTCATTCTGTGGAGTAAAACAAGATGGAAATAGATATCATTGAACTGCTCATGTTCTTCTAAACTCTACCCTGATACACAGAGCATAACAGATCTATCATTTGCCATTCTGCAAAATAATTCCTTCTCCAACCCCAACTATATACATCTCTCCTCATGTAAGATGAAATAGCATGACCTTTATTGTACTCATCTCCAGCTGGTAGAAAAGCAACCAAGTCTAACAGTTGAGTGCTTTGCCCACTCATTATGCCTAAGGAATTTGCTTGAAATGTGAATAACCTGTTTCCAGTGCAGGCTTTCCCTTTTGAAATTAGATTCATGAAATGATGAATAAAGTGAAAAGTCCTTTACGCTTTGGCATGAAAATAGCTTAGATGCCTTCTCTTGCAAATGGAATTATCTCTTACAGGTCTGCTTCTCTACCTGCTTGCCTTTCATTTCAAAGCAACAGAATTCTCTGAGCAGAGGGAAGACTTGTTCTAAATGGGAGTCCATTTAATACTCCATAGAATTCTGACTGCCGTACTCACTGTATATGGCAATGTTTTCTTATCAAACTATATGACATGATTCCTTTTTATGTTTTACTTCTATCAAAAGGAGATCCCATAAGAGTGTTTGTCTCCAAAGATCTTAGAGTGCAACTTAACTTATATTTGAGTATCCTATTCTATCTGATCTTATGCCACTTGTCTTTATGAGTATCCACCAACTGCCCATCCTCCATCCTGGGGCTCTGCCATCAGCCTACACAATCCCTGCAGAGTTGACCATGTCCCAGTGGTCCCTTCAGCTCTAAACAATTCTGTTGCCTGGAGACATGGGAATATCTGATGAGCTGTCTATCGCATTCCTCTTAGATGGGCCCCACAGCCATCCCTTCACTGGGCTTTTCCATTTTGGGTGTCACCATGAAGAAAGTGGGCTTAATCATCTTTGCCCCTAGGTCTCATGCACCCTTCTTGTGTTGTCCTACCTTCCCACCACTCTTCTTGCAAGCAAAGCCCAGGTCCCTGTCTCCTGGGCACACTTAGGTCTCTGTTCTCACTGCCCCTCTTTCCTCTTCATTCCCCTTCATTCCACCTGGAGGAATTCCATAAACTGGAAGGTATTGTCTCTAGCAGAATGATAGCAAATAGAGATTATAATGGAGTAATCATAGTCCAGATATACAAAGCTGGGCAGCCATTGAGCATCTGGTCTCAGACACATCCCTGCCCCACTGAGCACTTGAATTTTCTCTGAACTGTATCAAACTCAAGGACACCACCACCTGTTTTCAAAACAAAATCTGCTAGCAGCTGCTAGCTGCACCCCTGTACTTTCAGAGTTCTCTCCCTTTGCAACTACATAATCATTTTGAACCTCAACCAACCTTTGCCTTACAAGTGCCTTTACCCCTTATGGGCTGCAATCCTAATTCTTGACAATTTATGTAACCCTGCAGTTTTCTGCCTTTATAAGCCTCTCCCATTTTGTCGTCTGGCAGAACACAATTCAAGTGCTTCTTTAATCTGTGTCTCCCAGGCTGCAGTCCTAAGAACCGCAGATAAACGCATTTTTATTTCAAGCAGGTCTCCTTTCTTGGAATTCTTGGTTAACAAGAACAATCTCCTTGAAGGGACTGGTTTTGAGAAACCTAAACCTGGGTGTGGCTTTTTGCTGTCATCCTGTCCCTGTTCCGCTTTTCCCCTGAGGCAATAGGGTAATGAAGGAGAGGAAAAGGGAACATGAGGAGGAGACATTTAAAAACATCTGCTAATCTCGCAAAACAATCATGCCACGACCTAACTAGAAACTGAAAAGAGGAATAAATGGAAGAGAAGGCCAGAATGTAGGATGGAGGATCGAAAACTTTATCAGCAATTTTCTGATAGTCAAAGAACTTGGCTTCCACTGTCTTGTTTAGAGGCTGGTATCCACACAGCACACCTCCGCATTCACAGTCCCCACTGCCCGATGTGCAGGTCAATCTAGGCCTCATATTTCCAAGTTTGAATTTGATAAGAATTGCAAGAGTTATTCAATCTCTGATTAAATGAATGAATAAATACAAATTGTTAGCAGAAAAAAATATTGACCACTGTATTGTCCTTCAACACCATATGTGGTTCTGATGGAAAGTTGTTTTTTGCTGCTGTTGTTGTTGTTATTAACAAGAGTCTTCTACTTTGGGAATATCCCTATAAGAAAAACAAATCAGGAAAATATATGCTCTGCCCCACCCCAGACTAACTGGATCAGATGGGTCCCAATCATAGGTGTTTTCAAAGCTCCCTGAGTGATACTAACCCGGGAGGTTGAGAACCACCATTCCTGCCTACTACTCCCGTTTACACAGGTAGGTTGTCATCTAACCAAGGTGCATCATCATAAGTTAAAAAGCAACCGTTTATCTGTAGATCCATCCTTGTTGCTGCAAATGTCATTATTTAATTCTTTTTTTATGGCTGAGTAATATTCCATTATATATATATACCATATCTTCTTTATCCATTCATCTGTCAGTGGATCTTAGGATCTAGAGATTATCATACTAAGCAAGTCAGAAAGAGAAAGACAAATATCATATGATATCACTTATATGTGGAATCTTAAAAAATGATACAAATTAACATATTTACAAAACAGAAATAGATTCACAGCCTTAGAAAATAAACTTATGGTTACCAAAGGGGAAAGGTGGGGGAGGGATAAATTAGCAGGTTGGAATTAACATACACACACTACTATATAGAAAATAGATAATCAACAAGGACCTACTGTATAGCACCAGGAACTCTACTCAACAATCTATAATAACCTATATGGGAAAAGAATCTGAAAAAGAGTAGATATATGCATATGTATAACTAAATTACTTTGCTGTACACTTGAAACTAACACAACATTGTTCAACTATACTCCAATATAAAATTTAAATTTAACAAAAATAAATAAAAATAATGGTGATAACCTCCAAAAAAAAAAAAGCAACTGTTTAAAACTACTTCTCTGGCCCCTTTTTTATATATTCCTTCCACTACACCCTCACTAATTCCCAACACTTAAAAAACAACTTTGGGAATTCCGTGGCAGCCCAGTGGTTAGGGCTCCATGCTTCCACTTCAGGGGGCATGGCTTCGGTCCCTGATCCCGGAACTAAGATCCTGCATGCCACACACTGTGGCCAAAAGAATAAATAAATAAACATTAAAAAAAAATCTTAGAATGTCCAAAAAGAATTCTGCTCCAGTTTATTTCAGTGTGGAAGAGAACACATTAGAAGAGCCTCCAATTTCATTCACAAGTATGTCTCACTTCAAAAGCTATAACATTTGTTCCTATTTCCCCAAAGAATGACTCCAGGGGCCCCCCAAGCACACCCCAGCACATGTTTGATAAATGTTAATCAACACCTTTATGAGACAGCATTCTATTCTAGAATGACATTTAAAAGCTCTGAAGTTTAATTGCTGTGGATAACCATCGATCATTGCCGGGATGTCTGTGGGACAGTGGACTTTGAGGTCTGCCATCCGTCTCCTAGCGATATTGTGGCTGGCTGCCTTCCCCCCTTCATCACTAGTGGATGGGGTTCATGGAGATGGCTGCTGCACTTTCAAAGTGCCTCAAGTTCCCTCACCTGCTCTGCATGACTACTGAACTGAGCCGTGTTGTGACAGCCTGCCTGCTCGTCCCTGTTCAGATTAATGAATACAGCTTTAGCTGTTAATTCAAAGCTAGTCAAGCTTGTATCCAACAATTAGAGACCAATTTTCATATTCAGCTCGCGTGTATAGGTGGAAGGGTGTGGGGGAGGAGTGCCATTTGGTGTGATTCTTTATATCTGGGGCTGAGCTTGAAGAAGAAGGAAGAGGAAGGGACCCTGAAGATAGCACTGGAAGCTCTCCTTGGGTCTGGCTACAATAAAATGTTTCAAGCCTTAACATCTTTGCAAGCTCCAACCATGTGACCCTGGGGTTTTGAGCTTCCTGCCCTGCAGCTAGACTGCAATCCATCAAAAATAACAAGCACATGGCAGCCCCCTGTGCAGCTCTGCCTTCCAGGAGAGTCAGCGGCTGAGCCAGTATTTGAAGGGGCTTTAGAATCAGAGCCCCAAATCTCCCACTTCTTTTGTCTTCCCTCCACAATAAGAAATGAAATGTTTACTTGTACATAGAATTATATGTGACCTTCTCCGCCCCCTTTCAGAAACATCCGGGGCAATGGAAACCTAATACTTAATTCCCAACCCTGAAATATCCTCTCTGATAAAGTGAGGGCTACAAGTGCCCCGTCCAGCGTGGAAAAGCTATATAAGGACCCCAGGTTCCAAATACTGTCAACATGCACTCTTACCAGAATTTGTATTTACAGAAAAGCGAAAACAGGATCAGCCAGAGCATCCCTGCCCCTGGTTACTGATGGTAGAGGTGGTTCAGAGGAACACATATTCATCCAAGCTATGCTACACCTTTGCCCTGGGAATAGAAGTCTCTCCCTAGTTATTTTGTCTGATCTTATTTTTAAAGCATGTGGCCTGGGGTTGGAGCACAATACAAAGCGGCTGGTGATGGTTTGGTAATGTTGATAAAGTCTTGTTACTTCCCTTATTGAATTTCTTTTAATTCTGCCTTCCTATTTAGCAGTTGTCTTTGGCATCAGACTAGCTCAGCTGTGCAAGGAAGGATGGAGGAATGAAATCGCTATTCCCTTTTGAGCAGTGCACCATGGGGACCATGTGGAGATGGTAGAGGTCATCCACTGTGAACATTTCCACCCACAGGTGGAACACAGGCAGAGGGTCAGGGGCAGAACATGCAATAACCATTTTTCTGGATTTCTATTCTTTCTGTTCAAATGTTTGAAATCTCTGCGTGCTGTTTTTAAAGGACATCTATTATCTTGTCTATAAACCAGTGATGGAAAAGGTCTAACTTACAGAACTGATGTGAGGAATCGGCGAGATAAATGAAAGCGTTTAGTAGTGTCTAGAACATAGGCAGAACTTAAGAAATGATCCAGATATGGCAAACATATCAACAATGGTTCCTGTCTTCCTGGAAGTTTATAGCTAATTAGGGACACATATAATAAACAATAGAACAAATAAATAAATGGTTATAGACTGAGTCAGAGCTAGCTATGATAGAAGGAATACTCTAATAGAGAATAATCTGGAATGAGGGGCTTCATTGGATAGGGTGGTCAGGGTGTAACAGGGAAGAACAAATCTGACTCCATATTGGATCTGTTTCTTTTACTTTAACCTTCGTATTCTATTGTTTTTGCTACAAGTTAATCACTAAAGGGATGTTACCTGTAGCTTAAAGTGTACGTAATGGCCCATCTCCAGAAGCCCTGCTCCCATGCCTGAGCTTAAGCTAAAATACTTTTGTTTAGCTCACAGGAAACATCCTGACCAGGCCCACCTGTGAGTGGCTGCAGGAAAGAAGAATTTAACACATTCCCTCCAGAGTCTGGCCGGAACCAGGAAATATATGCAACAACTTTATCATCTCCCATTCTTTGTTCTATAAAAGAAACTAGCAGCCAACCCCAAGCAAGATGGTTCTTCGGGACACTAGTCCACCAGTTTCTCGGCCTGCTGGCTTTCCAAACAAAGTCACTATCCCTTGCCCCAACACCTCATCTCTGGATTGATTGGCCTGTCATGTAGCAAGCAGTACGAGCTCAGACTTGGTAACAAGAGGAAGCCACTCTGAGGAGGTAACATTTAAGCTGAGACCAGAAGAGGAGCCAGAAGAGCTGAGCGAGTGGCACTCCAAGCACAAGAAACAGAAATTGCAAAGGAGAATGGTTGAAACGTGGACATACAAGGGAGAGAACAGGGCGAAGGCAGGTGGACAATTTTGATTGTACTCCAAGTTCTGGTAACTCAAAGTGGGATTTGGGTATCACCTAGGAGCTTGTTGGAAATTCAGCAACACAGGTACCACCCCAGACCCCTAAATCAGAACTCTGCATTTTAACAAGATCCCTGGGTGATCCCTGTGCACTTCTGAGGTTAAGAAGCACTGGTTTAGGAAACCACTGGAAAGTTTAGGCAACACAATGGTGTGACCTGCTTTCTATTTTTAAAGGAACACTCCAGATGCTATGGTGAAAATGGCTTAGAGGGGAGAGTTTTTACTGCTTTTGTATTACTACTTTTTTTTTAACATCTTTATTGGAGTATAATTGCTTTACAAGGGTATGTTAGTTTCAGCTTCACAACAAAATGAATCAGTTGTTTATATACATATGTTCCCGTATCTCTTCCCGTTTGCGTCTCCCTCCCACCCACTATTATTACTTTTGAAGTCGTCTGCCTAGTTTACTGTTCCTTCTCCTTTCCAGATTGGGTCTGGCTGTAATCTGGCCACCTGCAGTCCAGCCCAGTGGCTACTGCCCTGCTATCTGCTTATTCATCGTTCAGTGCCACTGCCGCCTGCCTTGTATTTTCCAATGTCACCTGTTCCTGTATTTCCCAGATCCCAGCTCTGCCCACCACATCAGGAAGCCTACTTCCTTACGTCCAGATGAAACCCTCTGAGGCTGGAGCCAGCCCCTGCTCGGATATTGTACCCCACACGTTCAGCTGGCTTTCTTCCAGACCTGACTTCTGCCACAGAGGTGATTTCATGCCACATATCCTCTGTTCCCACTGCATGCCCCTCCCATGCCGTGGGAACTTGGAGACCAAGTGAAAAATGAGCATTCCTGGTGACTATATTAGATTCCAAAGATGAGAAAGGAGTTCATCAGCAAATGCCAACCATTTTCTCATTAAAAAATAAAACTTTTTAATCGACTGTTGGGGGGAGCTGCTAATGAGCTAACCACTTTTAATTCAATATTTGACAGTAATTGCAACAGAATCACATTTAACGAGACAAGAACTTCTATGGGTTTTTAGCAGTCAAATGAGGTAACAGAACAGTTCCTGTTAAGGAACTGAAATAGAATCAAAGGAGCCTTCATGACTGTTGCTGTGTCTGAGTGACAAGACTACCAACAGGAACCCCCAAAGACAGATACTTGTCTGGAATAAGAGATACTAACACGATATCTCTCTGCTTAGCACAGAAGAGCCTAAACACCAGGGCTGGTTGAGCACGTAGGTTGTTGAGGATGGTTGGTGATCTCACTCAACTAAAACTGTCAAGGAGGCTGGGAGATAAGGGTGAAAAAGGCACGACCTGATGAGATCTAACGGAAGTTTTGCAGAGATGCTACAAGGAGCTACATAGCCCCTCCCCATCATGTGGCAATGGTGAAGAATCCTTTTGTCTCCTTCTGAGCTGTGCTCTGAAGAGAAGGAGCAGTTTGCGTTGTGGCTCAGCATCCTTCTCTCTAAATGATGTTGTCAAGCAGCCCTTCTATTAGCAGAGTTCCATCAGACCCATGAAATGAGGGCAGCATTAAAAGAGGGGTGTGTCTACGGGAAGCAGAGGAGGGATGGAGAGAACATCGTAAGGATTTAATCAGGTCACTCTGCCTTTCATCCCTGGGAGATCTGGGTTAGGCAGCTGGGAGTACCACAGAGGCAGGGCTCCAAAATTGTTTTCATTATGCACTTTCTTGAAACCCTCTGAAGATGCTCACATTTCTCACCTCAAAATGCTATGTCATCACCTTTATTTCTGCTCTAACTCTAGCTTTAACGGATTTTCTGAGCTTCTAGCTTTGAAGCCATATAGAAAGAACAGCCTCACCTAAGTACCATAGCTGTTACCCGGATCAAATGTCACCGTCCTTGGGGACAGCTTTAACTTCAGCATTATGTTCAAATTTGGGGACTTCAAAGCCAAGCAAATAGATTCTATATATTTTTGATGGCCTCTAAAAGAAGTTTCAGGAAGAAGACTCTAATTTTCTCTCAATTTAACGCTATATCTGTTATAAAACAAATAAAGGAAGTCGAAATGTCATCTTACACAGGATTTGGGGGGTGAATAAGTTGAAAAGAAAGAAAAATAGCTAACAAAATCTTCACATTGCTATATAAGGAAAAAGAACCTTTGGATACAAAGTTCATATCTGACAGGTAATGTGACAATAAAAGAGGGGAGAAACATGAATTAAAATGCAATGAAAAGTTCATACTCTCCGTGCACAGAAAAATAAGTGAATGTCCTTAAATCGATCAGCTCTCCAGCTGGGAGAAGGGCTTCAAATGATTGATGGATGTGTGATGGTTTTTCTTTTGGATATATGTTGAGCCATAATGAGGAGATTAATTGGAGTCATTTTTTAAAAGTATAAATGCATTTGTAATATACTGTACTTTGCATACAGTAGGAAGTTAAAAGTGCTTTCAAGATTAATTCAAAACCAAGGGATTGATGGCAGAGAATGAGAGATTCTACATATATAGTGTGCTCTAAATATTGGAATCCATTTGGAAGCTAAACATAAAGATGGTGTCAGACAGAGGAACACTGTGGGAGGAACCAGGAAGGGGTCATCACAGCCACAAATCACCAGGCTAGTTCCCAAGTTTTCATCAATAAAACCCAGTAGACTCACCACCTGTCCTGCACCAGCAAGATAGTGGCTGAAAAAATGTTAAAACAGAATCAGTTTACATACTTACATGGAATTCTCCAAGCTTACTGCTTCATGAAAATCACGTGGGAACTTCTAAGAAAAGAGACCCTACAATTCCCTTCACACACACTGAATTAGTATCATAGAGTGAACCCCAGGGTATTTCTTAAAGTTCAGAGCCACTGCTTCCTTTTCAGACTGAATCAACATGCTTTAGACCAGTGGTTGAGGATGAGGCTCCCATGTTAATGCCAAAATATTAGGGAGAGTACAATGTTCATAACTGTAATGTCTGCTTCCACTGCTGAATACAAAACTTAGCAGGCATATTGCATGGTGGCTCTGCGGCTCAAATGCAGAAATCATTAACCCTAATACGGTGCCTGATACATAATGGGTGATCACAAAACATTCATTGAGCTAATTAGGAAATTAAGAAGACCTCCAAATTACTGTCTTTCTTCCAGGTAAAACTGAAGATTTAGGAAAACTACATCTAGTCGTATTGCAAAGGAGAACAGAGTGGAGAACACTTCATACCCTAGTTTTATGTCTGAGAACAACTGGACCTGGGAATCTTGCCCACCTTGACCTCTGAGACCTTTGGGATTACTCTTTTGTATTTGTCCTTGTGCTTATTACAATCACAGGCTTACAGGAGGTGTACAATAAACATATTCTTTTAACAAATCAATGCATCCTTTTTTTTTAACATCTTTATTGGCGTATAATTGCTTTACAGTGGTGTGTTAGTTTCTGCTTTGTAAAAAAGTGAATTAGCTATACATATAGATATATCCCCATATCTCTTCCCTCTTGCGTCTCCCTCTCTCCCACCCTCCCTACCCCACCCCTCTAGGTGGTAACAAAGCACTGAGCTAATCTCGCTGTGCTATGCGGCTGCTTCCCACTAGCTATCTATTTTACTCAATGCATCCTTTTTTAGGTCATTAAGAAGAATTCAAATTCATCAGTTATGAGGAAAAATAGTTAGTGGGATTTTTCTCATTTTTTTTCAAAATAAATACTAAAAGGAGCCTATAGTTATAAGCTATCTGAATGTCACATTAATTCACATGATTCATAGATAAAGAGAAAGCTATTTTAAGTTCCTTAAAAGCTTAAACTTTTTATCAATTATTTTTTTAATTTATTTTCCTCAAGTATAGTTGATTTATAGTGTTGTGCTAATATCTGCTGTATATCAATTCTTTATTAAATCAATAGAAATAAAAGTGTAGAAAAGCTCAAGGAGTTTCCCCATCATATACAGCACAATTCATTTATTTTTGTTGATTTGCCAACCAGTCAGAGTGACACATGCAGTCATATGTCAGGACTTCTGGCGGCCTTCATGACCTATGGTACCTCCCTAGCCATGTGGCAGAGCTCTGAATAATGGGATGTGAGAAGTGTTGTGACCAACATGTGCACGATCATCTTAAAAATGAAGCTGACTGTCTTTCCCCCCCTCTATTTTCCCTTTCCACCAGGCTAGCATGTGGACTTGGCAGTGACCCAGACATGGACAACCATCACCCTGAAGGATGACGGAGCCACACATGGAAAGCACCTGGGTCCTTGAATGACTGCCGTCAGCAGAGCCTTCCCCATAAGCCTGAACTGATCACCTTTGGACTGTTGTGTGAAAAGAAATAAACTTCTGCCTTGTTTGACTCCCTGTGTTTGTGGTTTCTTTGTTTCAGTAGTTGAGCTCATGCCTAAATATTGCACTTCTTACTCTAAGGTTCTGTAATTTCATATTTTTCCAATAGGCAAAAAAGCTATTATTTCATCTGCAAGGAGTATACTAGTTGCAAGTTTTCTCCCAAGGGGATTGTATGAGTTAAAGCAAGTATTTCACTTTGTTATCCTACACAAATCACAACTACCAATAGAAAATGTTCTCAGGACAACTGTACCAAATAGTAAAAAAAAAAAAAAAAAAAAAAAAAAAGTGAAACCACAAAGCTAAAAATATTATGATACACAGTATTTTTTGCAGTATTTTTTGACCTGGACATATTATTTGAAGGTGCACTTTGGTTGATGTATGTTAAACACATTCTCAGTGACAAGAATCAATAGCTGTGAGTCCATTTCTGGGCATGTTCACAGAGTTAATTAGCAACCTCCTAACTTACTATGCATGCAAATTTCAAAGATCAAGAAGTGGCAAGTTGCCTACATAAACCTTATGCAGGTTTTATTGTTTTGTCAGCTCTGCTTACTTAAATGCATAAATTAAGTACTATGCATTGTACCCACTTAAAAATATGGCAGAATTACTTGGGAGAAGTGAAAATTAAAATGTCAGAAAGAAGAAAGCTTTGCTGTCTCATCCTCAAAGGTGTGCCATGGGATGAAAGTTTGTTTTGGAGATGTGTTGGCCGCCAGACCAAATGTGGTAGCAAAGTCTAGTGCCTCTTCTAGTCCAGCCCAGCCCAGCCCACCCCACTGGACACGCACACACCCACTCTCAGCACAGAGAAGTCTAGGCTGTGTATGCTGGGCATGCAGAACACATGAGCTTCAGGCAAACAATCAAGAAAGACGTTCACCTCTCCTTTTCCAAGTGTTTCATTTAACAATACAGAACCAAGAACTGATCCAACATTCTTAGGTCAAGATTATTTTTGTTGTTCTGCAGAAAGCAGTCCTCTTCATTATTTTTGTCTCAATTGTCTGCACATTCCTGGTGGAAGGCTAAGTGTTCCTTTGTTCTGCCTCCTTTATGACAGAAACTATCTCCTACATGTATTTAAAAAGATAACGATTACCCCCATAGTATTCTGTGAAATTGCTTTCTACCATAATTATCCATGAAATATTTTTAAATGCTTTGAGTGGGACTACTTTGGACAAGATTATTTATTCCTATATTAGTTGAGATTAAGTTAGTTGAGATTGAGTTAATGGTTTCCAACATGGGTTTTAAGTGACTTAGATATCCTTGAAGGTGATGAAAGGGCCCCTCTGACATTTGGCATCTCAAAATGACACAAACTTGTACTTGAGTGCACGCACACACACACATACACACACACACACACACACACACACACACACACACACACACACACTTACTCTTGGTTAGACTCCACAGGTGAGCAGACATAAAAAATTTCTTTGCTTTAGGCTGGAATTATTTTAACTCAGCATGGCAAAACTGATTACCTTGTACAAGCTGGTTAGAAGTTTACCAACCAGAAACTTGGTTCTGACAAAGTTTATATTGATGAAAATATGAAACAGTAATTTATTACTGACTGAAGTTTACTTTTGACACATATATATATATATATATATATATATATATGTATATATATATATTCAAAATAATGGACCTACTAGGTGGTAGAAAATTAATTTCCTTGTTGCTTAAAAATTAGGGTACATCTATCATTTTCCATTTTCCCTGGAGATTTTAAGATCCTAAGTTATCCCTACATAATGTAAACAATTTCTTGATAATACTGTCAAACTACCAAATGGAATAATCATGGAAAATTCTGCTTGTTTTCAATCTCTACTTTTGCCAGTAGAATAAGTGATACCATCTTATCATCAGCTATTGAGGGAAAAGAAATCCCTCCTCTTTCCCAGTCATTTGTTATGCAGAAAAATAATAAAAATAGAACCTATGTCTATTTTGTTCTCCTGAACATTTTTCTATGTCCAAAATATATGTATATATATTCTCATTACTTTTGATTCGACACTCCCTTAATCCTGACTTAATTTTTTTAAAATCTGAAGTATATTTTTGACTGACTAGTTCCCACCCTATCCACATTTCCACAGGAGTTTAAAGAGACGTAAAAGAGAGAGATTGTAGCATCCTATTCTATTGTCATTGTGGTCCTCTGCACCAAACCCAGCCCTCTGAATGCGATCCCATCTCTGGGTCTCACGTGGAGTGTTTACTTTTTATCATTTCCAAGTGTTTCTTTCCTGTCAGATTTATGAAGAAGTCTGGAAATTTTCAAGATAAGCTGAAATTGGTCTCATTTGTTGACTTCTGATTCAAATTCCCTCTCCTGCTTCAGGAAGGAAGCTACTGATTTTAGAATCCAACAGCGGTATGTTTCTTTCCCCAACTCTAGCTGTAAATAACACTTGGTTTCACAGACTTGATAAAGCCTGCGAGCTTATAACGTCCCTGCCAGACTAGCCAAGAGTTACTTCCTGGGGAATGAAGCCAGCGCGCAGCCCTTCTAGCCACATAAATACGACCCTATTAGGCAGAAGTCAGTGGGCCTGTCTAACTGTGGGGATTTGCTGAGACAACTCCACAAGTAACATGATCAAAGTGATAAAAGAAATTTCCTAAAATGACAGGAGAAAGAAAAAACAACAGAGGGTTCTGTGTTGATTTTTGTCATCTGCCCTTCAACTCTGCTTGGATTCCTCAGCAAGAAGGATTTCCAACTAATACGTGACCTGTTTCTATATAAAAACTTGAGCTTATCTGCTAATACAGACAATCTCTCACACCTCAGATCCCAGATCACATTGCAAGCTGCTGTTCTGAAAAGTGAAAGCACAGAGACTTGTACAGGTTTTGGCAGTGATGGTGAGAGGAGCAGAAAGTTATAAAAATTAGGATATCATTTCATGTCTTCCCAACTTCAAACTACACTCGGTGGCCTTTGATGGAACTGGTGAGGACCAATGGTGACTGCAGAGAAGAATTATGCTGTCACATTGACATAGAGTTTACCCTTGAATGAAAAGGGTGCATATAATAGAATTGATAATGGTTTATTATCACAAGAATCGCCATGCTCAGTTGGCTCTTATTTGAGTATATCAGAGACCATCTGCTAACATGGAAATATGTTGTGGGAATATTCACTCGTTATTTAATTCTCTCAGCATAGACTGATCATCTACTAGGCACACATTATACACATTTGTTTCTGATATTACTGACACAAAAAATGTGCACGTGGGGTTGGAGGGAGGATAGAGAGAATGTAGACAAGCATTTAAAATTGAAAAAAACAAAAATAAAGTTTGGGCTTTTTTTCCCTAAACTAGATGTACATAACTCTAGTTTATCCCCAAATAAGTGGGTTCATATTTCACTATAAACATGAGTTAGTGTCTGTACATCTTCTACAGTAAAGTCTGAGAATAAAGACTCTGAGTTTTAAGTAGTAAAACATTAATGTTAGACAAACAAACTTGAAGAAATGATAATGATAACATTGTTCTTGTCTTTAATAAAATACATTTTTAGGGAATTCCCTGGTGGTGCAGTGGTTAAGGGTCGTCCTGCCAATGCAGGGGACATGGATTCGATCCCTGGTTCGGGAAGATCCCACATGCCATGAAAGAACTAAGCCCATGTGCCACAACCACTGAGCCTGCACTCTAGAGCCCGCATGCCGCAACTACTGAGCCCACATGCTGCAACTACCGAGCCCACATGCTGCAACTACCGAAGCCCGAGCGCCTAGAGGCCGTGCTCCACAAAAAGAGAAGCCACCATAATAAGAAGCCCACACACCGCAACGAAGAGTAGCCCCTGCTCGCAGCAACTAGAGAAAAGCCCGCACATAGCAACAAAGACCCAAGGCAGCCATAAATAAATAAATAAATACGTTTTTAAAAGTAGGTATTTAAAAACCTGACAAATCTCAAAGATCAAATAGTCCAGCACTGTCATTTTATTGATGGGCAAACTGAGACCCACAGGGGTTGAGTTTCCTAATTTTGCACAGATGTTTGCTGTGGGATGCAGCAATGACTAATCCTATAAAGTGGTTGAGATTGTATCCGCCATGATGAGTCACCATCTGAAATAAGAATTGCACTCAAACTCATACCTGTGCTACGGGCCTCTTTGTTCAGATGCTGGAGGGAAAGTGGATCTGTGATTAAGACAGATTTTTCATCTAGGCCCTGAAAGTATTTTCCTGACAGAGAGAACTTGCTTTCAAGTTTCTCTCTCAACATGGTCTTGACAAATTAATGGATGAGACTAAGATTAAAATATGTCAAATTAGACACTAAATTCTGTGAATTATTTTCACTATATAATTATAATAAAAATCAAAATTGGGAACTCGCCAGTTTCCAGAGCTTTTCAGGTCTGAAAAAAAGGGGAACACTGTCTCCTCATCTTTTTATTAGGGACAAAACACACTGGAGAAACGCTGCCAGCCTTGGACAGACAGTAATAGACTGCATTTCATCACGTGCAGGGCCCTTACAAAGAATCCAATCATCTCACCACTCTAAGGGGACACCACAAAAAACATAAATAAATAAAATGAGCAGGCATTAGTGGACTGAAAGCCACTCGTGCCATCCTCAGTAAGCTGACGGATGGAACTGTGTCACTTGACAGCCAGCTTTGTACTGAGTTGCTTAACACAGAAAAGCCCATGCTCCAAAGCTGTCATTTAAGGTGCATCTGGTCTGGCAGAACCTCATAGGTGACATACCCTTCATAAAATCCCGTCTACTGGATAATATAAACCTGCTGCAAATGAAAATAACTACGACAATCCAAAGAATAAACACAAGTGCTGATATACTACATTCTTGTTTACTTCCCATAACCCACGCTCAGCAAAAAGTATGAAGTTGGGGGCAAAATGCAGAATGAAAGATTTCCAAGGACCTGATTTTGGTATAGTGAGAATCACACTGACAGCAGCATCCTTAGGAAGCTCCTGGGGAGACGCCCATTTCCCAGGAGCAGTGTTTAAAGCGGATCAGCATAGCCCAAATATTTCATTTGATCTCTATGGTGTAGCCCATTCCAAATGTATATTCTTGTGGTTTTAATGACTAGTCCGGTTGTAATAGGGTAGAACAAATCTGACTCCATATTAGATCTGTTTCTTTTACTTTAGCCTTTGTATTCTATTGCTTTAGGAATGTAGATGAACCTATTTGTAGGGCAGGAATAGAGAGGTAGATGTAGAGAATGGACATGTGGGCACAGTGGGGGAAGGGGAGGATGGAACGAATTGGGAGATTAGGTTTGACATAAATACAGTACCATGCGTAAAATAGATAGCTAGTGGGAACCTGCTGTATAGCACAGGGAGATCAGCTTGGTGCTCTGTGACGACCTAGATGGGTGGGATAAGGTGGGGGGGGGGAGGTCCAAGAGGGAGGGGATATAGGTATACATATAACTGATTCACTTCATTGTACAGCAGAAACTAACACAACATTGTAATGCAATTTTATTCCAATAAAAAAAATAGAATGGTGCCTACAGCCTAAAATATACAGGATAGACCATTCCCAAGGCTCTGACCTTTAAGGGTATAACACTTTTCTATTCATATAGAGATAAAAAGTTGCAAAACAGAAAATAACATTTTTTTAATTTATTTTTTTACCTTAACATTTGTCTTGTTGGAGGTTTACAGGAAATCGTGACCTGACCTATGTGGACAGATGCAAGAACAAAGGATTCCGACATCAAGACGTTTGCAACAACTAACCACGCCCCTTCTTTACCTTGCCTTTAAAAGTGCTTTGCTGAGACCCTTCATGCGAGGCATGAGCCATCCATCTCCTTGCATGGCTCTGAAATGAACGTTTCTCTTCCCTAACCTCTGACATTTTGGTATTGTTTGGCCTCACTGTGCATCGGGCACAGGAACTTGCATAAAACTTGCAGTAAAATCGTGGCAAAGAATTCCAGCTGCCTTCTGCTAAATAACTGGTAAAGGTAGAAAAAAATTCCTTCTTCAGTCAATATAAAAAGTCAGTCAGAACGCATCAACTAGTGAGATTTGCCCTAACATCTCATATTTGGAGACATCTGAGAGCATGCAAGAAAATTCTGAAACAGTCAGTTGGAGCTACCATTTTCAGACCTTGTGAATTTCTCAGTTTATGGTATCCTAAGAGATCACAGAAATATTTCTTTGGGGTAATCATTATACCTACATTTTTACAGAACTTTTCCAGTTTGCAAAGAGTTTGCATACTTATCCCCTTATTTAATCTTCACAACATCATGAACCATCAATTTTAAAGAAGAAACTGAGGGTCAGAAAATTTAAGTGGCTTTCCACTGGTCACAGAGCTGGGAAACAAGAGACACAGTTGAACCACGTGGAGTAGACTTCTGTCATGTTTTGCTTACAGCATTCACCATCCCTAAATGAGGAGGAATGCACTATTGTGAGTTTCTTGATAGAAGGTGTGGCCCCAATTCCCCAACTTTGTGCAGCATAGTGAAGTCACTAGAGAATTTATATGTATCAGCGTGCCATAAATGGCAATGCCCTTTGCAAAGCTTATAAGAATTCCTTGCCTGGTTGGCCATCATATCTGATTACTGCCATCTTCCTCCTGCACTATCACCCTCTGGTCAAAGCCCTATCTCTCACATTGTTTAAGTAAATGTCTATAGTCATGGACACCAAGGAAGCAGAAGGGGGTTGATCTCCATCTCCCAGTTCTCTGGGATTAGGGTGCAGGTCCTTGACAAAGACTTAGGAATCGTAAGCTCCTCCTATGGCCCCTAAAACTTGAAGAAGGAATGAAAGGCAAAGGGAACATCACCAAGTACTCAGAGATGATGGAGAGCTCAGCACCCAGCACAGTAGTGGTGAGTGTTAGGTGGGGATATCTCCAATAACAGAGATGCATCCACCCAGATCCTTGGTGGAGGTTCCCTTGGCTACATCCACTGTGGAAGCTACCCAATAGCCCTTCTATAATTTCTTCTCTGCTAAGTTACAGGATCACTTTCTACTGCTTGTTGTTAAGAAGGCTGCATGACACCCAATTATCTAATTTTAATATCAGTGACATTTCCAACACCCTCAGCCTTTTATAGTGATTAAATTTGATGTCTGATAGGTTCCAATTACCTAATACACCCTTTCCTGAATATCAGAAAAAACTACAGTGTCATTAACGTAACCTGAAGTGTGTATACAGTAATTTTTTGTTCTCTACCATTACATAATATGGAGTTAATCCAAGAATAGGCTATAAGGAGCAGTTATTACTATTTTTTCACTAAAATTGTCCAAGACCACTCCAGCATACAGTAAGTACTTCCCCCCTGGAACTCAAAATACTTAACTTATATAGCACCATTTGGCAAGCAACCACCTATTGTCTTATAACAATTCTTGCATTAGTTGTTGTACCTTAAATATATCCTTAAATTTGGCTCTTAAATTTTTCATATACGTTGCCCAGTTTTCCTAATTAGAATTATGGAAACTGGAAGAAGGCAGTGACTGGATACTAATTTTTTTTGTATTTCCTACCAACTACATTATAAAAATCAAGAGCTTATGCCCATAAAAGATACCTACTCTTTTGTAAACTGAATGCAAAAATGTTTCCTCTACTTTGACACTAACCAATTATTTTGTTTATTTATATACTCTGCTTTTATATTTTCCTATCTACTAGTATAGTGACATATATAGTAAATGAGTAATAAATGAAAGTCAATGATTGATTGGTTTAGAATAGATCTCTGATATCAATGACTTCCCAATATTATTGAGGTGGTAATGACCAAAGAATGAAATGACTAAAGAGTAGAGAAAAAGGATAGCAATAATTATAGGCTAGATAGTAATTCTTATAATAGGATTTTGTTAAATATGAACACAGATGTACATATATAGTATATTTCTACATTTGAAATACTCAATGTCTTCACATTTTGTATGAAGAGATCCCCTTCCTCCTTGTCTCCCTGCCCCTGCCCCTGCCTATAAGAAGGGACCTAGTACAGAAAGCTGTGAGAGATTGTCATTTTTGCCATAGATCCAGCTTTTCTACTCATAATTATATCTAACAAAACAAGCCTCTTGAAAATGCAGACAGTAGAAGATAGGGAGAAAGGTTAGTGGGAAATTGGTGATGGTACATGCATATTTTTAAAACATTTCTTTCAACTGCCAGTCGCCTTGTCTAATCAGGGCACCTCTATTCTGAAGGAGCAAATATCAAAGTCAAGATGGAATATAAATGCAGCATTATAATATATGGCATGAAGAATGAAGATATGGAAAGGGTTGACATTGATGATGATTAAACCGTTTGGGAATTGGTCTTAGAGACACGAGGATGGAATCCATAATCACCAGCCCTCCTCTTCTCCTTACACAGTACCTGCTAATATACGCCAGCTTTGTAATTACCTACTAAAAGATAGGTGGGGAGTTCATTAACCACACTAATTACAAGAACAATTTATGCTAAATCATCAGCAGGAATGTTAAAAACACTCCTTGAAAACCAAAACAATGTAAAACCGACCTCAGCGGATACCGAACATCTGTTCTCTAGGGCAGAATAAAAGAGAAAATCACAAGAAAACAAAAAAGATGAGAGAGGAAAAATATTTTCTTTGTCATCCCCAACTGAATGACAGGTGCAAGTCTATTATGTGAAGAAAATGGTGTGTATTAGAGATGATGACCTCACAGGTAAAGAGGATCAGCGGCAGCTGCTAGCTCCTCAAGGCTTCACTTGTCACCTACTAGCCCAATTTGTTATTGCTCAGAGGGATGCCATCTCCTGCTTCCTCCTTTCTAAAATGTGAATCAGATGGAGGAGAACAATATTCCGAAAGTTTTTTGAGATGTGTTTTAAATGTCATGTCCATTTTTATGTCACTCTACCAGATGTTCCAAAACCAGAGAACAAAAGACAATTGCCAACTAATGACTTAACAGAGCCTGAGAGAGAAGTTTAATTGGGAAATTAACAAAAAAGATTATCGCGAAAGATATTTTAGAACATCATTTTAGTAAGTACATATCAGCATCAGGAGCTAAATTTGACTGAAGGATTTCTTTGAATCTAAGAGTTTTAGGGCTATTATTATTTCATGACTATGAAATAATTCCTTGTGATTAGGTAAGGTCAACTAAGGATTTTTTTTTTTTTTTGCAGAAGCCATCCATAACTAAATGTATATAATTACTTTTTTCCCTGCAGGAATAGAATTTTTAAAGGGAGAGCTGATTCAGATAATGTTTTAAGATCTCTTTAAAATGGAAATGCTTCTTTGGAAATGTTCCACATATTTGGCATCAGAAGTTTCCTGCGTGCGAGCTGCACTAATTAGACGCCTGCACACATGGAGGTTGGGATGTAAGGTGAAAGGATAGAAACATTAATGACCCAGGCTGTGATATCATTTGTGAGAACTTCTTTGCAGTGATCTGACACCCATTGAAGTTCAGCTTTCAATTCTGTCTTTGAAGCCCAGATCAAGTGGTACCATGGACACGTCTTTTGTGTTACACACTCATGTGTTTTTTTTCCTAAATTGCTATGGACTACCTGTGAGAGAAGGCATCCACCCCCATGCTAACGGTGGACACCGTTTCAGATTCGTTTTCCATTTGACATAAAGTCTACTGTGGCAACTTGTGTGGCTTTTTAGTAGCCTTGGACAAGGTCTCATCATAAGGGGAAAATATGGCCTTGGAAATGATAAACAATGACTAGAATATTCATTTTTACCCAACTCTCCTTTCTTTCCCCAACTCATGGTCTCCTTTGAAATAGACCAGCAGATGCACCCAAGATTGGTAGACTCTGCTAAGCAATATGTATGATTCTAATACAACAGGTCATTAGAAAATTTACTGGGGGCATCAAGTTATTGCTGTTGCTTTCACTACAGTAAAAAAGGAATTGGTCACCTTTTGAAAAACCAAAGTGTTAGTCGCTGGCAATGCCCTGTCTCCTTGGTTGGCACCATTTCCATTTCAACATCCACCTGATCCCTAGACCCCTCTTACAGCCTGCTTTGCCTCTCTACTTATTTCAGTAAATGACTTTTGATGTAGAACAGACGGTCCCAAACCCCACAGATGGGAGCTTCTAAGAAATACCATTGCCTGGGCATCAATCTTTTTTAAAGATTTCTCCAGGGGATTTTAATGTCCAAATAAAATTTAAGAACCACTGGAAACTTGCTGCTGAAAGTATAGTCCCCAGACCCAAACACTAACACGAGAGCTTGTTAGAAATGCAGAGTAGCTGACACCTCGCAGACCTACTGAATCTGAATCTTCATTTTCACAAGAAGTACTGCTCTAGAGCAAAGGGGCTTATTAAGTTAGTTACACGTAAGACTTCAAAGAAACCTGTGATCAGAATATTATGTTTGCATTCTTGCATTTTTTTTCCTGGGGAAATGTCCGGTGGTTCTCATGATATTCTTCAAAGACTTTGTGACTCAAATAAAGTGGAAAAAAAAATGCTAGAGCCTAAACCAGGACTCATAAACTTAAATACTGACAGGCGATAGCCAAAAGAAGTAAGAGTGATGTGGATGGGGAAATGTCAAATAAATATGTAGAAATATTTGGCACAAGAATGTCATACTCTTTCTAATTTTTTAAAACACACTGCCCTTTCTCTCCATCTTTAGTTTTACCACTTTGGGAAGAAACATGAGTTCAAAACAATAACTCTCTAAGGGGAAAAACGCACCTGTATGGTGGTACATGGCAATTGACACCACCTTGGAAGGCAACAGGACAAGATGAGGTTGTGGAACCTGGGAAAGCACGTGTCTGGCGTGAACCAGGAGGCAGTATAACTGTTCCCGCCAACCGCTGGCATGGAGAAAGGCCTGATATTGTTGGATCTTCTGCCTTTTAAAGACAGTCCAGAACTCCAGATTTTTACGGAAAACAAAATCTTTAAATGTTGCATCAATATTTTTTGAGACTCAGTAGGCTAAATAAAACTCATTTATAATTATGGATAGTTATACATCCACTGGTACAGACCCATCTCTCATCTCTTACTTCCAAGGCACCACCTTTCTAGAGCTCATTTAAACCAGAATCAAATGTTATAAGCGAGATGCTGCCACCCCATCTTCTCATTTTCAGAATGAGAAGCCAGACAGCTGAGATGTCTTGACAAAGGTCACAGTGAATTAATCTTGGTTAATTCACTTGGTTAGCTTCCGGGTAGCAGTGAGAATTTGTTCAGGGAAGACTAAGACAATTTAAGCTTTTCAAGACAGAAAAGATTCAATACAGGGAAATGAGTGATGAAAAGAGCGAAACAGTGAATATCTGGGGAAACTGCTTCTAGTTCTCAGGTTGTTGCTAGCTTTCAGAACCAGGAAACTGCAAGAAACTGTAGTCCTACCAGGTATCGGGGGCGGGGGTGGGTGCATATATTCCAGGACACCTGAGGATACCCAAATCCACAGATGCTCAAGCTCCTTGTGTAAAATGTCTTCCAGCAGGCCTTCCCTATCTGCAAATGCGGAACCCGCAGATGCAGGACCCGCGGATGTGGTGGGCCAATTACCCTAGCAAGAGATCTCTGCCTGCAGCAATAAGGTAAGTGATTCATAGGGAAATGTCCAGAGGCATTTTCTGAATCCTACCTGCCAGTTCTCTGCTACCTGAGGAGCAATAGGATATTTTCTGCCTCTCTCCCACTTCTATAAATCTCTGGCTAGTGCCTCATTTGCAAAATCTAACCTAGGTAATGGGTTCTGAAGAAATGTAGTTCACAGGCTTTCAAAGCCTGCCATGCAGAACAGAGCACAGATGAGCAACCGAGATAGTGCTGAGTTGACAACTAACAACCGGGCACAGCTAACTAACCAGACATTTAATCCGTACTGATGTCTAACTTGCTACAAATTCATTGTAACATAGGTCGTCCAGAGATAAAACCCTAGCTGTCTGTTCATGGGAGGCTTAATAAATCTATTGTCAAGAACAAACTTTAAGGATGGATAGTTCAGGAAGCAAAGGAAAATCTTTATTCTATTCTCTTTGTAGCTGCAGAATAAAGAAAATATGATGGGTCAATTAAGAAACAGGTGGCGGGCTTCCCTAGTGGCGCACTGGTTGAGAGTCCGCCTGCCGATGCAGGGGACACGGGTTCGTGCCCCAGTCCGGGAAGATCCCACATGCCGCGGAGCAGCTGGGCCCGTGAGCCATGGCCACTGAGCCTGCGCGTCCGGAGCCTGTGCTCCGCAACGGGAGAGGCCACAACACTGAGAGGCCCACGTACTACAAAAAAAAAAAAAAAAAAAAAGAAAGAAATAGATGGTAAAAATAAATTTATCAATAGGAAAAATCTTAGGATGCATAACTATTTCCATCTTAATTTTAACCTCGTTACTAAGCTGCACCTTATGGACAGTCTGTATTTTGTGTCAAGGGAATAAATAAAAACATAGATGCATATGACTGTTAAGAAGTTAGAGCACAGGGGTAATAGATACAAATCAAGCTCAAGATAGTCAAAACACAGAAGCAGAATTTGTAGTTCTTAATGAGTTTTTTCTTTATATCACTTACATAAGTAGAACACCCTTTTTATTGCATTCCTAAACGAAAGCGAAAAAATAGTTTCATAGATTGATTGATTTCTTTAAATGGATATATTACTAACTCACCAAAAAGGTGCTCAACCTGATTGTATTAAAAGGCACCAAAAATAATAGGAAGAGCAGAGGGGTGAAGATTGACATTCCTTTAAGGTCACCATACTGAAAAGATGTCTGAACCCTGAGTCAAAGTTCTTTTCCCAATTCTGGCACAAATTCACTTTGTGTATTGACCTGCAAGTTCCCCTCAGGTAAAATGGACACTAACCACAGATTGGTTATGGAATTATTGTAAAAACTGTCTGTATAATGAAGAGATAACAGGAATAGAGACATTCATAAGAGTCTCAGTGGACATAAGCCAGTAGTAAAACAACTGAAATCAGTGCTGTCAGGAGAAGTGCATTTTGTCTTATGCCAAATAAGAGCTTTGCTGAGCTGTACACGTTTGGGAAAAAGCAACCCAGAGACTGCTTCAGAAAGGCAGTGTGATACGTAAACGACTTCTCAGTTTTCTGGTAGATTCAGCCCTTTTCTACTGAATAAGGAGACAGAGTGATAAAGGGTATCTGACCTAATGTCAAGCAGACACAGGATATTTGGGCGATTGAACAATAATAACTAACATTTTCTGCTGCTTACCAAGTTCCGGGCATTGTCCACTCAAGTATTAATTCATTTAAACCTCACAGCAACCTCCTGAAGGAGAGTCTATTTTTTTTTAATTGAAGTATAGTTGATTTACAATGTTGTTTTAGTTTTGGGTGTAGAGCAAAGTGATTCATATATATATATATATATATATATATATATATATATATATATATATATTCAGGTAGATATCTAGTTCTAGGTATAGATATATTCTTTTTCAGACTCTTTTCCCTTACAGGTTATTACAAGATATTGAGTATAGTTCCCTGTGCTATATAGTAGGTCCTTGTTGGTTTTATCTATTTTATATATAGTAGTATGTATATGTTAAACCTAAAGTCCTAATTAGGAGAGTCTATTATGACCTCCATTTTATACGTGAAATAACCAAGGCATAAAGAGACCAAGTAAACTTCCCAAGTCACATAGCGAGAGAGTGACAGAGTCAGATTTGGAACAAAGTCTATGTTCTTAACCACTCAGCCATTCTGTCACTGACCATGTTTCAGTGGAGTTGTACCAGTTTAACCATCAGTGGAATTTTCCCCAAGGTTTTGGCAATTGTGAATCTTAGTTCTTAATTTTACTGTGGATTTCACCTTTTCTAATAGTGTGTATAGCTATTTTAACAGAAATTTTGAAGAAATTACTAGCCAGAAATCATTTTAAACAAAACCCCAACATTAAAACATCATGCCTTTTACTCCAGGCCAAACCTCTAGCATCCCCTACTTCCATTCAAAGATTCTGACCCACCCTTATAGCCACGGATATCGTACAAAGAATAATAGCTATCGACTCAATCAGACACGAAATGAAATATCTAAAAGATATGTCCTAGGGATTTTAGTAGGTCCCCACTCTGCAGATGCAAATGACCCTTTGTTTTCAGAAACAAATAGTTGTCCTGCAAATCCTGGCAGAAGAACATAATGAACAATTTGGGAGCATAAGTTCCCTTGTCAGTACAGAAGACAAAAGAATGCACAGAAAAAATGAAAACATCCATGTGATTGGAAATACCATTGGAAACACTAAGAGCATCACTTCTAGGTACCCAGATCAACTTAACCACAAACATTTTCAAGGTGGGAAGATAAGGACTCTTGACTATTTTTTAATCTCTTTCTAAGCTGAAGTGATCCTGATTTGCAGACTGCGTTACCAACATGAAAATGCTTAAATCAAGGTTCATCAGGGATATTTGATTACTCTCTCACACAAAATTATTTTTTAGAATAATATATATGTATATACATATATATGTTAACAGTATATTTTGAAGATATTGAGAATTTTAAAGGAATTTTAAAGGAAATGCATTTATTCACCTATATAAAAAAATTCAGCCTTCTGAATTTCAGAAGGCTACTGCTTTCAGCCATTACTTCCAGGCACGGCACATGTTTGTAAAAGCTCTAGCTGAGGTTTTCAAGAATCTCTGATACTCTCAGAAAACCATTCCTTTGGTCTATAAAGTGGGAATATTTTAAATCAGGGATAAATCACAAATCAGAGGTGGAATTTGTACCCATATGCCATCTATGTTCCAGAATTTACAGGGTCAACTGTTATCTGCCTGACCCCTTTGATCAGAACAGAATTCACGTTCAGAGGAAAAAAGAGAATTGTGTTTAGAAGATGCTTCACCCCAAATCACACAAGTAAAAGCCACTTCAGTCTTTTCACCTGCTTTCAAATCCTTCAGCTAAAAATCATTAGGGAAGGCTAAGAGATAACATACACAAAACCAACATTTCCAGTTGAAAGAGCCTTACTCTAAGGAATATTTTTTGCTTCCAGTTTCCAAAATCAGTAATCCAAAGAACAAAGAAATTGGTTCAGAGTAAAAAAAGATTGGATTTAAATTATAAAGTTCAAAATTTACCAAACCCTGTGGATACCAGTCCTAATAATACTGAAAGCAAGCAGAAAAACAGTTATATAAAGTCTATTTTGGTCATATTGCTGCCAAAGAATTCACTATTTTTATTTTCACAAGTTGAGGTAAAAGATTATTTTTATTTAGCAAAAAAAAACATGTATAGAACACCTCCAACTTATATAAATGAATAGGTAACTAAATAACCATAAAACCATGATTTCAAAAAATAAGAGTTTTTCTAATGATGTAGCTCTAAGGGAAACATATTTTAAAGAAAAAATTAATAAACATTTATTAAAGACTATCAAACAAAGAATAAACATTTTTTAAAAATCAGAGTTTCCTAGTATCTTGATTTTGAATGATTTTCTGGAAATACTTTGAGTTCAATACTTATTCCTATTTTCAACTCATCAGGGTAATTCAGACGGGCCTTTTTGTAAAAAAAAAGAAAAAAAGAAAGAAAAGGTATACTTCCCTTAAATTACTGGATAAATGGTAATTTAAGGGAAATAAAAGCAAAACAAACCAAAAAATCTGTTTGGAGGCCTAAACCATCCTATATCTCTAACATTGCATCTATGTCATACAGAGCAAAGGAGAAGTTTGTTAGCCATCTAATTTATTTAAGCTCTGTTAACAGCTCAAACAAATATTTCAATTGCAAAATTGAAAATTCCTCAAAATTTATTTGGAGCAGAATTGTTTAGATTAGTTATTTAGAACTATGAAATAACAAAATGACTAAACCTCATCATCACATTCCATTTGCAAAATATGCCAGAGGAGAGGAATTAATTGAAAAAAAAAATCTGAGAAGCTCAATTTGACACACAGCAAATGTAAAATTCTACTTTTACACATGCAAAAGCAGGGAGATATAAGCATTATATTCTTCAGGGAAAACCACAGCCAACTCTGTAGCTATGAACTGAATCCTCATTCAGGCCACTCTATAGGGCAGTGCCAAAAATATAATTTTGCTTTACATAACCAATTTTGGGGAGAACCAAGATTTTTGGCCTCATTTTTATGGATCAGTGTCTCAAGTCTCCATTCTGGTTTGCCGTTGTAGACCCCTAATTTAGGTGTGTGTTGGGGGGTGGGGGAAGAGAGCACATGAAGGCACATGAAACTATTCTGCTGAAATGTATTATTTTTGAAGGTGGCTGAACTTGTAGGCAGTGGGCTTTAGTCTTCTGGATAGTTAGAAAATGTCTACTTTTCTTCATTTTATGTTTCAACTCTAGTTGAAGAAATAGGAAAAATAGCTTATTGATCAATTGTTAATGACATTCATCATAGGCTGAACATATCAGCAGAATGACTAAAAATCCTGCTCTCCTCTCTTTGGCTCTGATTCCTTTGCTTAGACCTACTCCTTTGATTAGGTTTACTGATTTTCGTACTGAAAGTAGACTCATTTTTTTGTAGAAATGCACTGAACTCCTCTGGGGAAGTTTTACATATTTACATATTGGTCTCTTCTGTTATTCACAATGTAACATCTTAAATGCATCACCAAAGCATCCATTTATTTCCAAACTGCACCCATTCATTGACACAATCCCAAGCCTGGTTGCCTCCCAACATTGTTTGAATGATTTGTATTGCTCTCAACAGTACAAAATTAATCCCATAAAAAATGTTTTCACAAGTAATGAAAAAACGTCTTCTTCCCCATTGCCTCAGCCTCAAAGTTGATACCTGTGTAAAGATGCCCCAGCTGCCCAGGTAAGCTCAAGACATCTTCCTTACATCCTGTTACCTGGGAACATCTTGTTCTCACCACTGGTTTCCAGGGAGAGGGATTTTTCCTACCATAATAGCTGCCCTTTTTATTCCCTCCACCAACAGAGGAAATAAAGGGGCCTGATTGTTAAATCTGGGAGAAATAACAGGCTTGTTTAGCTTGCTTCCGTCAACATTCTTACTCATTGGAGGAAGCTTCAACTTAGAGCGAGCAGACTTTCCACAGCCCCTCCAGAGGCTCCGTCCTACTGGAGTGGGGAGGCCTGCCCTGGACCAGTGTGCTGTGATGGATGGCTGAGTCTGCCTAATTCCATTAGCTAATTCGTTTGGCAAATAAACCTAAAGTCACATCCCCCAGCCTCTACCAATAATAAAGGGATATTTTAGCCCCTACTTGCCAGTCTTAGATTTACAGCTCCATTTGTTCAGGAGGAGATGAAGATTCTGCTTTGTAAAGGCCCCTTCAACACAACCTGCAGCTGGTAATTGCATCTCCTACTGGGACTGCCCACAGCACTTGTCCATCTCTCACACATGGTACTGCCTGTCTTCTGCATCAAATCACAAGCACCATCTCACAGTGGTTTATGAACCTAAGCTCTGGGGCCAGCCTGCTGCCCTCCCTTCTTTCCATGCAAATTTGGGCATGTTTCACTCTCCCTAAATCTGTTTCCTTCTATATCAAATGAGGAATATAATCTCTTACCCACTGTTATTATGTAGGTTAAATAAATTAATCTGTATAAAACACTAAGTTTCAGGCCCAATACTTAGGAAACATTAAATAAATATTTATTATTATCATTGTTATGGTCTGAACTGTGCCCCCCTAATTCATATGTTGAAGCCTTAACCCCCAATGTGACTGTATTTGGAGATAGGGCCTTTAAAGAGGTAATGAACGCTAAATGAGATTGCAAGGATGGGGCCCTAAATACAATAGAACTTGGATCCTTATAAGAAGAATAGGAGACACCAGGGCAATGTAGACAGAAAGAAAAGGCCACTTGAGCACATAGCAAGAAAAGGGCCAATTGCAAGCCAAGAAGAGAGGCCTCAGGAAAACCAAACTTGCCAATTCTTTGATCCTGGGCTTCCAGCCTCCAGAACTGTGAGAAATAAATGTCTGTTGTTTAAGCCACCCCATCTATGATATTTTGTTATGGCAGCCCTAGCAGACTAATACAGTCACTGTTGCCATTGATGTTATTATTACTCTTCATTCACTTTCAAAACAACTAGGCAAAACACAGTTCAACTGATTCTTTCATTCAGATCATCCATAATTACTTTGTGAATAAGGTCAATATCTAAAATGTTGTGAAGATGATCAGCCTTACTAAAGGAACATGATGCAATAATTTCAGGGTCCTTACACAGTTAACATAATTCTATTCTACTTACTTCTACCCTTTCTACATTTTCTCCCACTTATAGATCCTGACGGGTGAAATTTTCCAATGCAGAGGTGATTTGTTGCCAATATCTCAGTTATCCCTTCCATTCATAGGAATAGAACCACTATTTTTTTAGACATACGTTACCTGCAATCAAGGTTGTATTCCTCAGAATGTTTTATATCAGGATGTAGCCATGTAACTGAGTTCTGGCCAATTAGATATAGATGGAAATATTTTGTTGTTCCAGAATATCTCCTTAAAAGAGAAAGACAGGTCTTCTTTGTCCCTTCCTAAATTCTACCCCCTGGGATACAGAGATGATTACTAAAGCTTTAGCAGTCATTTTGGATTTTGAAAATGATCCCACCCTAGAGATGGCAAAACAGTGGACTGGGAAGAACTTGGGCATCTGGGGATTGTGAAGATTCCAAAATAAGTCCTGGACTGTCTACTTCTGGACTTCTGGATTTATGTGAAAGTAGCCCTCTGCCCTTCCAAAGCAATGTTATTTTCTAGCTTACTCTTTATAATAACAGCCTTGGTAGATAGTTTCCCACCCAGCAGCCTGTGTTTCTACCTATCTAAGGCCTTTCTCTGGCCCCATGGAAACTCCTTCATGGGTACAGTTCGGTACCTGTGAGGCATTAGCATCCTTGGGGGCAAATGTCCACTAATGAGGAACAGTCCCTGTCTTTCCAGGAGACAATTTCAAGGCTGTTCCTCTTCATTTCTTGGAGGTTTCTAGTGGACTTGGTTCCAGGTACCCAAAGAAGTAATCCACTCTTTAATATACACTTTACTGGTTTTTCTCTCTTCCCTGTCTTACTCTCTTTCCCACCTCACTTATGCTGCCTAGAATCACTAGAGTCCTGATCCTGAGATCTACCTTTGGAGGAAATTAGCTAACATATTATGGCTTGTAGTCTAACCAAATTCTAATTGCTACACCTTGGCTAAGAATAACTCAGATATGGCTGTACAAATACCAGGCCCAACTTGGCAGAATACAAGAATTTCAGTTAAAAACAATTAGAAATTGATGCAAATGTTTGGGTATTAGAAGCTCAATCTGAGAGCCAAAGGGAATAAATGATGTGTATATGGGAGACTAACATCATCCTTGACTGAGTTTGATCTTGTTCACTGGCCAGTTCTTGACAATATATAAACAAGGGAGATGGTTCTTCTTCTGCAGGAACCATCACATCTCCTCAAATGGGATCAATTCATTCTCACTCAGACAACATGGGCAAGAACAGCATTTTTATTTGCATACCAAGCAGAAATGGGACTATGATTCTCAGTATGGCCTAAAAGGAAATTCTACACAATGGCAATATTCAGATAGAAACTCAGGATAATTATCAGATTTTCCAAATAAATGAAACTTTAATTCAATGATTCACAACTTTATTGTAATGCATTTCAATAATCAAACTCTCTTTCTCCATAATAAATTTTCCATAACATTAAGACTCACTTTTTCATATGCTGGCTGATAGTTTTGACGTAGGCAAAATGTTTTCAGAGAAAAATGCTGTTATGAATCCAGTGATTCATTGGAACATCATTCTAAGAATTAGTTCTTTCAAAATTGTGTTTTTCAAGGAAATGTATGTTTTCAAAATAATTGTTCTTGGATCACTAAATCTGGATACGTAACATCCTCCCTGCCACAAGGCTGAGAGATTTTAATGTTGTGAAAGGAACTGGTGACAGTGGTAAAGTTAATAGGGTCCTACTTAAGAAATAACTGGACAGCTCTCTTGTTTTATGAGGCAATAATTTTACTCCCTAGTGAATAAAGACTGGAAAAAATTGGATCACTGCCAAAAATATAACCTACGCTGTATCAGAGAGTGCCATTACATTTCTCTTAACTGCCTCCTGGAGGTCATATGGCTGCTTACAGGGGAGGCTTTTCTGATTTTCCTGCAAAATCACATTAAACAAATACCAGCCTAACAATGCAAAGATGTCATACTCATTCTTCCATAGAAGACTTATGTAGCTGACTTTCCAGCTTCCAAAATTCATTGCCTTCTTTATTGCCATACTGTATCATTGCCTCCAATGTAAATAATCCAGGAAACATCCAAGTCATTTATACCATTGTTTGTAAACAGCAATACAGGAAATCATAGAGGAGGTTTGGGATTCCTGACCTGAAAAGAGAATAGCTTTTATTGAAAAGAAGGGATTACCATGCATTTGTTCTGTGTTACTCCAAATGAATAAGCATTAAAAGGAAGTATTTCAAAAGTCAATGAATCAAGTGTATTAACAAATACATTTCTCACCCAAATACAAATCCTAAGAGAATCCTTCTTAGAAATCAGCTATTGGATTTGTTTCTGCTTATCTGACTTAAAACCACTAACCTGCCCACATTAAAAAAAAAAAAAAAGAATTGATGATAAAGAAACAGGCCTTAAAAAGTATACAATAAAGTGGCATGGTCTAATAAAGCCAGTGGCCAAGTCTGTCCCCTAGAGAGGGATTTTGTGCTCTCCCTTAACAACTTGTTCCTAGGAGACTTCCCCTAGTCACTCTCAAGTTTTCTGATTTGATTTGTTGACTCTAACCTTAGAAACATCATCACCAAATTTCTAAAGTAGCAGAAAATTCCATCAGTAAAGGAAGTTTACCTTATATGTAAGTAGCCAATCTTACTCAGAATAGAGAAATCAACTCATTTGAACCAGGCTATATCTGGGCTTAAAATAACTGCTAAAAATGTTCAATATGAATTAATTTTGCCCACAAGGATATTCTATGGGTAATTGTGAGTCTCTAATTATAGTGCCATGCTTTGAATTTGCTGATTGACATAAATTTAAACTCATATAACAGTTTTAACTCATTTGCCCTATCAAATAGGTTGGGGGTTGATATTATTATACTCCTACATGTCTAAATACTTGGTGCTGCCGAAAGGTTAAGTAACTTCATCACCAACTCTTTAGTTTCATTCAAGCCCATTCTCCTTCTGCACCTAGAGTGAATTTCACTCTCTTCTATGTAGCAACTGTGTCTCAATGCCCACCCTCAATCTGGACTCAAAGAGCACCCTGGTCCATGTCTGTATTGCCAATAGAAGGAGAATCTGGGCATTTCTTAGAAACTCAGAGTGGATGCTGCCAGAGAATCCAGGAGGCTTTACGTCGCTCTGCCCATGACACCCCCATTTTGTAGCAGGAAAGTCCTCTAACACTGAGCCTTGAGAGAGCCCATCCTTTTTCTGCTCTCCCTCTAGCCCACCATTTCCATTATTACTGTAAACTCACAGAAATGCCCAGAACGAGGCCAAACCAGGAAGGTGATGGCATCATTTTGGGGATGCTCTTAACTCTTCTTCTGCTGCCTGTACTTTCCCAACAAAACTTCCTTTTCTTTCCCTTACTCAAAAATGCACTCTATCTTGTTTCCAATGCTTTTAGTATAGATGTTACTTTAAGGTATTTTGTAGTTGTCATTAACATCCATAATCAGTTGACGTTCAGTAAAAGAGATTACCTTTAAGAATGTGGACGAGTCTTATCTAATTAGTTGAATTAGCCTCATCTAGCCTGCTGCTCTGTCCCAAACTTGCCAGCCCCAGCAATCCTGTAATCCAATTCTCAGTGTTTTTAAATGTCTCTTTACATTTATGTGTGTGTGTGTGTGTGTGTGTGTGTGTATGGTGTCCTATTGGTTCTATGTCTCTGACTGACAGACAACTAACATGGTTGGAACATCTACCATGTGTCAGGAAGCACGTTCATCAAGTTATATATATATCAATTCATTTGTGGAGGCAAAACGTTCCATAACAACCATGCAAAAGAGCCTGATATATATTTTTCAGTTTCCATTCACAACGGATTATTCCAAACATCCCTCATCCATCTCCCATCCCTCCTCACTAACGCTGCATGATGTGGTGGCCAATCATAAATGCTGCTGCTGCCCTAGGGGAAGAGTTCAAAGACAGCAGTGGGCAGATGAATAACACAAGCCCATAAACATTTGAGACCAACTATAAAAATAAAAAAGGCAACTCCCTGATAGTCTCCGATAAAACACAATATTCAGGAGTGAAACATAAAAAGTAAACACTGTGTACTGCTAAATATTTTAAAAGATAAAAAGTGGCTCCACAGATTCCATTTTAGGAAGTGCAATTTTATACTTTTTAGAGGGAAAAATAGGAATAATGTAAAATGCTAGATTAAAAAAGGAGGCATTTTGCAATTTATGTATTCTCTGAGGTCAATTCCTATTACTTCCAAGAAAAGAAACAGTCTCAGTGCCTAGTTAGAAAAGAAACTAAAGATGTGGAGTGGTTTGCATGCTGTTATATATGTGCCTGAAGCATAAACTACATTTGACTTTATTCCAGGGAGAATAAAGCCTGGAGAAAGGATACAGATGAAAGATTGTAAAATCAACAGCGTAATTGGGATGTATCTTGGTGAATTTTTTCCAGTGAAATAGAGATACATTTTTCCTAATACAGGCTGTTTGACCCCAGGCAGTGCCCCCTTTATAATTTTTTCTTAAGTACAAGACAGCAACTAGCAACAAACACAATAATACCAACGACCACAACAAAACAATGACAATATCAGTAAGAATAATAACTTCTACCATTTATTGAGGGATTGTTTTGTGGACTCAATTTCATTGTCTTAAAATTTCTACAAAGCAATAAAGTATAAACTCCAATAAAAAGTGGGGAAAGGACATTAAAAATGCAGAAAGAAAATACAATTACCTATAAAATTAGAAAAAGAGTGTTCAACATTGCTAATAAATACAGGAATGTGAATTAAGGCAAGACTCCATTTTCACTGTATTTGTTAGTTAATGAAAATATACAGTGTGGGTGAGGATGCAGGGAAACGGGTGATTTCATCCATCACTGAGTGTTGGAAACTGCTAAGACCTTTCTAGAGGACCACTTGGCAACCGAGATTAAACCCTTAGATAATGTGTATACCCTTTGTTGCAGAAATCCCTTTTCTTGAAACTGATCCTCAGTAATGATAAATATGTATACAAAGGTTTATGTATAAGAATATTTATCACAGTATTTATAGAAGTGAAAATATGAATATAAATTAATGTGCCCAAAAGGGATTCAGTTTAATTAGGCCACATCCATATGATAGAATACCCTACAGACTAAAACAATGTGCTTCAGCAAAATATTTAGCAAAACAGAAAAATATTAAAACATTTTCAAGCAATAAAACAAATTTTAAAAGATATGTTGTTACAGTGAGTATGGCTTTGCACACCACACTTAACTTTCTCTGGGCCCCTATTTCATTACCTTTGAAATGAGAAAGTTGAACTGAATAATAACTAGACCTCTTTTCTAATACTATAACTGGATTTACAGTTGTAAGATTCAAAATGTTTTGGTTTTGACCTGGAAAGTTTTCCCCTACATTTAAGAGATAGCCAATAGTTTCTGGCACTTTTAGCTCTAAATCAGATCGATGATTACTCCAATTACTCCATCAATATATGCTGTTGTGCAAACTTCACTCCAGGTGAGAGCCGGTTTGAACAGGTGGTACTAAGCAGCACCATCCATTCACCGTGAAGGCAAATTTAAGTTTCTCTTCAAAAAAGTTGGTACCATTTCACAAATGGTGTTGGGACCCCCATTTAGCTATGGGTCAATCATATCACCATGCAAATAACTTGAAAGAGCTTGTATCGGTAGGGTTCCCTAGAAACACTGAACTGGTGAGAGAGAAAGAGAAAGAGAAAATAATTTATGTATTTTGGGGGGAGCAAGCAAGTCCAAACTCTCTGGGGTAGACCAGCAGGCTAGAAACGCATCAGGAAATGATGTTGTAGTCTGGGGACAGAATTTCTTCCTCTTCCAGTAAACCTATTTTTGCTTTTAAGGACTTTCAACTGATTCTAAGAGACACACCCACATTATCTACAGTAATCTCCTTTATAAATCACTGATTGTAGATGCTAACCACATCTACAAAATACTCTCACAGTGACACCTAGATTAGGATTTGATTAAATAATTTGGAGCTATATAGCCTAGCTCAGCTAACATAGAAAACTAACCATCAAAGAGCTTGTATGAGTGTTTCCCTTCTAACCAGGCTACAATCAATCTCTCTAAAAAAACAAATAAAAATATTGCTTGGACTTGCAAGTAAGCAAAGATTGGAGAGAAGTAGAGGCCTTAGCACATATCTGGACCAAGACTCTCAAGCTATCTATCTCATCAGAAATCTCTCTCCATTTCTCACCTCTGATGTCTTTACCTAAGATTTACTTTCAGACAGTTCCTTGTAAGTGGTGACTGATAGTAAAATTACCATGTAGGGAGGCAGACGAAGGAGGCCAGTGTGGAGATCTACACAGATAAACATGCATAAGCGGAACATTTTCTTACCTTGTGTCTGTAGTCATTGCAGGGTCTAGAGCTATTTCCCGCTTTGTTTCTATTACCAAAAATGGGACTTTGTCTAAAGAGTACTACCCTGGTTGTGGCACATTAAGACCAGGCATTTGCTCTGGTTTTCCCTGGCTTTTCTAAATCCATATACATGGGCATATGAACCAATGTATTTATTTCAGGAAGCTGTCATTTGAGAATGATGTACATAGTTTAAAAATGCAGTTTAGAACAATGAGAATGGTCTGAATTCTTAGAAACTTGTCTTACTAAGACAATTGCTGTCACTTATCTCTAGTTTTTCTAATCCAACAGATGGGAGGTTATTCAGCTTTCAAAAGTCTCATGCTGTAAAAAAAAAAAAACTCTCATGCTGTAGTTTGGTTACCTTGGCACTAGGTGAAAGACATTTTTAACAATAATGATCATACTGTGCAAACCATAAAACATAAGCCCTCGTGAATTTTGCTGATATCTCAGAATGGATCCTGTGATCAAACTTTGAAGTTAATCATTCAATGCCTTCCCTTTAAAATATATATATACATATATATGCACATATATATACATATTATATATATATATATACATATATATTATATATAGTTGATTCCCTTACTTACTAAATAACCAATAAATTAAGAAAATAAAGTCAGAGGCTCCTAGATTTGATCATTTCCTCACTATTTCTTACCTGTCTTACAATTTGGATGATTTTCTAGAAATTTGAGTTAATTTAACTTAAAGAGGTAAGTTGATGAAGAGAGATCAAAGGAGGCAGATTTTCTCAACTAGAAATGAAAGATTGACAGAGAAGATTCCCAGTTAATAAACATGGCCACCCAGAAAGGAGAACACATACAGGTGATCAATTTAATGATGAAACAGAAATCATGGAATTGACCTTCTTGAGCTGTTACTAGTGTAACTTGCCTTGCAAATGATTACTAATACTATTTCAGCCCAGTCACTTTTCTGGGCCACAGTATTTTCATTGATTGGTCTTACTCTTATTGACATGACAAGAATATAGCATCTTCTACAATAACTACTGAGTCCTCCCCATGAACAATTTCCTGGTGGACAGACGGTGTTGGGCTTTCTAAGCTCATGCCTATCTGTCATTATGTTCACTTTGAATAATTTAGGTGCTGGACTCAAGGTTTACTTCCATGGGTAACTTAGATTATACCTTCACACATTAGGTGTTTCCAAACTGAACTGTATTAAATTGATTTCTCACCACTTCTCATGAATTTTTATTCATTCAAAGAAAAGGCTAATGTTTAACAGGATTTAAAGTAGACTGTGAGTTGCAGTGACTAAGTAACAAATTAATAGAATGTCACATAAAACTTTTCCTTCAACAGAAAAAAATTTCCCTAGAATAAAACTATTTCTCCCTGTTGCCCTTGGCAATACAGATAGGAAAACTGAGGTAGTGGACACACGAAACATTTAATTTATTCGTGCTCTGTTGAAGGTTGTCAGGAGGTAGGTAAAACTTGTCTGCAAAACATGGGGAGATCCCATGCCATCAAAGCAAGTTTATTCTTCTCTTCATGATTTTATCTGTGTCTGACACATAAACTCATCCAAATTTCTCCCCAGACCTCACCCCCATTCTTCCCCATCATTGGAGGTTGCTCCACTTCAAACAACTACTTACTTTATTTGCACATTTTAAAAACATTTTTATTGGGGTAGAGTTGATTTACAATGTTGTGTTAGTTTCAGGTGTACAGCAAAGTGAATCTGTTATCCATATACATATATCCACTCTTTTTTAGATTGTTTTCCCATATAGGTCATTACAGAGTATTGAGCAGAGTTCCCTGTGTTATACGGTAGGTGTTTATTAGTCATCTATATATATAGTATATATAGTAGTTTATATATAGTAGTGTGTATGTGTCAATCACAATCTTCCAATTTATCTCTCTTCCCTCAACCCCCAGTACCTGTGTTTATTCTCTACATCTGTAACTCTATTTCTGTTTTGCAGATAAGTTCATTTGTAGCCTGTTTTTAGATTCCACATATAAGCGACATCATAGGATATGTGTCCCTCTCTGCCTGACCCACTCCACGCAGCATGACAATCTCTAGGTCCAACCACACTGCTGCAAATGGCATCATATCGTCCTTTTTCATGGCTGAGTAGTATTCCACCACACACATGTACCACATCTTCCCCATCCATTCTTCTGTCAATGGACATTTAGGCTGCCTCCTTGTCCTGGCCACTGCAAATAGCACTGCAATGAACACCAGGTGCACAACAACTTAGTGCCATGAGCACCCAGAACATGGAACCATAGTTCAGATCAGCTAGGATCTCAGCTTTGCCTGGATGTACTCCAAATGTGTGCTTCTAGTGCATTTCCTCCTGCAGTTGCAAAAATACAAATATCCTTTATGCTTTTTCTTCTCCTTATTAAATCTATTTCTTCCCAAGTGCCAATGGACCAGCACTTTTCCTAAAATTGACCCACTTATCTCAGTTTATTTCCACCAGCTATGCTTGATCATTTCTGCTCACCCAGCACAGCAGCTTTCCTCGTTTCAGCCATATTGACATTCACTGCTTGCAGACATGGCAATTAATATACTATTTCCCAAATAAAATACTGGAAATGTTAACATGTGTTCTGGGGGAAGGAAGAAGTGTTTGTTTTTTTTAAAACTTTGCAAAGTGCTGGGTTAAAGATTTTTAAATGTCTTCACTGCAGGTCTTTTCAGAGTTTTTAAGCTGTAATGTGTACAGTAAAACCCCTAAAAAGTGGAATAGAAAATCTATAACTCCATGTACTATATGACCTAGTTCTTAACTTCATTTACTATCAGAGAAGCATTGCATATAGAAAATAGAGTACTAAGTTCAGCAACAGTTAATTCAGGATTACTAAGTAACACTCCTTAAATTAGCTTCATTAATGACCTGTATGACAGCATTTTTTGCTGTGGTTATTATATTTATTTATACTATGCCTTCCTTATACCAAAAGAATTTATTATGACTTCAAAAGTACTTTAAAATACCAAAAAATATAAATTAAATGAAAGGAGAAATCAGAGTGGAAAAAAAAAAAAAAAGAATGTTAAAATAAAACCAGAGTTTAAAAAAAAGCATAGTGGGTCCAAACCCAGCTACACATTAATAGTCAATTGGAAAGGTTTGTAAAATACATCTTCCCAGCCCCCACCACAGAGCTACTGAATTAATATTTTTAATAAGGTCCCTAGGTGATTTTTCAACTAATCTGGGAGATCAGAAATCAGAAATTCCTGTTTTGATAGACAGCATCCTTAACAATGTTCTTGTTAAAGTTATTTGAGCAGCTGCTTTAGCCCAAGATTCCACCTCCACAAGGAAATATATACTTGGTCAATTACTTGAAGATATTTCTTTAATGTATTTTCAATTGTCTTCCTATTCAATTACACGAATTTCCTATAAATAAATATTATATTTGAGCTCTACGTCTCTGAAAGCCTGTGATTCTATTACCCAATTGACATATTCAATACAGTCAGTGAATATTTATTTGGAAAACACTGAACTACAATAAAACACAACTTAAAAACAAAAACTTTCATTTATAAGCATACCCCCTTCTCTCTAACTCAAAACCATCAGCATTAATTGGTGACAGAATTCTCCACTTCTGAAAGCTATATAAACAAACACAGATGTCAAACAAGAAACAGATTGATAGGATACACAAAATTATCTCAGTTGTCTTACAAGGAGACACGGAATATATTAAACAAGAGTTGGAAAGAAAATTTAATTTACAAATCTCACAGGAATATTGGCTTCATACAGGAACAGTTAGTTCTTATACTATGAATTTTCCCTCAAGGAGGGAACACCAATGAAGATTAATCTCTAGAAATGTTCACATTCTAGTACAAAACAATAAAACAGATCAGAAATTATCTAATCAATGTTGGAAGAAATGCCAAAATAAAAGCACAGATTTGCATTCCTTCTGGGGCTGCTTACAATTGCTTAGTTTTGAAAGAGGAGGAGTTGAGGTTTTTTAAGGATGTGCTCAACAGACAGGAATAAGAAAAGAATGGCTTCAAAGAGTGATGAGAGCTCTATCAGCTTGGGGTCGGGAGGGCTTGTCACCGCAAGTGGCTGCTGCTTATTGGAAATGTTAAGGACCACAAGGACATGGTTTTTCTTTGTTATCTCAGGTCCAAGAAGAGCAAGGAAAGGAAAAGCCAACAATGGTGAAAGGGACGGGAAAATAAAATGCGGCTCAGTAAAAGGAAGAACTCTATGACAATTACAAGCTAAAGTGAGTTACCTGACAATAGACAAGTACAGAAAGAAGGTATTGGACCATTTGACTGTGTCAACTGAAAAAAAAGAAAGCACAGACTAAAAGCTGAGGATTATGATTTATTCGGTGGACTTACTGAGGACTTAAACCCAGAATACAGTCTTCCAGGTAGCTCTGAGGGACTATTCTGAAGAGGTAAGGGACGGCCCAAGATATATAGGAATTTTTGTAAAACAAACAAAAAACAGTCAAACATCAAAAGGTTACTGCTAATTAAAGAAAACAAGACATGGCAAATTAATGAATTTTGTACTCTTCTGTAATTGGGAAGATGCAAGAGTCTGGGCGTATTGAAATTATTCCTTTGATATGCACCTTAACTATCTAGGGCCAGTATTCTGGTTTTCTCCATCCTCAGGGTGCACCACTGAGTGTGGCTGTGGTGGCTGATAGCTTGGTGGCCCCAGCATCTTTTGTTTACTGAAATGGCAGGTGACATTCTTTGTCCATGACTGGCATGTTGTGGAGCAGTAGATTTCAAACTCCAGGGTGTACCTGAATCACTGAGAAACCTTGATAAAACAATCTGCTGGGCCATAGTTTCAGAGTTTCCAATTCAGTAGATCTAGAATGAGGCCCAAGAATTTACATTTCTAAAATCCCCAGGTGATGCAAACTCTGTTGGTCCAGGGCCACACTTTGAGAATCTTCCCTTGTAGAGTATGGGCAACAAATTCCCATGCCTAGAGTATCCAGATAAGGTGACTCTGTTGGGACTGATTGCTGCCCTGGGGGTACACAGGTTAAGTGTTCTTGTTTCTCAACCTCAATCAGAATGTTAAATTTCTATAACAAACCTCTTGATTTTTAAATATTAGCAACTGATTTTTTTTTTTTAATTTTGAAAACTAAGTGAGCTAAAAAACATGTATCCATAGGCCCAATGAAGCCTGTGTACACAGAGTTTGAAGTCTTTTGCAGAGGAATTCCTGCAGCAAGTAAGAGATTTTGTTTTAAAAATGTATAGATTTAGAATGACTCTTCAAAACTAAAGGTGAAGTTCAAAGACCCAAGTTGTCCAAAATAAGAAGTACAACAAAGTGTCAAATAGCAAAAAATACACCAACAATATCTTATTTTTTCCAGTGTCCTAAGTACTTTTATGTATTACCTCATTCTATCTTTAAACTTATAAATGAAGTGAGGAATTTATTGTCATCTCCATTTTCCAGGTTAAGAACCTGAGACTCAGAGAAGTAGAATGTCCAGAATTTTAAAACCCTATTGTGAAACATTTGTACTATTTTCCTATAGCAATAGCTGATGCTTTTAAAGGTTATTCACAGCCATGCCTACTTATGACACTTGAGAAAACACCTCTTTTAAAAGTTTAAGTGTAGATTGGGATGGGATCCATGTTGGCTCAAGAGCAGGTAGGCTGGGCAACCACCAAGATAACCATTATCAACAAGAAGTAATCATGAACAGTACTAAATTCAAAGTACTCTGCTTACTAAAATAACATCTGTGGAATCTATAAAAAATATAAATGCCCAGGCCCTAGTCCTGAGTATTCTATTCTAGAATGTCAGAGGTCAATGGGAAGGTATGACTTTCCACTATCACTTTCCATTTAATGCTTAATTGTTTCCCAAGAGGCTGGATTTTAATTGAAATGTTTTTACCCAGCTCTTTTCTTTTGATAAAAATTGTGACCATAAACAGAAAAGCTAATTCGTTATAAAGATATTCAAGGAAGAAAGTACTAAATTGTTCCAATGAATAAAAATCCATTTTCTTCTTCCAGATAACCAGAGAAAAGAGATGATTCCGTTCTTTTGATAAGATATTTTATATTCAATAATTTTCAGTTCAGGAACTTATTTT
Organism: Stenella coeruleoalba; assembly: GCF_951394435.1. NCBI lineage: Eukaryota > Metazoa > Chordata > Mammalia > Artiodactyla > Delphinidae > Stenella > Stenella coeruleoalba. The sequence continues at coordinate 25,933,192 of NC_137164.1, read as the reverse complement.
CTTCCTGGCTAAAGCCTTCAGTCTGGAGCCTCTGTCATCTATGTGTTCTTAATTCATGACCAATGGCACTTTGTCTTTTGTCTAGACCCTTTACGTAATATATTACATACCACAGCCCAAGGTCTATGTGATTAGTAAAGTTTCTTAAGCATGATCTAAGAGAAAAAGCAAAATAAAACAAAAAACATAGAAAAGGAGGAACGGCCATGTTTTTCCAAACAAAGCAAAAGGATAGAAATAAAAGTTTTCCAACTACTTAAAGTTAAAGCCACCCTAGAAATGCATAGTTGTCTGGTCATTTGATATAAATATGAGCGCCCATATGTATAAATCTATTGATAACACATACCAGCTCAACCTCCATTCTTTCAGTCTGAGACTTCAATGGAATAGAGTAGTCATCTTATACCTGTGGTTTTGCTTTCCAACTGTTTCAGTTGCCCAAGGTCAACCACAGTCTGAAAATATTAAATGAAAAAATTCCAGAAATATACAATTCATAAGTTTTAAGTTTCATGTGGTTTTGAGTAGTGTGATGAAATCTCGTGCCATCCTGCCCCATCCTACCAGGAATGTGAATCATCCCTTTGTCCATCATATCCAGGCTGTACATGCTACCCTCCTGCTAGTATAGGAAAAAACAGTATATATAGGATTTGGTACTACTCATGGTTTCAGGCATCCACTGGGAGTCTTGGAGCATGCCCCCTGGTGGATAAGGGGGCAACTACTATAATTATCTCCCTGCTCCCAATGAGGGGGAAAGAGGAAAATCATGGGCTTTAGAATTGTACTTGGCGAGTCAAGTGACTTTTTAGTACATCACTTAACTTTTCTGCATCTTAGATTCCTCCTTTGACTGAAGAAAAAAAATAAAAGCAAGAACAATTATACTTATTTACTGATAGTTTTATGAGGGGTTAAGTGAAAGAAATGACATACGTGACTAGGGATATAGAGCCTGTAGTAATTTCCCAATTTATTTTTATTTCTTTTCTGTCTTCTTTTTTGTCTTCCACCTTCAGCATTTACTTCTGAGTATGGTTAGTGTAAATCAGGCTCTCTCAACCTCTGCACTCGTGACCTTAAGACCAGATCGTTCTTTGTCATGGGAACTATAATGTACATTGCAAGCTGTTTAGTAACATCCCCATTCACTACCAACTAGGTGTCAGTAACAGCCCACACACACACGGTGACACCAAGAAAGTCAGCAGATACCGCCAATTACCTCTTGAGAGTAGGAGGGAATCATGCTTAGGTGAGAACCACTGTGTAAATACAGGGACAGCTGTAAGAAATAGACCCAGATTTGCTTGTGCTTCTGACCACTCCGCTGAGAGGGAGGAAATTAAGCCTGTGAACAGGCTTAAATCTCTCTATCTTTAAGCCTTAGTGTGAGAGGATAGGAAGCGGAATCATCAAAGTAATGAATGACTCCTTCACCAAGGTATTGTTTATGTGAGAAACACAAAGGCAAAAAAGAAAGAGCAAATTGCGTCTCTGAAAGCCTTCCATATTCAGGCAGACTTTTAGATTATAATCCCAGGGAAAAGTAATTTCTCTCTCTGTCTCCCTCTCCCTCTCTCCCTCCCTGCCTTCCTGCCCCTCCCAGCCTCAAGTACGCTTTTGGCCTCAATAAATTAGTGTAATAAAAACAATACTAAAATATATAGTGTTCTTGAGGATATTTCCAAAGTACAGTATTAGAGAGAGAGAATCTTGAATAAATAGATTGTTGTTTTAAACTGAATTCATGATACTATTAAGTTTTCAACCTCGTAGTCTGGAGAGGAGGATTTCAAAGATAAATTATCTTGATATTTTCATTTCAGAAACAGGTAATAAGTGGAACACAACAATTTCCAGAGTCTTCCAGACACACATAATCTACTTTATGCAACCAGTCACCAGTCTGAGGTTTCTCAAAGAGGTTTACTTCACAGTCAGTCGGAGAAGCAGCAGGATTTGTGGTGATGGCACTGCCTACATGGTCAAGATGGATTATCTGATGAATAAATTCAGAGAGAAGGGGATCGAAGGAAGGACAAGGTGAAGTTCAGAACTAAAATTAAAAGATAAAATAGGTAAAGTGAAACATAGTCAAGTTAGGAAGCAAGGGGAAAAAAGCAGACATAATGTTCCATTTTCATGTACCGAATATTTGGATACACTATATTTCTGAGAAAATGTGATTGTGAAAATATAAAATATTTGCTTCTCCTCAGAATGTATTCCTCCTCGCTCTCATATCTTGTTTTATAGGCAACAAATGTCCTCAAAGATATACAACACTGATCTCTCCTGACTACTGTTTATGAGACACATGCCTTTTCAGAGCCAGCATCAGGAAGTGTCTCTTGTACCAGGGGAACCCAATGTAATAGGAAGGGAGAAAATTGTTTCTATCACTCCTGTATGAATAAGGAAATTGAAGATTAAACAGGGTACTGCTTGTGCTCTGAAACTTGTGGTTAATTTAATCAGATACCCTGGTGGTTCAGGGTCTTAATAACAAAAAAACAATTTCCCTTGATAATGGATCTTCCTTTTTTTTTTTTTTTTGTAAAGTTAAAGAATTGAGGGCTGGAAAGATGCAGAAGAAAATGCACCTTACATGAGGAAAGAATGCTATATGACAAGGTAGCAGTAGCACTTGGAGATTATTTAAGAGCACTATAGAGTTTTTGACGCTTGTGTAGCATCTTACATTAGAAAACATGTACGCAGAGCTCTGGCGTGGAAGACTGGAGAACAAGAGAGGGAAGAAGTCTCTTCCTAGCACTGGCCTTAGAGATAGGAAAGGTCTCTTGCACCCAGCGCTCCTTGTGTTCAAGAAAAGGAACAGTAAAGGAGCCGGTGTGTGGATCTCCAGGCCCTGAGGTCTAGGATTTGAGTATAGATTAGGGAAGTGAGCTAGAACAGCCAGCTCAGGGGCACTGGGGCTGCCCCTGCCTAGGCCCTGTCAATCAAGCCCTCACCAACATTTGACATCTCACCTCCTGTCATGTATATGAGTGATAACATCTGAGTTAAAGAATAATTTGTGGTGCAAGGAGTCCACGTCTCAGTCACAGCCGTGCCTCAAGATGCTGCAGCACCCAGATGGCTCCTGATCATTTTTCTTCTTTGGACTCTCACTGCCCTCTACCCTCCAGTCAAGGCTTACAGAGTCTCACATGGCAAAATACCATCAGCAACTGAGCTCGCCAGTGCAAAACCTTCACGACAACAAAAGACAACTGATTTGATATTCAAAACACATTAGGCCACCTGGAGTCAAGTCTCTTGAGTCAGTGCCCTTTGCTTAGCTCCCTGATCTCTCTATTTCTTTGGTGAACCAACAAATGCAGATTCCTGCTGCCTTGACGCTCCTCAGACAAGCCAGCATGGGCAGAACTGTCTTGCTTTGCTGTTTGCTGAAATAGAGGCCGCAGGAAAGATGGATTTTCCTTAAACCACGAACTAAATTAGAGGTTTAAAACACCCTCTATGGATTACACTATGGAAATGTCCTTTTCAAAATGCTGGTTCCTCAAGCATTTTCCCAACTATGAGGAATCTACCATTGACTTACTATCTCAGAAATGAAGGCATAGGGTGTCAAGACAGAGGAGGGTAAAAAGTGAAGTGCCAAGAAGTAGCCAAAGGTGTTAACTAGCATAAACAAGTGTCTCTTGCATCCAAATTCCAGTGGCTTATGCTGAGGAAGGCACTAAGATGTTGCCCCATAGAATCATAGCTCTTCAAACTCTCAAGAGCCTTAAGGGTAGTCTGGTCTAACTCACATCCTATTTCTTAGAAAAAGTATGAAACAACAGACCCACAGTGGATGGGTGCATTGGTCAAAATCAACCAAGTTATATTATATTTATCTTCTCATTAGCAAGAACTTTGAAGAAGCTGAGATTTTTTTATCCTACTTGCAAGCTAACAAGTTAGTGTATCCCAGTATCACAGATACTGGCAGAAGACATGAGACTCCCGGTTCAGAGACAAAGGTCTTTATTGCTCACAGCAGTAACAGTAGCCAGAGAATCAATATTTTCTTGTGCCAGTTCCCTGATCCCCAGTTTCCATGAGGAGATTTGAAGAGAACAAGATGACAGCCTCATGTGCAGGAGAGAAGCCCCAAGTTTAGGGAATCTATTTTTTTTATAATGGACCAGAAGCACAACTGCCCTTTGCTCTAGGGAAGTAGTCATTATTTTCAGGAAACTATAGTCAAGATAGTCCAGAAAAAAGACAGTCGGTGCCTCTGCTTGCAGGTTGTACAGAAATATCAGAAACCCATGGGATTCACTTCCAACATCATCCTTTCTACATCATCTGGGCTTTCAGCAGATTTTTCTGACTACACCACTCAGTCACTCTGATACATCTTTCCGACTGAGGCTGCGACCAAACCTGTCAGTTTGCCTCATATGGCATCATAGTAAGGCTACTATCAATAGGACTCTAAGCAGTGGGATGAGGCCAACCTGCAGTGTTGACCTCAGTCATGCCTCCCCAACTCCAGGTCCCAGACCAACCAATGGAACATACCCCATACGCCATCAGGATCTACCTTAGGAAGCAAGTTGATTTCTCCTTCTGTTTTGATATGACCCTCCCCCGCCCCCATTAGGTCCAAGGTATTAGTTCAGGTACAGCACAATGTATTTGTGATTGCACGGACTCCACTTTGGTCCACAAGGAAGAAATCTAGGGCCATTTTATAATGCATAATAATCCAGGCCAGCGTGTGGAAGCTGATCTGAAAGTTTACCAGGGTAAGGGGCTAAAGACCAACTCCTACTATGAATGACTTCCATTGTAAGGATAACTGCCTGCAGAGTGTATTTAAATAACAAGTCAGTTATCCCCCTGGGAAGAGTAGAAGTGGTTTGTGCCAATTTCAACCTGGAGCCTTCAGGAGGGTGAATGTGCCTCCTCCATGTTCTTCCTACTTCTGCCAGCTGCATACAGTCCATGAAGAGCTGGAGACGCTGTTGGAAGGAGGCTGAGTCCCTAAGTTCCCTCACTGAGGAGACCCATCCACTGACACAGCACCCGCTCTGGGCTGTTATGTGAGCAAGAAGTGAACTTCTGCCTTGAGGCCATCACATGTTTGCCGACTTTCAGCAGCAGAGCCTACATGAAATCATGACTCAGCAATTCCACTTTCAGGCATTCTCCCCAAAGAAGCGTGCACATGTGCCAAAGTAGCTTTACTGATAGAAAACAAATGAACCAAAATAAACCATGATTGACTCAGACAATGAAATGCTAAACAACAATTAAGTGAGTATATTATACAATTAAAGTGAAGATACTCAATTTACACGCATCATGGTAGTCTCAAAAACATAATTGCTGACTACAAAAGCAAGGTGACATACACTCTGATGTCCTTTACGTAAAATCATATACCACATGAATAACAGCATATTTTGTTCCTTCATATCTACATAGATGTTAAACATATAAGTATTCATGGAGATAATACAGTTCAACTTCAGAATAACAACTACTTCTGGAGACAAGGAGGAAGTGATGCAACAGGGAAGCTTCAGTTGTACTGATAATTAATTTTTTTTAAGGAGAGAATATCTGAAGAAAAAATTATGGCAAAATGTAAACATCTATTAAATCTAGGTGAAGGGTGAATGGCCTTTATTAGATTATTTTCTATGCTTTTCTGCATGTTTGAAATATCCCATAATAAAAAATAATCTTTAAAGCAATATAGGAATATTTCTCTATCCCCAGAGGTCTGTCACTATGAACTCCTACAGTTTATCTAATCTATTTGCATGTGAAAATCTTTGGGAAAGAGGCATAATTTGACTAAAAGCAGGATGTTACAGAATTCTTGCTCTCTAGGGAAATAAACAACTCACCGTAAGCTGCTTTAGATGCATAGTCAACAGGGAGTCATCCAATTTTTCTCATCTTCGGCAAATGCAAGGAATCAAATGCAAAATTTAACACTCTGGGGCTATGTTGTGAAGCCATAGCATTCCCTGGAGGTCTTCAGGTACACGAAATAATTAATGGACTATGCTCACCCATAACTAATTTTCTTATCTTTAAAAGAATGTATGGGAAATTCGTGTAATTCATGTAATAATCAGAGTATACCAGTACAAATCAAAATATTTCTTGGGGTGTCCCCGGTGGCGCAGTGGTTGAGAGTCAGCCTGCCGATCCAGGGAACACGGGTTCGTCCCCCGTCTGGGAAGATCCCACATGCCGCGGAGTGGCTGGGCCCGTGAGCCATGGCCGCTGGGCCTGCGCGTCAGGAGCCTGTGCTCTGTAGCGGGATAGGCCACAACAGTGAGAGGCCCACGTACCGCAAAAAAATAAAAAAATTTTCTTATATTTTTAACAGTCTCATATCACTGTTCAAACAATAGGTTAAGTGGATTGTAACAGTTTATGACTAAGACATAGGAGTGAAGAGGCACGTGTCCTGTCAACACTGGCCAAGTTCTACCACCTCCTTCAAAGGCATTCCCTGATTAGCCAAGTTCATAGAAAGCTCCCCTCTTCTGACCTCTTAAATGCCATATTATGTCTACTCTCAGTTTCTGCTTATGTGATTAATGAACATTTACTGCACATTTGTTTCAATCAATTGTATATGCCTTGTTTGATGTATTTTTGTATCCTCCATAGCATCTAGTGCTGAACATTACAAAAATTAGATGTGGGGGGAAAGATGCTTGTTGATTAGCTGATAACTGCACTATGCAACCCAAGTTTGATTTTAAGATTCAATTAGATGTCCCTTGGATTGAGCCTTCTAATCCTTCCTCACCTTATCTTCCATCCCAACATCTAGCCTCTGGTACATGGCAAGTGTTTTTACATAAATCAGTCAATCAAATGAATCAGTAAATAAATCCAAATGTTTTACACAGTACAGTGTAAGGAAACATATTCCTTGTAATTTCAAATGTTGAGGATAGGGGTGGAAATTGATTATTTTTACATTTAACCTCCTTTATCTTTTCCCTCTGTCACTTCTACAATGAAATCAGATTGACCATTTGTAGCTATGTTCCAGAACAAACTGATTGCTCCTTACCTATATACTTAAAATGACAGAAGATTTTGAAAAGTCTTGCCTGGAGAGCAAATTAAGAGTTTACAGGATGTGTTCCATTCTTTACCCGAGGGAAGAAAAGAAATGTAGTCAAAGGCCATAGCTTTATAACAAGCTTAGGCTTCACAAGAAAGGTGTATATCATCTCAAGAATTATGTCACTATATTCTACGGCAGGTAAGCATTTCTTAGGCAGTTGAGACATATTTACTCTGACACATCCATTATTATCCAATGACAAAATAACAAAACGCTTATAAAAGAAACTGAAGAACTAACACCTCTAGACTAATGAGCACAGCATCTCCAGAGGACATCTAACCAGGCATAAGTCAGGATCTGTGCTTCATCACAGTCTCACACCCACAAGTCAACATTTTTCTTTTGCCTGTGGTAATTGTGAACATGAATAATGTGGACAATGGACTCTAATATACAAATAATTATAATGGTGAATTTTAACCAAAGATTTGCACTTCCTTCTCTCCCTCTACAAATCATGTGCCCAAATTACCAAATATGTTGATTTCAGCTTGGACAATGGCGCTCCCCTTCTTTAGAAGTCATCAAAATTTCCTAATTCCCAGGAATAAGGTTCATACTTCCTAGCAAGACATTTGAAAAGTTCTTCATGTTTAGATCCCAATTTATACTTAGAGGCCTATATCCTACTGCATCCCTCCATTTACTCTGTAAATTGACATGCCAATCAATTTGATAACCCAAATACCACGTTCTTCTACTTGGTGTCTCTACTTAAGCAGTACCTTGAGGTTGAAAGGTTTCTTCCATTCCTTAGTCACACATTCAAAGTTCTACACATCTTCTAAGACCCAACTCAGATGGTGCCTCTTCTGTGAAGCCTTCCCTGATCCTCCCAGGCAAATTAAGTGTTTTACAGTGGAATCCCAGTAAATTTCTTGCACATTGATTTAACTCTATTAACAGTGTATCTTGTGTAAGTAAAGGCTATTTGAATGTCTTTATCACTTCCTATATTATACATCCCCTATGGTCTGGATCCATGTCATGAGTCATAGTGCTTAGCACACTGCTTTGCACTTGATGTGCCGATGCATATTGGTTTCATGAGTAAACGAACAAATGAAAATATACAGTGGTTTAGCTTACATTTATAACTTGCAATGTCCTAATACATAGAGTCCGATAAACTATAAAATCATAACAACCAAAGGGAGTAGTAAGAGGAGGAATCTACAGAGTAGACTTTAAACAGGGCAGAAGAGTAGCATAAAGAGGTTAGGGCCTCTTTAGTGTAAAATTCATGTGGCAATGACATCTAAGGGGAAGAAGACTCATTTGGAGGCCAGGAGATCTGAATTCATACTCTTACTCCACCACTTAACTCATCTGAGTCTGTTTTTTCATTTATCTAATGGAAGCAGAAATCTCTACCAGTCAGTGCTATTGCAAGGGTCAAACGAGAAAACACGTGTGCATTGAGGGGCAGGGGGAGAGAGGTGGCGAAGACTATTAAGAGATATTAACCCAAGGCCTTTGCCTGTATTAATGTAAACTCTTGTCTGCTAGGTGTTTGTCGCCTCAGGGAAGGCATGAGACAGAAAAACAAGAGTAAACAGGTATAAGCTCTTGAGTTTAGAGTTTTAAGAGTCTAAAGTTCGGCAAGGAAAGAAGGCATGTGTATCTATCATCAACTTTGAAAAATATGTGATAAGTACAAACAAACTTTCCTTTTTCCCACTCCTGAGACCCCAACTCCTGATTGGACAGAATTCTCCAGGTTGGACGATGGAGGACAGGTAGAACGGAATACAAATTGACTGGACGATGCAGCTCTGGGAAAGGAGAACCGGCTGTGGGGACATACCCCAGGCTGAACTCTGGGAAGAACGGAGTGAGTCAATGGAGAGGTTTCTGGGATTTGAGACCAAAGGAGGCCTGTGCCTCATTTCTCAGGAAGCAACAAGACCCCTGTGGAGAAATGGTTGAGAAGTGAGCAGAAAGGGCCTTACACAGCTTCACTCACTTCCTGTGACCCCACTGGCCAAGAAGCAGTAGAAGCATTGCATATACCTACAGGAACGTGGAGGCTGATGAGGCTCCCGCCACCTCTCAGAGGTCCTATAACCCCAGCAACAGATAAGAGATTTATCACATTTTCTGTAAGCCCCACAGCGTCAGAGAAGATGCAAAGAGAGGCATATCCAAAGGGGTCTTCAGAAAGGGAAGAAGCAGCAATTGTAGCAAGGCTTTCATGATTGAGTGCCGATTACCTGACAGGAGTGAGGTTGATGACAGTGACCGGGTGCAGTTCAGCCCAGCCAACATCTTGGCACTGCTCACTTCCCCTCACCCAGAGCTCAGATAAAATCCCAGGGGAGGGAGATGAGAGAACACCAAACTGACTAAGATTAAGTTTCTGACATCCAAAAGGTGGGATTTTATACTAGAAATTACATTAAGCTTTAGGGAAAAAAATGAGGGAAGTTACATTTCTTACTCCCCTGAGTTTATAGACCTGGGTTTTACTCATGCAAAGTGCCCAGCCCAGAGTTTGCATAAGGTGCTCAATGAATGTCAGTCCCTTCCTCTCCTCCTCTCACCTCCTAGATCAACACAATCAGAATTTTGAATGGATATTTAATATCACCTACTAGATACAGAAGCTGGCAAACATTTTCTGTAAGGGCAAATAGTAAATATTTTAGGTTCTGCAGGCCACCCTGTCTGTTGCAACCACTCTCCTTTGCCCTTGTAGCATAAAATCAGCCACAGACAATACGTAAATAGATGAGTATGGCCATGTTTCAATAAAACTTTTTCACAAAAACAAACAATGGCCTGGATTTGGCCAGCAGGGCATATTTGCTGACCCTGGGACTAGAAGAAGTAAAAGTGACTTAAAGCACTGTTAAAATAATGATGAGAGAATATAGGCCTGAGCTAAGAAGGAAGCATAAGAATGGAAAGGTGTAAGTACTGGAGGGAAGAGGAGGAAAACAGCTAAGAAAGAGGGATAGGGGAACAATTCAAAATGGTTTCTCCCCTAGTAGACTGAAAGAATGGGGTGTTACTGATGAAAATGGAGTACTTGGAAAAAGTTTGGAATCCAGAGAGAGAGGAGGGACTTCCCTCGTGGTCCAGTGTTAAAGAATCCGCCTTCCAATGCAGGGAACGCAGGTTCTATCCCTGGTCAGGGAACTAAGATCCCACATTCTGTGGGGCAACTAAGCCCACACACCACAGCTCCTGAGCTCGTGTGCCTCAGTGAGAGAGACCACGTGCCACAAACTACAGAGCCCACGCGATCTGAAGCCTGTGTGCCACAACTAGAGAGAGAAGAACTCGCATGACACAACTAGAGGGAAGCCCGCGTGCCTCAACTAAGAGCCAACGCAGCCAAAAATAAATTAAATAAATAATAATTTATTTTAATTACAAAAAAAAACAAAACAAAGAGAGAGGATACTATAAATCCCTCCCTTATCACAAAGGGTCTTGATGCCCCAACGTATGTATAAAATTCAGAGGCAGAAAGAGCCTAGAAAAATGACAGTTTCTGCAGATTCAAGCTCCAACATTCCAACAGTCCGAAAGGTGGAATATAATATTCCACAAGTTCTGTCTTGACTCTATTTTAAAGTCATGGCTAAAAAGTCTTGATTTCCTTTTTTGAACAATTTGCTAAGTCCCACCCCAACCAATTGCCTTATTGAACTCATACTCTCCAGGACCACTAGGCAAACACCCCAATTCCCCCAGGGCTAAGAGTACCAAACAACTAGGGGCAGCATCTGTGCTCCAGACTCAGCAGAATATTCAAATTAACCAATCCCCAGGGATCCCAGGAAACCCAACTACCCACCCCACCCCCACTTGCTATACATAAGCCACCTTCTACATTTTCAACCTGCGGTGACCTTGTCCCCAGGTGCAACCCCTCACGTGTTAGATTTCTTTCCTCTAGAACTGTAAATAACACAGAGTTCTGGCTTTCATTGATCTGAGTGTCACTGCGCTGTGTCCCACCATCAAAAGAATCTGTAAATCTTATAAAGCAGACAGTTACCTTAAAATGTTGATGTGAAGGGTGGTAAGAGCAGAAAACTCCAAATCTGATTTCCCTCCAATGTCTATTTCAGTCAAACAGTGGGTACCCAACCCTGCATGCATGACACAGCACTTGCCCAAACCTTTCCAACGGCTCTCCAAAGCAGACACAAACATTTGGAGAGAAAACTGAGAAATGGAATTTGCCATTAGATTATCACAGTACATCTGTTTTTTTAAAATCATTGCCACAATGTTCCTATCAGGAGGCTGGTGTGCTTCACCTAAAATGCAATCAGCAAATCATGCCAAAGGTGTTAACAGACTCTCCTTGCTGGAAACTGGAGGGAACTTTGTTAGTGGGTACTTTCTGCCCATGACTGTCACACGTAAATCACTGATGAGGGCTGTGAAGTCCCCTGCAAGTAAATTTGAATGCTGTCCCTGCAGGATAACTCTTCCACAGGCATTTGTGATTTGCTCTCTGTAAAACTTGCTTCTTGCCACCTGTTCCAAATTTGTCACCCTTAGTTTACATTGCCTAAAACTGTAAATTAGATTGACATTAAGCATGCAAGTTAAGATTTTACTTCCATCAATAAATTCCCTCGTAACCACCAATCTAGACATTATGTAGGTTCTGCCTGCCGTCTGTCACCTGTCTCCTTTAATAATACTCTGGCTGCCCCTCACTTCTGTTTCCTAAGCAATGATTGAAATCTCCTTCATATTCTGTCCTATCCTGTCCCTGTGAACATGATGCTGTCCTCTGTTTACCAGCTTTTAACTTCCAGTTCATTTTCTGACCTTTTCCTTTACTGATGCCATCTTGGTGTTTTCTTCCTTCCATATTTAGGGTATTCAAACACACGTCTCATTGTTTGACCTCTTCACTAAAATAACTCCCCAAATGGTGATACCTGGGCCCCCCCTCACATCCTAGAAATGAAAGATTTTATCTTAAGAACTAACAGAAAGAAGATGAACATTAGAATTCTGGCCCTATTATTTATCAGCTTAATAGCCTTGGCCAAGTCACTCTAACTCTCTAAGTCTCAGTTTCCTCATCTATAAAATGGGAATAAGAAAAGTTACCTACTGTGTAGAATTAATTAAAGGATTAATTGAGACATAAAGCAACTAACATAATGTCACGTGTGTAATTGGTACCCAATGAATGTTATTTATTGTAAATAGTTATTTATAAACTAATCTATGTTCTAATTTAGTTTAAATTATGGCTTATTTACCATTTACAGAAAGGATTCTCAATACTGTTATTTTTCCCAAAGAATTATTTTATTACTCCATCATATTATTTTATATCCACATGTGCGTTTTGAATATATGTTGAAAATCATAGTAATTGTAAGGCCAGGGGTAGAAAAAGAAGCAAGCTCTTTAATGTGAAGAGACAACACACAAGCTGGACCACAAACTGGGATCTTTTAGTAACCACCAGTTGAAAGCTAATTTGGAAATCCTGATAAATTATACTGCATTTTGACTCTTCTTGGGGAACTTCAGCCTGAGTTCAGAAGCTGCTGATTCAGCTACAGTGAAGGTGTGAATTTACACTAGTTTGGAGAGTAGAAAACATCCTTGAGATTATTTGTGTTGTATGAAGCAATGTGGGATCAATAGTATTTAATCTAGAATAGTTTATTGCCCCAGGTGAGCCATCACTGAGGACCCACAGGTGGCTGCAGCCAAGATTGTGCTGCCCTTCACTCAAGACAGCCTGTTCACAGCCTGTGAACATATGATCCAAAAGCCCTCTTCTTGGGGCTCAACAGGAGAAAATTTATTTCTACCTTTCCCAAGGCCTATTGACTGCCTAGATTCACTCAGGACTGAAGCTTTGATTTTAAAAAATCACAGTCATTTGTCTTTTGTTAAAAAATCTATATCTTACAACTCTAAGATTTAACCCTAAACCCCAATGTAAATTATGGACTTTGAGGGATAATTATGTGCCAGCAAAGTTTATCAGTTTTAACAAATGTACCACTCTAGTGGGAGATATTGATAAGGAAGAAGACTATGTATGAGTGGGCTCAGGGGTGTATAGGAAATCTCTGTACCTTCCACTCAGTTTTCCTGTAAACCTAAAACTGCTCTAAAAAATCAAGTCTATATATATATATATATGAAAATACATATAAAAACATATCAGTCCATAGCAGAGCCCTAATATAATAATTGATTCAGGCAAGGACCATCAACAACGAACAATCCAAAAAAGGAAATTAAGAAAAGAAATCCCATTATAATAGCATCAAAACGAATAAAATACTTGGAATAAACTTAACCAAGGTGAAAGACTTATACACTGAAAATGATAAAACATTGCTGAAAGAAATTAAAGAAGACACACATAAATAGAAAGATATCCCATATTCATGAATTAGAAGATTCAATATTGTTAAAATGTCCATAATACCCAAGGCAATCTACAGATTCAATGCAATCTCTGTCAAACTCACAATGGCATTTTTTGCAGAAATAGAAAACAATCCCCAAATTCATATAAATTCATATGAGACCACAAGGGACTTCTAATAGCCAAAACAATTTTGAGAAAGAACAAAACTGGAGGCCTCATACTTCCTGACTTCAAAACATATCACAAAGCTACATTAATAAAAAGAGTATGGTACTGACATAAAAGTAGACATACATAGCCAGAGGAATAGAATAGAGAGCCAGAAATAAACTTAAGCATAAACAGTCAAATGTTCTTTGATAAGTGTCAGGACTACACAATGGAGACAGGAAAATCTCTTTAAAAAACTGGACATTCACATGCAAAAGAGTTAAATTGCATCCTATCTTACACTATACACAAAAATCAACTTAAAATGAATTAAAGACCTAAGCATAAGACCTGAAACTATAAAACTCCTAGAAGAAAGCATAGGTGAAATGCTTCATAACATTGGTCTTGGCAATGATTTCTTGGCTATGACAGCAAAAACACAGGCAACAAAAGCAAAAATAGACAAGTGATACATGAAACTGAAAAACAGAAAAGGACACAATCAATAGAATGAAAAGGCAACTGGTGAAATTGAATATTTGTATCCAAAATGCATAAAGAACTCCCACAACTCAACAGTGAAAAAGCAAATAACATGTATAAAAAATGGGCAAAGGACTTGAATAGATTTTTCTCCAAAGAAGACATAAAAATGGCCAATAGATATATGAAAAGACACTCAACAATTTTAATCACCAGAGAAATGCAGATCAAAAATCACAGTAGTGAGATATCATCTCATACCTGTTAGGATGGCCATTATAAAAACAAAACAAACAAAAACCAGAAAATAAGTGTTTGTGAGAATGTGAAGAAATTGGAAACTTTGTGCACTTTTGGCAGAAATTTAAAGTGATGCAGGGATTTCCCTGGTCATCCAGTGGTTAAGACTCCATGCTCCCAATGCAAGGGGCCTGGGTTTGATCCCTGGTCAGGGAACTAGATTCCACATGCCACAGCTAAGACCTGGTGCAATAAATAAATAAATAAATATTTTTAAAAATAAATAAATAAAAATAAAGTGATGCAGCTGTTATGAACAGCAGTACAGAGGTTCTTCAAAAAATTTAAAAAAAACAACTACTCTATGATCCAGGAATCCCACTTATGGGTATTTATCTAAAAGAATTGAAAACAAGATCTTGAAGAGATATTTGCACTCCCATGTTTATTGCAGCATTATTCCAAATAACCAAGATATAGAAACAAACAAATGTCTATCAAGAGATGGATGGATAAAGATAATGTGGCATGTATTTACAATGGAATATTATTCAGCCTTAAAAAAGGATATCCTTTCATATGCTACAACATGGATAAACTCTGAAGAAATCATTCTAAGTGAAATAGGTCAGTCATCAGAGGACAGATACTGCATGATTCCACTTATATGAGGTATCTAAAGTAGTCAGACTCATAGAAGCAGAAAAGAGAATGGTGGCTGCTGGGAGCTAGGGGAAAGGAGAAAGAGGAGTTGCTGTTCAATGGGTATAGAGTTTCAGTTATGCAAGATGAAAAAGTTCTAGAGATCTATACAAAAATGTGAATAATTAAAATACTATACTGTACACTTAATTTAAAGGAGTAGATTTCATGTCATGTGTCTTTTACAACAATAAATTTAAAAAGGTAGGCACAGTTGCTGTCTCATTTAGCACTTTTGTGTAATATTTAACCGTAAAATCTCAGTGACAGGCAACAAAAATATACATGCTGCTTACACATCTGCATATTGGCTGGAATTCTGCTGATCTAAGCAACGCTTGGTCAGGCGGTGGTTTCAAATCAGTTAGAGCTATACATCCCTCAGTTTTCTGAGACCCAGGAAATATTCTTCTCATGTTAATGTCAGAAGCACCAGAGGACAAGCCCAACTGTTCATGAAGTATCTGCTAACACCCCATTTCCTCAACAAATTACATGGCCAAACTCTAGGACTTGGGTAGGAAATACACTCTGTTAGCTAAGAAATGTTGGTAAGGGGGAAGAGAAGAGTAGTGAAATTTTTCTGGATAATAAATTAATTTACCACACTCATCTTTTGTAATATTTCTTCCAAACAAAGGTCTAATTTGATTATAACCATAAGTAAACAATCAGACAAATCCATAATAAACAACATTCTACAAGACATCTAGCTTAGATTCTCAAAAAAATCTTCGACACAGAAAACAAACGAACAAAATAAAAAGATGAGGGAATTTTTTCTAAATAAATAAAGACAAAATGCAAAACCTGAAACTAGTTTGGATCCTGGAATTAATTCTTTAAAACATATGAATGGAATTTTTAGGACAACTCAGGAAATTTGAAAATGGACTAGACATTAAATAATAGCATGTGACTCTTATTAAATACTTTGAGTGTGATAATGATATGGTGGTTAATGGCAAAATATCTTTATCCTTAGGAAATCAATGCTAAATATTTTACGAGTGAAATGTCGTAGTATCGATGTCTGCAATTTATTTTAAAGGGTTCATCAAAAATATATGTATTTATGGATAGAGAAAGGTAAACAAAGGTATATTGACAATTGATTAATATTAGCAACTGATTAATCCAAGTAAAATATGCACATAATCATTGTACTATTTTTTTCTCCTTTGTTGTAGTTTACTACTATCTATATTTATAAAATTTATAAATATATATATTTATAATATATATATTTTTAATGTTAAAAGAAAAACAAAGAAAGGGTTGAATTCATTACTTTGAGAATTCATGGAAAATTTAAGTCATGTTGAGAAAAAACCAGGGCCATTACACTGAATTGAACAGATAGGGGGTGGAATACCCTGGTGGTCCAGTAGTTAGGACTCAGTGCCTCCACTGCCAGGGGCCCCGGTTTGATCCCTGCTCAGGGAACTTAGATGCCACAAGCCTCAAAGCACAGAAGAAAAAAAAAAAAAAAAGATTAAACAGAAGATTGGGGGCGATAAGGATTATGTTCACCAGAGGACTGCTTAGTGGACCATTTAGTTTATCCCACGCTGGTTGTGAGGTACTCAATAAACCTGAAAGCAGTGAGGCTTGACACAGAACATGGCCAATTGGAACAATTATTTAGTGATGGGATTAATTTGATTTGGAGGAATAATTACTAATGATAGAGATAACTAAATATTAGAGAAAGAATTGTAGTTAGAAATATTTGTCTAAGAATCCCAACGAGGGAGAAAAATAACTTCTAGGCCATAGAAGGCAGAGCTTTGGGGACCACAGCTATCCCACACCTCCTGGTAATTCTGACCCCTGGAAACCTCTGAGGAGTGCTTTCCTATGGTCATACCTCCACCCCATGTTACACTGTCTGGAAATAAAGACTCCTGGTTTCTATGAATTACTTCTCTTAGCAAAGGCACCCTTGAGTCAACTCGAGTTTGTCACCAAGTCCCCAAGAAACCACAGCTCATGTTTCTTGTAAATAAGTTTGATAAGGCTCATTAAGAATTTGATCCTTTTTAAGTATTAAATTCTCACTTTGCTTCTGATCCCAGAAGAGTTTATCTCGTGGCCCTGGGTCCCTGCTCAGGGAGGAGCAGGTGCAAAACAAGAGAGAAGCGGAGCAAATGCAACCTTGGCTGTTAGCAAGTGCATCCCTTGGGTGACTATTTTCTCATCTACATCCAAGAAATTCGGCAAGTGTTTTCTGTCCTGCATGCTCTTCGGGGTTCGAACTGCCGTCTGTCCTGATGCGGCGTCTGCTCACTGATAAGGAAGGAGAGTTTAAAGATATTGTATTGTTTCATTCCCATTTTTCTGCAAATGGAGAACACCAGGATTCTAAAGAAGGACAAGCAGAGAATACGCTTTACCTCAAGTCTGCTGGTTAGAAAACTCAGGAGCTTCCCAGATGAAATCTGAAACTGGTCCCCATACACGGAGGGCAAGGAGAGACAGAGGCAGATCACACCAGATTGGTAGGTGGCAGTTTGCACAAGCAAGGGAACTTACATACCAGGCTTGCTTTGGGGGCCGCAAGATGAGTAGATCTCTGCAACCACCCTCCAGACTCTTCAAAGTTTATACAGTGTCCTGGGTTCAGCCTTGTATACCGTCCAGTTAGTCTCAACAGCACATGACTATCTCAAGGCTGTGTCCTTGAAACGACTCCTCCTGTGTGAATGATGAGCAGAACATACATTCCAAGGAAAGGGGAGGGGGTGGGGGGCCCCCAGTTGCCTGGTCTAGCTCTCAGATCTACAGGTCATGTCCTCTTGATGACCTCCTCCAACACCCTCCCTCCCCGTGACCGGCTCTGACAATCTTTCTTCTGAAATGGGCCCTGAGTGCTCAGCTAGGCGTTTCATTAGTGTGGAAGCGGCTGGTTTGGTGGCTCTTTGGCTCCACCAGAGGGTAGACGTCACAGCAACTATATAGGCACGTGCAAGAGAAAACACAGATTAAGATAATGATTCCCAAAATAAATAACAAGATCCCTGTGATCCAAACCCCTGATTTATCAAGTCCCCTAGGCTGGGGGTGAGATCACTCAGGGCGTTCCCTTGTGTCCTATTCGTACCTGGGCAGACACATCGTGTATGAACACACAACATTCTGTGTGGATACTGGCACAGGTGCCTCCTTGTGAGGCGGTAATAGCATCCAAGGCCATCTTGTTTTGGAGGACAGCTTTTTTCATCAGGGGTTTCTGTGTTCAGTAAAGACAGGCTTTGGTGGCTACTATTTAAGGCTTGCTGGGGGAACGTGGTGAGGGCTGATATGTGTGCTATAACGTCCTCCAGGCCAATAGAGGGGACAAAGGCAGCAGCCAAATGATCTTACCCGTGGAAAATTGAACGTGACCATCATGAAGAAAGGGGGGTTGGCAACTTTTTTTTACTGTGCGGTGGATTTTTCCCTATGCCCAGGGAAAACTCAGGGTGCAATGGCCCAACCCCCCAGGTGGAAGCCATGGCCAAAGATTGGTGCCATACAACCACTGAGTTCCACTCAGGGCCACCCAGTAAATACCCGGGTGGGGTGAACAGTCAGTGCCACGCCAGTCGCTATCCTTGAATGTGACAGAATGACTCCATAGATCTGGTGGTATTCATCCCACCTCCCTGGTGCAATTGGCTTCATTCTGTTTAGAGTCATTTTTCTGTTCCCAGCGTAGGGGTGCCCAGGTGCTCAAGTATTCATAAACCAGGGTGAGCCACGTGAACACATCCCACATTTGAGCATAGCCACCCATGGCTCTGATGGTATTTTTAGGACTTTCCTGCTCATCAGTTTGATGGCTGCCTGTGTAATTTGATTGACAGAAAAAGAATACTCATGCCCAGTGTGGTTGATAGTGTGTGTCACGGGCCAGGCTTCTGGATCAGTGTTGGTAATGTCAGATGAATTCAGACTACTAGTCCTAGCTTGCTCTTCCTTAAGGTACTACTTCAGGGCTTTCCAATCCCACCCGCTGGAGTAGGAATACCCAGCATGGCAGTCCTGATGAGCTAGAGTGGGGCAGCTGCCCACCTACCCAACAGCTGGATTGATTTCTTTGCTGGACATCTAAGTCAGGTGCCAATCTCATGACTGGATACCACAGAAGCAACAGAAGTGTAAGGTTGAAAAGACAGATACTTAGTAGGAACTTGTATGGGAAGGTCTCCCCATTTTATAAGAATTACACTTGTGGCCTGATCCTTAGATATTAATGTGGCCGCAGCTTTAGGAACTTGACCTGACCTTGTGCATATCATTACATGTTGGCTGGAGGTGGCAGCGCTCTCAGACATGAGGAGATGCTCTGGGAGTGGGAAATGCCAGACCAGGATCCCCACCTTCTTCCCTCTTTCAATGGTGCCTCTTCAGTTCCAGGTATAGTGTGTTTCAACAGCTGGACAAGAGGATCCCAATGGAGACTGAGCAATTCCCCTCACCCAGGGGTACAAATAACTCACCCATCCCAGTGGGACATCCCATTGCAAATACCAGTAGATAATGCCTCTTCCAGGCATGATGGATGTTCTCAGCATCCTAGTGCACTGATCCATGATGAGAGTCAGGGCAATGGCTGTCTTAACAGTACTGGGTATCTCAGTGGGGTCACCACTCTGGCATATGGGGCAACAGACCCTACTAGTTGATCATTCAAATATATTAAAACTTGGGATAGGACTTCCCAGCCAAGATGGTTTTGCCTGTTGGTAATTTAATCTGCTGCTTTAATATTACATTTTTCCTTTCTACCAACTCTGCTGTTGTGGGTTATAGAGAGATGGAACCTCCATTCAATGTCATGTTATTTTGCCCAGTCTTGCAAGTCATGACCTTTGAAATGTGACCCCATCTTTGTCTATTTGATGAGGGTATCCATACATGGTACTTAGCCTCTCTAATTACTGAATGGTGGCAGCCTGGTTTGTGTGGCAACAGGGCAAAGCTTGAGATAGGCCAGATGCAGTGTGCACACAAACTAAGGTCTATTTAGCACCCTCACATGCAAAGAGGGGGCCAGTATAATCAAGTTGTCAATCATCCACCTGTTGGTAACTCTCGTGCATGGCGCCAGATCCTTTGGCAGTAGCCTTGGATGTTGTTTAGAACATACAGGACATGCTGTTACTACATCAACCAAGACACTGTATTTCAAGGGCAATCCAGAATCCTTGGCAATATGCCATCCCACCCAGGGAATATATGGTTGCTCTTTCTATGCACTCAATCTGCTGTATCTACTGATGGGTAAATTGCTAGGGCTGGTACCTGAGCTAGGACATCAGCTTCCTGCTTGCTGAAGAGTGTCAGTGCATTATGAGCTGGGACGTGGAAGAATATGCCTCAGGCTCTTGCAGGCCACCCCAAATGTCTGTCCACATATCCTGAACCCACAAGGACTTATTCATGATCATTCATCCTTGGCTTCCCATTGCCCTAGCCTCAGGGTTAATCCCTTATCACCAGCCAAACCTCTCTGAGTTCAGCGCACTGGCTGCTGTGGTTCATTCCTGTTTCCATCCAGATGGTGCCAGTGTTGGGCTGAATAGTGACACAGTTCATGTGGACCAGACCCATCTGTACATCAGGCATCAGTGGGCTGCCACAACAATAGGGGTGGGGGCATTTGGAGGATCTGCACCTGCATTTCTAGAGGCTGGTGGATGGGATGCTCCTCTGCTACAAGCAGGCACGTCACTTAGTCAAAGTGGGTTTGAACCATAACAGAGATGGATTGACAAAACATATTCTCAACCCACCCCTTGATGGGAAGGCAAGTTCTTATTATGACATGCTCGTCCTTTGTGAGAGGTCCTGTTTGGAGGAGCAGTGCCGTGTGCATTGTTAGGAACTGTTGCTCTACAGGGGTGTATCAAGTTTCTACTCCATTCCAGAGTGGGACCAAAATCTTAGGGGTACTATCTCCTTCTGTTGTCTCTGCCACAGTGACTAACCCAAACCTTCCAGAGGCACAGGAGCATCTAAGTCAAATGATAACCCTGCTTTGGAGATGCCCAGAGCTTTAATCTTCTTCATGAGCATTTTTGCTTCTCAAAGGCCGCTCTGATGCCCAGTCCTCATGTGTTCACGTTAGATCATCAATGTAATAGACCCATTTCATTCATGTGGGGAAGGAACACATCTCACGCTCCCATCCCACGACATACTATGGGGCTGTGCAGGTAACCTTGGGGATTCACTTGAAAGGTCCATTGTTGCCCCTACCAGGTGAAGGCAAATTGATCATGTGAGATGGTATACTAAAATAAATGTATTTGCTAAGTCCAGTACGGCATGGCATATACCAAGGTGTCATGTTGGGCAGAGCGCATAGATGGAGGACACCACCTTGTTCAATTCTCCATAGTCCATGGTCACCTGCCATGAGCCATCTGGCTTTTTTTCCAGCCATACCAGGCTGTTGAAAACGCTGTGGGAAGAGTGTACAATACCCACTTGGTGCAGTACTTGGATAGTTTCTCCTATTTATTCATGCCCCCCGCCAGGCAATATTATTTGACAGTTACCACTCTTTGTGGAGGCTGCCGATTTAATAGTTCCCGGTTTGCATTTCCCCTCAGCACTGGTTCGATTACCCTAACTCCGACGTGGAATTCACCAACACAGGCGTGCAGAGTTTGACTTTGTAAGATAGCAAGGCCCAATATGTTCTCTGGTATTGGAGAGATAAAAACCTCGTATTCTCGTGGGGGAGAACGCCCAATCTGCAGTGTCAAAGAGACCTTCGTGGCCACAACCATTTTCCCTCTGTAACCATCAATAATGCTGAAGGGGCCAGAAAACCTCTGAGGGTCACCATGTATTAAAGCTCCAGTGTCAACCAGAGGCATCACCTGTTGTTTATTCATGGGGGAATCAGTGAATAGTGGGCTCAGCATGAGGTCTCCCATCACCTCCAAGGTCCTCACCTGGATGAATCTGGGCCTACATCTTATATCCAGAGCCTGGGAGGCATCCACCCCTAATAAGACTGTTTCCCTGAGGCCTCTGCTGAAGCAGGGGGGCAGCAGGGATGGTAGGAGCTGGTGGGGCAGGTCTGAACTTCTGTTCAGGTTTTAAGCCTCTCCACGGACCCGCCAACAGTTAGGTTGTGGGTCTATCTTTTCAGGTGAGGTCCCGCAACAATGAGGTCAAACCACATTTGCTTCCAGGTCACATCTACCAGACCATTTACAGCAGATTGGAAAAACCTTTTGGCTCCCCAAGCTCCCTCTCTGTCTTGGGTATTTCCCTACCACCCATATCCATTCCCAGGATTTGTCAGTTTCCCCCAGAGCAGCAGTGGATTGCCCAGCATCATACATGTCTTGCCTACCACTGGGCTCAGCATGGGTATCAGCATTGCACACCAGGGCTGGGGCAGACTGGAGTGCCTTGGTTTTCATTCCTGCAGTGAATGTGGCCCAATCATGGCTTCAACGATGGGGTCGTAGATGGCCTGTCTCATTACCAATTCCCTAAGAAGTTGCTGCAGTCTCTTCTATAGATTTCCAAGGTCCCTTGTAACCCCCAAGCCCACGTCACGCTGCCGGAGGGCAGGCTGTGTGGTGATGTTTCCTTTTTCTCTGCCTCCTGCCTGGTCAGAGAAATGCCATCACCCCCAAATCCCATAGCCACACTAACCATGCCTGGATACTTTCCCTGGACTTCTGCTGGAACTTGGCAGCTCTCTCAATCAGCTCAGCAAGACTACATTCTCTCCTCGTGAACGTTTTCTGAACTGGGGGCTGCCTGCTAGATGGGGTTATTGCTGCTGTGCTTTCCTTTATGTTACGGGGCCAAGACTGCACAAAGCATTTTGTCTTACTGTCAATCACCACATTCTCCCCTTCCCTCTCCTCCCTTTCCCAGGGCTTCCACCTGCCCCTCCCATCACAGATGCCCTGTCTGCTCCAGCAGAGGCCTACAGGGAAACAGTTCTATTTGGGATGGGTGCCTCCCATGCTCCAGGAATAGAATGCAGGCCAAGATTGCCTCCAGGCGAGGGCCGTTGGAGGGAATGGGAGGCCTCACCTAGAGCTCACTATCTACTGGTCCCCTAGAAATAAACAAAAGATGATGTGATGGTTCTGATCGACAGTGGAGCCAAACGTACCGTAGCACATGAGGACCCTCAGAGGTTTTCTGGTCCTCTCAGCCATCAGTGACTTCCCCCAGCAGTCACCACATTGTGGTTTGTTTATGCTCTGGTAGTGAAATCACTTTAAAGCACTTATTTACATAACCTTTGGTTTCAAAGGCACTTGAACTATACAACCAACTTATGAGACACACCCACGTGGTCAGAAATCTGGGTTTATCTATAAAGTGAATTTGGACCACTTCTGCCTTTTTCATTTCTTGATTCTTTTCATCCCTTATTCATCCATTCGTTTATTGCACACCTTTCTAACCAAAACATCTTTATTAGTTTCAGGTAGTCTCTGATGGTGATTCTATAAACCATAGTTTTCAAAAAAAGAATCAAGTTTCTCTCTCAAATGAGACTAGAAGCAACAAAATCCTCCCTCCTCTCTCTGTCTCTGTCTCTCTCTGTCTCTGTCTGTGCCTCTCTCTGTCTCTGTCTCTGTCTCTGTCTCTCTGTCTCTGTCTCTCTCTCTCTCTCTCTCTCTCTCTCACACACACACACACACACACACACACACACACACCTTCTAAGGGTTTCCTTGATTGACAAGCCAGCCAAGTCTCTCTACACAACTCCTCCTGGGGCATGCACCATGTTCTTCCAGATCAGTGCCAACACTTATCCCAAACTGCAAGGTTTTAGAGTCTTCACCACTACTTTCTGGCCCTAAGAAATAGGACTAGGAAATCTTACTTGGTATAAGAGACACTTAACCTGGCAATATTTAACTTCAGTGGAGAGATCTAAAGTCCCCTGTGGAAGACCCAGTGTCACTCAACATCTTAGAGAAGTGTATTGTGTCTGTTTTATGGACAAAATAAGTCTTACTTCTCAAGACCAGGAGCAGACATATAAAAGCTTGGTGGATCCAGAAGGGGCATGGAAATCAAAATGAACTTGCCCCCACCAAGCCTGAAAGCAAAGGCCCTCCCATGATCCATCAGGAAGGAAACTGTAGTCAGAGAGACCCTGGGTAAAGGAATTGTGTATAAAGCAACTGGAAGAAAACTGTCCTGTGCTCAATCATTCTTAAGTTATAGGGGAGAAAGGGCAAAGGGCTTGGGTTCATAAAATTACTGGACAGCAAAGTTAAGATTACAATTGAGAGCTCATGTTCTTACTCCATAGTTTTATATTCCCTACTTTTTCTACATTTTTATGCTTTACCCTCCATTTTAGGTATATCTATGGCAAAACCAAAAAGAAACCTAGTGTCAATCAATATGTAAGAGTTTGACCTTCTGCCCCCATTCATTCCTTTTCATTCTTTTACAATTGTTTCTTCAAATCTTGAGCACTTTTCAACATCTATAAAAAATGGCTTGATTTGAATTGCTGTGATTTCTATAATAAACCTCTACTGTCATCTCCCTCTAAATCAAATGTTCTTCAGACCAAATATTGATAGTTTGTCCCTTATTTAAACCATCCACACCGCTAATCATTTTTTCAATAAACAAAGGACACAGGCAAAAAAGTATTTTCCTTAGGTCTTCAATTTTAGGAATATCTGAGACTTCACATGATCAAACTGCCTTGTTGCTATAATATTATTAAGAATTCTTCTTAATAAACATAATAAAAGAGAGGGAACTTTATATAAATGTCTGTGTATATGTGAGAGGTGTATGTAGATGTTATAGGCAGATACATACACATACACATGCTATATGAAAAACCATACTTTATAAGATTTGTGGATAAAAATAAGCAACAATAAAAAGCAAAAAGGATATCACGGCATCACTACTTTCTTACTATTTTTACCACTCAGAACACCAAAAATAAAGAAATGAACACTTGATTAAAATATTGAGTTTTAAATTCTACTAGTTACTATTTAGTACCACATATTTGTAAGGTATCTGTGTATATAAGAAACTGTTTTTAATATAGCAAATATACTTTAATTCATAAAACTGCAGCATAAACTCAGCCTACCTAAGAAATATTATTCTGAGACCCTGAGGTTTCTGATTAAAAACTGTAGGTAGTTGAAGCCATAGCTGCTTTGAGACCTCCTGCAAAGTAACTACATAGGTGAAAAGAGGGCAAAGGAGTGTTTCCAACACAAAAGAACCCCTCTGAAAATAGCTCTCTAAAAATATATGAAAAGCATTCCAGGCTTATGCAGACAATGGAATGCTGATTTAGAAAATATAAGTGTAAGAAAGGACAATGACAGATTAAAGTTCATTAAAATTAAATCAGCTCATTGTATATCCTTAGCTAAAAGGAAAATTATTCTTTTATAAAAACATGTAGGCTCCAACTTACTACTATATGTATTTAAAGTACTCTCTTCAGAATCTTCCTTACTTAAGTTGTGAGGAAGATAATGTTCCTTACTAATCTTCTTCCTTACTCATCTTCATTTGTTTTAAACTAAGAGCATAAGTGCAAATTCTTAACTAGATCAATGCCCTTCTAGACTTTGAGTAAATTTCAGACTCAATCCAAAATTTCAGTCCTGTGATCTGCTGTGGTCACTGCCATATCTTCAGCCCAGAATACAAAGTCCGGCATACAAAAAATATTTACTGAATAAATTAATGAATGATGGAAAAAAAAACACACGCAGGCTCCTTTTTTTCCCCCTTTATATACAGTAGTCCAGCAAGACACTTCTCAGATATATTAGTGTCTGTTCCTATTTCTACACTGTTGTAGTCTACAGAAAAAAAAAAAAAAATGCCAAGGCATCCAGCCATCCAGGACATATGAAAAACTTTGAGATTTTGACCATCAGCCACTAGGCTGAAGAAAAAAGCAGGCAAAACTGTCATCATGGTCTCTGTGGGAGTTTTGTGTGGAATTCTAATTAACCAACCTTCATTTTCTTTTCAGATATCGAAAAAAACAATCTGACTAAGGTTCCTAAGGAATTTGGAGGGAAAATATGAATTTATATTTGGCATACATTAAAGGCGCCTCCCTGCAGAGTCTTC
Organism: Stenella coeruleoalba; assembly: GCF_951394435.1. Taxonomy (NCBI): domain Eukaryota; kingdom Metazoa; phylum Chordata; class Mammalia; order Artiodactyla; family Delphinidae; genus Stenella; species Stenella coeruleoalba. Next base: position 25,906,988 of record NC_137164.1, on the reverse strand, counting down.
GGGAGACGATTCGAGCATCTGTTTAAAACATTTTTCTTTAAGTCTTGAAATTGAAATGCCACTCATCAGAAATCAAACCCCCTGGAAAATATCGACTTACAAAACAGAAAACTGTAGCATTTCGGTGTCTTGGGGTGGATCAGAATAAAGTCTGGATGATAAATTTTTGAAGCACAAATCCCCTTTGTAAGTCCCTATTTCATGGTCATCCCCTCGTGAACTGTAAGCTCCAGGAAGGACCTGTTAGTGTTGGCTTGGTCACTGCTCTTTCCCAAGAGTTAGTGGGGTGGCTAGTACTCAGGAAGAAGCCAGTAAATATGTTAAGTTTCTCCTAGTAACTTCTTCCTAGACATAGCAAGAAACGGAGAAATGAACAAGATCGGCAAACCCCAACGGAGGATTAAGAGGCTTTTGACAGAGGAGCAGAAAGAGAAAGAAGAGAAGTAAATCATCATCCCTCTGCTACTGCTGCCTAGATTTTTCTTCCTTCTCTGAAAACACACACACAAAACAAAACAAAAAACCCTCATGATAATAATGGTAGTAAGACTGGCATAAAATGAGATAACACACAGATCCATTTCCCAGGTTTCTTTTGATCTTTAATAAAGCATCACATTTGTGTGATTTGATTTAGGTGTCAATAATCTGCTGGAGAATCTCTGAATCACTTATCTGTGGATTTTGGAAAAATTCATAAGCAATCAGTCAACACAATGATGGGCATCAGAATGCAGTGCTTCTTGCTCAATTGTTTGTCAGTACTCATGCTTTAAAACCTATAAAGTCTGCTTAAAAATTTGAAACCTGTGCAGATGTCCACACACAGGATGAGAAGGGTGCAATGTAAGAGCCAACAGAACCGATGTTTCGATTTTAGACACCTGTTCATTTGGAAAACATCTGTGGCAACCAACATTGGTGAAAAACAGAAGCCCCAAAGCCTCCCAGACAGACTGGTGCCTGTTCCTGCCTGTGAATGATTGATTCCGAGCTAGGATCTTGATGTTAACATGTTTTCTCCAGCTTTGGTAATTATTCCACTAGGCTGCGTAAAGCCTGTTTTCACACAGGAACACAATTACCATAGGTAATTGTGTGTAAGCAAATATCTACCTTTCTATTGGGTAGTCACAGTATCACCCATGTTCCAAAGCCCCAAATTCTCTTTGCAGGAATACACTTGACATGTCATCATTGATGTAATTAGCATGCTTAGGGTTTTTTAAAAATGTATAAATGCATCAAATTTTCACTAGAGACTTTTGTTCTTATCAAAGTCTCTACGATAACAACCTGTGAATTACAATAGAAGGTAATTGGAACACAGTGTTCAATAGGAACATGTTGAAATACAGAGCTATCACTCTACAGCATTAACTAGGGAGACAGGTGCAGATTTCCAAGCTCTCTCTGCCATTTCCTGAGTTTCTGTTCACACTGTAACTAAAGAAGTTCAAGTGCAGGAGCCTGAACTAGTCACAATGGAATGATGACACAAACACATTAAAAGCAAGGAGTGTTCCACATAATTCAGACAAAGCAATTCAAAGCACAATACAGAATTCAGAGACTTGCAGCGCTCACTTGTCTGCACTGAAAGCAGCAAAAGCAATATCGATTTTATTTATTTATTTGCATCTTGATCCAAACATTATAAATGCACCTCCCAAAACACAATAATAAAATAGGGTTTCTAAAAAGCAGCTTCAGAACTCCAAGGAACAAAGAAGAAGAATAAAATGAGGTCAGAGGTGAAATTAACACATAAAATGCATACCACGAAGTCTAAATGTGGCACTGAGCTTGACAGTAACACAAAGACTATGCATGATGCCCTTGTTCAGGAGAAGCACAACAATTCCTGGTAAGCAGATGGATGGCTACCAAATTAATTCAATCTGGATTAGAAAGGTACCTTGTGATTTATATTCTCCACTGGATTTACTTTCCTAGTAAAAGTAGACTAGTGTTATTCAGATTTTGAATTGCCCAATAGTATGTTATAAAATCACATTTTTGGTCATGACCAACAACTGGTTTTAGAATAGAAATTATTAAAATGCATTGCACATTGGATAATTATGGCTTCATGAAATTTTTATTTTAATTATACACTATATATAGTATATATGTATATGGATGTGTGTGTATATATATATATATATATATATATATATATATATATATATACAGGGTTGTGAAATTTTTTAATTTCTTTCTTATTATGGGTTATGGTCCAAAAAATGTTGAAAACCCCTGAGCTAGTCTGATGAAGTCTCTTCTTCCTTTCACTGGGCAACAACAGGAAAGCAGACATGAAAAATGCACAGAACTGAGATGAGGGAGAGAGGTCTGTGCTTCTGTGCCCTGATCGGTGAGGAAAGCAGCTGTACGTTTGAGGTAAGTTCTCTGGAGAGTTCTGAGTGAGGCTTTATAGCCGCAGCAAGTCCCAAAAGACAATTATCTTCAACTGCTCTCTCCCTATTACTTTTGATGAATTTTAATTAGTAGTATTAAGAAGGTAATAGATATTAAAGTTACTTTTAAATCACAAGTTAGTGATAATACTGACACCTGCTTCAGAGCCCAGCTCAGGAGAATCTGGAACTGGGTAACTGCTCACCCACAACCCTCCCAGGCACAATCAACTCCCTCAGCCCATCCTCCGTGCCTCCTTTGTGGTCCGGACAAAATCCTCTTATGCACATCCATCTCTCTCGCTAGACTGAGAACCTTCAGAGGCAGAGACTGTGTCTTTCCACCAGCGATCACACTGCCTGGCACTTTGTAAACACTCAAAGAGTATTTGTGGAGGGGTTGAAGGCATGGATGAGTCACTGGATAGTTGCTGTCACTCCTGTATTTCTCTGATGCAATCAAAATTTGTTTTCATAATGAGGAATCCCTGATATTCCAAGATTCTACAATGTTTTCCGAATTGAGAGAGAAAGGGGGCTTTCATGTTAATTTCGTCTATTCTAATTTTTAAAATTTGTCATTTACACTAATCAAGGATGGCAGATGAGTTTCAAGTCACATGCTGACCCTTGCGGACTGGCGGCAGCTCCTGGAGTGCTATGTGAGAAAGGATTCCCAGGCTGGCTCGGGGCCAAGCTGGCCGAAGTGAACATCAGAACTGTGGAGCCCGTGAAAAGATGACAACCGCCCACATGTCACATCTGCCATCTCCAAATACCTAATCAGAAAACCCAAATATTCATCTGTAACGGGTACTGAAAACTGGTTTTGTTTAAAGTAGCACTCCCAATCTTCCCAGCTCCTCCCAGGAAACAGCTGACTATAAGAAGTTTGGGAAAAAGCAAGGTAACGTCATGATTACTTCACTCCAGTTTCAGTATTGACACTACTAGATGGTACAAATCATTAGTTCCAAAGCGGGAGAGATGACCATGGAATTTATTATATCACAATCTCTTCTCCCTGGAATGGGATAGAGGAAGAGAAAGAGAAGGCACCTAAAGGCTGTAACTTCTAAAACAAGTACTTCATAATTGCTACTTACTAGCAATTTTTAAAAATGAAATGAGCAGCTGTGGGAATTACAAGAGACTTGTCAAAACTTTTCAGTGTTTGTTATTTCTTGATAGGCAGCCACCCTCTATCTCCTCCAGGATCTTCGGGGTTGAAACAGGGTAACTGGCCATCTTAAATGCTCCACGAGATATACATTTCAAAGAGGGTCTTTTGCTTCACTTCATTTTTCTTAGATCCATGTTTATATCCAAGATCTCTGTGAAGTAGAAAGCAATGCACTCTAGAGGAAATTGTTTGCAAACCAAAGAGAGAATTAAGAATTACAGGTCAGAGCCATTTGCTTGCAGTTATAATGAAAGTTCATGGTTAGATTTCAGAACACTGCTTGATCATTACAGCATTGTTTGTGGTGTGTTAGCTGAGAAATTAGAGAATGGATTCTTCGTCTCACTCATACCTCTGAGTAGTTTTGAACAAAGGTGATTTGGCAACATTCAGAGGAGGCCTGCTAAAGTCCTCTGGGGTGCAGAGAAGCTTCTGGATAGAAAATGGGCAACAGCAGAAGCTGTTACACCCCACCATGGGATTCAGCTATGTTAGGGAGAACATTGTTTCAGAACAGCATTATTCCCAAAAAGCACATTAAAGCCCACGTGATGGCAAGCATCCTGCTCCAGAGAGAGAGGACCTTTTGTACAGAAAATATAAAGAAATCTTTAAAAAAAAAAAAAAAGAAAGAAAGAAATTGCAAAACCCATTCAGGGCTTCATTTAGTCGTACAAGAACTTCCCACCTGTCCCACCTCCTTGGCCTCAGACTACAAGGAATGTGTAGAAAGCAACACTCAGGCAGCAAACTGTAGCTGATAGAAGGAAGGCTAACTGGTTCTGGGAAGGAGAGGATGGATAAATAAAAGATCTGGGTGGAGCCCATCGGGTTAAACACAGGTAGAGCAGAAAGGAACAGCTGGTAACAATGCAAACATGCAGCAGTCAAAAGGAAAGAAAGAAAGAGAAGAGATCATAAAATGCAAAGGCAAAATCAGAACCGAGACTGGCAGTTTAGAAGAAAAAAAAATAGCACTAAAATCAGGAGCTATTGGAAAATGCATTATTAAAAAAGTAATAAGAACACAACATCTGTAAAACAAAAGTCCAAACTAAAGTGATAAACACCAACCACAAAATGAAATTAAAAGGACCATAATAGATAAATTAAAAATTAGAAAAAGAAAGTGGACATAACTAAAAATCAAATTAATCACTCAGAGCAGGGGTCTTCAAACTTTCCTGTAAAGGGCTCGACAGTAAATATGTTAAGCTTTGCAAGCCACACAGTTTCTGTCACAGCTCTTCATCTCTGCTGTAATAGATTATATATGTAATATATTAACAGTCACGGAGTGTTTAGAATAGGGCCTAGGCACAGTCATTGGCTGTTATTATCAGTAGTAACAAGACACATCCAAATCAAGGTATGGAACTTCAAAGATAAAGAGAAACAAATCACTCCCATATTGAAGCAGAAAAAGTTACTCAGAGTGGGGGAAGTCAGGCTGGCCTCATGCCTTTTCACTGTAATATTCAATTCCAGAAATCGACAGAACAGTGTCTATAACAATGAAGAAGCAACATGTATGACCAAGAGTAGTACACCCAGCCAAGCTGTTCATGCGTGAAGGCAATAGGCAGTATTCTCAAATATGAAAGAACTCTGAGAAGTAGGAATTTATAACCCCTTTGCTAAAAAATAAAGTAAATAAAAATTTTAAAACTAAATGACAATAAAATCCAACCAACCAAGTGATAAATTAAAAAGGAAACAGTAATGGCAAAGTCACGGCAAAAGAACTAGTGCTGAGCATTGCTTCCATCTAAATAGAGAACTCAGAATGGTTAACAGAGGGACTCATGTTTGCAGAATAAAATGTAATGCTACAATGCTGACAAAGAAAAATAATCTGAAACAAAAATCAGGAGGTAGAGTGAGGGAAGGAAAAGTGAAAAGAAAAAGAGTCCTTATCACTTCACCTTTCCCATCAGTTTGCCTATCAAATACTATTTAAAGTTGAAATATATAATTTAAAAAGGTTATGATTCCAATCTTGTAAAAACTTTTCTACCATTAGTGGGATGACATCAGACTCATTATTCTTGTTGATTAGAAACACTGGCAATTCCTTAAGTTTCACTTTAGCTTCTTTTTCTTCTAAAATGTAAATAAATTTAAATAAAATTAAATGTGGTATTTAAACAGAGGATGACTGCATTATTTCAAAATTATTTTTTGTTTATCCATTTGACCATTTGTCTATCCACACTGTATACGTCCAGAAAAATATGTGTACAATGATATTCACCAAATTATTTTCAGGTGGTTCAACTTAGGGTGATTCTTGATTTCTTCTTTGTACTTTATTCAATTATGTTTTTTGACAAGCAAAACGTGGAACTCCTAGGTGCCCACCAAAATGTTTTCATACTTCCTGTCTGCACCCACGGCTAAGCTACATTTGCCAAACTCTCTTGCAGCTACCTGTAACCATGTGCCTACATTTTCTTGGATAGAATGTGAGCAGAAGTAATGTTCAACTTCCACCTGGCATGACCATTGACTTCTTTCTTCTCCTTCCTGCCTGGTAATCAGATCCAATTTAGAAAGCATGTATTGTAGATGGCAGATGTGTCAGGACATATGTCTGAAAAAGTGTATGGAACAGAGGCACTGAACAGCCAGGAGCGTTCACTGCAGTTGTGTTACATGAGAGAAGTAAAAATGTTGTGTTCTTTGGGCCACGTTTTTATGCGTCCCATTTCAGAGCATCCTATGTATTTTTTTTGGTATAATTAATGTAAGCATGTGTTATTTTAATCAGAAAATAAATAAGAGGCCCCCAATCTAAAAATACAATCAAACTAATCTAATAATAAATAAAATCCAGGTGAAACTCCCAACACAGAGTCACAGATTCCAATTAGTCTGGCAATTGTGTGAGAACAAATGTGGCTGCCGCCATCATGACTGAGGACAACTGAGGATGGACATTTTGACAGCTGGGAGACCTAGTGTTCATGGAACTTCGTGCTCTCATGGATCTTCTGAATTGAATTCATCTCTGAGACTTGTTTTTTTTTGTTTGTTTTTTGGAGATAGCCTGCTTTATGATGTTTCAGATTCTTTGAGAATATGTTTCCTCTAAATTCAGAAGGATTTTAATAAACTCGAATATTATGCTTGCTACTCAGTTAGATATTTCACTTGGTTCTATGTAAGCAGTTGGATCCAGACAAACCTGTGTTCTCTAAATACTATTTCACCATATTTTGAAAATTAATTTTGATGTAGATCCATGGATTAATTAAATTCATGTACAGAACATAGTTTGGGAAACATTACCAATACACCATTCATTGTGTTTTGACATGCAATAAGAAACTACAGTTCCATGTCAGTGTATAGGGCTATTGAAGGCCAGTGAAATTATTTAGATCATTTGGATATTAATCCTGGAATCAAGATATTTATAGAAAAAAAATCTGAAAACTGGAAGGGGCCTCAAGAGGCCATTTCATCCAGGTTCTTCCAAGTAAAGTATCAAATATCTTTTGTAAACTTTTTAATTAAGCTGCAAGATGACAGTTTTCCAGCTTTTATTTATCACCAGCGAAATGGGTTTCAAAGAATCACTGAGGAGAGGAACGTGGGAGGTTCAAATAAAAACTCTCATTTAGTTCTCTTCATACATCTGCCCCTGAAAAGTCTTTTTTGAAGTCCAAGAAAAATTTTTTTTAATTTTATGAAAGAACAAATTGGAATATGAAAGGCATGAGAATCCTAAATGTCTGGCTCATTTCCTCTCAAGAAATAGAAATCTTTCAACAACGTGTTTATAAGTTACAAGCCAGACACAAACACTAATTTCTCAGTCCAGAGATATCCAATTTCCATTATAATGCACTTAAATCTCTGCAAACTGGAGTGTTTTTAGAAACCATGCCAGTCTAAGATGTCTGAAACAATGTCACCTGATTCTTTTCCGAAGTTAGCTTTCTACCAATTAGCTATTATTTCTAGTGAGTACTCAGCCCCCTCAAAGGTAACCATTCTATTCCCTTTATTCCTATCTTATTAATTTTGACATTTTTCCTTTTATACATTAAGGTGGCAATAGCAGCATGATCAAATTCATCAAGCAGAGAAAGATACTTCCAACTTGAAATCTAATTAATTTTTCACGTTCATTATCTTTTGAGTGTTTCTTGCAAAAAGACATTATCTGCTCCTCTTTTCATGATAATTGATGCAGTTCTTTCCCCACCTTTTTATTTTTTCTAATAGGTGAGGAAAGACCTTTAATACTTATACTTACAATCTTGCCAGTAAATTTTTAAAGGATAAGTACTAAATATGTCATTCAAGATGCATAATGTGTTACAAAAATCAGATCTATTTGAATAAGAAACTCATTAAAGGGTAAGTTTAAAGAGTTTACAGAAGTACACCATTCCTTTATGAAGCACTGAATTACTAATATGAAACATGGTGACATCCATTACCCTCACATTTTTAAGAACTCATATAAACAAGAAAATTATTTTAGTGAAACTATAACAAACAATACACTGAGTAATTTTAAACCCTGGCTCCCACTTAGATATAATAAGCTAATTTAAAGGAAAAATGAATGTTAGGAGAAGAAAGGTGAGTGTGTTTGCCTGTGTTTTAGCAAAGAAAGGGGAAATATTCTGAACAATCAAAGCTACTTCATGTACCTAAAGAACTAGATGTACATTGAAAAGAAATAAATAGTAAACAAATACAAGTCTTCCTTGACCTACCATGAGGTTACATCCCAATAAACCGTTATACATTGAAAGTGTCATACCTCGAAAATGGGTTGAATACACCTAAATATACCAAACATCATAGCCTAGCCTATCTAAACATTCTCAGAACACTTACATTGGCCCACAGATGGCAAAATCATCTAACGCAAAGCCTATTTTATAATAAAGAGGTGAATATCTCACATACGTTATTGAATATTATACTAAAAGTGAAAAGCAGAATTGGTCGTATGGATGCAGAATGGTTGTAAGTGTGTCAGTTTTTTACCCTCATGATCACGTGGCTGACCAGGAAGGGCTGCCACTGCCCAGCACGATGAATAAGTATCAGACCGCATATCACTGGGCTGGCAAAAGATCACAATTCAAAGTATGGTTTCTACTAAATGCACATCACTTTCACACTGCCATAAAGTCGAAAAATTGTAAGTCGGACCCTGTCTGTATTTTATAAAAACTTTTACGATTTTTTAATGTTGGCATAAAAAAAGTAGAAGTGAGGGAAATTTTGCCATTTGACATTGGAAAATAATTCTTTGTAATATACATACCTACTAAGTATGTCTGCTAAAGGTATGTCTGAGACTGTTAGAGAGTCCCAGCATCCATCCTCAGCTGACCTACCCTGATGGGCCAGAAAGATACAGGTCACTAATAGGGAGAGGGCACGCATATGTTTTCAGCGAAAAGGAAAGAGACTTTTCTATACCCAGAGAGAAAGGAGTAACGTATAAGTCAGCAAAAGTTAAGGGAATCCCAACTAGTGGGCCAGCAGGTCCCTTAAACAATGTCTGGGCTAAAGAAAAGGGGGGACTGGCAGGGAGGGATGGGCACGTACCAGAGGAGGCAACTGCTTTTCGAACATGAACTCATCATGGTGACTTTCCTCTTCCAGGTATGGATTCACTGGGCCTCAGAGAAATGATTAGTCCAGGTCAATCCAGGCTGCCTCACAAGTCAGAATTAAAGAGAAGGTCCAAATGGAAGCTTGGTAAGACTGACTACAGCCCAGACTACAGTTTTCTTCACTTTTCATGCTCACTCTTCTTGAATTAACTGTGAGGTTGTATGTGCTAATCCTTTCCTTCCTCCATCAGAAGTTGTTGCCTTGAGCTATCTTCTCAACAATGGAAGCACACAGAACATACTAGCAAATTGAAACCGTAGCTTTCACCTAATAAATGGAATTCTTCTCTGTGAAAATCCTGCTACGTCATTAACTAGGATCGAACCATACACTCAGCTTCATTAGGCACATGTCTATTCAACTGAAATATCCAGCCCCCAAGACACTGAAATGCATGTAATATGTACAGAGCAATTCTGAGGATTCACAGAAACATATACTTTGGCTTCTCTGTTCAGGTATAGATTTTAAAATAGTAAAGAGGATATCAAAGGGAACAAGATTACTGCTAACAATAAGAAAAAGGAAAAATGGCAAAAGGAAATTAGAGAATTTGAAAAATTTACCTGAATTCATCCAAGTCTCACCATTGAAGAAGAGCAGGGTGCGGGCAGTTTTCTGGAGAATTTACATGGCAACCCCTGCTGGATAATCCACCGTCCCACGCCTAAGAATTCACATCAAAAACAAAACAGGCTCTCAGCAGGTATAACTGCATTTGAAGCTGATTTAAGATGTAATTTGAATGCTTTCTGAAATTATACGGTTTTTTTAATGCATTCGTTCTATCTCTAACTCCTTACATCTCAATTCTTTTTCTTTATTGTAGGGAAAATAATGTAAGCAAAATTCGAAGAAGGAGGTTAAGAGGTGAGCTGTGTTGCAGAGATAAATAAGCTAACATTCCCCTGGCCATGACTTCCTGTGCTGTACAATTTGAAGAGAGAATAAAATGTCTCATCTTCTACAGCTGAGTCTTCAGTTGCACTCCGAATAAACCCAATCACGACACCATCATCTTCTCCATTTAGTCTTCAATTAGATGCATACTCTCTCCCTGTAAGAAATACAATTTCCTATCTGTGTTTTGCTGTTACCTTCTTCAGGGGAGCTCATTTCTGTGTCCTACAAAAGTGGTTCCGCTTGCTGATCACTAGCATCATTAAGCATTTATGAAGCACTTTAGACTTATTTACTAGAGCTCATAATATCCCTATAAGATAGGTTGGTATAATGGTCTTGTTATAAATGAGAAAACAGTGGTTTAGTAACTTAGCCAAGGTCACACAGATAATTTAGATAAAAGACTCAAAGTCCCTGACTTACTGTTTAGTACATAAGGGAACTCTTAAGTGGTATAAAAAGTTATGTTTCAAAACTTTATACCTCAACTGTTACTAACATAAGTAACAAGAAAGATTGTTTTTTGCTCTAACCTGTTGGTTGATGGCATTATTTTGGTGGATCCCTGATGCCAGGGCCAATATCTCTGTAGTTCTCTTGGTATCTCCTTCTTGGTCCCAAGATTACAGCTCCAGCTCCAGGAGTATGTCTGCATTCAAGGCAGTAGGAAGAGGAGAAAGTATTTCACCAGCCCTGTCTATCCCCAGCAGGAAAGCAAAAGTTTTCTCAGAAAATCCCCAGTACAATTTCACTTACAGGACTTTGTCAAGGGAAGCTGATATGAACATTTAGCGTTCTACTGTCTTTCATGAAAGACAATAAAAACGAAGGGCAATTGTGCCAGCCAACCAACGGGATCTACCACAGTTTGCATAATTTTCTGTTGAAAATGCATTTGCTAAGCATCGTTTGGTTCCATTACATGCTAGCATTTGTTAACAGAACACTGGGAGCCAGCCTCTGTTTAAAAAAAAAAAAAAAAAACTGGGACAAAACTTGTAAGTTGAGAAAATTTTATCCATGGACTTAATTTGGTGTAAGGGGAGGGGGGGATTTTATAATAATAGGCAAAATTGATTTAGGGGCTTAAATCTATGGTCTAGTGTACTGTATTCTAAGGAAATGGTTTGAAAATTGCTATTTTAGTACAGATGGGCACACATTTTCCAGAATCATGCCTCTCCTTTGTTTGTGTCAATCCCCAACGGATGTGTCTCCTTCATTCTCCTGTTTATCTAAATCTTATCACAACGCATGGCTCAATCATTTATTTGGCATACTTTGCAAGTTGGCCTTGCTGGGACATTCACCACTTGCTGTGGGAGTATTTACTGTCTATGAAGAGTCATGATGTAATTTTTCTCTTATGTTTGTCTCACATGCCCAAGGATTGTGGCCTCTCTTCTGCTTTGTATCTAAACAGTGAAATATATAGAACAACAGCCAATATTATCAAGCACTTAGTCTGTGTCAGTTAAATAATTTACATATATGATCTTACTTAATTCTTACAACAATCCTGCAGGACCAATACAATCACTATCCCCATTTCACAGATGAGATCATTGAGTTTAGAGAGGTTAAGCAACTCACTCAAAGACACACAGGTAGTAAGTGATGCAGCTGAGATGCAAATCCAGGCAATCACCCTTCATCATTCGATTGACATATAAGATGTACGTTTAAGGTGTACAATGTGATGATTGGATACACGTTTAATTTGCAAAATGATTACCACAATAAGGTTAGTTAACACTTCAATCCCCTTTCATAATTACTGCATGTGTGTGTGTGTGTGTGTGTGTGTGTGTGTGTGGTGTGTGTGGTGATAACATTTAAGATCTACTTTCTTAACAACTTTCAAGAATATACTATACAATGGCTGGGTGGAGAAGAGAATTCATGAAGTAGGACCCCTGGATGGGCCAGACCCCAGGAGCAACTAGTGGTTTTCCAGTAGAAGGCAGAGTAGAGAGAACCAAGAGACCTAGGAATGAGATGTCAGCTGAATTTTACTAGATTTCTCCAAATGAAAAGAATTTTAATTGCTTATGTTAATTGAATGTGTGTCATGGACCAGATGTTAGGCTAAGCACCTTACCAACATAATTGCATTTAATGCTCACAACACTTTGAAGTGTAAACATTATTTCCATCTTACAAGTTGAGAAAATTCAGGCCTAGAAAAGTTAGGAAATATGCCCAAGGTCATGGAGATGGTACTTGGTGGAATTTTTAGGGTGGTCTTTCTGAACACAAAGTTCAGGTTCTTTAAAACTACATCGTAGTAACTACTATTAAAAAAATAAATATTCAACTCTAACTCAAATTAAAGGCAAATAACTTGTATTTGGAGTTTTGCTCACTTTCAGCTGCAGATAGGATGTCGTTCCACCTCTTTTCATTTTTCTGCCTTTTGCATTCACCCACGTACATCTATGTCTGCAGGGAAGGCATTTCACTGTCTTACTTCCTCAAGTAGAAAACATTATAATAGTCTATTCTGACTCCTTTCTTTCTTTCAGGTTTATTGTTAGAAAAGAACATCCAGGTCATGGTACCAGTCTCCTAAATTAATGCTCCAGCCAAAATCTAGAATCAGCTCTTGACTGTATTTTGTATCCCATTCTCAGAAGGTAATGAGCTTGGGTTCTATCAACAAACATCCAGTGACTTTCAGCATTCCCTAAAATTCATGTATCAAGTCATTTATTGTAGACAATGCCTCGGGATGCAGATTGGAGATAACTGTGTCGTTGTTTAAATCTCAGTATCTTAGCAGTTTACACACATTACAAAAAGAGCTAAGTCCCTAATGTCCATTAGGAACTAATGGCCCACAGAGTTTCTTATCTTGGCTTGAAACTGTGCTTGAGTTAGAAGCCACTAGATTTCTCTTTTCTATAACTTAAATTATACAAAATTGACATTATATCATTTTTACCATATAATACGTGGATTATCTTCCAAGCAGAAACTATTTACAAATTTTAACTTTAAAAGAAATTTAACAAACCTGGACAAATTATAAACTCTTGAAGTAGAGAGTTCTTCTCCAAGATTCTGGTGAATTCTGACCTAATTATTATGACCTTTTAGAATACATTTAAGATTGTACTAAATGGTGAGTGTATTTCCTAACATATGACTAACAGGTGTGATTCTAGGCTTCCCTGTTATTTCAGACATTAACACTGCCAGAGCTCATGTGAAGCGGGTAATGTGTAGAGGTTCCAGATCCGGGATGAAGCAAGCCAAGGCAGAGAATTTGTGTCCTGAGCACAGAGCAGTGGTCCCTGGGCTGCTTTGGTCTTGGATCTGTGAGAAAGTGAATGGAGCTGTTTTAGGTCCTTCTGCTTGGAATCAGATAGTTCTCACATTGACCTTGAGTAGGCTACTTCACCTCTGGGAATTTCAGTTCCTCATCTGTAAAATGGAGATCATAATGTCCACTTGCACTGTCAGTTGAGCACTAAACATGCTATGTTTAAAGCACAGAGCCATGGATTATCCTATGGGGCACCTCTTCTTGAACGTTCCTCAGGCACTTAAGACCAAATGCATCCCGAAAGTAAGCCCATCAATTCTTCATCTTCCACCACCATTTCTGCCACAATCCAGTTATTCAAATGGAAATCATAGGGATCATCCCTGACTCCCCTTTCTCCCTCAGTTTCCATATTTAAGTGGACCTACAAATGCGTCAAAACTGTCTCCTTGACATATCCAGCCTCATACAAAGATGGGGCAGATTTTCATATGATGCTAAGGGCTTCCTAGAAAAAATGTAACATCAGCTCCATCTCTTGGTCCCTTTTTCTCATCCTCTAAAAGCTCAGGAATCTCTGTAGCCCAAGATCTGCCACTTCCATTGATACCCCAGTACAAAATTTCACTGATTGAATTATTACCTTAAAATGCCCCCTAGTGACAATGCAAGAAAATGATAAGGCAACTTTCAAGTTCATTTAAAGCCATCAAAAAACAGTCATCCACAGAGCACAGAAGCACAGACAGCTTCCTCACTTCATCCTAGCACACAGATATAAAGTCGTGGGATAACAGGAATATCTTGAAATGCTTACCAATGTATTTTCCCTCCTTGGTAATCATTTTGGGTTGAATTGTGCCCCTCCCCATTCATTTGTTTACATCCTAATCCCTAGAACCTCAGAATGTGAACTTATTTGGAGACTGGGCCATTACAGAAGTTATCAAGTTAGAACAAGGTCTTTAGGGTGGGTCCTAATCCAATACAATTTGTGTCCTAATAAGAAGAGGAAATTTGGACACAGACACACACGGAGGGAAGATGATGTGAAGATACAGGGAGAAGATGGCCATCTATAAGCCTGGAACAGGTTCTCCCTCACAGCCTTCAAAAGGAACCAACCCTGCCAACACCTTGATTTCAGACTTCTGGCTCTAGAATTGTGCGACAACACATTTCTGTTGTTTAAGCCCCTTAGTTTGTGGTACTTTGCTATGGCAGCCCTAAGAAACTACACAGTAATCCAGATTCTTTCCTGACACTCCTTTCACCATTCCTTGCAGCCAGGGAAGGGATAGATGAGGACTTCCTAGGGAAGGAGAAGGATGGGATTGAGGGTGCCTCTTGTCAGGTTGAAAGGGGGTGGAGGACCCTTCAAGAGTCATGGGAGAGAGCTGAGTTAGTATACAGAGACAGGGAGGAAGAGGAAGAAAGAAAAGAGAGAAGAGAAAACAAGAAAGGAGAGAAGAATCAGGACCATCTTACATTTCTACCATCCCTAACCTCAGAGTTGAACTTCCATAGAAGGAATGCAGTAGAGAACCCCCCTTTACAAGTGTCACTCCTTACGTCTCTGGAAATTTGCAAGCCCCTTAGACAAGTCCTGAGTTGCTCATGACGCCAGTGCACTATGGTCCCAAATGGGACTGGAGTAAAAGTGGAATTGACTAGGGTAGCTGTCTAGGTGGATGGAAGGAGCTAGCACTCCTGATTCTGCACAGTCCAACATCCGGAACCCCTCATATGCTCCCGTGGGTGATATGCGAGTGCTGTGCAAAGTTGTGGAGCAGAAGAGGCCTGGGTCAGGACAGAGCACACAGGGTGGGGAAGCTCATGACCAGAGGCGATCACCCCCAACTCGAGCAGCAGTTTCTGGTAAAAAATCCACAGCACAAGACAGGACCCCCACTTGCTTCAGGGCACCCACATTCTTGCTCAGAGATCAGATGAAATGAGACATCGCAGGGAATGCAGACAAAATCCCAGAAGACAATAGGTAAAAAACAAAGGTCCTTCCCCTGCTCCCACATGGACACAAGCATCAGGTGGCACCTGTATGGGATTTGAAAAGATCAGAAGAAGCCCTCTGTGTGGAGAGGAACAGACAGGAAGTTTGAACTTTGGACTAAGTGTTTACAACATAAATCCTAGCAAACTAGTACAGTAATCCAGATTCATTTGCTACAGAAGATACTGAGCTGTATGTAACTGGCAAACTGAAGGTTTTGCAGCCACCATTAGGATGGGGACTTCCAGGTAAGGCAAGTTTGGTTAGAAGATGGTCACTATTTTTATCTTGCACATCTGAATTATGGTGAGTCAATTTCTATCCCACCCCTGACACCCCATTAGATAATGAGTTGGGCGTGAGAATCAGGTAGCTAAAATTAAAAAAAAAAGAAATTCACACTAGAATGAGTGACTCCATTCATTCATTCAATGTAGTGCTACAATGTGGCAAGGAGATGCTACACTAGGCTCTATAGGGGATGAAAAGATGCCTAAAGGAGCAGACCTGGAAGGCTGGCCAAGCCCCAAGGTCATCGTTTTTCAGTGGGTTTCCAGAGCGAAGTTTCCCACCGCAGAAGGTGACACTCTTCATCATCCTCCAACTGACACCTCTTTTGTAAAGCACTGTTTTTTAGAATCCGGAATCCCTCTTTCAGGCTTTCAACAACAGGCTGGAAAGAGAAGTCCCCTGTCCTGGGGTTGCAGCGGGAGGGAACAGGGGGCGGGAGGGTGGGATAAATCTTCCATGGGATAATCTCCACTTTCAGAATCGATGAAGCTTATGGTTTACAACCCTGTCTGAGCTCTCTGTGCAGCAAGCCCCCATCTCCTAATCTATATTCAGGCAGTGATTTTGAGTATTATGTAGCTTGAAAACTTGAAGTGAATTTTCTGGGTGGTTCATAAGCTATCTGTACGAGTATTAATGAACAGTGACCTTGCACTGAAACAAATGCTCCCTAAGTGTCTCTTCATTACCCCTCTAATATCAGAGTGTTTTGCCTCCTTAGTTCCCTAGATGATTATTTTAGCCAATGTTTCTACCTTACAAACTCAGGCAGGCTAAGTGGGTATACCAGATGTGTACCCACATGTCCTTCAGAGGCCAACCCTAAAGGATGGGAACAGACCTCTGAGATGTTCTCTTTAACTTTCATCACTGCCCAATACGTACTCACAGAGTCAGGAATATTTGTGTAGGTGTGGAGATTTTCAGTAGATGAATCTGATTGCTTTGTTGAGCAGTTAATATGTTCCATGCACTGTCCTAAAGGCCAACACAATGGAAAATGATGGAGAACTATGTAGCGCTTGTCCTTAAAAGTTATTTACAGAAAATTCTGAATATGCTATGTTTATAAGAGATTGACATTTAATAAAAATAGTTAGACTATGCAATGCAAATATATAACATGAACATAAACATTCAAACACTATTAATAATAACAGCTAACTTTTATTAAGTGCCCTATTCCTTGATGTGATTGGGCTGAATTCGTTTTTTTAACAACCGATCTGCTCAGCTATCCTATTCATTATGTAGCAGTATGAACTCCATCTTACAGATGAGGCTATAAGAAAGGTGCCTAAAGTCATACTGCAGTTGAAAATGTGGTGAAACTACTATTCAAACCCAGGACTATCTAACCAACATCAAAAGAAACACTCTTACCCCTCGTACACTTCTGGTTTTGAAAATACTGCACAAGAGACTCTGTCATAGAGTATAACCTAGACTTAAAGCCAGCTAATTATGAGAATTATCTGAGAAGCTTTTAAAAACACACATACCTGGGCTTAACTCCTAGAGATCCTTACTTGATAGACCTGGACTGGGCTTGCAAATTAGTATTTTTATAAAGTCATCCACCCAATTCTACTGACCATTCAAGTTCAGAAGTCATTGCTTTAAAAGCTATAGAGACAGGATCTACACAGACCAATGAGTGGAAGTGCTAGAAAATATCCACATTATTTAGGATCTTTAAACAATTAATTCAGAACAAAAACACACACACAAAAGTCTAGAATCCTCAAATACCTTGATTAATCAAATTTTTTAGGGAAAAAAAAAGTCCCCTAGACAATATGTTGTATTAACCAGAGAATTACTGAAAACACTTTGGCTCTTGAGTTATGAAAATAGCTGACCTCTTTTTGCATTAAAAATTAAAAGGTATAGGCTTGTCACATGGGTTTTTTCCTAAATGGGTTTTCCCTGTGATTATTCTGCTGAGTTCAGTGTCCAAGACTGAAATTAACTTTAAGACAGTCAATAAGGACAAGACTCTGCCTTGAGTTATAATCACACAAGTGCTTGTGCTACCGTGTCAGCCTACAAGGAGAGCAAGGATTGCCTTTTATATCCTTTTACTTCCCTTCAAGGGTCTCCAGTCATGCCCTGCCTATGATGAGCACTAAAAAATACATGTGCATTTAGAGCTTCACCTTCTCTTGCTTCCCTTGAAATTCATCCTCCTGAATCCACAACTTCTCCCATCAAAGACTAGAGTTACAGTCTATGAAGATGAATGATTGATTATCCAAGATTAAGACAACATGATTCTTTCTTAGTCTCTGGTTTATTAACTATGTCCAGTCCCTACCCACAGTCTTGCCCTTACATCCCAGGATAACTTGGCATGTGTTCAAATCATTTCAGGAGTGGGAGGCAGACTCCAGTAGCTTAATTATGTAGGTAGAAAAGGTATCAAAAGTCCCTCAGTGTTGTCTATCATGTACCTAAAAGTAAGAAAATGAAATGAGTTTGTTGTCATAGACACTGCCATGAGGAACAGATTTCTCTCCGCCTGTCTCAGGAAGACAAGAGAAAAGCAAAAAAGTGTAAAGGTATTTTGAGTCTTTAGTTGAACTTAACTTGAATGCTATTGTTTCTCCACTCAAACATGTCATTAACAAAAGCACTGTAAACCTCAAATGTCAACTTTGACAACTGTTATACAAGCACCAGACATCATTGTTTTAACTTTGCCTAGGCTTGCCAAACTCAGAAACTCTCTCACTTACTGACTTGCTATTTTCTCTCTGTGTCATTTGTAATTTCTTGGCTAAGGGAGATGATTGGCTATGAGGAAGTACACTCCCAAGTGTCAGAAGGAGATGAGAAAGAAAGCTATCGTGCACACACACATCATTTTTGTGCAGTGTCACTTGTCACAGTAAAGGACCTCTCTTCCATTTATAGGATGCCTCTGTCCCTCTCTTCTCTCCACTTACTTGACTTTCAGTGCTGCCCAGTTTTCCCAGTAAGACTGCAGAGGTCAGGGAGACAGAACACAGTGACTATACTGTAACAGAAAGTGAATTTCTGAGACTAGATAGCTTGGAAGATAGGTAATGGGTTGCAGAATCAGCTGTGCCATAGGTCAGTCACCAGATCCTTTCAGGGGTGTCTGGCAACATCCATGCAACATCACCCGATGTGAAGCCATGGGCTGAAGTAATTTTCTAGATAACATAGTTGCCCTTTGGAGGAAAAAAATAAATCATTTTATATTAGAGAATAATATCACATTTGAGTTAAGTGGATTACTATCCCAATCTTCTGTTTCACAAGGCAAGAATCTGTATTGACAGCATTACCTCTGGGTGACTCTATGCCGATTGCTCTTGTTCGGATATGCTGTGCATCCACATATAAACGGACTGATGCCCTCACCTAGCATTGTGTGGCAGGGTGGAAAGAAGGCACCCGTTTCAACAGGTATAATTCATTGCAAAAGGAAAGATCTACAACTATCATCTCTCTGGCCCTAAGAATATTTTAAGATTCACGCCAGAGTTTATCACTCAACAAACATCTATTGAGAGCCTAAGATGGCTAGGAAATGTGCTGCTGGGCTACAGCAGTCATTAATGTAGAATAAACAGCATCCTTGTCCTCCTGGGGTGCACAGTCTAACACTGGAGAAAGACAACCTCGTAAATAACAAAGGTCAAGTGTGATGTGTGTTGTGATGGCAAGTTGAGGGAGTTCCAGGTACAAATGGCGAAGAGCTAACCACAGCCTGAGGTGAGCGGAATCTCCCAGCAGAAATGACACCCACGCTGGGACCTGACATAAGAGTTTGCTTGGTGCAAAGGAAATAGCTGTGAAGGCCCAGAGGTCAGAGAGCTGGCTGTATCCGAGGACCCAGAGAAACCCAGTGTGGCTGGGCAAGAAGCGTGAGGGAAGGGTAGATGGCCAAGAAGCTGGCAAGGTCAGCGGGGCCGCCTGGTGAGGGTGACATCACCACCGATTGAAATTCTTCCCCATTTGTTTCCCATCCCCGCTGTTCCACGTCACTTCCCCACATCCCAACCTCTGTCTCCTCCTCCTTTACTGAGGTGTTTCCCTCGGGTGCAGCTCGAAACGGTTCCCTGTATTCATTCAGCCTGGCTTCCTTGTCTCCTTGGAGGAGGAAGAGCTGGTCAGTATGAGAAGCAGGCACTGACTGAGCATCTGCAGGAGTCAAACCTTGTGCTAGGAACTGAGTGGGTACAATCATGGGGGAAAATGCCAACCATTAACGACAGCTCTCCGTCCCCTGGGGTATCAGAGGACAGAGATGGGAGCACAGAGAGGAGAGTGTTGGGAGGAATGAGTGAGTGGAGGGATCACCATCCTGGATCCGGGGAGGGCAAGGATCTGCCGCGATTTGCTTGGCACACACATCTGCTTTGTCCTTTCCCATCTCCTCTTCTTTCCTGTTCTGAAGCAGCGCTTGACAATGCAGTGAGGAGACGGAATAATAATGTGTGAAGAGGCGTGTGTTTTCCGTCAAAGCAACAAAACAGGAAAGAATGACAGTGAGGTCTGGGACAAATCACTGAAAGGCTGACCTTGCTCTCGACTCTGAGGACAAGTAGAGAAGAGGGCTCTGAGACTCTCCTGCCCAACGCACCAAAGTCGGGGAGTTGAGGGAACAAAGACAATGACGGAAAAACAAGCCAGGTTGCTTGGTTGGTGCTTTCAGGAATTGTGACATGTTAAGGGACATGACTCAGACAAGTCATAGACACCTGAAGCAAGGAAGAGATACACACCAAACTGAAGGGAAACATTACTAGAAGGTGTACTGATTGTGAATCTTTCATTACAACTGACTGAGTCACTAACTCATATGTACTCAAACCAACCAGAAGTATCACCAAGAGTCAGTATCTCTCCATCTCCACCTCTCTTCCAGGTGGTTTTATGTTCAAGCTCCACATGGCAGCAAGATGGCCTTTGGCAGGTCCAAGACTATAGCATCTTGACTTCAAATTCAACAGGAAAGAGTACTGCTCTTTCCTCACCAGATGATAATAACGGACAGAGCTCTTACTACATGCCAGACACTGATCTAAGGGCTTTCCTTACGTTATTCATTGATTGCACCACAATCTTGCATTATTCGAGACACACAGGAGTGAGGTAACTTGCACAAGCCATTTACCTAGTTAGTGACAGAGGGAGCATTTGGACCCAGGAGTCAGGACCCAGAGTCTGGACCCCTAATCACTATGCTGGGCTGCCTTCAGCCTGACGTCTGTGGATGGGAGTGGATCAGGTGTTGTATTCCTGCCCCAACCTTGAACTTGATGCTGCGACTAGCCAGACCTGAGTCATGTCCCACACAGAGCTGGGAGCAGACTCAAGGCCACCTGAACCGTGGGCTGATAGTGGATAGGGTGGTTACCCAGGGTCAAGTCACTTGTCACTTTTTAACTTAAATAGGAGTTTTTCGAGATGCCCATTAGATCTTTCAATTATACCAGCTTTCTGAGTCTATGGGGAGGTGGACGTTCCATTGAAGGCTTTCTCCAAAGCCTAGCACTGTGTATTCTGAAGTGAAATGAATGCCTTCGTCACTATTAATAATGTCTGGAACTATTTCCAAGAGGGTAAGGAGTGTCCTGGTGAAGCCTTGTGTTGTGGCTTTAGTATATGTAGGGACATCTGTTACCTTGATTTATATTTTGAGTGTCTCTGAGGCAAGCGATTCTCAGAATGGGGCAACACTTAGGCCAAGAGTTTGTAAAAGATGCAGATGTGGTCAATTTTTTGGCCAGGGCATCCAGTGCTAAGATGACTGCCTGAAATTTGACCAGTTGTGCTGAGCCTTGGATCCCAGCATTTACTGGGGACATCTTAGTTGTGAGACAGAAAACAACAATATTCCACTGAACTCCATCACATGGACGGTGTGATTTCATCTGTAAAGTCCATAAAATCTCATTGCTAGTAACTCTGTTAATCCCATGGGGCCCTCAGGTAGGCAAGGAATCTTGGAGACTGTTGCCTTCCTCCAGCACCATGGTATAGGGCAAGGAATTGAGGATGGGGGAGGCCATCCTTGTAGAGTGGAAGGTGCCACAGGGTCCACGAAGAGTAGCCCCCGCTTGCTGCAACTAGAGAAAGCCCACATGCAGCAATGAAGACCCAATACAGCCAAAAGTTAATTAATTAATTAAAAATTTTTAAAAAACCCTCTTCATTGTGGTGTACGGACTTCTCATTGCAGTGGCTTCTCTTGTTGTGGAGCACAGGCTCTAGGCTCGTGGGCTTCAGTACTTGTGGCACGCGGGCTCAGTAGTTGTGGCTCACAGGCTCGGTAGTTGTGGCTCGCGGGCTCTAGAGTGCAGGCTCAATACTTATGGCACATGGGCTTAGTTGCTCCATGGTATGTGGGATCTTCCCGGACCAGGGCTCGAACCCATGTCCGCTGCACTGACAGGCGGATTCTTAGCCACTGTGCCATCCATACTTGTAGAGTGGAAGGTGCCAGAGGGTCCACGTTTGGCTCCATTCTGCAGGAAGGCAGCCTCAGTAGCTGTGCCAAGCTTGTGGGGTGCTGTTTCCATGACTCAAGGCATAATGGGCAGCTGGTAGAGAGGGTCATAGGCTCAGGGTCTGTTAGAGCTTCTGCTTCCTAGAGAGCCCAGTGAGTGGCCAGCAATCTCCACCCTGATGGTGTATAGCACAGTGCCCTGAGGAAAGGCAGTTTCTTGTATCAGAAGCCCACGGGCAACTTATGGCCTATGATTGCAGGTAATCCAGAGACTCCCTGAGAGGAGGGTGCTAAAGTCTCTGCAGTGAAGGGCCTTCCAAGAGCACTAACGGGAACTCCTGATGATTTCAATTTGGACAGATTCTCGAGTCTTTGGTTGGAGGGGGCTGCACTCAAGGTGGCCAGATTTGTGAGTAACAGCACAAATGGATTAAGTAAAAACTTTAAATGTGGACTATGTTGCCTTCAGAGACCCCAAATGGCTAAAAGATGTTGGGCTTCGGGAATTCCCTGGCTGTCCAGTGGTTAAGACTCTGTACTTTCACTGCCAAGGGTGAGGGTTCAATCCCTGGTCAGGGAACTAAGATCCCACATGCCACACGGTGCGGCCAAAAAAAAAGATGTTGGGCTTCTATTAACATTTGGGTGCTAAAAAGGTCAGAGGCTGTTTCTTGATAGTCTCAGGAATAGAACATCTCTCGATTTACTAAATACTTTTCAAAAATTTAACCAAGGTGACAGGACCTTACACTATGTGTAAGGCAATCTCCAATCCCTTTTTTGTAAGTTATTTTGTGTTTGTATGTCCTTAATGAGTGTGTCAAATGAATGTGTTTAGTGGAGAATGTCATCAACACAGTGTCACACCTGTGCTCCCAAGAAAGGCAGATACAGCCAAGAGCTTCCCTGCAAAGACAGTTCACAGTGAAGGCAGCTGAAGGGCTTCGTGGGCAGCCTGGTAAAGGTGAACACGTTCCTTCAGAGGGGAAGGCAAACAACAGCTCAGAGACTGTTGAAAAAGGCACTGAACAGAACATGTTAACCAAATCTATAATAGCAAATATTTACTGGTGGCTGATGGGGTGAAGTCAGTAATTTGAATGAGATATTGAGTGTTGGGTATGGAAACCTAAGTGCATGAGACAACAGCATTAAGGTTACAGTGATTTGTAAAGAAATATATACTCATTTAAACATCTATATATAATTCCAGTTATACATACATCATGTTTATTGAAAAAGTGGAAAAAAATTTAAAAACTTTTAAAAAAAAGTCCCAACTTCCCACCTTGCAGAAGCGGCTCCTGTTGCCATCTCAGCCTGAGAAGACCCAGGTCAGCCCGCTTAAAGGAGCTGGCAGCACTGGGGACAGCAGATGGGATCCTCTCGGCCTCTTTCTCTGCCAGGGCGAGGGCCCTCCCCAGTGGCAATGCTTTCCTTAACCGTACAACCCTGGGCTTGAGTCAGGTTTGAACTAACCCTTTTGCCATGCCACAGGGGTGCCATGGGTGTCTTTCTGTTTCTGTTTTTGTTGTATAACCCTGAGAATTAGGCTCTCTGCTGTGACAGAGGCAGAAGAGTGGTGCAGCAGAAGATACCCAGGCCCACGACAAGAAGCTGGTGGATAGAAACCATCCTGTCAAAGCCCTCCATTTTCCTGCAGTGCTTCCCTCCCTCTGTTTTTTCTCTCTCTGTACAAATACCCTCAGAGCACTCGAGACCGCTAGCTGCCTAGAGTCGCAGCTTTCAGGTTCGGTCTCCTTCCAGTCACGCACAGCACAGACCTTCTGGCCACATCAGCAGCCATTTATTTAGCTAAGAGCAGTTTATGAAAGCTGATGGAGGCCCTCGGCTGTGGCTGGGCCGTTCTGTTTTTGACCTTAATTGTTCTGATCATCTCCTATTCACTCCATTGGAGAGGATGGATCCCTTGCCTTAAATAGTAAGAGAAGACCAAACACACACCTGACCAGACAGATGAAATGGGCAGCAGTTCCTCAGTCATAGATACCCACCAGCCCAGGGCAGGACAACGTCTGCCATGCAGGGCCACAAGGCGGTTACGCTCAGAGACGGAATGAACAAGCAGGGCTTGTAGGGGACAGGCTTGTAGTACCAAGACGGTGCAGTGGCCCCTGGTTCCAGTGGGAGGAAGTGATTGGCTGTTTGAATAATTTCATAGGCTGGCAGGGAAGTGAAACCTGTTGGGTCGAGGACTGGATGGAGTGTACCTGGTCCAACTGCTGCAGGAACTAGCCAGGTGGGGAACCTTTGCTGCTGGGTGGGGAGCGTATCTGGCAACAGTGAGGAAACTCAGACATAAGCCTTTGGGGCCCTGTGAAGCTTAGAGATGACAATACAGCAATTGTGCCTTAATTTCAGTCCTTCTCCTACATCTCTGCCCCCAAAACCCATCCTGAATATCATCCTCTTCTGATCTCCTCCATCTCTGCCGCCTGAGTGACAGCCAGCATCACCCTCACCTGTTCTACTCCACTAGCCACATATGCAGTCTCCCTACCTCACTCATCTCCACTCCCCACCCCATGTTACCCAGCATCTACAATAAATGTCTGCGTTCCTTACTCCAAACACATCAAAATATTCCCATCCCACTTAAAATAAAGTAACATGGGGCTTCCCTGGTGGTGCAGTGGTTAAGAATCTGCCTGCCAATGCAGGGGACACGGGTTCGAGCCCTGGTCCGGAAAGATCCCACATGCAGCGGAGCAGCTAAGCCCATGTGCTTCCTGTGAGGCCAGGGCCCATGCTCCGCAACGAGAGAAGCCACCGCGGTGAGAAGCCTGCGCACCACGACAGAGAGTAGCCACCCACTTACCACAACTAGAGAAAGCCCGTGCACAGCAACGAAGACCCAACACAGCCAAAAATAAATAAATAAATTAAAAAATAAAAATAAAAAAAAATAAAGTAACATGACTCGTCATGGCCTACGGTCCCTATAAGATCTGGGCTCTACTTCCGTTTCCAACTTCATTCCCTTCCTTCTCTTCCCACTGTTTGCTTTGCTACAGCCACAATGGTCTTTTTTGTTTCCCTCCAATGTGTCAAGATTATTCTAATCTAAGGCCCTTTCCACTTGCTGTCTTGAAATCAACTTCCCCAAGATATTTGCAAAACTGCTGCTTCTCATGATTTGGGTCTCATGTTAAATGTCACCAGACCCACCCTAACCATGCTTACCATGCTTTATCTTTCTTCATAGAACTTATCCATACTTAATTACATTACATAATTTATTTTACTTATGTATTATTTGTAGTCTTTACTAGAATATGTATTACAAGGAGGCAGGGACTCCTTCTATCTAATTTTCCACTATATCTTTAGCATCTAGTATCATGTCTAATGTATAATAGGAGACCAATGAATGTTTGATAAATAAAACAACAAATGAATAAAGGAAGAATGAAAAAAGCAAACAAATGAAATTGCCTGTACTATACTTAGCGCACAGTAGATAGCCACTAGGTACCCTCATCAGTGGTATTATTAGAATTATAAGCCAACCTTTCCCTAATTAGGAGTGTGCACTAGGGTTACATTCTGACTATGTGTACTTATGATTATGCCTTATCACCCTCTGAGGAATTGCATGCTTCCTAATGTCAGGCATCTCATCTTCCTTATTCTTATTTCTCCCCAGTAGCTAACATAAGCAAACAACAGGTGCTTAATAATCAAGAAGAGCACTTGGTATGTGTCAGTCCCCAGTGTAAGAACCTGCCATTTGTTAACTCACCTAATCGTTTCCACAGGCTTGTGAGATGGGGACTACTGTATCCTTATTTTATAGATGAAGAAACTGAGGCACAGAGAGGGTAAGGTGCTTTCCCAAGGTCAGCACAGTTACTAGGTGGGTCAGTCAGGGCTCTACCAGAGAATCGAAACCAATAAACTTTATCTATATATGTATGTATAGATAGATAGATAGATAGATAGATAGATAGATAGATAGATAGATATGTATAGAAAACTACCGGTGTGCGTGTGTATATACAAATACATGTACAGATATATATACACACGGCAGATTTCTAGGAATTAGTTTATGCAGTTATGGAGTCTGGCTGAGCAGCCTGAAATCTGTGAGGCATGGCACCCCCAGGTTGGGAACTCTTAGACAGGGGGTGACGCTGTAGTCCACAGGTGGAGTTCCTTTTTCCTCAGGGAAACTGCAGTTTTGCAGTTAAAGCCTTCCACTGATAAGATGAGGCCCACCCCGATTATCAAGGATAATCTCCTTTCTGGAAATGTCAACTGACTGTAAATGTCAACCACATCTATGAAATACCTTCACAGAAACACCTAGATTCGTGTGTGATTGAATAACCTCACCTAGCCCAGTGGACACAAAGGATGAACCATCCCAACAGGTAACCCAACCAGGATTTAAGCCAAGCCTTCTGACTCCAAGCCTAAATTCTAAAGCATTGCGATCCACTGCCTCTCCACCAATATTTGTTGAATGAATAAAAATGGAAGAATGACTCTGCTCTGAAAACGGATGTGTGATTCTTCCTGAAATCACCGCCTACCTTTCCTCTCACCTGTCCCCAGGCTTGTTGAATGCCTCAATTTGTAACTTGTTTCCAGGATCTTTTGAGTGGAGATGTTTAAAATATATCTGAAGAGATTTGATGTGTGAAACTTACTCCTTTTCTAGCCAGAGGTCTCTTTAGATGCTAGAGATTTTTGGCAGAAAAGCCCCAAATGGAATTTCAGCACATCTGAATTCAAATGTCCTGGTTGCCTGACAATAGGATTGGCAGCCTAACAATTTGCAGGCTGACATGTCTTGCTTTCCTGGGGAGAGTGACTAAAAGCAATTTACACATTACAAAGGGTTGAGAGTGCCTTTTCTTTACCTGCAATGGAGAGCACAGTAACCAATACCAATGTAGAGATTTAGAAAGTTTTTTCTATATCCTCCCTAGTCTGACTCAAAAGTTGAATTTTGAACATCAATCTTCTTTTTATCATTTCTTTTTTCTGCTTGTTCCTTTTGCCTCTGCTTAAAGACAGCTATCTTTCTTCCTAACACCTCCAAACCATGCCCTTGCCTACATATGGTCACAAATTCATGACACACAGTGCGTACTGGTGAAACCTTTGAAGACACGAGCTTTTGCCTTTGCTCATCTCTTTGCCAGTTCTGCTTCCTCTCTTTTGAACCAATCAACTGTTAACAGGTTCTGTAGCGTGAGCTCTTGAATAGGAAAATCTGGAAATAAGGCACACTGGAGAATTAATACCTGAAAATGAACACACTGTGTAGTAACTGTTTGAGGCTGTTGCTAATTGTTTCCTATTTCTCTTAGATACTACAGAGTGCTACTTAAATTTGTTACTCAATTTCCTTTAACAACAAAAAGAGTATAACTGGATTCAGTAAATATTTACTAAGACTCTACCCCACAAAAAGCACTTTGGAGGATAGAAAGTTGAACAGAGCACAGGGCCTTGAAAAGCATTAACTCTAACAGGAGAAACAAGTATATAAATGCAGGTTAGGTGCCATCAGAGGAGCAAAGACCATGGGCATTCACGAAAGAAGCAGCATTTCAAACATCTTCTCAGCTGGCCAATATTTATAGGCTGGCCTTGACCTGGGCATGGGGGATCCACTGAGTGGTTAACAGGAGTAATATCCTTCTTTGTGTCGGGGGGCAGGTTGACAATAAACAAATGATTATAAATAAGAACGTCAGTGAAAAGAAAACAGACTCATAGGATATATAGTGACTAGGTAGAAGGGATTATTTTCTGCAGGGTGACTGAGGACACCCTCTCTGAGGAGGTGACATTTGAGCTTAGGTTTGAATTTTAAGAAGCTGAGATATGGGGCTAAGTGGATTGCACACAGATGGAACCACGAATGCCAAGTTCCAGAGAAGAAGATGCTTCTGTTGTTCAGGAATGGAAGGAAGGCCTGCGGAGCAGGAACGCAGGGAACAAGAGAAGTAGGTGGGATGGTTGAGGAGGTACCTGAGGCTAGCTACGCAGAGCCATTGGAAGCCACCATGGGGATTTAAGAAGGGGATGATGGGGCTTTCCTGGTGGTGCAGTGGTTGAAAGTCCGCCTGCCAAGGCAGGGGACACGGGTTCGTGCCCCGGTCCAGGAGGATCCCACATGCCGCGGAACAGCTGGGCCCATGAGCCATGGCCGCTCAGCCTGCAAGTCCGGAGCCTGTGCTCCGCAACGGGAGAGGCCACAATAGTGAGAGGTCCGCGTACCGCAAAAAAAAAAAAAAAAAAAAAGAAGGGGATGATGGCATGATCTGACTATACTTTGCAAAGATCACCTTGGCTGCTAACTGAAGAATGTTTCCTGTGGGTCACTCATAGAAATAGGGAGACCAGTTAGGGGACTGCTGTGGTCATCCAGGGCAGGTGGTAGCTTGGAAAGAGCTGTCATTGGGGAGATGGTGAGAACGTGGGGAATATATTTGGTAATAGAATTGACAGATGTTGCTGATGGAGAGATGATGGACGACGGGGCAAGAAAGCATCAAGGCCACCCGCCACTATGTTTTTGTCCCAGGCAACGTGGTAGACAGTGATGCCATTCACTGAATTGGGAAGCCTCTCGGAATGTAGTCATTATCACAGGTTCAGAGGGAGCTAGAAGCACATTCCAGAAAAGGGGAGGAGCATGGACACGGCCTGAGTCAAGGTTGAGAGCAACACTCATAGGAAACATTTGGCTGGAAGACAATGTACCTGTCAGAAAGCTGGGAGGCCCTGAGGCTGTAAAGGTCAAAGTCCTATACTGAGGCCCTAAAATAGTAAGAGCCATGAATGCTGTGGGGGAGGGAGGAAGAAAATGTACTAGATGAGGGAGGCACAAATAATTCAAAAAATAAGAAAAAAAGAAAAACTGGAAAAGTCTCATGCACGGACTTAGTAGCAACTAAGTAAATCCAAAACCCAAAGGGACCCAAGTGAGCAACTCATAAGCCACACAGGCCGAGCACAGAGAGTGCCTAGAAACCACCAAGGACTGCCTTATAAAAACTCTTGGAGGTGCCTTTTATGTCGCCATTTCCTCAGAATGTTGCTCTGCACAGCAGGAGGATGGGGGCCCACTTATTTAAGGTTGACAGAGTATTTGTGATCCAGAAGTTTAGATGGATATAAAAAAATAAGCTATTTGAAATTTCCAATAGCTTGACAAAATGCACCTAAAATATTTGTTTAAAGAGAACTTAGGGGGCTTCCCTGGTGGTGCAGTTGTTAAGAATCCGCCTGCCAGTGCAGGGGACACGGGTTCGAGCCCTGGTCCGGGAAGGCCCCACATGCCGCGGAGCAACTAAGCCCGTGCACCACAACTACAGAGCCTGCGCTCTAGAGCCCGTGAGTCACAACTACTGAAGCCCGCGTGCCTAGAGCCCGCGCTCCACAACAAGAGAAGCCACCGCGACGAGAAGCCCGTGCACCGCAACGAAGAGTTGACCCGCTCGCCGCAACTAAAGAAAGCCCACGTGAAGCAACGAAGACCCAACGCAGCCAAAAAGAAATAAATAAATTTATTTTTTTTTAAAAAAGAGATAACTTAGGGGTTAGCTAATTCTCTCCCCAACACATGCTATTTTCTCCATCAAAACCAGGACAATGATTTTCAGGGGGAGAAGGGGTCCCACACCTGCTCTGCATCACAAGGCTGTGTCAGAATGACACGAGGAGCCATTCAAACCACATGTCTCCCTCCCAGAATTGCTGAAATGCTGGCCTGCCCCAGCTCCCACTTATGGGGCGGGACTCTCCAGCCTGAGAAGCATCCATAAAGAAAGAGAGAAGGTTGAGAACCTCTGAGCCCAGGGTTCCTACAGGCATTTGCTTTTTGTCCATTTCAGTCACTGATATGCAATTTTATATCAGTTAGCAGAGTCTAAGGAAAAGAAAAAGGATCAGCCAGGTTTCTGAAACCAAATTATTGCTTTTCTGACAGATACCATTGCGCTGCTTACAAATATTTTTCCTATTAAGTTTTAGCAAGTGCAAGGGCTATAGTAAATAACCTTTCATCTACAGAAGTTTTTCAAGGAACAAATAAGGAGTAATGCAAAGTAATCCTGGGAGAAGTTTAAAGAGAGATTGTATCACCTGAATTTAAAGTAATAGAATAGAAGGAAAGGTAGGAAACTATATCCAATTGCTTTCTCTGGTATCCTTCTTTCTAATATATAATTTATATGCAAGTGTTTATGTTATTGTAATAATAATTAAACCTACTTGTGCTGGAAAATATATATATATGACATTACATTTAAGGCAGCAAAAAAAAAAAAGTCTAAGATTAGGCAAAAGTACCTCGACACATTTAGGAAGGTTTTGATAACAAATAGTTAATGGATAATTCAGTTTTCAGTTTCTAATTTTGCATATTTTCTTTTTCTCCTGGGCTAGATAAGAGACATAGATAATTTCTCTGGTATACGACAGTGGGCTTGCTGTGAGGTGGTACTTACATTTTTTTAAAGGCTCTGTAGCCAGGCAGGACTCCACAGGGCCTGCTGGGGACAGAGCCCTCCCCCATATCCTCTGCTGTAGCTCGTCTCTGAAGTACCTAGATAACAGTATCTGATGCATATTTGCCGAGTTGTTTTACAGATGCTAAAACCAATGCCAAATAGAAGAAATTAACAACTTGATGACCACAGCATGTAGCCCCCAGACTTACTGGAGCCTAAGGATTGATAATGTTAACCCTGATGATACCACCCTGTTATCTCACCATCAACCAATCAGAGAATTGTGCACAGCTGATCACATACCCTGGGACGCCCCTCCCTCACTTGGCCTTTAAAACTGCTTTCCTGAAACCCATCGGCGAGTTCGGGTGTTTTGAGCACTAGCTGCCCTGGACTCCTTGCCTGGTGCCCTGCTATAAACGCTGCAGTTTCCTTCACCACAACCCCATGTCCGTAGATTGGCTTTACTGTGCACAGGCAAGTGGACTCAAGTTTGGTTCCGTAACACCTC
Organism: Stenella coeruleoalba; assembly: GCF_951394435.1. Taxonomy (NCBI): domain Eukaryota; kingdom Metazoa; phylum Chordata; class Mammalia; order Artiodactyla; family Delphinidae; genus Stenella; species Stenella coeruleoalba. The sequence continues at coordinate 25,875,773 of NC_137164.1, read as the reverse complement.
AACTAGAGTTTTTCACGCAATAACCACCACATTTCCAGGAGAAGTTAGGAAACCTCCTAATATTGCACATGAAAAAGAAACAAGAAGACCGGGAGAAAGTGGGAGTTTGCGCTGGTTTGAAACATACCATGCATAGCTAATCAGTTAGAAAACCTTGGATTACAACCAAAGCATAACAGAAGAATATAAATGAACACAGAGCATGTGAGTGATTCTTGCTGGCGGAAAAAAAAATAAAAAACTTGAAGCAAGTAGTTTTCTGAAAATTGAAAAATAGAAGACATTCAATTATTGGCAGTCCACATCCTCGATTAGGCAAATCTGTGTGTCAGTCAAGCAGAATATACAACAGAGTAATTTAGGTTCACACTCTCTCAATCTACAAACATAATCATTTTCCTATGGAAACCTGGCAATGTCACACCTCATTTCTCAGCAGACTTAAGAACATTGTGCAGTCTTGAGGTGTTTTAGATCACCTTTCCCAAATGAATCCCAGTACATTTCCACTCCCCTTACAGATTGTTATCACATACAATTAAAGCTAAACTGTATTTGCCAAAACAAGATAACAAATCGCTCTTTCTGGTACAGGAGCCCTGGATTTCTTTTTAATCATTCTCTGTCACCTGCTCACAAAATTTAGCAATTGAACCATTTGTGATGCGACCCCACTCCTTATTAGTGACTTTGTTATGGTTATTGCCATAATTATAACTTTAAAACTTTAAAAAATAATTAGTACTTAACAGCTTTATATGGTGATGTTTAGTGAAGCAGTAATAATGTACCAGAAATAAAAATTTGGAAAATCTTAATTTTTTTTTTTTGTCTTTCTGTTTGGGGGAATCTTGGTGATAATAAAATAAAACCAATATAATAATTTAGAATTTGCAGTGTTTGGGGAAAGAATATAGATTTACATATACATCCGCAGACTGAATGACTTTGCTCTTTTCCAATATACCAGTCAGGATAGGCTAGACTCACAAAACTCAGTGGCTTAACACAGCAAAGTTTATTCCTCACTCATGCTAGTGACTGATCTAAGGTAACAGTGAGGGCTCTGGCCAATATATTCAGTCAGGGACCCAAGGGAGCAGAGTCCCCACCTCAACATGTGCTTCCAAAGCAGAAAAAAGGAAGCCACACAGATTGCTTCTGTTCACATTCCATTGGCAAAAGCACGTCACAGCTTTCGAAAGGAGAGAGAGGAAGTGCAATCCTAACACGTGCCTAAAAGGTAGGAGAATCAGAATATTTGTGAGCAGTGCTGGTGACCACTCCATCCAAGGAGGCAGAAAGATAGCTCAGTGGTCATTGAAGGGCAGGTGCCTTGACAATCCCAGGAGGAAACATGAAGTTGATGGGATCATCTTTTTTTCTATATCTTACCTCTCCACAGAGGTTACCTATTTCTGCTACTGTGGAGATAGTTTTATAAAATGTTCAGTATTCAATACAGAGAAAAACTGCCGATCAGAGGGCAGGTTGCATATGTTGTAGGACAAACTTCCTTCTCAGTTCATGGGCCTGGACGGAGTGCCCTCCTCAGCTAGGTGGACACCTGGGAGTTAGTGCTTCACTTGCATTGCCAGGTGTGTTCCTTTTTGCTAGTGTTCCCTTGTTTGTTATAGTCTGAAATATATACTTAATCAGTATATGCTGCATAAGTAAAGGGTGAGTTATGGGAAGAGGGAGTGTCAAGAAGGTCCTAGAAGCAGTTTTCTGTGTACACCTACAAAAACGCACTGCACAATTAAGAGTGTGTGGTCATCACCTGTTAAGAACTCAGTATAGTTCTTATGGCGCAGTGGTTGAGAGTCCGCCTGCCGATGCAGGGGACACGGGTTCGTGCCCCGGTCCGGGAAGATCCCACATGCCACAGAGCGGCTAGGCCCGTGAGCCATGGCCCCTGAGCCTGCGTGTCCGGAGCCTGTGCTCCGCGATGGGAGAGGCCACAACAGTGAGAGGCCCGCGTACCGCAAAAAAAAAAAAAAAAAAAAAAGAACTCAATATAATATTTAGGTGTGTTGAAGCCCACCAACTAAATCCTGGGAGTACCTCCTTGAAAATGTGTGTAAATAAATTTGTTCAAAACATCCTGACTCTAAGCAAAATTGTAAAGTAGGTTCATGTTTTACCTTCAGTGACATCTTCCTTCCCTAAATCCTCTTTCTCTATTAGTTTCTGATTTTCCGGGTTCCTGCTCCAGAGAGGTAACTAATGCTTCCTGAGGCTCCACTCCTTTGGTCACAGAAGAAAGTCGCTCTGATATATTCAAACATTCCACGGAGCTTATTTTGAATGTCTAGTCTCTCCTAAGCAGTGGGAACACGAAGGATTGCTGCTCTCAAGTTGGCTGTCGTCCAGTTAGGGTGATGGAAATGTACACTCTACAGTTACAACCCATAACAACCAGTCTTCCAGTAGAAGGAAGCCCGGGTTTCAGTGTGAGGAAAGCCTCCTGCAACTGGTGACAACTGGGCTTAGTCTTGAAGGAAAAATAGGTGATCTCAAAACAAAAATGGCACCTATGCACGTGCACAGTCACAGAGGTGAGAAAGGCGATGGCCGTCGAGTGTATTACCCCTCCAAAGATAAGTGACTTCACCCAAAGCCAGGCAGGGACAGCTGGAACCCAGGCCCTGGGTTCTACCTGGGAGTCTATGGTCCACACACTACAGACAGACCAGATGCCTGGGCCTGACCTCAGTCACCCTGACATGCCTGTGGGCTATTAGCCCATCTGGAGAAGCCCCAATCTCTCCATGCTCTACCCCACTGATTAAGTGAAAGTGGAGCCCACTATTTACAGTCATTTGAGTTCTTTGAATGAACAGCATACCAGAAATAGAAAATGTAATAATGATAAAATAATGATAAACATTCCTGTGCACCGTGTCAGTCACTGTTCGTAGAACTTACACATTTTATCTCTGAATCTTCACAGTCGTGAGGTAGGTGTGCTGATTATACCCATTCCGTGACTCACAGAGAGATGGTGTAGTGAGAGGAGTAATTAGCATTGGGTCCTGGGCCAGCCTTCCACCCTGCCCTCCCCTCTCCAAAGCTCGCAGGCTTTTCTCTGCTTTGAGTTGAGATTCCCAGGATCGTATGCTTGCATGCTGTTCACTGCCAGCTCCAGACTTCTGGGTGGCAACAGAGGGAGGAGGTATGGACTTTAAGGAATATTTATTTCTTTATTCCTACTTTTCAGGAATTGACTATATAGTTCTCACGATATCCCTGGAAGTCCAGTGGTTAAGACTTCTCGCTCCCGATGCAGGGGGCACGAGTTCAATCCCTGGTAGTGGAAGATCCTGCATGCCGCATGTTGAGGCCAAAAAAAAAAAAAAAAGAGAGAGAAAGAGAGAGAGAGATGTACTCTTTTCCTATTTTAGAAATGGAACGACTGATTCTGATGCACATTGAAGAACCCCTGAGCTAGGGGAACTGAGAATTGTGAAGGTGAGGGGATAGATTTTTAGGGTGAGAGAATGTGCAAAGGCACGGAGGCAGGGAGAAACATGATCACACATTCAGGAAATGGGCAGAAGCCCTTGTGTGGCTGGAGTCCAGAAAAGCAGGAGAGCCAGCTCAGCTCTCCTCCCCGGGGAGGCAGCAGGGGCCAAGCCAGTGCAGGCTCAGTCAGGGAAGGATGTGGACGTTTTTCTGTAAGCAATGGGCTTACAGGTTTCTAAGCTGGAGTGGAACAAAACCAAGTTTGCACTGGGCAAGGATCACTCCAACGGCAGTGCAGAGAATGGATTAAATGGAGGAAGGGTGGATTGAAAAGACCAGTTGAGAGGCTGTTGGGTTAGCGAGATGAGAGGTGACCTTGGCCGTGGAGAGGAGGGAGAGAGCACGTTCAAGAGCTCATCAGGAGGTGGAAGCCTCAGTCCGTCCTCCACGCAGCAGCAAGATTTGAAAAGTGAATCACCACATGTTAGTCTTCCACTTAAAACCCTTGAAAGGCTTCCCATGCCCTTGGGATGATTCCAGAATCCCTTCCAGCAAGCCAGGCTCCTGCGGCCTCTCCTGATGCTCTACCCTCCAGCCCCAGGCTCTCTTTGTTCTGGCCTCAGGGTTTTTCACAGGCTGTTGCTTCTGACTGAATCACTCTTCCCGCAACTTCGACAGGGAGGGCTCCTCCTTGGTTTTTAAACCTCAGCTTAAACGTCCCCTCCTCAGACCAGACCACCGAGTGGAAGCAGGGACCCACAATATTATCTCCCTCAGCACCTCATGGACCCCCTTTCCAGGCCTTAGAGCAGTCTGTCATTTTCTTTGCCTGTTTTGCATTTTACTGCCTTTTGTTTGTCTCTTCATGAGGAATGTGAGATCCATGAGAGTGGGGACCCTGTCTGTCTTGTTTCTCCAGCCCAGCAGCTGCCCTGGTACATGGTCACCCCTCAACAAGTCCTCACTACATTAGCAAATCAATTCACGTGGACAGCTCAGGAAGTGCTAAGGTTCAGGCAGGCACAGAGGCTGAGGTGACCTTCTCCAAGGACCAGATTTGGTAGAAAATAATCATATTTTAGATCAAGAAGCTACATGTCACCTTCTCTTTATTTCTCCTTTCTTCCTTATTACTTCCCTGAGATGTTTTTTCAGAAGGTAGCAAGTTCGGAGCCATTGGCCTAGAAACTCCCAGACAAGGTGTGGAGTTTGCCAATTGTCTTCTCCCGCTGTTGCTTGTTATATCCATGTTTTGTTTCATTTTCTTAAAAGTTACAAGGACAGGGGCTTCCCTGGTGGAGCAGTGGTTGAGAATCTGCCTTCCAATGCAGGGGACACGGGTTCGTGCCCCGGTCCGGGATGATCCCGCATGCCGCGGAGTGGCTGGGCCCGTGAGCCATGGCCGCTGTGCCTGCGCGTCCGGAGCCTGTGCTCCGCGGCAGGAGAGGCCACAGCAGTGAGAGGCCCGTGTACCGCAAAAAAAAAAGTTGCAAGGACAGTGAAAAGCTTACCTCATTTAACCAGATGACCAAACCAGCAAAAGGTCAAATTCAGCTGCATTTTTAGTATTGAGGAGATTTTCAGATAGCTAAGGAAAAGACCCTCTGCTATACATATGGTTTTAATTAGTATTATTTCCTTTCCTGTTCGGATTGCAAACTTTCTATTTGCAGCCTCACTTCCAATGAGTCATCTTTACCATTCTCCATAGAAGCCAAGGTTTAGAAAATTGTATAATCCCTATATTCTAACTCAGGAAATTGAAGCAAGGAGAGATTACCTTAGCCAAGAAAAAGAGGGGTCTGACGGCTGAGTCGGCTTCAAATTCATGGCGTGTCCCAGGCTTTGAACACTTTGCTAATGAATTGTGCACTATTTTCCTTTCTGTTTGCTTCCATGAGTATCTACCAAGCCACCAGCATCATATAAGACCAAGCTACAAAGGCTTTTCAAATTGCTAACACCAGACATGGTTCAGTCTCTAAGTACCAGGAAGCAACTGGGAACAGGTGCTTTTGAATTAGACATAAATCTAAGCAATGCTGCAATATAGCAAACGGAGGGAAAAGACCTTGTCTCATTAAACAGCTAACAGGAGAGTGTATCTGACAGTAAAATCTTGGCAGAACATAAAATACTTGTTTACTGCCAAATTCTAGTCACACAACATTAAGATTACCTATTTAAGCACATAGCCCTGGCTGCTCATCATATATAATTCTATCAAGGAATCTCCCCTGTGAATCTCACTTGCCTTTAGAGTGAGTAGAAACACTATTGCCAAGATAACCAGGGCCCAAACTTACAGGGATTTCTAGATAAAAATTAATCCCTCGAATTGTGCCCGGAAGCAAATCAGTGACTAATGGAGACCAGCAAGCAAAGGCATAACTAAACTCTTGGCGCTTGTATCAGCCAAAGCTCTTGAATAATTTTCCAGGGTAGCTCCTTAGTGGAGCACATAGACAAAATCCCAGCTGAGCTTTAGAAACGGGAGCTAGGCAGGCGTGGTCTGTTTAATTTTCCTTTATCCTCTGTCCTGGCCTTCTTCCATGATTGTGTTTGAGGGTCTTGAGTTTGTTACAGGGTGACCAACTCATGCCCCGTGAAAAAGGTAATTTTTTGAGTTTTATGCAGCCGAAAGGTAATTTTAAGAAAAATCCTGGGTTTATCTCTGGGCTTTCTATCCTGTTCCATTGATCTATATTTCTGTGTAAGTGGTGCTGGGAAAACTGGACAGGTACATGTAAAAGTATGAGATTAGAACATTCCCTAACATCATACACAAAAATAAACTCAAAATGGATTAAAGACCTAAATGTAAGGCCAAACACTATCAAACTCTTAGAGGAAAACATAGGCAGAACACTCTATGACATAAATCACAGCAAGATCCTTTCTGACCCACCTCCTAGAGAAATGGCAATAAAAACAAAAATAAACAAATGGGACCTAATTAAACTTAAAAACTTTTGCACAGCAAAGGAAACCATAAAGAAGACCAAAAGACAACCTTCAGAATAGGAGAAAATATTTGCAAATGAAGCAACTGACAAAGGATTAATCTCCAAAATTTACAAGCAGTTCATGAAGCTCAACAACTAAAAAAAAAAACAACCCAATCCAAAAATGGGCAGAAGACCTAAATAGACATTTCTCCAAAGAAGATATACAGATTGCCAACAAACACATGAAAGAATGTTCAACATCATTAATCATTAGAGAAATGCAAATCAAAACTACAATGAGATATCATCTCACACTGGTCAGAATGGCCATCATCAAAAATCTAGAAACAATAAATGCTGGAGAGGGTGTGGAGAAAAGGGAACACTCTTGCACTGCTGGTGGGAATGTAAATTGATACAGCCACTATGGAGAACAGTATGGAAGTTCCTTAAAAAACTACAAATAGAACTACCATACGACCCAGCAATCCCACTACTGGGCATATATCCTGAGAAAACCATAATTCAAAAAGAGCCATGTACCAAAATGTTCATTGCAGCTCTATTTACAATAGCCAGGACATGGAAGCAACCTAAGTGTCCATCAACAGATGAATGGATAAAGAAGATGTGGCACATATATACAATGGAATATTACTCAGCCATAAAAGAAACGAAATTGAGTTATTTGTAGTGAGGTGGATGGACCTAGAGTCTGTCATACAGAGTGAAGTAAGTCAGAAGGAGAAAAACAAATACCATATGCTAATACATATATATGGAATCTAAGAAAAAAAAAAAAGGTCATGAAGAACCTAGGGGTAAGATGGGAATAAAGACACAGACCTACTAGAGAATGGACTTGAGGATATGGGGAGGGGGAAGGGTAAGCTGTGACAAAGTGAGAGAGTGGCATGGGCATATATACACTACCAGACGTAAAATAGATAGCTAGCGGGAAGCAGCCACCTGGCACAGGGAGATCAGCTCGGTGCTTTGTGACCACCTAGAGGGGTGGGATAGGGAAGGTGGGAGGGAGGGAGATGCAAGAGGGAAGAGATATGGGAACATATGTATATGTATAACTGATTCACTTTGTTACAAAGCATAAACTAACACACCATTGTAAAGCAATTATACTCCAATAAAGATGTTAAAAAGAAAGAAAAATTCTGAGGAAAAAATATCCCATGGGGATAGTTTTAATCAAGTAGCACAACATTTCCCATATAAATGTTGCATCGGGACTGCCAGGAAAATAACCCATTAAGTAAAATATTCCAAAATTGAATCTAATAAAGCTGGTTAGGAAAATCCATCCTTCTACTTTGGAGTAGAATATACAATAAAACTAGGAAAATGTTTAGCATGGCATTAAAATCTACAAGCCTAGTGTAATCCAGAGCATTCGCAGAAAAGCAGAGTAAGAAATGGGAAAATAAAAGGGTGACAGCATTCTAGCACAGCCACAATACACAGATCTAACTTCAAATAAAAGAAAAAGAAAATCAATTCAGTTAAAGATGTCAGGATGGAACAATTATTCATGGCTAATTACTTTTTAAAAGATAGTGACGATGGGTTAGTTTTCCCTGATGTTGATGAAGGAAAACCTTTGGGGAAATCATTTGCAAAGGTTAGCAAGTGTACAAATTATTCTCTGATATGTTGGAAGGCAAAGAAGAGGGAAGAATAAGTAAAATACTAGTACAGTCTAGAGAAGGTCATCAAAACAACGGAGCTGATGCTATAAATTACCGTTTTCTAAAATCCAAACCTGTCATCAAGAGGTATCCCAATGAATTATTTCCTCGAAAAGATGGTTTGTTATGAAATGTTCAGTAACTCACCAGACAAATGACTTTAAATAATTTCATTCAGGAGTACATTGTGAAAGGCAAGATTAGATGTAGTCATTCTACCTATAAGTTAAGAATACTTTCAGAACAGTTACTGGAGTACTATTTTAATGTGTGCTCTTGGCTTTGGTCTTGAAAAGTTGGTGATGTGTAGTGACACCTGCTCGCAGAGTTTACCTGAAAAAAAACAAAAAAACCTGGGTGGTTTTCATAGTCTTTGAATGTAGGTTAATTATAGATTATAGCCTAGAGCTGTGATCAAAGACCATGCACGTTTGTAAGAGATGAACAGACTGTGGCATGATTGGTCCATTTATTTTCATCGTCAAAGATGCCTGTAAATAACAGGAGGAGATGCAGATCAAAGAAAACCCTTCCCCTGGGTATGGTGAAGCCAGGACTATTTACCATATTCTGGATGTTCAGCAATCCCTATGTATACTCTGTCCAAAATACACATAAATGCATATAAATGGATCTACGTATGTGCGGGTGTATATCTAGGGGCTCATACATACATAAGGCCATGTGCTTCCCCTACACAGAGGGATCCCTCTGAGAATGTTGACATTGGCTGATAGGTAGACACGCTTTGAACAGAAAATATGCGTTTATCTGCTCTTGTCAAAAGCATGGTGAACAAAATAAAGCCCATTAGCTAGGATTGTTTAGACATCCAGTCATGATACAGAAACTTGAAGCAATTACTGAGACAACAGGGTTAATTCCCACTTGGACAGGAATTTACTTATCTTGACTTGCTGAAGTCACAGCTGAAAATCCTCATTTGAATAACATTTAAATGAGTTCATCAGGCATTTTTGCACAGTCTCCTGTCTGGGCTGTCTCTCCTCCAGGTGGACTGACCTGTTCACTGCCCTTCCCACTCAACACCGACACTCTTTGCAACATTCTGCTGATGCATTTTTAGTTGTGCCCAGCTCTCTACCTGCAGCACAAACCCTCCCTTCTATGCTATATGTATCTCTTACAGACCTATACATACCTCCACCTCATAGGTACCATAGCTTATTTATACCTCATTTATCAAGCATAACTCAGGAAGCCTTCTCTGAACCCAGCAGCCCACCATGAGCTCTCTGGCCTCTGGCAGTTCATACCGTCAGACTTCACATCCTCTTACTGCCTCTTGTGATTATTTGTCTTTAATAACTGTTAGTTATAATCGGCTTAAAATCAGACCAGTGCAGAACACATCTTTGTGCCCTTAAAAATGATAGCATCATATCTTCTTTATAGTAGGTGCTTAAACAGTGTTTTGATTCATGGATTGAGTTTAAATGACCCTAAATGTTTTTCCAGATTTTATGCAGGCAAATTTGCCTATAAGCGGATAGCATTCATGTAAGCAAACTAGATGAATTTCTGTTGACTGTAACATATACGCCAAAATTCTATATCATGGTGTCACTAGGTAAAAGAATTCATCTTAATTGAGTGAACAATGTAAAAAACAAAATGTAGAAGGCAAGTTTCAATATCTTCATTAAAATTTTCCTTCTTAGGGTAATTATTTTCAGTTTGGAAGTTTCATGATCAAGAAAATGGTAAGTGCATGTGAATTTTCATTTCGTTGTTTGTAGCTAAAATTTTTTCAGGCATTGCTTTCTAGAAAAGCTGTTGAGAAAGAAAAGACACTGAAGACAGAAGCTGAACAAAGTCTTTCAATGAAAGATAACTGCAGTGAAACCACTCTTGCCTTTATTTTAAAAACACATCTGGAAATGGAAAAAAAAAATGAGGAAACAGGAGGAAGATGCATCAGACTTTAAGATTCCCAAACATGAGTCCAGAGTATAATGAAACAACTAACTTCAATTGCTAAGTCTCAGCAAACATTTCTGGAAACACCTGTTAGTCTCCTCTCTCCTCGAATATGTGCATGGGCTGTCAGAGTGTTGCTTTATGGAAGGACGTTTCAAGTCAGCAAAGACAAAGAAAGCCCTCCTTTTACCATCCTAATAGAATCAATGCATTATTGGGATTAAACTGTCCAGATAGATTTCAAAAACTGATGTTCTGCTGTCAACACCATAGAAGAATACATCATGTCTATTTGTTAATGCATATTATAAATACTTTCAACAACTTTTGTGGAAATGTCATGTAACCAACCTGCTAAGGGCATTGTTTTTTCAAACCTTTGGAGGTGTTGAGAAGAGCCCAGGTAGGCTCTCTTCTGAACAAAGGAATGATTACTCTGATTATTCTTCTTAAAGAATTTTTTAAGGTCATGAATGCATTGTAGCATGTGTATCTTAACTCGACTCTCTCTATGGGCATCTAGAGGGCTCTTAAAAATACAATAAAACTTGAACTAAAATTCCATGAAAACTCAGATAAGAGAAAATTACCTATCTCTGAATCCTCTTTGGAGAGAGTTTTAGAGAGTTTGAAAAAGGACATTGATGGATTCCTGCAGACGAAAGTTTAAGAAGTAATAATATCTGAGCTGGGTGAAAAAAGATGCTGAAGTGTTCCTAGTGTATTCTGCTGATGCTTTAAGTTCTACATGGTAGTAACTGGAATGGGATTTCATTATAGGAAGTTTTTACCCACTCACACCAGCTGCGTCCTTACAAGAGTGATGGAGACTAAGTGTACCTGTTCTGACCATTAGCATCACAGTCTCCAGAGAAACAGCCCAAGGAAGTTATCAAAGCTGTAAAAGTAGGGGAGGAAAGCCTGAGACACTGCCAACAAGCTGAACACTTTAAATACTTGAAACCTTAAAATAAATAAATAACAAACTCATACAATTCGCCTTAAATAATCGTGAGCAAGAAAAAAATCTTCATATCCTTTTTTATTTCAAAGATTTTTAACACTAAAAAACAGCCCATTTCTGTTGAAAAGTATTATTCATATTCCTTATTTCTTCAGAGAATACAGAGTCTCAATAATATTGTCAAGAACGGTGCATTTGAAGGTGTAGGTAAAGTTAAAATTAGCCATGAACACAAATAATTCATCTATCAGAAGTTCTTTAACTACAATAATTATTTATGCCTCTTTCATGGTTCTATTTTAGCTTTCAAAAGTATGTGGTTAAATCATACATAGGCATGATCTTTTATAGAAAACCCTTATATGTGATGGCAAAAGCCCCATCCCCAATCTCTACACCTGGAATGTACATTTTCCTTCTTGTCCAGAGCTGTCTTGGAAACTCATGGGCTCTCATTGCACTGTGATGAGTATTTACAGCTGGTACGATTTTTCTCTAGACTTCTTAGTCCTCGGTCTAACTTCATGTGAGAGAGTCAGTCTCCTGCCTTATAATCCCTGTTTAGCGAGGAAAGAAAGCACTCTCTAAATCTACTACTGAAGTCTAGAGTTTGCATGGGAAAGAGCAGACTCAAGCTGACATTCTCCAGATCCAGCGTTTCCCAACATCTTCTGTGTTGCCCTCCGGGCTACATGGAGTTGGCCAAGCCTAAGCAATTCCAGATCTAGTCACAGTTGACCAATTGCCCCTGGTTTATACATCCTAACTTGACTTTCTGAGGTAAGAAAACCAAGCATAGCAAACCCAGTAAGAGCCACAAGACTATGGAGTGAAACAAGGTGGGGTCTGTTCTCAAAACTTCAAGTCACATGTGGTTCTGAGTATTTATTACAAAACCGCTACAAACTGAGATACCATACAGTAGACTCCCACTTTCTGCTCCGCTCCCATCTGATCCAGGCAGTGTGAGTTCTGATCTTCTGTGAGGGGCAGGGAGGGCAGAGACACTCTTGCCTCTCAGAAGGTAGAGGAGAATTCTGCCTAGGGAAGAGAGCAGGAGGTTGAGGACAGATCTTGCATCCTTGGAACTCCCTGAGAGCAGAGCTCATTCCTTCTATGTTTTACAGAGCATTATTCCTCTTTAAATATCCATGTTCTCAGATGCTACCTCAGCTCACTCTCTCCTCGCTCCACTAACTCTCCTCAGTACAAGTCCAGACTCTGGGTCCCAACTACCAGGGAGGATTCAGGTATCATGAGGGCAGAAATTTACACAGTTAAGAAAAAGAATACAAAACCTCAGATACAAAGTTAGGTATGAAAGTGAATGTTGATTAAGAATAAAGAAAATACCCAGCATATCAATGGATAGGTCACAGCTGGTCTTAGGTGCTACCCCTGATGTCCCTTCTGCTGCTGTCACCTCGAAGAAACTGCCACTCCTATCCTTACTTCCACTTCTGTCAATTTCCAATTTCACATAATAGTGTTTGGAAAATTACCTGTTTCACAAATAAGGCACCTGGTTAGTTGAGAGATTTCACTGATGCTTATATGTCTTTGTGCAATATTTTGTTAAGCTTTTGCGTATTCTGGTTGATAACTAAAAGGGGAAATGAACCCAGTTATGTCTGGTATTACAATTGAAAAAAGTTATTAAAAATAAAAATCCTTTAGAAAAATCTTGTTTCTTTTTTTCCAAGGGCTTTGTCTTGTTTGTTTCACATACATTTCTTAACCAAAAACATATGTAAAAAACAAATTCTATTTTAATAGCCCCAACAGTGCTATTTTATATGCACATAGATTTGCAAGATAGACAAAATATGGACTAGAAATTACCCTCAGTAGTTTAAATTTGATTGCTCTGATGAAATTATGGGAAAAGATTAATTTTCTGGTGCTGTCTTTGGGTTTTTTGAAATCCTGGGTGCTGGCTTACTCACTAATTTGGTAATTTGCAATAGGTTTCCCAGTCATTAGTGCAAATTAGTGAGCTTTAGCTCTAATGTGAATATTAATATCTTCATTGGGAACCATTCCACGTGCCCTCTCCTAGTTTCTAAGGACAAGCTGTTTTTTTTAAACCTTGGAGAAAGGCTATATGAAATGCATGAATATGCTTATGACAAGGTATTTGATAACCAATGCATTATTTTTTATCTCCTATAAATAAAATGTCAGCAACTTTGGTAATATTGTATTTCAAAGGCCCATAACACTGGCAGACAGCCCCATGCACATACTGTGCTATATTAAAGGAATATTGGTCTTTGGCTAGAAAGGATTTTCTAGCCCAGTCTGAGCAATAACCACTTGATCACACATCTCGCCTGCATCTAAGCTCCTTGATGACAGAACATGTGCTTCTCAGTTGCTGGGTCCAAGCCCTCTGCTCAGCATCCCACACAGTCACCGGGGCTGTGTGCCTTCAGCTACACGACCTCTGGGGCACACTGGAGAAATGGTGCCTTCTGCCCATGACCCATTTAAGACCCTTTATTGTTTTCCAAAGTTATCGCCATGGCACTCACTTGCTTTCATAATTCTCCTTGACAACCACTCCTCTTCAACGCCTGCCTTCACCATGGTGCTCTAATTTAAGTGCCTGCTGGAGACTGCCACTCTCAGTGTCCTTTTTCCTAATAGAAGCAAGATTGGAGCTTTTCCTATGAATACATCGAAACTACCGACTAACTAGCTCCTTAAGGGTAACCCTCTAAGCCTGGTACCTAGTCTGCTGCTTCACCCGACTCAGGCCTCAGATAATTCCAAAGCTTTCTCTCCTAAACATGGCATGATTTAAATTTAACACTTGTCATCAATCAGCTTGGAGGCAAGAATGAGTGCATGAGCCAATATCCTCATGAAAAAGAAAGAAAAATTTACCAGCTGAGACCTCCAAACAGGACAGTAAGATGGATGGGGGATGAGAAATCAGAGTTCCTTGTTTTTCTGAATTGTATTACCTCCCACTTATAGTTCTAATATGCTTGAAAGAATCTTGAGCTTTGCATTTGAATCTGTGCTCTGCAACATCTGAGACTCAGTTCCCTTATTTATAAAATGTGGATAATAATACTACATCACAAACATTGTATGCACTAAAGAATAACCTATGTAAAATACCTAGCACAGAGCCTGGCCTAAATAGATAGTGATGTTATTATAATTAAAATCATTATTAAAACAGCATATGTCTATTAGCACTGGGTTAGCCATATTGGGGAAAAAAAAGAAGTTGGGTTCCTAATTCATACATACACAAAAATTGAATTCATTAAACACTTAAAATTGAAAAACCAAAATTTTCACATTTTAAAAGAAAATATAATATCTTTATGACTTATGTCAGGAAGGAATTTTAAAATAAGACCCAAAAATATTAACCATAAAGGAAAAGATTTTGTTGTCATATACAAAATAAATTTTAAAGTTTCATTTATAAAAAATAAAAACAAAATGTTTTATTATGTGAAAAAAAAAATGGCATGTGTCTGAACAACCGCCCGGGTCCTTGCTGAGGTTAATCACCAGTGAAGTAATCATTGGCACAGTTTGGGACTGAAATTCAAGAAAGATTCTGACCAGAAGCAGCATGACCTAGGAAGAACCAAAGATATAAGCCAACTCTGGGTTCTTTAAGAAAAGGCAGGACTCAAAAAAAGAAAACCAAGATAATCAACCAATACTGAATCCCAAAGTCCAGGCTCAGGAAATTCTAGGGCCAAGATGTCAAAGCTGAGATGGAGAGTTGATCAGAACAAGAACAGGTGGGGAGCAGGTGGCAACCATCCTGGACCTTAAACACAGGTGTGTACTTCCAGCTGACCCCTCCAAGCCAGAGGACACATGGGGCTTGGGAAGGTGAAGTAGGTGGAAAGGGTCTGAACCAGGACGTAGAGCCCAGGATGTAAGAGAGAAGAATGCTTTGGGCCCATTTGAGTTGTTTTTAAAATGCTGCATAAATATTATTCAAGTCACACCACCTTTGGAAGACACCTGTACTCAAAGCCTGTCTACCTGAAAGACCACATTTTCTGAGCAGCAGTTATATTTCCTGAAAATCAGGCAGCTGCTACCTGAAGTCACACTCCCTGCTGTGCAGAGACAGCCAGCAGATGTGACAGCTGTGTCCACTTGAACTGCGTGGTGAAATGACCCTTTAGGGGCAGTGGGGCTCTGTAAAGCATCCCTCTGAGTGGCTTTGGTGGCCCTCTCCAGCTTCAGTCAATCTGTCAGCAGCTTTTATTGGGTACTTGTCCTCAGGGCTGTGGGCAGTGCAGGGAACAGATGCTCGGATGCTCGGCTATTTCCAGGAAGGAATGAGATGTTATCTGCTCTCCAGGAATGCGGATGGGCCAATCCCTCTCAGACTTAAGAGTCCTTCCCTCCATCCAGGGCTTCCCTAGTGGCGCAGTGGTTGAGAGTCTGCCTGCCGATGCAGGGGACACGGGTTCGTGCCCTGGTCCGGGAAGATCCCACATGCTGCGGAGTGGCTGGGCCCGTGAGCCATGGTCGCTGAGCCTGCGCGTCCGGAGCCTGTGCTCCGCAACTGGAGAGTCCAAAAGAAAGTCGTTCCCTCCACCCAATCTCTTTCTATCCCACTTCACAACTTCCCTACTGCCACCATCCTGGTGCATCTGTAAATTTTTAATACTTTAGCATAGCACGCCTTCTCTTTAGACTCCTCGTGACTGTTCTTGGAATTCATTGAACCCTTTCTCCTAAAGTTAGCACATGCTTTCTGCTGGTCAATGTGCACCCACTTCAAAACTTCATTTCCAGTGGAGTGTTTGAGAGATTAGTCTAAGGAAGAAAAAGAAAACAAAAGAGAGCAGTGAAAGTGGGAACCTCATGAAAAGGGAAAATCAGAACAGATTGCAATGAAGCTAAACTGTCTATTCATTTGAATCAAATGCTATAAATTTCTAAGCATAATGTTTGACAGTAAACTGTCATCAAAGCAACAGACTCGTTATAAAAATGCTAAGGGTATATAAAACTCATTGACTGCTTATCATTAACTGTGCAGGGTTCTGATAGGAAGAGCATGGTTATAATTTATGTTTCACTAATAAGGTCCATCTTAGAGTATGGCTGTCAAATCTATTACTCACCTTTCCCCAGTTTTATAGGTGTTCTGGACAGTGCTGAAATTAAATGTTAAAAGTGTGTTTTCAGGCATTATCTTTTGCTCTAATATCTCACCCCTGCATATTGAAGCATGCCTCACCTCTAACTAGAGCTCTACAGCCAGATTGTTTTTCAGAAAGTAAACCAGAATAAGAGAGAGTCAGAGAGAGAGAGAGAGAGATTCTTTTTTTTTTTTTTTGGATTTCATTTCATTTTTTTTTTATACAGCAGGTTCTTATTAGTCATCCATTTTATACACATCAGTGTATACCTGTCAATCCCAATCTCCCAATTCATCACACCACCACCCCCACCCGTCGCCCCTTTCCCCCCTTGGTGTCCATACGTTTGTTTTCTACATCTGTGTCTCAATTTCTGCCCTGCAAACAGGTTCATCTGTACCATTTTTCTAGGTTCCACATATATGCATTAATATACTACATTTGTTTTTCTCTTTCTGATCTACTTCACTCTGTATGAGTCTCTAGATTCATCCACATCTCTGCAAATGACCCAATTTCGTTCTTTTTATGGCTGAGTAATATTCCATTGTATATATGTACCACATCTTCTTTATCCATTCATCTGTTGATGGGCATTTAGGTTGCTACCATGACCTGGCTATTGTAAACAGTGCTGCAATGAACATTGGGGTGCATGTGTCTTTTTGAATTATGGTTTTCTCTGGGTATATGCCCAGTAGTGGGATTGCTGGGTCATATGGTAATTCTCTTTTTAGCTTTTTAAGGAACCTCCATACTGTTCTCCATAGTGGCTGTATCAATTGACATTCCCACCAACAGTGCAAGAGGATTCCCTTTTCTCCACACTCTCTCCAGCATTTGTTGTTTGTAGATTTTCTGATGATGTCCATTCTAACTGGTGTGAGGTGATACCTCATTGTAGTTTTGATTTGCATTTCTCTAATAATTAGTGATGTTGAGCAGCTTTTCATGTGCTTCTTGGCCATCTGTATGTCTTCTTTGGAAAAATGTCTATTTGGTCTTCTGCCCACTTTTTCTTTGGGTTGTTTGTTTTTTTTAATATTGAGCTGCATGAGCTGTTTATATATTTTGGAGATTTAATCTTTTGTCCATTGATTCATTGGCAAATATTTTCTCCCATTCTGAGGGTTGTCTTTTCGTCTTGTTTGTAGTTTCCTTTGCTTTGCAAAAGCTTTTAAGTTTCATTAGGTCCCATTTGTTTATTTTTGTTTTTACTTCCATGACTCCAGGAGGTGGATCAAAACAGATCTTGCTGTGATTTATGTCAAAGAGTGTTCTTCCTATGTTTTCCTCTAAGAGTTTTATAGTGTCCTGTCTTACATTTAGGTCTTTAATCCTTTTTTGAGTTTATTTTTGGGTGTGGTATCAGGGAGTGTTCTAATTTCATTCTTTTATATGTGGCTGTCCAGTTTTCCCAGCACCTCTTATTGAAGAGACTGTCTTTTTTCCATTGTATATCTTTGCTTCCTTTGTCATAGATTAGTTGACCATAGGTTTGTGGGTTTATCTCTGGGCTTTCTATCCTGTTCCACTGATCTATATTTCTGTTTAAATATAAGAAATAAGAGAGAGAGAGTCAGAGAGAGAGAGAGAGATTCTTTAAAAAATAAAAAAAAGGAGTATTACTTGCCTACTTTCAAAATGTAAATGGTAAAACACAATTAAAATATTGGTAATTTCAATTATTCTATTCTTCTAACATGTTATATCAACATTAATGGTGTTCCATTTTGTTTTGGTTTGGTTTTGGTTATGATGAAGAAACTCGCCCAGAAGCTCCTATGACACAGCCGGTGAAAGACTAGGCTCTTCTGCTTAGGTTGTCACATTTATCTTTAGGCAAAGATTCAAAGAACTCAAAGCAGTTTAGCCAAGTATTAGGCCATGTCTTCATGATCTCACAGATCAGAAAAAAAGTTATTAGTCCTTAACAGATGCTGTCTGAGACAGGGAACATGTCCAAGGAAAATACTAATGAAAATACCAAAACAAGAAGCACATGGTTTAACCTCCAGTACACCTTAGGGTCCATATTCTTGATATGCCAAACACTAAAAAAAAAAAATTCTCAGTAAACTTTGAGAGAAAATGTTTTCCTCTTTTTGGCATGTGATAAATGGAGTGATTTGGCATGTGATAATGGAGTATTTCCAAGCACCGGTTCTTGCTCATTGGAGGCTTCCAAGGTATCAAGGAGCAGAAAGAAGTTTCTAGACTGTGTCAAGCTGACATGTTGGGCGAGGATTAAAAACTGAAGACCACAGGGCGAGCTGAGCTTTGCCAAAATATTAGAGCAATGAAGAATAGGTTCATAGGCAATCAAATCACAGACCTCCTGGGTCGGAACAAGTTCTGAATTAAGGAGCCCATGAGAGAAAGGGCTAAGATAAAGCCCAGGAGACGATGAGTTGCGGTCCCCAGCCAGGTTTTTTTTTTTTTTTTTTTTTTTTTTTTTTTTGTGGTACGCGGACCTCTCACTGTTGTGGCCTCTCCCGTTGCGGAGCACAGGCTCCGGACGCACAGGCTCAGCAGCCATGGGTCATGGACCCAGCTGCTCCACGGCATGTGGGATCTTCCCGGACCGGGGCACAAACCTGTGTCCCCTGCATCGGCAGGTGGATTCTCAACCACTGCGCCACCAGGGAAGCCCCAGCCAGGTTTTTTTAACTGTGAAATACTTCCTCTTTTGTGGCCACATCCTCTGTGTATTTTATTTAATTTATTTATTTAATTGAAGTAGAGTTGATTTACCATGTTGTGTTAGCTTCAGGTGTACAGCAAAGTGATTCAGTTATATATACACTTTTCAGATTCTTTTCCATTATAGGCTATTACAAGACATTGAATATAGTTCCCTGTACAATACAGTAGGTCTTTGTTGTTGACCTATTTTATATATAGTAGTGTGTATCTTCCTCTGTGTAGTTTACAGCAGCATCATTTATGAATTACGAAGGACTGTGCTTCAAAGTGAGTGAGATAACTGAGTTGTGGCACATCTACACAGCAGCACCATTCTCAGAGTCTGTGCCCTTGGGACTTCTCATGCTTCTAATAACTGATGCCATTATTTGGAGGACAAGCCAGAACTGCGTTACACTGAATTCTGCTAAAATGGGTCTGGGTTCCCAATCCCCCGACTAGATCACTCAGTTTAAAATCCATAGGCTATGTTAGTCGTCAGAATCATTGATGTGTTGTGTTGCTGCCCTACCACCACTCCCTTCCGAACTTCACTATAACTCTCCAGAAACGTCCCTGGGTTCTTTAACCAGATATATAAGGACTTCTACCGTCTCTTATTTTCTCTAGCCTTCTGAGGGCTCTTTGTCCCCCTTTCAAATATGCCAGCTGCTCTCTTTCCAACTACCCAGCACTCAGCTTTTCACTCCTGGGTCTGTGCTCCAATCCTTCTCCACCCTCTCCCTCTTCTCTGTTTTTTCTTTTAGTGATGCTGAAAGCAGCACCAGGCATTTAGTCAACCTGAATGGAATCTTGCCTCCAGCATCACTAGATCTTTACCCTGGGAGGAAGTCACTCAACCTCTCTGAGCCTCGTTAGTAAAATGAGCATGGAAATCGGATCCAGATCCCTGCTCAAATATGCTCAGCAGTTCTCCGCTGCTGTCTCGCTCATCTCAGCTCTCTTCCACTCACATCTGATATATTCTCAAGCATGGTATTCTCAACACCATGCTTTTATAGTTGCTCTGGGGAGGTGGCAGCTGGACTGTTGGAGATGTACAATTGCTGCCCTCCCCACTGACATTTGCACAACCTCTTGCCTTGATTTAGAAAAAGGCTCTTGTACAGTATATAAGCTAAGTCCGTTTGCTTGGTACCCAAGGCCCTTTCTGATCAGTCTGACCCTGACTCCCTGTGTCCCACCCAGCCCACAGCCTCCCCCAAACACAACCCTCACCCCATACACACACACACACACACACACACACACACACACACACACAAACACACTTTAATCCTCAGCAATAGGGAACAACCAAGCTCTCTTCTGCCTACAGACTTTGGTACATTTCCCACACACGCACCCTTGCAGTGCTTTTATTTTGTTGTCTGTTTAAAGTTTTCGTCATCCTTCGAGTCTCAATTCAAATTCTATCCCCATCAAGAAAACTTCCTTGACACCCCCAGGCAGACTGTGGCTCTCCTGCACGCATGGTGGCTCCACAGTTTAGACACTCAGTTGCAGCAGTTGTCATTGTTGTTTATTCGCAAGTCTGGCAGCCCCTTAGATATTAAACTCCTTCGGGAACTGTGTCTCTTGATCTTATCTCCAGGATGTACATAGTACCCGGCACACTGTAGATACTCAATAAATGTTAGAAGAATAAATGAATGTTACCAATCTCTTCTACAGACTCTCTCCAAAATCTTCAAACAGAAGCAACTTTTGTTCAGTATCGTGGCTCTATCAATATGGCATTGGTCTTACATAGCAGAGGGAACTATCCTCAATATTTTGTAATAACCTATAAGAGAAAAGAATCTGAAAAAGAATATTCATATATATATATAACTGAATCACTTTGCTGTATACCTGAAACTAACAGGACATTATAAATCAACTCTAATCCAAATAAAAAATATGGCATTGGTCTCATACACGCTTCAGGCACTATGCCTATGATGAGGGCTGAACAACAATTTGCTCAAATCATCCTATGCCAATGCAACTTCATCTAGAAACTTATCAAAACTGACCACGTATGTGAGGTCTATGTAACCTTGACAGAGTTGTAGAGGATCAAACCGTGCAGCCGTCTAATTCACTGGAGTAACTAACTCGATGGTAGGGAATAGAGGTAAAAAGATGAAGATAGCAATTCAGAGGCCTTCAGAATTAATGAGCTTTAGACAGGGAAAAACTCTGCTGTTTAATGTCTGGTCACATACCTAATTTTAACCAAATATTTCACTAAGGTGAGAAAGCACATACCATACATCCATCTCCATGGTCAGAAAAAGAATTCAATGCATATATGTTAGGGATGGAGGAGGGATGATATGGTTTTGCTAACAGAAGAAAAAACATAAATAAACAATACAACTAAATGTTCAGAAGTGATCTAATCTAGCCAACAATACAGTCAGAAACACACCCAGATATGACAAGCAGTGCAAATAGAAGAAATAAGACAATCTTCCTCCTAATTTAAGATCTCCTCCATATTATCATAAACTAGTAATAGTATGCAGTTCACCTAAAAATGCTGAGATAACAATAACTCCATAAAGTACTCCTGAATCTCCAGACATGCTAAGCAAAGAAAAGCAATTTTTATTTTTTGCTGTTAAATGTTTTAATCAAACCTAACAGATGAGGCAATGTATTTTGAGAACATTTTGTTGTTCAGATCTTGGGGTCAGTAATTTTCATTGGTGCAAACACATTACAGTGTAACTGAGTGTGCTTTCGGGGAGAAAGTGATGGGAAGGCATGACATAGATTTTCTGCAAAAGGTAGTATATCGTGTTCTATCTAAAAAGTATTATTTTATATTCTTATATTTCAAAAGCGCTATAGGAGAAGAAAGGTATCAGAATTGAGAGTTGCCCTGTGATTTTGCAGAAAGCGAACAAAAGAGCAATGCAACATCATGCTTCTCAAAAAACATCAAAAAATTAAAGCATTAAAGTAGTAAAAAGATGGATGTCAAATGTCAGTACAGTTTTCAAAATTCAACTCATCCTGTACATGGTCTGAGGCCGACTTGGGCAAATGTCGCTAAAAATATGATCAAGTAGTCAGATTACTGTTGTGTAATGTGTACAATTCAATTCTGTAAAAGAGATGATTCCAGGCTGCATCACAGGAAGACGTTGCTTGTTGTGCCCAGTCAGCCTGCACCACAGCCAAGAGCATCCAAGATTTGCGGCCATGCCCCATGCACTTGCAGATTTGTGTCGTGTTTCTGCACAGGTCTTTTTGATATGCTTGAAAGCAGACACTTCTAGAACTATACCAACTGTAACTGTTAGTGGAAAAACTCCACCTACTTTCACATAACATTGCTGCTGGATAATGGTAGTCAGTCACATTTGCAGACCACTCATGGCTTTCAAATGATTCTCACACACTAGCCTTTTGAATCTCCAACAGCCCTGAGATAGGAAAGGCACTGGCTCGTTTTACAGATGAAGACACTGAAGCGTGGAGAGGTTAAACAGCTAACCCAAGGTCAGCTAGCTTCAGGGAACCTCTAAGAGAATCCCTAAGAGACTGTAGGTCTCCCAACCCCACTCCAGCTGCCTCCACTTCAGGACTGCACCCCTCACAGCTGCCAAAAGAGGGAGCTCTGCAGATGCTCAGTCATGCGTTTGAATTTCTGTTCCACCCATTACCTCTCGGGCTCCTGTGAGGATATTTATAAGTGCTCTATCCCCTCATCTTACAGAAAGTTTGTATGATCTCAGAAACCATCACCTCACACTTAACCTTTTGTAATCTTCCCACATAGCTGCATCCTCTGGAGGTACTAAAGGTTCTGTAACTAAGTAGGGCAGGAGTCCTAGAAAGACAACCTCCAAGGCATAAGACTTCTAAGGTAAACCAACTGTCACAGTGTGCCTGGTTAGCCCCGGGGACTGCGGGGGGTTCCCCAGCACGTGGGACTTTCAGGTCTGAAGCCAGGAATGAGGGCTTTCCAGGGAAGTAGGTCTTTAAGTATAAAAACCAGGACAGTCCCAGGCATACCAAGGCAGTTGGTCATCCTAGTTTGCAAAATTTTAATGAAGTGTCAGAAACAAGGACTTAACTCACCAAAGATGTTTGGAATGTTCTGCCCTTTATTTCCAAATTTGCCCATCAGTAAAAACGTATTAAGAATTCACATGAAATGAAGCCCAATTATGAAAAACCCAGTTTGGGCAAAAATTGGAGCTGAACTGACCCTTTTTGTGGGAGCACATGAAGCCTGTGGAAGAATGTTCGTCCATGAGGGTTTCTGGAAGAGATGATGCCCACTGACCCTCTACAGACCTCTCTTAGAGTATGTTACAGATTTCTAGTTCACCCCATCTCCCTCTTCTAATGAGGGAGATAGAGAAAGACTGTGTCTTATTTATCACAGAACTTTGCACAGTAGATGCTCAATAAGATGGATGGATGGATGGATGGTGGGTGAAATGAGTGAAGGGAATAAATGAATAATGACCTGACCTCAAGGGACTGAGGAAGAATGGCCATCAATTCATGGAAATTACCAGCAGATAGCGCTTTATGTTGAAATGGGATTTATTGAGAAGGTACTGAATGAAATGCGCCACTGGTTCAATTTTTTTGTGTGGAGTTTGACCCTTATCAGTTGATTCTTGTTGTTTAGTATTTATTGAGCAAGTTTCGCTCTGTACTTAAGCTACTTCCCAGAAGGTTAGACACTTCTGGAAACTGCATTAACTCTTTCAAGCCACTAGGGTACTATTCAGTGAATTACTTTTCAGTAATCAAATATGCTGCAACACAAAAACACAGCGTGCTGGGAAATGGAGAGCTAATCTCTCTGCCTGCCTTCTCCAGCTGCCTCCTTCTGATTACAGGAGAGACAGGGTGCAAATATGTGGGGATTACACAATGACAGTCGGTCCTGGTTTCATATGAGAACTTACAGTAGTTTCTTCCTAAAGCCCACGAATTTTTCACATTAGAGAACAAAGATTAGCAGGATCAAGTGGTTAAAGCACTTACTTAATGGCTCTAATCCCCATCCCTGCACAAATTCATCCTGTGGTTTTGTACTTATCTCCTTCAAACTCTTTACCTTCTTTGCCCCTCTCTGTGCATCTATCTGTAGGATGATAACGGCCATTGTGGGCTCTGGACAACCAAAATCTCTCACCTTTTTTCCTCTAATATATAAAAAAAAAGGAAAGCGCTAGGTTTGAATGACTGCCTGTCTTTTTTCGTACCCATATACATGCCTGAAACCTATTCATTAAACAGAAACGGTCTGCCCTCCCCATCCCCTGTCACCTTGCCCCTTTAAAGCCAGTGATATTCATTTTTCATTGTCAAACATCTTGTGCTGCTCATTTGCATCTTTAGTTACCCAGGGCACTGGTCTTGTTTTATATGACTTACAACATGCAGTTTTGCCCTTAGTTCATTTAAGCAAAATCATCCCTGGTTTGAGCCAAGACATAGTCAATATACGATTACCTGGTGGGTCAGGGCTCTGCCGTTTTGTCATTTTTACTGGCATTTTCTCCATTATTGCTAAGTACTGAGCAATAGAAGCTGTTAGAGCCACATGGCTGCCCTGAAACTTAATTGTCCTAAATTGCACAATTCTCAGGAACAGCTTACCCCCCAAGCACAGTTCCCTTGAAAAGGGGCAAACAGGATGAAACTTCAAACTGAGTTATATAGAACTTACCAAAAGCAATGGTAGGAGGAAGCAATTAAGCAGAAGTTGGGTTTGCAAGACTGCATGAGACTTTTAGAGACAATGCAGAATTTGGTGTCAAAGAGGCTTCTCAAAAACCTTTGAGTAGCAAGAGGTCTCAGAACATGATGTTCTGGGGTCAAAGGAAGCAGGAGAGACAAGGGAAAGATGCTTACTGAACACCCACTGTTCAAAAACAGCATGCTAGACATTTTATATGCATGGGTTCATTCATTTTGATAACAACCTTTTAAGGTAGTTAGGTTTATTCCCATTTTACAGATGAGAAAACAGAGTTAGAAAAGTTAGTGGATTGACCAAAGATACACAGCTGGGAAGTGAGGCAGTCTTGTTCAAACCTAGCTCTTTTGATTCCATACACAACGTTTTTTGCATTAAACCATTCTGGAGACGGTTTGAAAGCAGTTCCTTGTAACAGAAGACTAATAATCTAATATTAGAGTCTCACTGACTAAAAGCCCTAAGAAGGAACAGAGGAACACAAAATGCCCAGAGTTTACTGTCCTTACCCTACCATCCTCAGCACTATGCATCTACTTCCCACCTTGCCTCCAGGTGACCTGAGAGAAGCATCGCCTAGGTCTTTTCCTATTCTGGGCAACTCTTAACTCCCCTCACTTACTTCTCATGAAGAAAAGCTCTTTGAAGTCCCCTAAGTCCCCTGGTCCCCATCACCTGGAGAGTTTGTAAAAGCATGAATCCACTTAGCCTCTTGCTTTGCATTAGTCTCAAAGACAAACTGCCTATTTCAGCTTTTAAGGAAGAGCAGAACAAGATTTGCTGACTGTTCCCTAGATCAGAGTGTCTTAGCGAGCAAATGCAAACCTCAGAGCACATCAAAACACAAATGCTAATTATTTGGAGATAACCCAACAAGTTTTCCAAACCCATCCTCTCTCAACCTTACGATAAAGGACTGAGACTTTTGAGAGCTGGTTTTAACAGTTTCTTACTCTGATATCATTAAGTATTGCTGTTTTCATCTGCATAAGGATGGAAAGTTAGACTATGGATTTGCAGCCACTGGTGACCTACTTGAACGTAAAAATTAGGACTAGCCCACAGAATGGACTCTTTTGACCAAATATGCTCAATACTTTTATTTCCACTCAAATGGCATCTCCACCTGGGTTCACAGTGAGCACAGCTCAGCACGTGGAGATCTGGACCATGGCAGGTGAATAAGGGTCAGCGATGTGGCCCTACCACCCATCCCCTCCCTCTGTGCCCCACTCATTCACAACCCAGTACGTTTACACACGTATGAGCTTTGGGTCAACCCACATTGCCAAGCTGCGTGGTGAAGAATTAACTTTACCCAAGGAGGGGGGTCTGGCCTCTGTCCCAGCTGTGGGGAGTTAATCTCTAAACCCTTGGAACTTCCTGAGTGACAGGGGTGTCTTTGGTATTGGTGGTGGGTCCCTCAGACACATATGATAGTGTATGCTAATGAGGTGACTCATGGTGGGCACCTGGTAGGTTATGCTGAAGAGGTGGTGCTGGGTGAGGCCGCCAATGGGGGATAGGCCTAGGGTGGAGGCTGCCTACACCGGAAAGATCAACCATGTGATCAGAGAGTTGGAGTTTTGGGCATGTGATCAGCTGACCCCTGGGGAGGGACCAAGCTCAACCACGTGGACAACTGCTCAACAAATCATGCCTCTGTAATGAACTTCTATAAAAACTCTAGACACCAGAGCTACAGTGAGTTTGCTGGGTTGACAATTCTCTGCATATCGCCACACACTGATGCCAGGAAGGTACTGTGTCCCTGAGGACCCAGGAGCTTCATATTTGGAACATTTCCAGTCCCAGCTTTTACCCTAGGCATCTATTCCTTTGGCTGGTTCTGATTTGTAGCCTCTTGCTATAATAAAACTGCAATTGTAAGTATAGTCGGCCCTTGGTATCCATGGGGGATTAAGTCCAGGACCTGCCACAGATACCAAAATCTGTGGATGCTCAAGTCCCACAGTTGACCCTCCATATCCTTGGATTCTGCATCCATGGAGTCAACCAACCACAGATCATAAACATAGTATAAGACCTGCACAACCACAGACACAGAGGGCCAACTGTACATTTATTGAAAATAATCTGCGTATAAGCAGACCTGCGCAGTTCAAGAATCAACAGTATAGCACTCTCCTGAGTTCTGTAAGTTGTCGTAGTGAATGAATGATCAAACCTCAGTAATTCTGTCAGGACCCCCAAACTTGTAGCCAGCTGGTCTGAAGTGAGAGCAGCCCAGGGGATTCCCAAACTTGCAGCTGGTGTCAGAAGTCTTGGGCATACCTGGCAGTACAGAGAACTGTGCCCTTAACTTTGAGTTTGGCTGACTGTGGATACAAACTCACTTTCTGAAAGTAGTTGGTTAAATCAAGTTCCCCTTGCTTCTTCTACTGGCTCTGAATCACGCCTCATATCTTTCTCACTTTCTAACCCAGCCTCATCATAATACTTCACATAGTGTCCTGAGATGTGTCTTTCCCAGGCTCACCCTAAAGGTCAAAGATAAAAACCTTTAATTTATGATCACTACTCCCTTTGTCAAAAGAAAATTGTTTCAATGAATCAAATAGAGATTAAGAGCTTTATTCATTCCATGCACATCAGGACACGTCCAAAGGCCAGGGATTCTCTGAGTAGAAGAAAAGTAGGATTGGAGTTTTATAAGGTAAGGAGAAGAGAAGAGTGAGTGTCTTTGTGGTCTCACTCAGGTAGCTGTTTTCACCTTTAACTGCTCTGAAACTCACAATCAGAATGTTGCTCAGGATCACCGGCACAATCCCATCCCAACAACAGTGCGAACAGAGCTCATAGAGATGTTTCTGCCAGCCTTGCAGTTTGTAGATCAGTTAGGGTTTGGAGGTAGGAAAGGTAGCAAAAAGGAGAAAAGAGAGAGAAAAGGAAAGGAGACAAGGGTCAAAGGTAGGAGAAACAGCAACGCTTCTATAGGGTCTGGTTTAGTCTCAAACTCCCTACTCATAGACCCCCAACATCTGGACATTTAGAGATGAGGTTGCTCCCCCCAGTAAACTTCACAATGCCTGCCTCCTCCAAGCAGGCATATAGGGATCAGCATTACTGTCCAGGTTAGACCTTCCACCATGAGACTGGAGCCCCAGTCCCCAGGGATCTGCATGGAACAGAAAGAGATACATGGCTTGTCTTCTGGGATTTCTGCTGAGACGTACAGTGTCTTGCTGACATTTTACTTGGAGGCTTAGAAATGAGTCTTGTTGGCTGCCTGGCTCTCTGAGCTTCAGGGATGGTGATTCTGCATTTTTATACTTCTGGGAAAAATAGACCTGTCACGACACCAAGAGTGTTACCCACTCACTGCCACGCTGCTCCTCCTATGGTGTCCAGCTCTCTGAACACAGCTTCCTCCCATATCTTCCTCTCCCTCGACAATCAGACAAGCATGTCCACTGAGCTGTTGGATGCTTGGAATGCTAAGGACCCTTGAATGTCCCTAAATACTTGTGCTACTTGCTTTTCACTGTGTATTTTGTAGGAAATAGTTTGTCAGTTTTCCGCACAAGATATCAGGTTAGGTTTCCATGTAAAAAAGTGGGAGAACTGGGAAAATTTAAACAAACGAACACCTTTGTAAAACAAGAGAGAAAAGAACTTAAGGCAAGTCTTGCTACTGTAAAATACAATATGGACTCTCCAACCTTTCTACCGCCCCTGCCCCTTTCCAAGCTTGATGGAAGAGAAGAGTCTCTGGTGTAAAAGAAAGACCTGGTCCAGTTCAGGTCCAGCCCCACCCCCAACCAGCTGCGTGACCTCCAGCAGGTCACGTGACCTCTCTAGGCCTCAGCTTCATCATCTATCAACTTTATCGATGATCTTTGAGCTCCCTTTCAGCTCCACACTTTTATGATAAAGAGCAGGCAGAGGAACACGTGCTCCCCGCAGGACCGGAAGTGGGAGATGACAGGATGATCAAGAGAAAGGAATCCCTTTGTCCATGGCTGGCGTGAGGAAGAGTCGGAACCCCCCGTTTTTAATAAGGTATTGCCTTGCCTGGAGTGGCACTGAACTCCTCGGTTCCGAGGAATATATTAAATATCTGAGAACTGCTATTATTCTAAGTGATGACAGGGAGTCCCAAGATGGCAATGGAGGTTCAATTGAAGCCAACTTGATGGTTATGCCATCGTTAGGAGCAGACTGCCAGACAATGTCCTGAGAAGGCACAAGGGGCCCTGAGAAAGAAGGCTTGATGTCTGCTTAACAATGAAATAAACTACCATGAACCTACAGAGATTATTTTAACAGCGGGAGGGAGGGTAATTGGAGATGATTCTCTTAAATATCCTTATTTACATTTTAAGTGCAGTCATCTGATATTAATATTTCATGAAATAGGTAATTTGATGTCCCAGTTGCAAATGTTTTATCACTCAGACACAGAGAAACCCAAGGCGATGTTTGGAAGTTTTCTCTGTAGCGTCCTGGTTGCAGTTAAGGTCTGTCATAAGTTTCGTAGCTGCGAAAGCTCCTCTAGTTTGAATCTGTATTGTTAAGTATCAGCAGAGCAATGAAAACATCAGCTCCTCGAAATATAAAGAGTAAAGCAAAATAAATAAATACTTTATGCCAAAGATGCTGAAAAGTTTTAAACTCGAAAGGATCGTTGAGAACCACATAAATTTCTCATCGCTAGACCGAAAACCAGCAGCACACAGGTGTTTATACTGTGGGAACAGAAGCATGCGTTCTCTTTCTTATTAGGGATGGAAGTAAAGTTTGCTTTACTTTTCCTTGAAAATAAACACTATTTCTGAATTCCTTTCCACCTGAGCTTAGATGGACTCATCTAAGCCCTGGTTCACATTAGCAGATATTACATATTTGAGATTTTGTCAGATTTTGCCAGATTTTAATCCTCAGACCCCCTGAGGTGCGTGTGTTGAGGGTATTTAACAAACAAAACCACCTACTATGTGCCAAACTCTATGCTAGAAACGGGGTGGGAAACAAAGATGGCAGAGATTCCTGCCCTAGTCAAGGCAACAAACATGCAAACAAATAGCAGAGCAATGTTAAAAGGACAACAGGGGGACAGAGACAGAAATGAGCAATGTTAAAAGGACAACAGGGGGACAGAGACAGAAATGAGCAATGTTAAAAGGACAATAGGGGGACAGAGACAGAAATGAGCAATGTTAAAAGGACAACAGGGGGACAGAGACAGAAATGACTAAGTCTGCTTAAAGGACCTGGAGAAGCCTTTTCTACAGAGCTCTATTTTCACAGAACAGTCTGTGCACTCAGTTTCTAAGCCCTGCAGAGCGTGGAAAGCCCTCTTAGAAGATGTGGTGCCCCTACATGCGGCAAAAAGCCCTCGTGACTTCTTGGAGCGGGCAAGCCGAAAAATCAGGAAAAACTCCCACTCTGAGAGGTGATCCACACCTAGAAGGGCACAAGGGCATTAGAGCCGGTGAGGATGACCCATTAGAGCCGGTGAGGATGATGCATTACCAATTATCATCCTCCACCAATCTTTCTGCCAATCAATTTTCACACAAAAGCAGAACACATCAAGAACCTCCATTTTGGAAAGACATTTCTCCCCACCTCCCAGGGATGCTACCTGCCAGACGCCAAAGTCCCTGCCTGCTCCTCTGTCTGTCCTGCCATTAACACCAGCACAGCAGAACCAAAAGGAAGAAAACAAAGGCTATACATAAAACATGATGTCTCTGTCAGCTGGATAGCACAGCTTTCCCTGGAACCCACACAATCACCGAGAGGTAACGGAGAACTTTAAAAATCAAGCTGACGATTTGATTAATATGTGTCTTGGCATGTTTCTCCTTGGATTTATCCTGTATGGGACTCTCTGTGCTTCCTGGACTTGATTAACTATTTCCTTTCCCATATTAGGGAAGTTTTCAACTATAATCTCTTCAAATATGTTCTCAGTCCCTTTCTTTTTCTCTTCTTCTTCTGGGACCCCTATAATTCGAATGTTGGTGCATTTAATGTTGTCCCAGAGGTCTCTGAGACTGTCCTCAGTTCTTTTCATCCTTTTTTCTTTATTCTTCTCTGCAGTAGTCATTTCCACTATTTTATCATCCAGGTCACTTATCCGTTCTTCTGCCTCAGTTACTCTGCTATTGATCCCTTCTAGAGAATTTTTAATTTCATTTATTGTGTTGTTCATCATTGCTTGTTTCATCTTTAGTTCTTCTAGGTCCTTGTTAAATGTTTCTTGCATTTTCTCTATTCTATTTCCAAGATTTTGGATCATCTTTACTATCATTATTGTGAATTCTTTTTTTTTTTTTTTTTTTTTTTTTTGTGGTATGAGGGCCTCTCACTGTTGTGGCCTCTCCCGTTGCGGAGCACAGGCTCCGGATGCGCAGGCTTAGCGGCCATGGCTCACGGGCCTAGCTGCTCTGTGGCATGTGGGATCTTCCCAGACCGGGGCACGAACCCATGTCCCCTGCATCGGCAGGCGGACCCTCAACCACTTGCGCCACCAGGGAAGCCCCGATTGTGAATTCTTTTTCAGGTAGACTGCCTATTACCTCTTCACTTGTTAGGTCTGGTGGGTTTTTATCTTGCTCCTTCATCTGCTGTGTGTTTTTCTGTCTTCTCATTTTGCTTACCTTATTGTGTTTGGGGTCTCCTTTTTGCAGGCTGCATGTTCAGAGAAAACCTTAATTCAAAAAGAGTCATGTACCAAAATGTTCATTGCAGCTCTATTTACAATAGCCAGGAGATGGAAACAACCTAAATGTCCATCATCGGATGAATGGATAAAGAAGATGTGGCACATATATACAATGGAATATTACTCAGCCATAAAAAGAAACGAAATTGAGTTATTTGTAGTGAGATGGATGGACCTAGAGTCTGTCATACACAGTGAAGTAAGTCAGAAAGAGAAAAACAAATACCGTATGCTAACACATATATATGGAATCTAAGAAAAAACAAAATGTCATGAAGAACCTAGGGGTAGGACGGGAATAAAGACACAGACCTACTAGAGAATGGACTTGAGGATATGGGGAGGGGGAAGAGTAAGCTGTGACAAAGTGAGAGAATGCATGGACATATATATACTATCAAATGTAAAATAGATAGCTAGTGGGAAACAGCCGCATAGCACGGGGAGATCAGCTCGATGCTTTGTGACCACCTGGATGGGTGGGATAGGGAGGGTGGGAGGGTGGGAGACGCAAGAGGGAGGAGTTATGGGAACATATGTATATGTATAGCTGATTCACTTTGTTATACAGCAGAAACTAACACACCAGTGTAAAGCAATTATGCTCCAACGAAGATGTGTGTGGGACAGGGAGGGTGGGAAGGAGGGAGACGCAAGAGGGAAGAGATATGGGAACATAGTATATGTATATCTGATTCACTTTGTTGTAAAGCAGAAACTAACACACCATTGTAAAGCAATTATACTGCAACAAAGATGTTAAAAAAAAAAATCAAGCTGACACTTGCTATTTAGCATCGCAGTAGAAAGTCTATTATAGTAGCTGTTAACATTCCAAATAATATTTTAAAGCCGTCATCTATTTATAATTTATCTTCTAATATAGCACTATTATTTCTGGAAAACTTGCAGCAAGACTAAAATGGCCTTATTCCAACAACTAAAATCAATTCTTTTGTACAAATTTGATATAGGCAGCCTGTGTACCATTTGAAAAAGTTCACTGACCTGTGAAGACTGGCATTTGCACCATAAAATTTAGACCTGATTTGATGAAGTTATTGAACACTGTGCTTACCTCATCTAAGTTTTAAAAGCAGTCATACACACTTCCGCTTTTTCTCTTTAGGAAGAAGTTTTGAATAAGTGGCAAACCAAGTTGTCTGTGCTTTGGATTGGAGTAAAGACACAGACAATCTAGATTGCACTTATTGAAAACCATGAGTTAATTTTGAGTGTGATGCTGTAGGTTCATTGCCAAGTAAAAATGATTATTTTTAAAAGGCGATAGAAGTGGGGGGAGGGATAAAGACATAATGCAATAGCTGAATAAAAGTCTATTTTCTTCACTAGATTGCTCATTAAAAGTTTATTTTCATGTAGTCTAATGTTAGGATTCAGGGGAAATGAATGATCACAAAACCAATCTGCCATGTTAAATAGGGATAATTAAGAATAAAAATATTCACCCTTTTTAATATTTGGCTCTACAATGATCCAGACACAAATGAATCTCCTGATTTTTCACTGCCACATGGCAACCAGTCATGGACACTGATTTTGATTGATTGATTGATTGATTGATTGATTTAGGCCGCACCGTGAGGCTTGCATGATCTTAGTGCCCTGACCAGAGATGAAACCTGGGCCCCGGCAGTGGAAGCGTGGAGTCCTAACCACTGGACTGCCAGGGAATTCCCAACATTGACTTTTAATAGTAAAACAATAGCAGTCCCAGAGCAGCTCGATTCACTTTATTCATAAAAAGAGCAAGCTTAGTTGTAGCCATTCAACATTGTTTAACAAGATCATAAAAATATCAGTATTTAACAGGCTGAACCATGGGTGAAAATTGTCATGCACAATTCTAATCCCACACAGGTTCACATCACTGATGAGGGCTCCCAGCATCTAATTCCGGCATCTGCACACAAGATGATCAATGACCACTATTCCAGAAAGGCCCAAACATTGGCTGGAGTACCATAAAAGGCCCAAACTTTTCAGGATTATTCTGAGAGCCCTTGTTTGGTGGGCATGATTTTCTTTAAGCAAAATCCATTTCTTTAGAAATTTGACCAAATTGAAAAAGCGGACACTTGATTGTTTGGATAAATCCTAAGGTTTCAATTCAATAGGCAACTGCAGAAATTTAATTGCACTCAATAAAGTCCATAAATCATTTCTGAAATTGTGACTTTGTTTCTGCAAATCTTCAAATTGAGTGATTCTTTTAAGCATGGGTTGTTTTGCTTGAAGAATTCTTAGTCTTCGCTGTTCAATTCACAGATACACTTTGAGTCTGGATACACACATATCTCATAGGTGTGTGTATGGTGGGGCAGCCATAAGATGATCTGTGTGAGCATGGAAATAAGGTTGTCCTCTGAGCTATGCACTCTAGAATTAGCAAATAGGGGGTCAGAACATAAGCATATGCAATCACCATAAAGAGGCAGACTACCCCTCAGGACAGCAACTCTTGCCCATAGCCTACTGGGAGCCATTAGACAGCGCATCCATGAACTTGATAGGGACTGCCTCTCCTTCCTGATCCTAAGGACACTGAAATGGATGCATCATTTGGTCATAGGCTATATAGTGCTATATAGGTTATAAAGCGCTATAAAGCACGCAGACAGAAGTAACTCCTTCCAGTACCAGGATTACTAAGCAGCTGCTGATAGTATGGCTTCCTAGGAAGCTTGCCTATGGGGTGAAATAAGCTGATCAAGCCAATCTGAATACATAGTCCACTTGACATTGCATTTATCCACATAAATCATGGTAGCTAACCATTATCCATTGTTTACTGCATGCCAGACTAAGCACTTTACACGTATTATGTCATTCATTCCTCTCAACAGGACTACGAGCTAAGTCACTTCGCCAAGGTCATACAGCTAGTTAGTAGAGAAGCTAGGATCTGAACCTAGGAAACCTGCATCTGGAATGTGTACTCTTCACCCTGGTGCTACCAAAAATCTGATTTTAATCAACAGGGTTGTCGTGAGCTTTGATATCACTAATTAGCATCTTAACACATGTCATTTGTGAAGCACTAATAAGAAGATCGTATTTCCAATGCTAAAGGACTACAGTTAACCCAGGACCATAGAGAACACAACACCCTATTGGGTGAGCGCCAACCCATGGTTCCCAGAAAACGTCTCCATACACTGCCATCCCAGTGCACCTTGACTTTTTTTTTTTAATTCTTCACTTGGAGAAACTAACTATGTTCGTGTTTTCTTTGTTGCAGTTTTGATTTGACTGTGTTCAGATTATTTGTTGCTTTAGTAAAATAGTTTAATCCCCTCTTATCATTGGGAATCCAAGAAGTTGGATTTCTTGTGTGGATTAATTCAGAAAGTCAGTGACTTATCCTCCTGGCTGTGTAAACCACATCCCCAGACTCTGCTTTGAGGTTTTCCAAATATCACTCAAATTGTAGAGAGTTAAAGACACGGGCAGGAATATCATGGGAATTCACAGCAGGATCACTGGCTCCAACATACCAGGCATGGAGACTGGGTTCAGTGTCCCTGTTTTTGATATGAGTAAACAGTCAAAATCTTCCTCCCTCATTGTTTTCATTTCTTATTCCTTAACTGAAATAAAATTTGTTTATCCTTACATGGATTAACTCTCTCAAATATCTTGAAGGGATGTGAGTAGATACTACTAATTTTCATGTCCTAGTTAAGTTGCTAAAACATACACTTCTGAATAAGGAATATGGCGTCATGTCAGAGTGTGGTATTTGCCTACTGACTCCATTTTTAATATGTTTTTGATAAGATAACATATTATTGTGCTTTAAAAAATATAAAGTGCTTTAAAAACACTGCTCATCATAATTCAACGTTTCCCACAATGTGTTCTGTAGAACATTAATTACATAGAATATTAATACAGGTGACACCAGAAGGAAAAAAAACAAAGGTTCTAAGGCCTAGTAAGCATTAGAAATAATGAGTCCAATGGGTCTCTTTCCTGCATGGCCTCTCAGAGCTTTTAATTTATTATATATTATATATTGTGAATCTCTAAGGAAGGGCAACAGTATAAATCAGTGTTTTTCTATCTGTGGTGAAGGATCGGTTTGGGTTTTTTTTTTTTTTTTCCAATTCACAGAGGAGCATTACTTTACTAAAATATAATAAAAGTGATTTACTAGAAAACAGAAATAAAAACAATAAATAAAAAATACAATCAATTTTTTATTATTAGAGTTAACAGATGTAAAATCGTGAGGTAAAATTTCTACTCAAGTTTCTAAATGTTTAGTCTCAGTTTTTGTATATATCACATAACGGACAGGAAACAAGTTGTGAACCAGCATCAGTTGATGGATCACAGTTTGAGCAGCAGCAGATACAGCATTCACCACACATATTTGATCACCCATCTTTGATGCAGCTAATACAATGAGTCTAGTGTTCAAGGAAATATGTGTTGAAAAATGCTGCTTTGTTTTCAAAGCGTTTTATTGCTTATCCCAGTTTAATTGCCCTAAGAGAGAAATCAGCTGTATTCATTGTCATAGAGTAAGTTTGAATTCTGTTCTTTGAAGACTAAGTGGTAAGCATCATCAAAGTGATGCTTGGGTTTGGCACGTGAAGGCGTGGAAGATGGGCAGGTTGGGAAGGACTGAAAAAAGAGCCGCCTGATCAATGATCACTACGGATACCTGCCAAGTCCAACCAAAGCAAAACCTAGTAGAAGAAGAGGAGAAAAAATGTGCAGCACCTGCTTGCATTAGAGTTTATTTAAATAAATGTCCATGGTAAGGAGACAAATTCTCCCATCCTAGAGGTAGCAGCATTCTGTACAAACCCACGTGGTCATGTGAATTTCAACTAAGCTGACCCTACTCTCTCCTCTGATCATTTTGGATCAATCAGTCACATTTTGAGCTGACTTCTTTGTACCTAACGATGTGTCAGATTCTATATCTTTTGGGGTTCTGAGCCTGTTTTGTAATATAAAAGTCAAATAAAAGGTTTCTTAAGAGCTGTTGTTGTTTCGCCAAAGGTTTTGTTCCTCGTCAGAAATGTTAAATTATAAAATCATAAGACGCAGTTTTAAGAAATGTGCCCTTGTCTAGGAAAAACGATTAATTGGAAAATTCAACTCAAAGTTTGAGGCAGTGGAAGCGTTCTAAAAAAAACAAAAGCAAATACATTCTGTTGATGTTGTACTTTGACACTGTTGTGGAAATCGAAACCACATTACTTGAATGTAGTTTCAGGTGATAAAAATGAACACTTCCTACAGCAAAATGTTTTCATCAGAACTTAAACATATAGGAAAGGTGTTTCTGCTTGTCAGTCTTCACAATGGTTTTCAAGAAAGGTGGAAACTTGGGCTATACATACATGTAAAAGGCGCTTGAGTAATGATAATTATAATTGAAATGTGAATAACCACAATAGAGGAAATGGATTATTCAGCTTCAGAATCCTTTTAAAAAAAAGAAAACGTTCTCAAAAACCAAATGAATGACCCTGAGACAGGGATAGCACTGTCAATATTTGAGGTCAGAATTATCATTCATTACCCTTTTGCTGAAGACTGCTTTGGTAGGCTGGAAATCCAGAGCCAATAGTAGAGTGAGAAAAAAAAAAAAAAAGATATTGGTATTGAGACTATCTCCACTTGCCTGGAAACCTAGGGAACTCATAAGCAAAATGTTGTTGGTTTCAGGTGACCTTTTCTCTCCTGTACTCTTCTCACTTTTGTTAATACCCCATTCTAACACCTGAAAAGGTCATTGTCTTATGCAGTCAGACACAAGAGAATTGATAATGATGATGGAAATTCTGCCTTCCCCATAGAGCCAAACTATGCCACAAGCTACTTGACATTCCGGTGGAAGCAGGGTAAACCCTGTAGAATGGTATTATAAGTGCTGTCACTTCAGAAGTAGTGACATCTCCATTTTGTCCTCCAAATTTCTGTCCCCCGAATGCTATTACCTGAAATTTTCAGCCTTTTTGAATTAAGATAGACAGTCCTCATAATATCAGTATCCTTCATGAGTACCTTAATAGGGGTGGTATTTTTAAATAGATGAGCCTTACTCATAGCAGGGTATGAAGGCATGTGATGCAGAAGGGTGGGGATGGCAACAAAGGATGTGAGATGTCTTGCATCCATTGACCACTGAGTGGTGCAAAAGGACAAAAACAAAAGAACCACCTAGATGCTCCACGGGCATCTTAAGGGGAAGGTAGGGACCAAAGACAAGATGCACCCATGTTTAGCTTAGCCTGGAGATCACTTGTGTGAAGTACCTAGAACATGCTGGTGCACAGCAGCTGCTCAATAAACAGCCTTTCTTTTCTCTTTTCTTCTCCTAGGAAAGAGCCTCGTCTACGGGATTGGTTTACATCACAATAAATCTGAGCTGGACTTTTTCTGTTTTGTAGTTTGAGATTAACACCTTATAAATCATATCCTGTAAGTCTTAAAATTGGATGCGGAGAGTGAAGATTTTAGAGACCATAATAGATTTTACGTTTTTTTTTTAAATTTCCTCTGTTTATTCACATTTTCAGAAAGAGTGCATTAACAATCCTACTTTAAATTCATATTTAATGTATTGCTTACATGGGCATTGCCTCCCTCTGCCCTCTCAACATAGTGCTAAAGTAGGAAAAGGTAGGTGTCATAATCTCCATTGAAGATGGGGGGAAACCCAGGTATAGGATGGGTAAGAAAGATCAGGGTTCAGAGTTAGATTAAGAACCTCTGGTCTCCATCATCTCACCCAATGTTCTACAAAAATTTCAAGCCTTAAGCAATGCTCTGAAGCCATTTAAGTAGCATTGGGTCAGGACCTGATAAAATTCAGTGGAAGGCAAGAACGGGGTCTTAACACTGCTCTATCGCAGGGACCATCAATAAAATCTCACGTGTAGTAGATGCTCCGTATTGATTTGTTCAATCTTTGCATAAGTAGAAGAGAAGCTACTGAAAAAGAGTTGGGGAAGAAGATGAAAATCATGGAACCTCACAAGATATTTTTTAAATTTCCTTAAAGAAAGCTAGGGTAAATTGTAACAGGCAGCTCTGGCGTCCACATCAAATTTCTTCCTGCCATCTCGATTTCAGCTGCAACTACAGCAGACCATTCTGTGCAAGTGCAGATTCAAACCTCACTGATAACACAACTGTACCTTTCTGCTTCTGCCCCAGCACCTTTTCCTATACTGCGAAGCCTCCTCTGAACACATGCATGAAATTAGGAAGTGCAAGGGAGTTAATGCTTCCAGCAGACACCCTCAGCCCAAGGAGGATGTGAACCTGGGGATAAATGTTCCAGCCTCTGCTCCATGAGGAGACAGTTTTAAGAGGAATTCTGTTTGCTACAAAGGATGCGAGGCAGAATTAAGCCCCATTACCTATGGCAGTGCCTTAGAAAACACACTCCTAACATAGGCATCTCTTCTTTCTCCTCTCACTGTCCCCACTCCTTCATTCCTGATTCCTGGGAGCGATTTCCAAAGAAACTGACTGCGTTAAGCCTTTGACTCAGGCTCCACTTTCAGGGGAAACGAACCTAAGACAATCATTTAAAGGGTGTAATGACTAGGACTCAAAGTTTGGCAGGCAATATGTATAAGAAATAGACAATTAGAATTAGCATTAGAAGTGTTTTGATAGAGGAAGTGAGATGGGCCATAGTCAAGACTGAAATTCAGCTCTTAAGAACAGCCACGGAGCCCAGCTTTTAACAGAGTTTACTACTTCTGTACCACCTGGAAGATAGCTGCTGCTCTGAGACCCTAGAGGGCCTCCTCACATCAGCCTGGCTCCCAACCTCTCTCCCGGATGCCCAAGAGTCCTTCAGGGTCCAGCAACTATAGGAACGATGCCAGGGGCTCCTGAGACCTCACTCCAGTGCCATGGTTGTTTTAAGTTTCACACCCACATTATACCGATTATTAAATATTCTTAATGTCATCTTTGGCTATCACAATTCATAGGAAATACACCTAATTTTAGGGATGGGGGAAGTGGTTATCATGAAAGATATTCCTGAAGAACTGACACTAAAGTTGGAAAGGTGTTGCACAGAGAGGAAATAGCCTATGTGACAAGCTAGAGATGAGAGAAATTATAGCATTTTATAGGAAGCAAAAGAAACTCAACATGGCTAGACAGGAGTATAAACAGAGGCCACATCACATAGGTTCTCCCAGATCAGGTTAAGAGTTGAAGCTCTTCCCAAAGCCACTGAAGGAGAAAGGCTCCAATCAGAGAGATCATGACAGCCCCTCTCACCTAACTCAGGGCATGAGGTCCCTGCCCAGGAGTGGATGAGCTCCCTGAATGAGCTTCTGTCCAATGGCTTTCCCTGAATAATAGCCTCGAACATGTATTATATTGTCTGCTTGCTTCCAGCACGCCAGCCATAATTAATGCATCTGTATTAAGTAATTCAGACCTCACAACAAACCTGTGAATTAGGTGCTATTATCATCCCCACTTCACAGGTGAGAAAGCCAAGTCAGAAAGAGGTGAAGTAATCTGGCCAAAGTTACAGTGTTAGCAGGTGGCTGAGCTAGCTCCTGCATTCTTACATTTTATATTTAGAGAGGCTGATGCAATTTCAATTTAAGGACATGAAATTCAGAAGCTGTTCTACACAGTGTTTTTCTCAGAGCTGGAGCTGGGGTTCAGAAGAGTGTATCTATCTAGATTAATAACGAGTGAACAGAAACCCAAGGGTCAATTACAGGAGTTTGAGTCTAAAAACACAACGTGTTGCGTCAGCAAATCCCAACACCAGCGATAAGTTTCACCACATCATAGATATATAAGGTACAGAAAATAGAAGATAACTCAATGACCAGTCAATGATTGACATTATAAAGAACATATTTGGGATTTGGAGAGTAAATAGAGATGAAAAGGGTGAAATATTTATAGATCTCAACTTCTTATTTACCAGTGAACGCAACTGTGAGTGATTCAAACATCCTTAGTGGGTACCACAACTATGGAAGATATGAAAAAAGTAGGAATCATGCTCCCCCAAAATGGGAGACATGCTTCCCAATCCCCAGGAGTTTACCATCTGTAACAGAAAGCCAAGATACACGCATAAACAACTACAACATAAGACAGGATGCAATAAATGCTCTGAGACTGTCTGAATGAAGTATCGGGGACCCTTAGAGGGTGGATCCGAGAAGGCAGTATGCAGAATACAGGCTTAGAGGTGGGTCTTGAAGGCAGAGATGGGGAGGATGGGAACATTCCAAAGAGAAAGAAGAAAATGAGGAGGTAGCCAATAATACCATTTTGTAATTGAGAAAATAGCAAATAGTTCAGATTGAGTCAGTGTAGCATTACAAAGTGGAGTGAAGAACATTCACTCATGCATTCATTCAATATATTTTAGTCTGATGCCTCCTATGTCTCAAACATTGTGTTAGGCATTGCGGATGGATACTTCAGTGGACAGAATAAGCCTTATGGAGATTATTTCCAGTGGGATCGGCAGACAGTAAGGAAGAAAAACCAATAAGCAAAGTGATTGAGTTAAGCAGCCTGAAGACTGCAAAGATACATTGGTTTTGAAGCCAAATGCATTTGGACTTCTCCTATAGGCAATGAGGCATCACTGAGAATTTCAATAAGT
Organism: Stenella coeruleoalba; assembly: GCF_951394435.1. NCBI lineage: Eukaryota > Metazoa > Chordata > Mammalia > Artiodactyla > Delphinidae > Stenella > Stenella coeruleoalba. The sequence continues at coordinate 25,834,840 of NC_137164.1, read as the reverse complement.
GGATTTTGAAACCCTTGATTTTAGGATGGAATGTAGCAGGAGAGACGGGAGCAAGGAGACTAGTCAGGAGGCTACTGCTTTAGTACAGGCAGGAGCTGATGGGGGCTGAATTAAGGTAGTGGGTGTGGAAGCTGGAAAGTGTATGTGGAGAAAATACACAGGAAGCACACACAGGCTTTGGTGGACACCTGGATGTAGCAGATGAAGGACAGGAAGGAGCCACGGTTAGCACCTGCTCAACCAAGGATAACAACGGGGCTACTAGTGACCTTGGAACCAGAAGGAGATGGCCTTGAGGTTAAAACAAATGTAAAATTCTGGTATAATAGCCATTTGGAAATGCCTAATAGTCCATCAAGATCAATATCTGAGTACCTGTTTTGTACTAGGTACTGTCAAGGTGCTTCCAATAAGTAGATTAAAAGCCTGTAATTTTGGGTAGCAAATCTGAACGGAAAAGAGTGCTGTATGGGAATTATCCATATAGACATGATAGTGGAAACTTTAAGAAAAGATGGTAATACCGAGACACACCTGACACCATACATGTCATTGGGATCTCTTTTTATTTTTAGGTAGAATTATTTTTTCTAGGCCAAAGACAAAGAATAATGCTAGTTCCCTTCAGAAATATTTTGTATCGGGGCCGTGCTTGGCTTTTCATGTGAATCTCTAATACACTTGCCTTAGGAGCCTTCATAGAGCACTGGCCTGCATACTCCTAAAGCCTCTTTCATATTCCCTCCTGCATTCAGTACTGGAAGCCCGGAGGAGAAAGACAGTTCTACTGCCAGAGTATGAGAAGCAGCTTTACGTACTTTTTTAAAGCTATTAGATTCTACTTAACTGCTTTTGGTATTTATAAATATTAATTGAGTAACTTACCTTTTCATTAAAAAATAAATGTTTTATTTATGGAGAAAAAAAAAATCCGTTCTCAGCTATCCATGCTGTTGCTTGTGTCTATGTAGGTCAACGGGAGGAGCCCAGACATCAGTGGCCACATGAAGTAGCTCACCTAATAACAGACAGGACTCAGGAAGGGCAAAAGTAGCCTCTGAAGTCTGGCTTGAAAATCTATTCCCATATTGCTAGTTTTTATTCCAATACAATGTCTCGATTTGCTTGAAAGTAATTTCATTCAAGGACTGTAGTGGATAAAGGTGAAGAGGAAACAAGTCTGCTTATGAGATATTTGTTGAAACTGGGTAATGACCAAATGGGGGTTCATCATGCTATTCTACCTTTGTATGCGTTCACATTTTCCACAGCAAAAGAGTACATTTCTCATTTTAAATGTATTCCTAGAAGTATCTGGGCTTTGATGCTGTTCCCCTCTGAAAGAAGCAAGAAGAAACTGTAAAAAAAAAAAAAAAAAAAAAAGCCAGTGTTCCCAAGAGCTGCAGCCTGAGGTGGTCATACATTGCGTCCACCTCACAGGGGACTTTGGGGGTAGACTGAGAGCCAACTTTACCCCCACGTACTCAATAAGAAGCATAATGAGATAGCATGAACACTGCACAAAAGGGATATTGATCCAAAAGTACATTGTGAATAAGAGGTTGATCGTCATTAGTTGGGGGGCACTGCTGAATTTCTGAAAGACAGAAATAAACAATTATACAGAAGTTTAGCCTGAGCAGAGGAAGGCTTAGGAGAGAGCTGCAGGGGAAATCGAAGCCACTCTTTATCCCAGAAACTTCGAGAAGGCTGGACCCTGAAAGCATGAGAAGGAGTGGAACATCCATCAGGATAACAAGTCTGCCCAGCACACTTGTCTCCCCATCACTCTGTGCAGAGATGCTAACAGTAGTGGTGTTGGCCCCCAGAGGAAAGCAGGAGATCGGCTCACGGAAGAACCTGAATGAGCCATTTGGGAATGACTGAAGCAGACATACCTGGTCCACAGATGCTGAGTCTGCAGCCACCCCTTTGTAAGAAGAGCCCTCCTGGGGAAGCATACCCCGCACAATGTCAGAGAAAGCCCTGGCTGGCCTAGTTCTGAAGACAGTAATGTCAACTAATAGTCAAGGAACTCCAGACATTGTAGAAAAAGATAAACACACTGGAAAAATTATCCCAGAGGAAATAGAGATAATTTAGGAAATAAAAGATAACTTTTTAAATATAACTAGTAAATTCGGAGAGATCTGAAAAGATAATTCATCCATTAATTAGAAGAGGACACTATTAATAATAGAAATCTGAGAGAACTCAAAATGAAAATTTTGATCATCAGAATGAAAAGTTTAATGGAAGACATGGAAGATAAAGGTGAGGCAGTGTCCCAAAACACAGAACAAAATTACAAAACAATGAAAACTTCACTTTGAGATATCTAGTATTCATCTAATCAAAGTTCCAGAAAAAGAAACTAGAAAAAACGAAAGATAGATAATAATTTCCAGAAAGTAAAAATAAAATTTCCCAATGCTGAAAAAAAGGCTAGTTTGAAAGAACCCACTGACCTTAGAAAAAACTACACCTACAGGGAACCTCACAAAGTTGAAATGGTAAAACTGCATAATGTAAAAACAATGGTCCAGCTGATAGAAGTTGGGAAAAGAAAAGCATAAATCTCATCTTATGTAATAAGGAGTCAAGAGACATCACTTACATTTGAAACTGATGGGAGTAAAAGGAGAGAAAGGCATGGGCTTATGTAGATATGCTACATTCCTCATTTCACAACAGGGTGGCAGTAGATACTGTCTGAAATCAGTCAGTCAATTCAATACTATTGAATCAATAGTATTCCAAGTTATACAGATAACTACCTGAAGAACTAGAAATAGCCAGAAGGATTACTAATAGAAACAGTGGGCCTGTCAGGCTTGGGCCTCCCAATGGCTGGTTCAGCTTCTTCAGAGAGCTGATCTCCTCTTTAGCCTGGGACCAACACCACAGCTGTTAGTACTTCTGCCCAGAGTTGTGGGAAGTGATTGGAGGTGGTTACCTCTGGGGGATGGGGAGCCTGTGAAGTGGTGGGAGAGCACAAGAACATTTTATTTTATAACCAGATTTTATGTGCCTGAAATATAATACATATGCTTAATTTATACTGAAAAGCTCTCACCGCTGGATCAAAAAATTTAAAAAATCTGAGCTTATAAACCTTTTTCAAATAGGTGAACGTATCACTGTTATAGGCTGTGCCAAGCATAGGCAGAATATCACCAAGATTAAAGCAACTGCTAAGTCCATGACAGCAATGACTACAATGAAGTCATTACAGGTGAGAATTCTCACAATGGAGACTGATGTTGCCAATGGCTGTGGGCAAGGTGGTTCAGTTGGATATTTGCTAGTGCTTTTTGGTTGTTTGTTTCATGAAGACTTTTTTATACATCAAATGCATAAAAATAAATAATGTTTTGAAAATAAACTGTGTACATTTTAACTAATAGCAAGCATCACCATAAAATATATAAATATATAAAAATAAAATGGCAACCTATTAGTGAGCAGAGAACAACATACATATACAAACACAGACAAATTAATATATTAAAATATACTGACTACTGAGAAGAAATAATATATGCATTTGCAAACAAACACAGACTCTAATGAAATTATATAACATATCCAGGAGACAACAATCAACTGCTTATAAAATATGAATGCTGAATTACTAAGACACATCTGAAAAAAGATTGCTAATCTTAAACAATAAAAGCTGTAGAGGAACAATCTAAAATGTTAGTGGGAAGAGGAAAACAATACTAATATTAATGTCGACATATTTGATTTTCCAACACTGGAGCTATTGATTATTTCCTGAGGCACATTGGTTGGAAACAATGCCTGATGTAATTTTATTCAGTTATTATTCCCAACAGCTACTTTTTCAAATAGCAAGTGCAAAATAAAACCAGATTTGAAAAGTTTGGAAGGTTTTTTTCCCAGTGGGTTGTAGTAGACAAAACCTCTAAATAGAAACACATAAAGAAAGATCAATTTGGTCAAGCAAGACTACTGATTTCAGAAAATCATACTTTAAATTTGGGTCAGTATTTATTTAAGCATCTCTGAGTCCATCTTCAATTGGCAACCCAAAGTCCACAAAAACAGCTCCTGCTGACCATAAAAGGATGGACACAGAGAATTATGACAAGTGCCTGAGAAGGCATTCCATTTGTCTGGGTCCACTAAGTTGCATTGGAGTCCAGCAGTCTTTTGAAAGATAAATGCCTTATGTGAGATAGGTAGATTGGCTGATGGAGGCTGATAGAGATGACAGATCTTGACCAGCTATCATTCCAGCATTAGGAAAGCATCAAAGCCTCGCTGATCCCGACAGCTTTGAGCTACCCAGTATCTGCCTCTCACCCTCCCTCAACAGAGTGGAGTTTCTAGCAGCCAACAGCCTGCCATATAATTTGCAAGATCAAATTCTCAGCGGTTCTCTCTCACATTTTGAGAGTTGTAGTGCGCAACTTTCTATTTGCATATTCTTGAGAACGTGTTATTTTAGAGCCATCTAAAGGTTAATATTCTTTTACCTATTAAAAGGAATGCTAGTCTGGGACTTCCCTGGTGGCACAGTGGTTAAGAATCCGCCTGCCAATGCAGGGGACACGGGTTCAATCCCTAGTCTGGGAAGATCCCACATGCCGCAGAGCAACTAAGCCCCTACACCGCAACTACCGAGCCCACATGCCATGCTGCAACTATTGAAGCCCACCCGCCTAGAACCCGTGCTCTGCAACAAGAGAAGCCACCGCAATGAGAAGCCCGTGCACCAAAACGAAGAGTAGCCCTCGCTCACCACAGCTAGGTAAAGCCCACACGCAGCACCGAAGAACCAATGCAGCCAGAAATAAATAAAATTAAAAAAAAAAAAAAAAAAGGAGTAAGATGTGGAGATCACCTTCCTTCCCACAGATACATCAGAAATACATCTACACGTGGGACAACTCCTACAGAACATCTACTGAACGCTGGCAGAAGACCTCAGACCTCCCAAAAGGCAAGAAACTCCCCACGCACATGGGTAGGGAAAAGAAAAAGAATAAACAGAGACAAAAGAATAGGGACGGGACCTGCACCAGTGGGAGGGAGCTGTGAAGAAGGAAATGTTTTCACACACTAGGAAGCCCCTTCGCGGGCGGAGACTGCGGGTGGCGGAGGGGGGAAGCTTCGGAGCCGCGGAGGAGAGCAGAGCAACATGGGTGCGGAGGGCAAAGCGGGGAGATTCCCGCACAGAGGATCGGTGCCGACCGGCACTCACCAGCCCGAGAGGCTTGTCTGCTCACCCGCCGGGGCGGGCGGGGCTGGGAGCTGAGGCTTGGGCTTCTGTCGGAGCGCAGGGAGAGGACTGGGGTTGGCGGCGTGAACACAGCCTGCAGGGGGTTAGTGCACCACGGCTAGCCGGGAAGGAGTCCGGGGAAAAGTCTGGACCTGCCAAAGAGGCAAGAGACTTTTTCTTCCCTCTTTGTTTCCTGGCGAGCGAGGAGAGGAGATTAAGAGCACTGCTTAAAGGAGCTCCAGAGACGGGCGCGAGCCGCGGCTAACAGCGCAGACCCCAGAGACGGACATGAGACGCTAAGGCTGCTGCTGCCGCCACCAAGAAGCCTGTGTGCGAGCACAGGTCATTATCCACACCTCCCTTCCGGGGAGCCTGTGCAGCCCGCCACTGCCAGGATCCCGGGATCCAGGGACAACTTCCCCGGGAGAACGCACGGCGCGCCTCAGGCTGATGCAACGTCACGCCGGCCTCTGCCGCCGCAGGCTCACCACGCATCCATACCCCTCCCTCCCCCCGGCCAGAGTGAGCCAGAGCCCCCGAATCAGCTGCTCCTTTAACCCCGTCCTGTCTGAGTGAAGAACAGACGCCCTCCGGCGATCTACACGCAGAGGCGGGGCCAAATCCAAAGCTGAGTCCCAGGAGCTGTGAGAACGAAGAAGAGAAAGGGAAATCTCTCCCAGCAGCCTCAGGAGCAGCAGATTAAATCTCCACAAACAACTTGATGTACCCTGCCTCTGTGGAATACCTGAATAGACAACGAATCATCCCAAATTGAGGAGGTGGACTTTGGGAGCAAGATTTATGATTTTTTCCCCCTTTTCCTCTTTTTGTGAGTGTGTATGTGTATGCTTCTGTGTGAGATTTTGTCTGTATAGCTTTCCTTTCACCATTTATCCTAGGGTTCTATCCGTCCGTTTTGTTTGTTTGTTTCACTTTTTAAATAATTTTTTTCTTAATAATTATTTTTTATTTTAATAACTATATTGTATTTTTTTCTTACTTTATTTTATTTTATTTTATCCTCTTTCTTTCTTTCTTTCTTTCTACATTTTCTCCCTTTTATTCTGAGCCGTGTGGATGGTACTGCGGCCAGGAGTCAGTGCTGTGCCTCTGAGGTGGGAGAGCCAACTTCAGGACACTGGTCAAAAAGAGACCTCACCGCTCCACATAATGTCAAATGGCAAAAATCTCCCAGAGATCTCCATCTCAACACCAGCACCCAGCTTCACTCAACGACCAGCAAGCTACAGTGCTGGACATCCTATGCCAAACAACTACCAAGACAGGAACACAGCCCCACCCATTAGCAGAGAGGCTGCCTAAAATCATAATAAGTCCACAGACACCCCAAAACACACCACCAGACATGAACCTGCCCACCAGAAAGACAAGATCCAGCATCATCCACCAGAACACAGGCACTAGTCCCCTCCACCAGGAAGCCTACACAACCCACTGAACCAACTTTAGCCACTGGGGACAGACACCAAAAACAACGGGAACTACGAACCTGCAGCCTGCAAAAAGGAGACTCCAAACACAGTAAGATAAGCAAAATGAGAAGACAGAAAAACACACAGCAGATGAAGGAGCAAGATAAAAACCCACCAGACCTAACAAATGAAGAGAAAATAGGCAGTATACCTGAAAAATAATTCACAGTAATGATAGTAAAGATGATCCAAAATCTTGGAAATAGAATAGAGAAAATGCAAGAAACATTTAACAAGGACCTAGAAGAAATAAAGATGAAACAAGCAATGATGAACAACACAATAAATGAAATTGAAAATACTCTAGAAGGGATCAATAGCAGAATAACTGAGGCAGAAGAACGGAAAGTGACCTGGAAGATAAAACAGTGGAAATAACTACTGCAGAGCAGAATAAAGAAAAAAGAATGAAAAGAACTGAGGACAATCTTAGAGACCTCTGGGACAACATTAAATGCACCAGCATTCAAATTATAGGGGTTCCAGAAGAAGAAGAGAAAAAGAAAGGGACTGAGAACATATTTGAAGAGATTATAGTTGAAAACTTCCCTAATATGGGAAAGGAAATAGTTAATCAAGTCCAGGAAGCACAGAGAGTCCCATACAGGATAAATCCAAGGAGAAACATGCTAAGACACATATTAATCAAACTGTCAAAAATTAAATACAAAGAAAACATATTAAAAGCAGCAAGGGAAAAACAACAAATAACACACAAGGGAATCCCCATAAGGTTAACCGCTGATCTTTCAGCAGAAACTCTGCAAGCCAGAAGGGACTGGCAGGACATATTTAAAGTGATGAAGGAGAAAAACCTGCCACCAAGATTACTCTACCCAGCAAGGATCTCATTCAGATTTGATGGAGAAATTAAAACATTTACCAAGAAGCAAAAGCTGAGAGAGTTCAGCACCACCAAACCAGCTTTACAACAAATGCTAAAGGAACTTCTCTAGGCAAGAAACACAAGAGAAGGAAAAGACCTACAATAACAAACCCAAAACAATTAAGAAAATGGGAATAGGAACATACATATCGATAATTACCTTTAATGTAAATGGATTAAATGCTCCCACCAAAAGACACAGCCTGGCTGAATGGATACAAAAACAAGATCCATATATATGCTGTCTACAAGAGACCCATTTCAGACCTAGAGACACATACAGACTGAAAGTGAGGGGATAGAAAAAGATATTCCATGCAAATGGAAACCAAAAGAAAGCTGGAGTAGTAATTCTCATATCAGACAAAATAGACTTTAAAGTAAAGACTATTAGAAGAGACAAAGAAGAACACTACATAATGATCAAGGGATCGATCCAAGAAGAAGATATAACAATTGTAAATATTTATGCACCCAACATAGGAGCACCTCAATACATAAGGCAAATACTAACAGCCATAAAAGGGGAAATCGACAGTAACACATTCATAGTAGGGGAATTTAACACCCCACTTTCAGCCATGGACAGATCATCCAAAATGAAAATAAATAAAGAAACACAAGCTTTAAGTGATACATTAAACAAGATGCACTTAATTGGTATTGCTAGGACATTCCACCCAAAAACAACAGAATACACATTTTTCTCGCATGCTCATGTAACATTCTCCAGGATAGATCATATCTTGGGTCACAAATCAAGCCTTGGTAAATTTAAGAAAATTGAAATTGTGTCAAGTATCTTTTCCAACCACAATGCTATGAGACTAGATATCAATTACAGGAAAAGATTTGCAAAAATCACAGACATATGGAGGCTAAAAAATACACTACTTAATAACGAAGTGATCACTGAAGAAATCAAAGAGGAAATTTAAAAATATCTAGAAACAAATGGCAATGGAGACACGACGACCCAAAACCTATGGGATGCAGCAAAAGCAGTTCTAAGAGGGAAGTTTATAGCAATACAATCCTACCTTAGGAAACAGGAAGCATCTCGAATAAAAAACCAAACATTGCACCTAAAGCAATTAGAGAAAGAAGAACAAAAAAAACCCCAATGTTAGCAGAAGGAAAGAAATCATAAAGATCAGATGAGAAATAAATGAAAAAGAAATGAAGGAAATGATAGCAAATATCAATAAAATTAAAAGCTGGTTCTTTGAGAAAATAAACAAAATTGATAAACCATTAGCCAAGACTCATCAAGAAAAAAAGGGAGAAGACTCAAATCAATAGAATTAGACATGAAAAAGGAGAAGTAACAACTGACACTGCAGAAATACAAAAGATCATGAGAGATTACTACAAGCAACTCTATGCCAATAAAATGGACAACCTGGAAGAAATGGACAAATTCTTAGAAATGCACAACCTGCCAAGACTGAATTAGGAAGAAATAGAAAATATGAACAGACCAATCACAAGCCCTGAAATTGAAACTGTGATTAAAAATCTTCCAACAAATAAAATCCCAGGACCAGATGGCTTCACAGGTGAATTCTATCAAACATTTAGAGAAGAGCTAACACCTATGCTTCTCAAACTCTTCCAAAATATAGCAGAAGGAGGAACACTTCCAAACTCATTCTACAAGGCCACCATCACCCTGATACCAAAACCAGACAAGGATGTCACAAGGAAAGAAAACTACAGGCCAACATCACTGATGAACATAGATGCAAAAATCCTCAACAAAATACTAGCAAACAGAATCCAACAGCACATTAAAAGGATCATACACCATGCTCAAGTGGGGTTTATTCCAGGAATGCAAGGATTCTTCAATATACACAAATCAATCAATGTGATACACCATATCAACAAATTGAAGGAGAAAAACCATATGGTCATCTCAATAGATGAAGAGAAAGCTTTCAACAAAATTCAACACCCATTTATCATAAAAACCCTGCAGAACGTAGGCATAGAGGGAACTTTCCTCAACATAATAAAACCATATATGACAAACCCACAGCCAACATCGTCCTCAATGGTGAAAAAATGAAAGCATTTCCACTAAGATCAGGAACAAGACAAGGTTGCCCACTCTCACCACTCTTGTTCAACATAGTTTTGGAAGCTTTAGCCACAGCAATCAGAGAAGAAAAGGAAATAAAAGGAATCCAAATCGGAAAAGAAGAAGTAAAGCTGTCACTGTTTGCAGGTGACATGACACTAACATAGAGAATCCTAAAGATGCTACCAGAAAACTACTAGAGCTAATCAATGAATTTGGTAAAGTAGCAGGATACAATATTAATGCACAGAAGTCTCTGGCATTCCTATACTCTAATGATGAAAAATGTGAAAGTGAAATCAAGAAAACACTCACATTTACCACTGCAACAAAAAGAATAAAATATCTAGGAATAAACCTACCTAAGGAGACAAAAGACCTGTATGCAGAAAATTATGACACACTGATGAAAGAAATTAAAGATGAAACAAATAGATAGAGAGATATACCATGCTCTTGGACTGGAAGAATCAACATTGTGATAATGACTATACTACCCAAAGCTATCTACAGATTCAGTGCAATCCCTATCAAACTACCACTGGCATTTTTCACAGACCTAGAACAAAAAATTTCACAATTTGTATGGAAACACAAAAGACCCTGAATAGCCAAAGCAATCTTGAGAACAAAAAACGGAGCTGGAGGAATCAGGCTCCCTGACTTTAGACTATACTACAAAGCTACAGTAATCAAGACAGTATGGTACTGGCACAAAATCAGTAACATAGATCAATGGAACAGGATAGAAAGCCCAGAGAGAAACCCACGCACATATGGTCACCTTATCTTTGATAAAGGAGGCAGGAATGTACAGTGGAGAAAGGACAGCCTCTTCAATAAGTGGTGCTGGGAAAACTGGACAGGTACATGTTGAAGTATGAGATTAGAACACTTCCTAACACCATACACAAAAATAAGCTCAAAATGGATTAAAGACCTAAATGTAAGGCCAGAAACTATCAAACTCTTAGAGGGAAACATAGGCAGAACACTCTATGACATAAATCACAGCAAGATCCTTTTTAACACACTTCCTAGAAAAATGGAAATAAAAACAAAAATAAACAAATGGGACCTAATGAAACTTCAAAGCTTTTGCACAGCAAAGGAACCCATAAAGAAGATCAAAAGACAGCCCTCAGAATGGGAAAAAAATATTTGCAAATGAAGCAACTGACAAAGGATTAATCCCCATAATTTACATGCAGCTCAATATCAAAAAAACAAACAACCCAATCCAAAAATGGGCAGAAGACCTAAATAGACATTTTTTCAAAGAAGATATACAGACTGCCAACAAACACATGAAGGAATGCTCAACATCATTAATCATTAGTGAAATGCAAATCAAAACTACAATGAGATATCATCTCACACCGGTCAGAATGGCCATCATCAAAAAATCTAGAAACAATAAATGCTGGAGAGGGTGTGGAGAAAAGAAACACTCTTGCACTGCTGGTGGGAATGTGAATTGGTACAGCCACTATGGAGAACAGTATGGAGGTTCCTTAAAAAACTACAGATAGAACTACCATATGACCCAGCAATCCCACTACTGGGCCTATACCCTGAGAAAACCATAATTCAAAAAGAGTCATGTACCAAAATGTTCGTTGCAGCTCTATTTACAATAGCCAGGAGATGGAAACAACCTAAGTGTCCATCGTCAGATGAATGGATAAAGAAGATGTGGCACATATATACAATGGAATATTACTCAGCCATAAAAGAAACGAAATTGAGTTATTTGTAGTGAGGTGGATGGACCTAGAGTCTGTCATACAGAGTGAAGTAAGTCAGAAAGAGAAAAACAAATACCGTATGCTAACACATATATATGGAATCTAAGAAAAAAAAAAGGTCATGAAGAACCTAGGGGTAAGACGGGAATAAAGACACAGACCTACTAGAGAATGGACTTGAGGATATGGGGAGGGGGAAGAGTAAGCTGTGACAAAGTGAGCGAGTGGCATGGACTTATATACACTACCAAATGTAAAATAGATAGCTAGTGGGAAGCAGGCGCATAGCACAGGGAGATCAGCTCGGTGCTTTGTGACCACCTAGAGGGGTGGGATAGGGAGGGTGGGAGGGAGGGAGATGCAAGAGGGAAGAGATATGGGAACATATGTACATGTATAACTGATTCACTTTGTCATAAAGCAGAAATTAACACACCATTGTAAAGCAATTATACTCCATAAAGATGTAAAAAAAAAAAAGAATGCTAGTCTCAGTAAGGTAGGCTTACAGCCAGTTAGCCCACACTGCTTATTTGCTGCCTATTTTAATAATAGAATCATGCCATAATGAAACCTTTTTAATGTATGGTAATTTATTTGCAGAAACCCTGTCTGCTTCAACAAAAGCCTTCCATAAGTAGCTTTAAAGATTAAGTTATGGGAGGCGACTCCCATGCCATCTCCCAGTGGATGTGTATTACATTGTATTACATCCCTGCCATTCTACACCGACACAATGGCAGGCTCGGATCTCCTTCACTCAGCTCTGAAAATAAAACTTGGGTTTATAATCCATATGAGCCAATGAATCATTCTGCACAGTTGAGGGAGTTAGTTTTCAACCAACATCAGAACTTAATAGTCTGTGTTGAGAATCAGAAGAGGGAATAGGCAGGATCTTCAAACAGATATAATGATAGGCTTGCCCTTGCTTATATTTTGAGGTTTACTCTAGGAGTACACTGTTTCCCACTTGTATTTTAGACCCACCAATGCCAAATGAAGGAAGTCCTTGTAGCTCTGAGTGATCCAGCCTAATTCACCAGGAGACTATGATTTTCATGGAGTAGTCACAAGGTGTCTGTTCCCTTGAAACTGGTAGAAGTATGTAGCTGGTCAGACATTCTGGGAGTCCCAGCTCCGTTGTAGCAGATATCAACTTTCTCATGCATTATCCTCAGCATGTGGTATGATCCAGCCTTCTAGACCATCATGGGAGGTATAGCTATGAATAGAGTATATCCTAGAGGGTTCCTTTTGATGAGAGCATGTCCTGAGAGTTCCTTAAGATCCAACATAAACTACAAAGTATAACACACAAGAGGAACCACAGAGACAAGATTGAGGATTAGAAAGCAAATGTAAGTCAGCAGGGGACATTAGAAAGACAAGAAATGGAACCTACAAAGAATGAGAAATGCAATGTATTTACTGCCTCTCCCCCTTAAGGTAATCATTTAACAACTGCATTGTCCTTACAGTGACACCTCACTTTTCCTTCATTTGCAGAGATCTGAAATAGAATCAGCCTTCTGAATGCATGCATGTTTGGACAGATGCCTTCCAAGGCAAGCAGCCCACGGAGTACATTTTGCAGTTTATTAACATTATTACTGAGTCTCAACACAGAAAGGTTAGAATCAAACAACAATCTTCACAGCTTTTTTTTTTCCTGGACTGAAGGACAGTTCCTGGATGTTTTAAGGAAGCAGAAAGTTCTAGCCTTGCTATTACCTACAGTGAACCAGTGGGAGGGCTTCACAACAAAACAATATTCGTACAGGGTTGTTAAGGAAAATATTGTTAAATCTCCAAGACTTGGTAAGGAAAATCACCAAGAAATGATCATGCGCATTAAGGAAAATATCTTAAGGAGATAGCTTCATTTCCCTATAATTATTGGTCACTGTTCTACTCAATGTATATGGCATGTCATGAGTCTTTCCCAAGCACCACCAAAAGGAAAATGATCAGCATTTAATAGGACTATTTCAGAAATGGTGAGATAGATTTTTTCTGACTTAACATGCCTAAATGATTTGCCTGAGATCGTCCAAAATGCTGTGGTCCTCGAAAAGGCTCGGAGTCATTAATTCCCGGGCCACTGCTGGAAACATTGGCCCATGTACTCCATCACCCCTGTCAGGACCCGGCGTACTGGCCTTCAATCCTGAGATATGCCTTCCCATTGCACTCACTGAGATCACTTGCTGTTCTTTAAGAATGAATTGTTTAAGTGGTTCATGCCTTGTGATTATAATTCGGCAGGGCACTGTTACCTTATTAATTAGGTGAGCACTCTGTAATTTATTAGTGCAGGAGCGCTGGGTGTTTTCTTTACTTCTAATTGCTCTGAGCACACTCAGGGAATCTAAAATTGGAGGGGCTGGGGAATTACTAACCATTCCTGAGGAAAGAGAACGTAATAATCCCTTCTTGCTTATTCACACCAATCCTCTAGGTAGAACAGGCGACTAAAGAAGGACAGGAGCTGTTAGAGTCCTACCTGCCTGTCCACCCCCTCTCCCCCCTGCCCCACCCAGATGGATGCAGGGAACTCAAGGAAGCTGTGCTGTTTAAGAAGTAATTGACTTCGGTGGTTCTAATTGACTTTGGGGCATCCCTCTGAGGTTGAGGTAAAATGAGGTAACTTGCAACCTTCACAATTTATCTTACTCTGGAAGAAGGGCTAAGTGGATTCAGATCCTGGAAATCAAACAAGTCCTATAAAAATGCTGACCTTCTTAATTGAAGGAGAGATGGCTGATAGCAAAACCTCTTCTTCCCAAAGGACTTGAGTGGGAGAGATTACTATTGCCTTCCACATCTGGCCTTGGACTTGCGGTCAAAGAGCATAGGAGATGGCTGGCAGGAAGGAAGTCCGGGAGGAGAGAGAAACCAGGGATACTGAAGGACTAATGGGAGAGCAGAGAGGTAGGCATGGAAGCAATGTGATAGTCAATGCCTGGAGAACTGCCAGGTGGCTCAAAACTTGCTTACATAGAGATTTTTTTTTTTAATGTGACTGAATTCAAATTTATTTCCCACATGGATAACTTTGCCAAGAATTCTGGTTTCTACACTGCTTTTGACTCTTATCAATGTCTGTTTTATTTGAAACATTTCCCCAGCTTCTGTATCTGTGGTTGTTCTCTAGAAGGCTGGTAAAAAGTCTATTTGTAAAGCTCTAGGTGTGTGGGCCAGTCTTATCTGCATAATAAAAATATCCCTCCTAATATTTTTGAGTACATGCAATGGGCCAAACCCTGTTCAACCTGCTCTTTTATATTGCCCCTGCCCCCCCTCAAAATCTATATAAGATAGAGGTTAAGTGCTTGGATTTTGTAATCAGAAAAGGCCAACCTCACATCTCAGATCTGCATCTTACTATCTATGTGAACCTGAGCAGGTAGAATTAGGATCATATGATTTCTAGTTCCTGGAATGTGGGAAGGATTGAGTAAATTAGGAAAGCAGGTAGTGCAGTGCTTGACACATCGTAGCAAGTCTTTAAATGATACTCGGGGTGGCCTCTTTGTCAGAAGCCAAAGGGTAAGTGCACAAAGTACAGGACAGACGGAAGGTACAGAAATGGGACCTGAGTGCCCAGAAAGCTGAGCTTGTCTATAAACCCACTTCACGGTCCAGCCCTTGTTTCCCCAACACAAACATGGAAATGTAAATAAGCCCCAGAAATAAAGCTGAAGCAATAAATCTTCTCCTATGACTGGGTCACTGGTAAGGGGTGGGAGAGTATCCAGCTCCTGTAAATCTTTCCTAGCCAGTTTCTGAAGATTTCTGTTCCTCTTGGCATGACCACAGGGCTCCCAGGTTACAGCACTGACATTTCCTGATAACTTCAGCATTGACCTTATCCTAATTACTCTCCCGACATGCTGCATTGAAGTGAAACACCCAGTTACCTCCATGCCCATCCCATCGTCCCATGCCCTAGAACTACACTATCATCTGCTACAAAGCCTTAGGGCAGAGGGAAATTCTATCCTTGGTTCTTCCAGCTGCTCTAAACTGACTCACTTCTGATTACTACCTCTCTCCTTATGAGCCTGGCATACGTTTCTGAGGAGCCAGGATTGGAGACAATTTAAGGAATGATCCTTGTTATACTCAAAATCAACCGCTCGTAGCCCACAGACCAATCTCTCTTTACCTAATGTAAATTCCATCTTCCTCAGATGCTCTACTTGGGATAGTGGCACTTATTTTCCAAATGCTTAGAAATCATAGTCCTGAGAAGCAAGATACCACCCTTAATTAAAAACCTACCAGATCCCAAAAAAGACCTCAAACTGGTCTAGCAACTCTCTCTCTAGACCTGTCTTAATTTGTCTTTTTCTTTTTGTTGTTTTATTGTTGTCGTTGTCAAGAATCTTTGTTTTCCTGTGTTTCCATTAAGGGATTCTTTTGGATGTCTTAATTTAAAGTCCAAAGAATTCAAGTTAGTGGATCAATGTGGTCCCTGAAGCCAGGTTCTGGGTGGTAAATCTACCCCGGCTCCAAATTTGGAGAGACAGGGAGAGATGGGGAAGAGAAGCGGGAATCAAGGAACATGGAAACAATAGAGGCTGTGAATCTTGTCCTGCCAGGGTTTCTCTCTCAACTTTGTCCTGATACATGTGTCAGAAATGAATTATCCAAAGGGAGTATCCCATTTCAAATCATGTACAGTATTTTCTAGCCATTGTAGAATGGCTCTCCAAAGCCATTATGGAATTCATGAATTTGGGGCTGCTTTGATAGTTTATAAATTGATAATAGTTCACAAGATGCTATGACTTTTTAAATCTTTTATCCATTACTTAATTGTACCTCCCAGAATGGCTCTGCGGTCCACAGTGTCGATGTACTCTCAGTGATAGAGTTACAGGGTACCAACTGGGATCAGAGATTAAGAAGCAAGAGAGAAACAATGAGATTTCAGAGGAGATTGGAAATTAGATGGAAAGCTGGTGAGAGAAAGTTGGTGAAAGGAAACCAGAGGCCAGTGAAGGAGGTCCATCAAGATGCAGGCTGATGGGAAAAGAAAAAAGGGATGTCGTAGCAGCAGCAAGGGCAAGGAATAGAAAAAGCAAAACTTATTCAGCCTCATCTTTTAAATTGCCTTCCAACTTTATGATTTTCAAAGCAAGTTAATATGCAAACCCTCCTGTCTTTTCATTTATTCAACAAATTTATATTGAATATCTGTCGTGTGCCAGTCACAGTTCTCAGCACTGGGAACACAGCAGTGAATAAAACAGACAAAATCTTATCCTCATGGTGCTTAAATTCTGAACGGGAGGCAGACAACAGTAAATAAACATGAAAGATCGGTAATGACAAGCACTGTGATGGAAAACAAAGCAAGATAAGAGGTTACTAAGTGATAAATGGTGACAATTTAAATAGGATGGTCAAGGAAGTCTTTGGGGGGAGTTGACAACTAAGTGGCAACTAAGAGACTCAAAAGAAGGAAGCATTTGGGGGACGAGTCTTCCAGGCAAAAGGAACAGCAAATGCAAAAGCCCTGAGGCTGAAACTCAATTGCTGGTCGAGTTTCAAACTCAAATGCACCCCAGAGGCATTGTGATAAGAATCAAGCAGGGGGGAGAGGGGTAGACAGGATCAGAGGTGGCCAGAAGCATGTCACATAGGACCTGTTATGTATGGGAAGGACTTCGGATTTCAGTTATAGTTGATGTTGCAAATGCACCAATGAAATAAGCAGAGAGAGAAGCTTTACCCCATTTTACAGCTGAGGAAGCAGAGGTACAACTTGAATTCAGGGCTCCTTTACCACAAATCTGGAGAGTTAGGAGGTAGGACAGAAAGAAGAGGTGGTGGTTAGGAACGCTACCAAATGAACTTGAAAGGAAATGTAAACTTTAGGAATTTACTATAATTTGGGAGGGAAAAATGGAATTATTTCTATCTTCTCCACTGCCACTATTATGCACAAAATTCCACCATTAGTAATTCATTCATTCCTTTGACTGTTACAAGTTTTTACGTAAACACAGTATGTGATATTGGTTATTAACAAACTGAGAAAGTCCCTGCTAAAATGAGACACAAAATGGTAAAATGTCAGGAAGGGGTAGGACAGTGCTGAAAATAAAATGGACAAGAAGGAAATATCTCCTTACAGAATATTCTGAGCATTCACTCTTGTAGGTCACAGGGTGGCTTAGGCAATAATTACCAAGTGGTTCTTATCCCTCTTCATAAAAGAGAGATTCTAACCATAGTAATGATAAACTGCTATTAATAATAATAATGGCTAATACATATATGACACCAGCTATAATGTTGTGAGTGTTTACATTCATTAACTCACTTAATCCCTTTAAGGACCCAATGACTTATCTTTGTTTTACAGATGAGGAAACTGAGGCACAAGAGAGGCTACTAAAAGTCGAGTTGTCGTCCAGCTGGTAAATGGCAAAGTCCCATTTCAAAGCCAGGCTGAGTATCTAGTTCCATAACCCATACTATTAACAATCATGCTATGCTGCTTTTGTATATTTATTGAATTGTATAGATTGATAAGTAAGTAAATAAGGTTTTTTCCCTTGGAAAGAGGACATTGTATTAATGCAGTTTGACTAACTGGTGATACAAACCAAGTGCAGCGTTTTTCTCTAAAGGGTCACATATTAAATATTTTAAGCTCTGAGGGCCATACCACTCCTGCCGAAAGTCCTCAACTCTGCCACAGAAGTGTGAAAATAGCCATAGACAATACAAAAATGTGTAAGCATGGCTGAGAGCCATTACAATTTTATTTACAAAACAGGCAGGCACTGATTTGGCCCACATGTCTTAGTTTTCCCACCCCTTGACATAAACAGATTCAAAAGAAGATACACATCTCCCAAGCATATTACAGCTATGGGTGTGTTGTCCCTAAATCAGAAAGTTCAGAAATGAAGTATCAGAAATATCTGTGAATTGAAAGTTCCAGATTACACCTGACTGCCCTGTGTCCTCTCATTTGAATTTCCACTCAGAGTCCTAGAGAAATCTCAGCCGATAGTTCAATAGGAGAACATAAGCATGGTGATCACAAACACATTAGAGAAAAAGATACATTTTTAAATTAAACATTATGTATTCCTCAACAAGATAGCAAAATTCTATAGTCTCTCAGTATCTTAAATAAGTTTTCTGCAATCTACATATAGTCCTCTGAAAGTAATCTCAATCTCTAAAACTATCATCTCAATCCTGCTTCCCACCCCACTCCCGGCCTGGTTGTGCCACATTCTCTTAGCCTTACTCAGGATCTTCTCCTGGCATAAAAGAACCATCTCACTGGACATGTGTTAAAAACAGCAAGAAGTTTTACTTGAGATTATTACAATTGGGGTCAAACCTACTGAAATAAGGAGAGAAACTGGACTCAACTCCACTGAAACAAAAGGTGGGAGGATTTTTAAGCACTGGGGTGAGCTAGTAGAAAAGTACTGGAGGACATTGCAGGAAGGGGGTGGGTGTTGCTAACCGTCGCTTACTGCAGTTAGATTCCCTGTCCTCTGTTAGAGACTGGGAGGCAGCGGCCCTCTCTTTCTTGATGATGACATTCCAAAGGGATGCGTTGCAGGTCCTCAAGAAAGACATTCCTGCACCATAGTAGATTTATATCTCAAAGGGCAACAAAGAAATAATTTACAATTGCAAGTTTTCTATAAAATAAATGCTCTTCTTCAGAAAAGGGAAGTCTGGGCCTAGAGTCAGGAATAAACCTGCCTAAAGTTTAGTCAAACTGAGGGGAACATTTACTCGTCACTGGACACCTAAGAACTCACAGGGAAGCCTCAGAACCTTCCTACCCGCAAAACACACACACTCAGGAGTCCTTTCCTTAAGGCCTGAGCATCCCCTCAGATGGCTGCCCAAAGATCCAGCCAGAAACTCACTGAGGGGCCAGGTCACCAAGGCCCTAGGCAGCACCCTCAGGACTATCTTCAACTCTTTCAGAGAGAGAGCTGAACTCAGAATCTTTTCCTTCATCTAAGGGAGTCCATAATCACATTGCAAATCAATAAGTGGGCTAAAACAACGTGAAAGAAACTCTTGTATTTATTTCTCTGACATGCAACAGCCAGACCATGTATTTCACCTCCCTCTATCCCTGTCGGTACCACTTCACTTCTAATTGAACCTGACTATCTATCTCTGTCTTTCATACTCTGGTTCCTCTATTTACCCTATTCATATATTTTTTAAATAAATTTTTAGTTTTAGAATAGTTTTCAATTTACAGAAAGTTGTAAGGATAGTACAGAGAGTTCCCATATAAAGCCCCCTCCCCACATACAGTTTTCCCCATTGTTATCACACATTAGTGTGATACATTTGCCTAATTGATGAACCAATATTGATACATTATTGTTATTTCAGATTTCCTTAAGTTTTATCTAAAGTCCTTTCCTGTTTTAGGATCCCATCCAAGACACTACCTTTTTTCAACATTTCTCCTTTTCTTTTCCTTATGGTTTTGCAGATCTAAGGAATTTTTAAAATAATTTTTTGTAAAGCCCATGGGATGAAAAACAAACAAATATATGTTTGGGAAACTTCTACTTGTTATACTTTCTAGTAACCGGACTGACTGGAGCCTAGGGTTGATATGGTGAATAGTGAGAGATTGAGGCTGGAAATGGAAACTTTAGAGCTCTCCTAATACCCGGATCCACAGTTGGAAATTTCATTCTATAAAAAACTGGAAGTTGGACTTCCCTGGTGGTCCTGTGGTTAAGACTCTGAACTTCCACCACAGGGGGCATGGGTTCAATCCCTGGTCGGAGAACCGAGATCCTGCCTGCCTCATGGCATGGCCAAAAACAGAAACAGAAAACAAAACAAAACAAAAACTGGGAGCCATTGAAGATTTTCAAGCAGAAGAAGGACAGAAGGAACTCTGTAATAAAATTAATTGGTCCATAATGTGCAAAATGGATTGAGAATGAGGAAAATTCTGGAAGCAGGAAGATGACTGGATGAGCCAGGGTCATAATCTATGTGTAAAGTCATTATGGCCTAATCTTGGTTGCTGGCCAAAGAGATAGAAAGAACAGATACAAATATAATTTTGAAAGGAAAAATTGCTAGAAGCTGCCGAGTGATTAGAGGTAAAGAGTAAAGAAGAAAAGAGAAAGATAAAATATTGAAAATCAACTCAATGTTTCATGCCTCAAAAATATGGGGAAATGTTGCCCTAGCTTCAGAAATAGTGAAATCAAGAGGAATAATTGAATTCTGCGAATCATAGGAGCTGCATATTTAGAACTCTTAAGATTGAGTTGTGGGTAAGACTAACGTGGCATGTTAATAATAAAAGCAGCTCTCTCCCCCCAGTGGCAGAGCTACAAATGCATCCTTTAAGTGTCAAAATTCTATATAATTTAACTCTTCCATCCTAACTTTGGCTTGATTGTCCTCCTCTAAAACTCTCTAAAAATTGCCACATCAAACAATCAGCTGAAAGGGTAACCCTCTTTGTTATGGTGAAATTGAACAAAGCTGCACCAACACTTCAGATTGCTCCTGTTTAAATGGCCTTGGATTTTCAACACTGTCACCAAGAGTTCATATCAAAAACAAAAGACATAGAACACCTATGTCACCTTTGGCTCTTTCACATGAAGCTGAAACACTGTTAATATTTTCTGGGTTGGTGCTAAAATAGTGTGCATTTCTCAGTGTCAATCTTCAATGATCTACATAATAACCTATATGGGAAAGGAATCTGAAAAAGGATGGATATATGTATATGTATAACTGAATCACTTAGCTGTACACCTGCAACTAACATAACATTGTAAATCAACTATACTCCAATATAAAATAAAAATTAAATTAGAAAAAAAATCTTTAGGAGTCATAGACCCACCATCCATGAATGAGAATATACTTCTCTAGTCAGAGTCGCAAAGTTCCTACAGATAAGCTATCTGTCAGTATCATGATTTTCAAAGTAAAGATAACTGCTTTTGTATACACAAGAAGAAAATTCCAAATCTAATAAACATTAGCACCTCTGAGGTTAATAAACGTGGGAATCAAAGGCCAAAGGCCAAGTGATATGATTTAGTTGGTGGTGGTCCATGTTGCACAGGTGATGCTGAATTGCTTCTTACTGGGGCTATATTCAAGCATTCACTATAATCTCTAAAACAAGGTGCTCTATCTAAAAATGCATTTGCCTGCAGCCACAGCCTGGCAAATTTTGCCAAGTGCCTTGCCTATATTTCCTTTCCCATCACTGCTGATTACCTAGACACATATGTGTATAGGTAGGAGCATTTTCATCTGTAATTAATTCTTAACTGCTTAATTCAGTTGGATGCATCAATTCAAATTTTGTGACATCACAATTTTACCAGAATGAAAGGAAATGTCATATCTCAAGCTGTGGGTTGTAACATCAGTGAATGAATCAGACAGCAGGGAAAGCTTAATTTTAAAGAGGAATTTTTATTTACACTGAAAAATCCTGTGTAATCAAATGGAAGAGAAGAGACACAAGCCGTTCTGAAAGGATTTTGGATGGGCGCAAAGTCCAACCATTGCTGTTGACTTTACAGAAATTCATACAGTTTTTCCAGGAGGCATCTTATATTTCTATTTCAAGAATTACAAACTACTGGGGCTTCCCTGGTGGTGCAGTAGTTGAGAGTCCGCCTGCCGATGCAGGGGACACGGGTTCGTGCCCCGGTACGGGAGGATCCCACATGCCGCGGAGCGGCTGGGCCTGTGAGCCATGGCTGCTGAGCCTGCGCGTCCGGAGGCTGTGCTCCGCAACGGGAGAGGCCACAGCAGTGAGAGGACTGCAGACCGAAAAAAAAAAAAAGAATTACAAACTACTGAAATCATAGAACCAGAACAGACACTAGCAGTCGTCCAATCTAACCCTCTGATCATATGCACAAGGAAGTGGAGACCTATAGAAGTGACTGCCCCAAAGGCTCATGGTGAACAGAGCCAGACCAAAGCCCAGGGCTCCCACTCACCCATTCCAGGAGCATTTGCAACCTTCCACTTCACCTAGATGTGCAAGTGCCTTGAGCAGCAATTCAGAAGCCCTTTGTATCAGAGATTCTGGACCAGCTTGGTAGCTTCACAGAAGAGCTAATAAAATCCACACTAAAAAAAGACAGATTCTTGCTGCTGTATTTTTTTAAGGTAAAGATGTTTTCATACAGGTGTTCTCTGCATATTCTATAATACATCTTGGTAGTTATAAATTTACATTTCTGTATGATAGCATTCACATAAAACCTGAACATGTCTGGGAGTGATTTGGATTATTTTCTCAAAAAAATAGTTTGTCTAACTCAACCCACATTTCCCAGAATGACTGCTTCACTATTGAGCTGGACTTTGCTGAGCATATTCTAACGTCCAAGGCATCGCTTCCAATGATTATAGCGGCATGCTCTGCAAAATACGGAGGTCTTCAAGTGCAAAGGGGAAGCATTCGTGGTAGTTCCTTAATTATTAATGTTTTTCTGAGGAAAGGGGGTAGGACTACAAAATTGGATAGTACTCCATATTCTGATAGATTCCTTTTTCCTCTATCCAGATGAATCTCTTGGCATCCTTATCATTATGCTCCTGATGTGTGCAAGTGTCAGCAACTCTGACCTGAAGACAGAAACCACAGATTAATCTTCAGCTCCTGTCTTTCCTTCACTTTAACAATGAATTAGTAGCCGAATTCCGCTTTATCTCACAGTAAAGCATCCTTCTCATGTAGCTCCTTCTATAGCCTCCTTCACTGGTCAACAGAATAGACAGTCTTCTAGGTGGAATATTTAGAATCCAGGAAGGCCACTATGATCCCAAACGTCTCTACTCCTCTGCTCCCCCATGCAGACACCACAGTCTAAAGTCAACCCACATAGATACAGACGCTCCAAGGGACCAACAGCCTCTAAAGGTAAGTGACTTGTCCAAACATTTCGCTATCACAGGACTTCCAATTCAAGGCCTGTGCCATGCATCCCTCTAACTTCGGTTGTCTTCTCTGAACATGGCTTTGAAAAGTCCCAAGGCCAAGGTTTTTAACTTAGGCTCCAAACCTTTTGCCCATGGTACTGCTCACCCCTCCTTTCCCTCTACCTTGGCCCATTCAGTCAAGCCTTCTCCAAACCAGTGTGTGAGACAGTAGTTCATTTTTACCCCTCAACCTGACAATCTACTTTCCACATGCCTAACTAGTAAAACCTTGCTTCCATTCTTATACTTCACTGGTCCATTTAATACTTCATCTCCTTGAGTGCAAGTCCTATCTATGTGGTTCATGTTATAATTTGGCATTATAACCTCTCAGAGAAGAAGTTCTCAATGACTAGATCACAAAAGTTACCAGGAAGGGATAAAAAAATAAGGGCAGTATTGAGAGTTTTTCATATAGTTAGATATATCTGAAGAACTAACCTTTGGGCTGAGAGTATATGCTTCCTACATTTTATGAATTCTCTCAATTTTACAATTCCAGAATTTTCTTTTATAAAATGATGGTGATAGCAGATAGTTCATAAAATAAAAGACAGCAACCTTATGTCAAGAAACCCCTCCTCAATTAAGAGAACTGACTGTCTGTGAAGTCTAGAAGTTTGGGAATATTATGTTGGAAAATGTAGAATAAATCTATAATTCTCTCTTGGCTGTGACCAGAACAGAGTTATTGTAAATATTCAGAAATAAAATCAGATAATTTAAAGAAGCCTTGGTAGTCATTGCTGCTCAACAAATGTTGCCTATTCTCCTCCTGGGCATGTAGTAGGATTGCATCTTCTTACCTTTTAAAATTATACTGGCCCATGTGGTTTTCTATGGCTAATAACATGTTAGCGGAAGGGAATGCATATCACTTCTGAGTGGAAGTTCTCAGAACTAGGTGTCATTTTACCACTTCCTCTTTCTTTTTTCCACAGAGACTGGCCGTATTCTAGAGGGTAGCCCAGAGTGAGGATGACAGATATCAAGCATCTCAGCCGATCTATGCAGTGTCAGCAAGAAATAAACCTATTTGCTTTATGCTACTTAGATCCTGACAAGTACAAATGCACTTTGAATGTGTTAGAAAAAGCATATCAATGCAAGGTATTATTATTATTTTCTTTGAAATTGAAGGCTAGGAAATAGACCCAAAAGAAAATTAGAAGGAAGTAAAGAGTCCCTCTGAAGTCAGGGACTTTATTTCACATATTTCCCCAAGTAGGAGATCTGACTGACTATTGGCAGACCAATTAACACTACAACAGGGGCGCACACTGTAGAGGGACAGGACACATTTACATCACCCGTATCAGAGCTGTTTGATCTATTCAAAGTGAGATGTTATCTGGAGCTTCCACTTTCAGTGAGTCTAAGAAAACTAAATCAGAAAAAGAGCTTTATTTGCTCCAGTGGCTAAGGCTGGAGTGGCATACAACACAGAACTGCTGGCACAGAGATGTGCATTGCCCTCAATTTCCATCTAAACAGAAAAATCCTGAATTTATACCCTTATCTATTGGCCTTGGTGCCAAAACATATCCTCCTAACTTGACTGCAGCATGAAAACGTTTTCGTGGAATTTCAGGTGCCTTTGTACTCCAAGCTCAAGGTAGACCAGAGACAGTAATTGTGGGGCAGGAGAGGGCAAAGAAGACCAAAGAGAAATCTCTCCAACCCTTGTATGTTTCAGGTGCCACATTCCCCACAGTTGTGTGGTCAAAAATATCAGCTCCATCTGACATTTCACCATAGCAGTTTGCTGACTGAAGGGATGCTTATCGTTTAGAGCCAGCAACTTCAAAGGCTGTACTCACCAGACTGCTTGCTGCCAAAGACATCCTCCCAAAAGGTGAGTGTGTAAATGCAGGAGGCCACTGGCCAGGGCTACCACATTTATTTCCGCACTGACATCTCGGATACTGGTGTTTTCAAGTATTCATGAATACCTAACACTAATTTTGTTGAAACTTTAACCATGATTTCCTCATTATGAACTACTCAGAAATCTTCACGCACTTTTCACCAGAATGAGCTGAGCACTGTTATGAGATGAGTGGCTTGCCAGAGCCCAAGAACGCAGTTAATGAAATTGTCATCGGCGTGAGCGGTGAGTGGCAGCTCCATCTTGTGCTTCGTGGTTAGCATGTGAAGAGTGAGAGCAAAGGGAGCCTGTTGTATTTTAAGTGCTGAGCAATGGTTCACCCAGCCTGAGCAGTCATGTCAGTCCAGGCTCCCAGGAAGATCAAGGGAAATTCAGGCAAGAATAAATCATCACGAGAAAGCACGACCTGGTAACGTGAGTGGCATGGGAAGCCTGGTTCCAGATGTAGCTCTTACTGGGCAGCTGTGACCTTGAGAAGGTCATGTGATTTCTCTAAATCTTATCAGGAAAATAACGAGACTGGACTAGATCATTCCTAAGGTCCCTTCCCTTTCTAACATTCTGTGATTCTCCGTGAAATACTTATTGTGTCAGGCTGTATGGAGAAGCATTCAAATGGCTACCACTCTGGATTAATTGAGAGCCCCATCCTGATGGAGTGAGCACACGCAGATAAAGTCCTCACCCTCCACAGCCTGTGAAGGTTGAGGTTTGGAGGGAGTACAGAGTTAGAATCACAGGCTAGTGTGATAACCCAAAAGTCCTTTGGCTTGGCTGGGTCTCTTGGCTTCAGGCATTACTCTTGATCTAAAAGAATTACCCACAGTCCTCTCAACCCTTCTCAGGCTCAGGATCCCCCATCCTACATCTCTGGGTCAATGGCATTACCAGTGCATCACCTAAGCATGGTCCCAAGATGATCTAGAGTCATTAGCATGATCCTCAACAGTTTTGCAAGCTCCAACTTCCCTCTACCATGGCCTTGTCACACAGCCATTTCAACTTGCACCTCCTCCTGGTTTGAGCTCTTTTGACCCCAAGTCGTAAACTCTCCCCTGGATTATGACAGTTTCCTTGAAGGTCCCAAAGACCACTGTTCAATGGTTCTTTCTGGCGACCAGCAAAGAATTCTCTCTAGTACCAACAAGGTTATGGACTAGATCTAGATCTAGAGCCATCTTTCAAGATCTGGCCTGAAGTGAGTCAAGGAAATAGTCCTCTAAGCTGTGTTACTGTCTCTCTTCAAACTGCCCGAGGCCCTTGAAGCCCTTGAACTCTGCCTTGAAGCAGAGTTTCTGTCCTTAGTTGTCCCCTATATTCTCTTTCACCCAAGGTTCATTCTTGCCCATTCCAGAGAACCTTCTCCGAGATTTGAGGGCAGGTTTTCTCTTCCATCCTTGGTATAAAACTCTTCAACCCCAAATCCAGATCCTGTCCTTCAATCTCATGCAATTAGAATTTCTGGTGGCCTGAAGTGTCACATCAGAGTTCCTGGGCTTGGTGAGCCAATGACGCCTCACTAGAGCCTTCAGTTAGAAACACAAATAGACAGACAGATGACTAACAATGCAATTTAGGTGATACAAAGAGCCAAGTGTGTGGCATAGATTATAAATATCATTATCATTTTTGCAGGTAAGAAGTAACCTGAAAGCTAAAGTAGCCTGTGTTATCTTCCCAACCAGATCGTTGAGGAGGATGATTAGAAAATGTGTTTATTGCCTTTCTAGAATGTTCCAGGAACTGTTCTAATAGTTGTCTCATTTAATTCTTACAGTATTACTATGAACTAGACATCACTGTTGTAATTTTATAGACGAAGAAATAAAGGTTGGCAAATGTAAATATCTTGTTTTAAGTCACTTGACTAATACATAGCAGGGTGGGTCTATAAACAGCAGGTCTTTCTGACTAATGAAAATGTTAAGTCCATCCTATTAGTGTTTTTCAAAGCCCAAGCCGTGGACTTCCTGAATCAGAAGTACCTGGTTTACCTCTTAAAATGTATATTCAAGGGCCTCTTCGTGAATCTATAGAATCAGAATCTCCAGGCATGGTTTGACAATCTCTGCAGGAGACTCAGATCCGCTAAAGTTTATTTACCAGCATCTATAGCATGCTGGCACCCTCTAAAGTCAAAGGCTGTGTCTCATAAATCTTCCATATCCTGGCAGCATCAAGCACAGAATTGAGCACCTGGTAGGTACCTAATTAAATCCATGTAGAAACAAATTTGTTCAGATGCAGCCCTTTTTTTTTCAACTGAGCAACAGTGTCTGTGCAGAGGCTAAGGTGACAAGAGCCTTCCTTACACAAACACAGGGCTACAAAACCAAATACAAAATGAGCTGCCTGGGAGAAAAATAGTCAAGGAAAATTCCGGGACTTGTCTCACTTTGATTCCTTCCACTGCTCCCATGCTGGTCCCTGGGGAGAGGGGAGCAGAAAGGGGGGTGGCTTCCTGAGCCCCAGTTTGAGTCAAAGCTGCTCTCCTTCGCGCCTCTGCACTCCCGAATCTCATTCAAAATTCAAGAAATAACTTGGCCAAATGCTACACAGGAGTACAAAGAAAATATTTACAGAAAATACAAGTAAAACGAAAACAGACTCGTATCTCGGAAACAGATGTGATGACCTCTTTGGCCCTGAGATTTCACAAAGCAGAATGACAGTGACAGCTTATGGAGCCCAAATGCCCTTCTGAAAAGGAACGACATTTCTGCCCCAAGGGACAAGTACCACATCAAAGGAGCCCTTCTTCCTCTCTCAGATCTTTGTTTCTACATGAATTTTAGGTTAACTAATTTTTTTCCAAAGTAAATACGTATTCCCTTATGCAGAAAAAAGAAAGGCAGGAAAGTGGTTTGACGCGGGCCTCCTGCGCACACAAGGAAACACAGAATGTGGGACCTGCCAAGGAAGAGTTACAGAAGCCAGCCTTTAACGTATCTCCTGAAACCCAAATATCTACAAGAGGGAAAGCACTGATTTCCTCTAGTGAGTAGTTTTTAAATTTACATGTCAGCAGGGCCTTAGTAATATATTCAATTAAAATTCAGCCTGATTATTTATTGATTTTACATTTTCCTGCCCTGCTCCTGTCCAGGCAATTTTCTAGCTGCTCTCAAATACCTCTCATGCTTCCCGGGAAAAGGCTGATACAAACCAAGAATTCCCAAACAAGAGCTGAAATACAAAGCTAATTATTTCGGGCATGCCTCTGCTATTCCAGCAGGTCTTTATGGGTTCAAGAGAAGTCTTAGGTCTGTTACAAAGGCCAGGTTTCAATTTGGGTAATTAGACTTCACCCTACCCTTGAGAGTTCCTCTGACATAGTTTCCTTCCTTTGCTTCCTGAGTCTCTACACATCTGTTTTGTTAATAAGCTTGGTTCCTCCACAGTCTACTAGTCTTTTCCAAGTAGATGGCTCTGACAGCATTTTCCTGGGTATTTCTCATCAGCAAGATCAGAAGCAACTGTTTCAAATCCTTTGGGACCTGTGTTAATGTCACCTGTCCCAAAAAGCCTTCCCAGCCCCCTTTCCAGCAGAATCAATCTTAGCTTTTTCTCCTATATCCTTCTCTCTCTCCTATTAACACACTTACTTCATTCAGCCCCATATGATTGTCAATTGTGTGGCTTTCCTCCCCATTGAAACATAAACCCTTTAAGATCACAAACACATCATCTGATTTCTCTCAACCACCTACACAGCCCCTAAGTAGGAGAAGGGGGAAAAAGCTAATGTTTATTAAAGATTTTCAGGTACCAGTCACCTGAATTACTCCTAAATACTCACTAATCCTCCAAACAATTGACCTTAATTTTACAGGTGAAAAAAAAAAAAAAAAAAAAAGGATGTTAAACAAGATGGCTTATCATACTAAGGTGGAAGTGCTGGTAAGTGCTAGAGCAAGGCTGGGTTTCCAGGACTGGTGGACCCCATGGCTCATTTCATGGTCCAACGTCACTTCACTAACCTTAGCAAGGGCCTGACTACCATGGGCACTCAAGGTTGTTGATGAGCTTTTATGGAATATCTTTCTGAATCTACTACCTTCCTGTACTGATTTCTGTGCTGATGACCAAGTCCACCAGCCATTTATGGGGCTTGAGGGTCACTCCTTGTAGGCTCCCTGCCCCCCCCCCATGGCTCTTAAGGCTTTGATAGAATCCTATCTCCACCCACAGTCATTTGAAGGATCTCTAAACAACATCACCTTCCTCTCTTCACTGCCTCCTTACAGGATCAACATGGTTGATCCTGATGTAAAGTATCAGACCAATTTCCCCCACTCGTAGATCACACAGATTGATCTTTTCCCTATTTTTAGAGTTTCCGAAGCAAAAATCACAATCTCAGGATAAACATTAGGGAACTAACTATGTGTAAAATAATGGATGTTCTTACAGCAGGAATGACATACATCCTGCCCAGCCATGAATATGAATGAACCTCCCAAACACACCTTCTCCCACTCCTGCTGCACCTCAGGCCTCCAAAGTCCAGCCAAAGGTGTGAATCAGAGGCCATGGTTCTACTGACGAGGAGCTTCACTCTCAGCTGGCAACTCTGAAGACAGCCTCTGCTCCAGCAAAGCTTTCCATCCCCCCCAGACTAGTGAATGTCAACTAAAATGCCTCTCTCACTCTTCTCCGACCATCTAGCACATGAGGAGTTGATGGATGGACTACAAGCCACAGTAAAATGCATAAAACACAAGTGATTTTTGCCATTTGCCTTGTCTACAAGAAGCATATAAGAAATGGCATAAGGAATACCAAAGAGGGACTTCCCTGGTGGCGCAGTGGTTAAGAATCCCCCTGCCAATGCAGGGGACATGGGTTTGATCCCTGGTCTGGGAAGATCCCACATGCCGTGGAGCAACTAAGTCCATGCGTCACAACTACTGAGCCTGCGCTCTAGAGCCTGCAAGCCACAACTACTGAGCCCACACTCTGCAACTACTGAAGCCCTCACACCTAGAGCCCGTGCTCCACAACAAGAGAAGCCACCACAATGAGAAGCCTGTGCACCACAACGAAGAGTAGCCCTGGCTCGCTGCAACTAGAGAAAGCCCGCGCACAGCAATGAAGACCAAACACAGGCAAAAAGAAAAAAAAAAAGAAATACCAAAGAGGCAGGAGCAAGCCCTCTTTTGGCTGGACTCTTCTCCAAAGCCACTAAGTCATTTAGTTGATGGGAAGGTAATTTGGAGTTTTTATTTCAAAAACCAGAGACATTAATAAAATTCCTTATCTCTTTTGGATTCAGGCCCTCTATTGCCTGAATTCTGTACTGAATATTATCTATATTGATAATATTCTCAAGTATTATTCCTGAAGTCTCTTCCCTACTAACCATGGAAGCTACTCCCTTACTGGGTGAGAAGCCAAGGGGTCTCTCTGTTGAGGACAAGCAACTAAAGGAGAGATTCTCTCATCCTATCCCAGGTACTGGTGTTTATTTAGATTCTCCTCCAGCATTACATGAGACAGCTCCCTCGTGGTGGCCAAAAGATAAGATTGACAATTTCAACCCACTTTTCAGAGAGAAAAATTGTGATTTTAAAAAATTCAGTAGAGTTATTCATGATGAAATACACACATGAGAGATTACAGCAGGAGTCCTGAATGTGGATTGTCACATGGCTGGCTCTCTTCAGATGTTATTTTGGTTGAAAATATTGTTTGACCCCCAGGCTTCAGTATTTCTGTCTCCGAAATATGGCCAGTAGAAGGTGTTGGGTCTGTATCAATTTGGAGGTATTTAAACCAATAACCTAAATCCGATGGTTCTGAAATTTCTTTCCACGATTCTCTTTTTATTATTCTGGGAGGTATGAGATTTTGAAGTATTTTTTTCAAAATACTTCAAAATTTGAAGTATTTTTGAAGTGTTGACACCATCAACAGTGGAAAAGAAATACATTAGAGGAATGAAGTAGAGTTATAGGACAACCCCCTGTTGGCTGAGACAGGTGGACAAAAGATGGAGAAAGCAGCAAGAAGCAAGATTACAGGTCAGAGAGCAGAGGGCCAATCCCCTTCTCACCTGGAAGAGCCTACTCGCTTCTGTCTTTGGTGTTGGTGACTGGATAGAATTCTCTGGTTAAAGGGTCCTGGTATCTTCCTGGGAGAAAGAGTGTTTTGTATCCCATGGTAAACGTTCAGAACAGGGGAAAGGGCTTCACTTTATCAATTACAGCTGCATCTATAGAAGCAAATTAACAGACATAGACTCTGCCCTTATTAGAAAAGATTGGCGTTGATAATCAGCATATTAATAATGGCACAAATGCGCAGTTATAAATATATGGCAGAGACCATAACAGTGGTCTGGATTAAGTTTCAAATTAATTGTTCTATAAATTGCATATGTCTGTGTGGTTATTTCATAATAAATCTCAAATCAGTTGACTGATCTTGACAAAATTTGGTTCATTTATCAAGGGAATAAATTTACATCACATGAAACCCATGAGTCAATGCCTCAGATGACAGCCAATAAAAGCTTTCAAAGGGCTCTCTTTTCTATAATTTGTAATTACGTTCAGAGCCATCATTCTCTTCCCTCTTTAACCACTCTGCAAAACACAAGATAAATCTCCCTGTTTCGGTTTATTTCACCATTTTCTACTTCATTCTCCTGCTTAAAAACTTAGCCCGTAAAGCCTAAATTCCTCTACCTGACTTCTGATGGACTAATTGATAAGTAATTATGCAGGGTAAGAACCACAATTCACAGAATCACAAATATCCAGGCATTTTCACAGGGCAGAGGGCAGGAAATGTTATGAAACTTACATCTGGGGGGTTAGAGAAAGGATTACCTCTCTCAAGTTAGATGAGGCAACTTCATAGAAACTTCCAGGATTCTGAAATGTGTTCGAAAGATGAGAGCTACAGGTGTCCCTGGCACATGTTTCTGTTTGGGACAAAAGTTCTGATGTGGTCAGGAGAGATATTTAGAGAGCCATCTTAAAAAGGAGGAAGTTGACCAGCTCTGTGTGCTCTAGCTAGTAATCTTGAAGCTTTAGTGTGCCTATGAACCACTGAAGGTCTTACTGAAATGCAGATTCTGAATCAGTAGACCTGAGGTGGTGCCAAGTTCCCACACTTCAAACAACCTACTGGTGAGGCCCATAATGCTGGTCCATGGACCACACTTTAAGGAGTCATCTCTGAGCTCTAAGAAATATCAATAGTTTTGTTTTGTTTTAACAGAGCTGTCAACAGATATGGGGGCTGGGGCGGGGGCAGGGGAATCTGTCAATGGCAACAATAAGTTTCTCAGGAAATGTTGTATATGGCATGTGGACAAAGTAAGACCTTTGGTTTTAACCCAACTCTACCATTTAGGGACTCCATTTCTTCATTTAATTAACCTCTTCAGACTCAATTCGCTCATCTGAAGGAATGGGGATAATGAAAATCAACTTGTAGGGATGGTGATAAGAATTAAATGAGTTGAGGGGTATAAAGAACCTATCACAGCCTCTGCACAAAACAGATTGTTCAAGAGTGTAGGTCTCCTTCCCTTCACCTCAATTACCCCCTTCATCACTTGAGATGTTCAAGCCGAGTTTCAATCGACACCCTTGAAGGAAGTTACAACGAGCATGCTCACTTCAGGGTGAGGATGTTGATGACCCTGAGACTCTACGATGCCTGGCACTGACCCATGGAACTGGAGGGCAGTGATTTCTGGGAGGTGAGCCCCGGATGCATTGGTATTATTGAGGCCTGCCATTGTCGTGAACACATCTGCTATGCTCATAGGATAGATCAACAGTCTGGAATCAGAAGCTAATGACAGCTAATAAGTGAATAAACAGTTCAATACTGACATGCACGGCTGCATAAAGATGTTTCCATCAATACTGTTTAGAAAGAGCCTTTTATACAAATACCTTCCACTTGCACTGCCTTTTGAGAGCTTGCAGTTCTGTTATCACATTCGAGACTTAAAAGAACCCTAGGAGTGAGGCTAATCACCCCCATTTTATAAACAGGAAAGCTGAGATTCCCCCACCCACGAGGCCTAGGACCAACCCCGGAACCAGGGGGTCCCCTTTAAACAAATCGTTAACTCTGCGGATTCCAACAATAGGTAAGTACCCTTCGTGAGCAAAGTCCTGCACAAGGAAAAAACAAGGCACAATTAAAGACTAGAACATTCAGAAGCATTTGCTTGCAGCTACTCCAACTCCCTCCCTTTTATAGATCAGGTCACTAAAGTTCAAAGAAATGCAGCAACTTGCCTAAGTTCTCCCCTGAAACTGGAAAGCACATCTGTAAACATTCCATTAATCCTGCATAGCTGCTTTTAATATTCAACACTCCAGGACACCCCGGGTTCTCGTTTTTATTCCAGATTCTTTCTGACCTGCTATAATTATCGATTAATCTGGGGCCATCACGTACTTATTTTAACAAACATCTAAAATCTTGAGATTTCCATCAGAGGAGAGAGCAATCCTCCAGTTATCTTTGTCCTCTTTAAGTCAAATATTCTTAGATGATTCTCTCTCTGTTAATGTTTAAGGGTAAGAGATATGGCTAATGCCCCAAAGCCAACCGAGAGTGGCGTTGAAAAGGTTCGATTCTGAACTGGTGGGAAGAGTCACATCTACCATCTTCTCAATAATGAATTAGCCAAGGACTGGCCATTCTTTGTTCCATTTCTTCTACTTCCTTAATCAAAGCTGAACAGAATGAATTGCATGTAAAAAGGGAAAAAAGAAAACATTAAATATGAAAGGCCAACTCACTCACCTATATTTTTAGTTCAAGTGACAGCTTTAAAATTACAAAGGTAAAACCCCTTTGTTAAGTCGGGTTTTAAATGTGCCATTTGTCAAACTGGTACACTTTTACGATTTTTAAAACTACTGTTTTATCATGAAAGGTAAAAATACAAAGTGGTGGTATTATTCTTCATTTCTATCACTGCCACCCCATTTGCATTTGGGGGGCCGTTGTTTTTCTAGGCGGGAAACTGGGCTGTTCTCAGCAAAACGCTTAGACACATTTTCATTCAGGGAGCAAAGCTGTTAGATCATTTTCCAACCCCAGAGCTGTTATTGTTTCACAGAAATAGGGAAAATGATCCTTGCAGCAATCACAGAATTTCATAGCTGAAGGCGACCTGAGAGGTCATCTTGAGCAGCGCCCTCTCTTCACAGATGAGAAGGCTGAGGCCAGAAAGGTGAACAGATTTGCCTGTGTTGCCCCAGCCTGTCTGTGGCCAGAGCCTGGCCTGGATTCCAATTCTCTCCACGCCTGATGAGTGATTTGGCAACACGTCGCAATGCCCTTCCTGACATTACCTTCCCCAGAACCACCAGTACTTTCTGGTTTTGCCCCTCAGGTCTCTTCCCCTTTTCCAGCCAGAGTTAGTAGCTTGACTTACGGAATGACCCTCACCTGGAGACTTGTAGGGTCTTTGTAGAGATGGCCGAGAGCAAAACACCTTTTCTGCAAGGTCAAGATAAGGACCAATTCTTTGTTTGGTTATAAAAGGGATGTGGGTATCTGGGAATAAGAGGTGAGAAAGTAACAGTATCTCAGAGAGAAGAGGAAGCTATGGAGGGAACAAAAGAACCCTCCTCCACCCCCTGCCGAGTCTGCTTTTTGTTCTCTGTGATTATCTTCAACAACAACTTTGTAAATCTTCCCTGAGAGAAAGGGAGAAGAAACTGATTTCAGAGTCACTGGGAGGCACTCTGTACAGCTGTGGAATCTGTGCCTCTAAATATAAATAGCTATGGTGGATAAGAAGTGGGCTGAAACTGTCATCAAGGCGAACAAACAGCACCCAAGTGGATGGATTCTCTGACCAGGCTCTGCCTCGGGTCTTGTAAGGGTCTCTGACCAAAGCCCCAAGCTCTCTGCAACCCTCCGTGCTTACATCTTAAATGGAAGCCCCAGTAACACATTTGTAGATGGTCGTATTTAATCCCATCTCCAAGACCCACTAAGATTGTCCATTTCCATCCTGTCCTATGATCACAGCCATCCTAAGAGTCAGACCAGCCCTGGTCTGGGCACGAGGAGACACCAGCAGATGAACAAGCACTGACTAAATATAAAGTATCACCTAATGGAATTGCAGCTCTCAGTCCGAAATTGAAATTTTAATTTTGCTAAAAATGGGTTCTCACCATACAATTCATTATTAATGAAAGAAAAAGCGTGTATTCACATTTGCTAATTATTTTTCACTCACTAATGGCAAAAAAAAGAAAAGTGCTTTAAACCCTATAATTTGGTCACCAATTAGTCTTTGATTTACCCTGATGTACTTGGTGTGTGTGGAGGTGTTTTTTAATATTAAAAAAGGCTTGCAGCTGAAAATTTACATTTAAAAAGTAATTAATGCCAATTCAGTGAAGAAATCCTCAGTTTCTTGCAGAATTACATTGAACTTCAAGCCCTTTTTAAGATTGGAAAGAATTGATCATCATTTAAGAGGCGCTTCCTTGGTGCTCTGCCAAAGTTCACATGGTGCCTTTCTCCAGGTAAACTGACATCAGAGCTGTTCCCATTTCTGTTAACTTTGTCTCCGGCACCCTTCCTACGTACGTGTGTTGTTACTCAGAAGAGAGCATTTGACTAACGGTTACCGTCAAGTTCCATTCCTCCCTGTTCCAGCTGAGTGCTTCTCAGACATACACTGTTCTGCTGCTTCGGGACCAGGACAATGATTCAGACAGAGCCACTCGCATCTCTTGTCAGCTGAATTTCCTCCCTCCCGTCTCCTTTCTCCCCTCCTGCGTTTCCTGAGCCCTCATACACATAGTCATCTCCCCAGTGTGAACTCACCATCTCATTCTCCATTTCCCTCTGTCACCCCCCAAAACAAGAACCGCTCTTTGGAGCAGGAGGGTGTGGGGGCCAGAAGCAGCTGCTATCCACGGAGCAGTGGTCTAGCTTGCGATAATCGCTCTGTTGTTAGCAGAACCACCATTGTTAGAAAATGAACCTCTGCAAGGTTTTCTGAGCTAGATAAAGGAGGGTATTGGGCAGTCGTTTTACTACTGGACCAAGGAGATGTTCCACCTTCTCTTTTGAACTGACTCTTCCTGGCTTTTGTGTTGTCATAAACTTGAGCAAAATGCAGTTTACTGAATTTTTCCCTTAAAAAGAACCTAAATGGGGATATAGTACCTCTGGGAGTTTCCGGCATGTGCAACGTGTATCATTTCATTCTAACACCGTACCGTTCAGGTGTAAACACTCAGCTGTCACTTACAGGTCTCCTTATACCCGCAATCCCAACTGGAGTGAGGGGGCAGGATGAAGGGCAGGAATCACTAGTGCATACGGTCTGTAATATGTTCAGAACGAAATGACAGATCTACAGTGGAGAGTTTCCATGTGGTTTTCGATCAACAGCAAAAGGCCAAAAAGAATAAAATCATTTTATCGTTGTTTCTGACATCCTCAATTCATGGCAAGTGTGGTCCTGTGCTCCCTGACCTGGCTTCCTGAGTACACATGGATGCCTGTACAGGCCACTTCCAGCTACTAAGCAGCGGCTCTGGGACAGGCATTCTGCATACTTTATCTCCACAAATCCCCAAAGGCAATGTTCTGATTCCCATTTTATTCATGAGGAATCTGAGGTTCCTCAAAGAAATCATTTGCCCAGCGTTACTTGGCTCGTGAGTGGCAAAGTTAAAATTCAAACCATTTCTGTCAAGCTCCGGACACTATACTCTAGAGAAACCTGAAAAATAGGATTTATTCAGAGTTACAGTTTACACCAGGATTTGGAACATATGGCCAGTAACCTCTGTATGGATTCTTTACACAGTTGACCCTTGAACAACATGGGTTTGAACTGCGCGGTCCAGGTACACACAGGATTTTTTTCACTAAATGCATACGTACAGCACTACATAATCAGCAACTGGTTGAATCCCCGGATGCAGAACCATGGATATGGAAGGCCGACTGTAAAGTTATATGTGGATTTTTGACTACCTGGAGAGTTGGCACCCCTAACCCCCATGTCGTTCAAGCGTCAACTGTATTTTAAACATCTAGGTTGTGATTATCTAAAGACGCTGGCCATATAAGGGATTCAGATGTTGCTTTCAGCACCTTCATTCAGCAGCTGTTTGCTGGGTACCTCGATGGAGGTCAAGGCCCTGGCCAGTGGAAAGGGTGGGCTTTACGGGACATGGAGGAACTATTCTTAGTAACTGGGCATCAGTCCTCTCTCTGCACATCTTTGTCTTCCCCAATTCACCGCAGCTTGCGTTTCTGAAAAGGCCCACCTTCTGCTCCAAACCCCTCTGCAGAGTAGCAGCCTCCGTTCTGTCTGCTTTCCGCGGCTTCAAATCAAAGCGTGGGTTCCAGATCTCAAATGTGAGGCATCTGTACAATTGCTGGGTTCCTACGTTGCCCTCCCAACAAATTTGTTTCAAATCCAGCAGCCGCGGGATGTGGAGGACCCACATGGAGCCCTGGGTGTCCAGGTCACTCCATTCCACAGTCCTCTCGGCCCCTCCCATTCTGGTCCCGTCCGTAAGACAGACCTTCAGCATTCATTCCCTGTCTCAGAGATAGTTCACATCAACTTCTGAGCCTAGGTGTGCAGACCTGCTCTGAGCCCTGGCATGATTGGGGCCCCAGGGGCCCCCATGCTCCACAAGCCCTCTTCCCCAGAAGCCGGTGTTGCTTCCTTGTACTCGGGGGAAGGGGGGGTGGAGCCTGGCCACATGTGTTAAGGCCTTCTGGCCTGCTACCTCCCACTTGGCTCTCACAGTTCCAACCAGCACATCTCGGGACCCCGCCTCTATGAATGGACTAACTCAGACCCACTGATTGTTGTAGGCATCAGACGCTGATCTTGGATAATCCAGCCGCTCTCATTAGACGGCTCCTGGCTCATCCCTCATTCCCAGATCTAATGAAAGGTCCTCTCCCAGGGCCGACTCACTCCCACCCCTCATGGCTTCAGTCGCTGCCCAAGCTGCCCCAAACACTCAGCTTCAGGACTTACCCTATTTTCAACTGTTCCCACCTGAACAGGCTTCGATGTCCCTACCACCACTTGAGTTGCCCTTACTCTCAGTGCCACTACAAGAGCGAAGGGAAACGATTGTGTGCCCTCTCTTCGGGCAGCCTGCCATCAGTCAACTAGCCCATTATTAATTAGAGCCATTCACAGTGACCCTATAGTAACCAGGTCAGTTTCACCTGGTCACTCTGATTAAACATTGGATGGGGCTCTAGTTCAGGTATTTGGAGGTGTATTTGGAAATATCTAAGGAACGACCAATTTCTTCATGGTTTAATTTCAGTGATTGCCTCCACGGAAGCCCAGCAAGAGGCCCGGCCAAGACCACTCAGGTGTGGAGGTCCAGCCATGGTCTCCTCAAGCCACAGGACCCTGTACCTCAGGTACTCGAGGGCATCCACCCAGCCCCCACTGATATGCACAGAGAGGAGCTGCTCCATCAGCAGCTCAGCCTTTGAAGCTAAAGAAAACGTGAACTGTAGAAATGACATTATTTCTCTAGCAATTTCATCCTCTGCTAGGATGAAAACCAGCACCACCAAAAGGTAGATTTTTCAGCCTCTGTAAGCCTCAAAGACAGGAACCTGATCGCTTCCACGACTCACTGGGGCTGACTTGCAGACGCGCGGTGGCACTTGTTCCTAACAGCCTCCTTCCCAAGTCACAGGCTGCCTCCTAATGAGTGATACTAAGTGTACTGTTAACTATATCACTTTGTTAATTGCTCAGTCTAAATTAATCATATGTTTGGAAATTCCTCTTGTTTTTCCAAAGGTTCTTGCTACTGCAGACGTAAAAGAATCAGGGTCTCTCTTAATGAGGCCATAACGTATTTCGTTTTTATGTACTGCCCTACCGCCTACTAACTCAAAAGCTTACTGTGTCCACACGGGCAGAGGGAAGTACAGGGCCAAGCAATTGCCTGTAAATATAATTGCTATAGCGATTTAACCTGGTTCAACTGGCTGAAGGAACATTTTCCACAAATAGCAATTTAAAATCTGAATTATATTCATAATGACCTTGGCTCTCAGTGCTTTCCTTGTTTCATGAGATCTCAGCACCTCAGAATAATAATGCCAGCGGACCATATGCTTCTTTCTAAAAGTCCTTTTGCTGCCTCTGTGCCAGCCAAAATCAAATCTCCAGGAAAACTTCTTCTCCCAAAGGGGTGCCGAAAGGAACCATCTGAAGCCAGGGACGGTCTTCCAGATTTAGGCAACGCCTGGCACTGGATTTCAGGATAAGCCAAATGATGTGAAGGAGGCCAGATGAGAAACCCCAACCAAAATATCACTTCCCTTAATTTAATTTGATGCTGAAATTATAGAATTACTTGAAGGTGTTTTAGTCTCCAGGACAAAGAATACAAGGGGGAAAACCTGGGGTGAGGAATCAAGAACCCTTGACTGAAGTCCCATCTCTGTCACTTACTAGCTGTGTGACGTTGGCAAGTTGCTTCACCAAGCTGAGCCTTGATTCCTTATATGTCAATAGCAATAGTACCAACTCCATGTTGACCCTGTTGCAAGCATTAAATGGAATTGCCCTTATATTCATGGAACAGCAGAAGCAACTCAGAAATGTTAACTCTCTTGTTTTTGATGACAATGGCATCGATATTGTTATTACAAATTAGTCAAGGCAGGGTAAGCAGTTAGTCTTGACTGCCAACTCATAGGTGAGGAGATTAGCAATAAGGAACTAGACCAATGAGATTTCATAAGCCTAGTACCCTGGACAGCTGCCTTGGTGGCAGGCGGGTCAGGTCCACAGGATGAAGAGTACTATCTCCAAATATCTCCCATCCCTAAGGTTTTGCCTGAGGTCTGAGCTCTCAGTACCGTTTAAGGGACAGAGTTGAACTATTTCTACCCCAGGTCACTTGTACTAACCGCTCCCATCTTCCTGTGGCCTACTCCAAGGCAGCAACAGTAAAAACAACACAATGGAGGGGAGGCTCTGGTGGATAGAGGATCAGCGTTCTGGGGGCAGTGGGGGAGCAGTAATCCAGAGGGATGGTGGGCCTTGCACAGCTCCTGAGAAGCTTGCAGTGGCCCCACTGCAGAGCTGCAGGTGAAAAGTCAAAGGTATGACCCCATCAGGCTGTGGATCATTGGTGCGTATCTCGGTCGCTGAACTTCACCCATCAGTGCTCTCTCATTTTGGCCAATTTAGAGAACAGAAGCACAAAGTGGGGGAAAAGGCAGAACAGAAGTGAAAGGAATCCAGATTCCAGATTCATTAAGTACTCAGTTCTATCACTTATGTTATTTTTAAAATATGACATTTATCATTAGTTGTACACTGGAACCAAATGGTAAAGATACAAGAAATTGTCACATAGAGAGACATACCAGAAAAGGCAATTACCATACAGTGTTTAAATACTGATAAGATAACACAAGGTACTTGGGAGCATAAAGAAGGGACAGACAAAAAAATCAAGAAAGATTTTCCTGTAAAAGCAACGTCTCAGCCAGCACCTAAATGATGGTAGGAGATAGCAGGAGAAGCTGGAGGATCAGAGGGCGCCAGGGAGAGAGAACATGTATTTGAAGGACCAATAAAGTGCTCACTGTCAGAAGCACCAAAAGAATTTCACTATTCAAAGGCAGAGAAAAAAAACTCTACAAAAATAATAAAGACCACATGATGCAGAACCTTGTAAAGTGTAAGTCTATCATTGCTTTCTCAGCCTATGGAAAACAAATCAGAATGCAATTCCCAGGCATCAGTCAGAAGAGCCCAGGTTTTGCAGTGGTAACAAATAAACTCCAAAGCTCAGTAGCTTGCTACACAAACATTTACTTCTTACTTCTACTGAATGCCCACCTTGGAATTAACAGACACATGATTGGGGAGGGGGGCTTTCTCATCGTGACCGCTTTAGGGACTCAAGCTGATGAAAGTTCCACCTCCGAAAATTCTTCAGAGTGACTCAGGTAAGGGGAACAGAACATAGCCCTTCAGATCAGGTTCTTAAAGCTGCAGCCTAAAAGTGACATTCGTGTTTCTCTGGCCAACACAAATCATATGGCCACATCCAACTTCAAGAGGGCACCCTACCATAGGCTGAAAGGGAAAAGGACCGGATATGTATGGTGAACTGCACGAATGACATCTATGCCCCCTTGATCCTTCCTCATGGGTAATTATAAACTAATACTTCCTTACACTGGGTAGAGTAAATCGTTCTTGCCAAAATGCTCTCATAAAACTCCTTGAACCACACCAATAGTGATTGCCATAGGCTAACTAAGCCAGCTGCCTGGAGGACAGAAATAGTTTCCAAACAATTCAAGGAAACTCACAGAACATCAGTTCCAATGGATCGGTTTGGCTATGATGGACCAATACAGATAATGGAGTTCACACTTCACAAGTCAGAGGCCACCAAAGCACTTTCTGAGTCCTTGCTCTCTTCTTTGATCACAGAGCCTCTTTGTGGAGAAGCAGTTCCAAACCCCATAAAGGAAGAATATGCATAACTCCACCCAGAATACCATGTATTGTAGAATGGCCCGCTTTCTCGTGAGCACCAAAGTTCATTCTCATCTCTCTATTATTATAACTCCAAACTATTGAAAAAACTGCTGTAGTGACGACTAACTTCACAAAAGAAATAAGTAACCCAAAAGATTGTGTGTGGTAGGTACATAAACTCATGCATACATGACTGGGCACCTGAAATGTTAGAAAAAGAAATGAGCGCTCTAACATGATTTTCCCAGGAAGAAATTAGGCTGTGACAAACACCAAAACCTCCCCCTGCTTTCCCTCTTGCCAAGATTTCAGACAGCAAATCCAAGTTCAAGTCCAGCAATTCTTCCTGAATAAAACTGGAATCCAGAATCTTAGCCTAGACCCAAACACTTCACTGAGGTTTCCATTTACCAACTGGCCCTGATCTCAAGCTGTGAGTCAGAAAAAAAAAAAGAAAAAAAGAAGAAAAAGTGCACTCAGCCAGTGGCCTGCCCTCTGAAACCTCATGGGTGGCTTGGAGCAGTCTTCATTTCCTGCTTTCTTGCCAGGGTGGTTTAGCCTTTGGTATTTCTAAAGGTTTGGAAACAGAGATAAAGATTATCTCTCTTCCTGCCCATTTCTCCATCAGTTCGGAGCTATATATCTGGGGTCCAAGACGTGTGTGTCCTCATTCTAGATATTGAATTCTGTGTTCACCTTATGTATCACTCACTTGCTTCATTTCCTCACCATTTTTTTTCTTTCTCTCTCCCTCTCTATTTTTTTTTCTCCTCCATTTGAGAGAGGCTGCCAGGCCCTTTTAGAGCACAAAGACAGAAATGAATCTAACTTGAGTACGGAGGCTAATCTCTCTGGAATATTTAAATGAGATAAATGACGCCGGTTGGAACAGCAGTTCCCTGACATGTTGGAGTGCCAAGAGCCACGCAGAGCTGTCACTCAGAAGGATGACTTCTCGGCCGCCATCCCGCTGTCCTGCTGTCCTGCCACCCCCCAGTACCGTCTCATGAATGTGTATTTGCTGCAGGAGGTGAAAAGACAAGCCATCCATGCTGCTTGGGGCCAAAATCGACTAAGACACAGGTGCTCCCTTCAAATGAGCTAGCACACTCTAACCCGAGGTTTCAGGTGAGGCATCAAAACTGTGGCAGTGTTGTCTTCCACAAAATGGATGTGGCTCTGTATTCAGCAAAGCTGCCTCGGGTACACGCTCCTTCTAAATTGGACGATTGTATTCAAGCTGTCATTTTTCATTTTTAAAACCAGGATCCCTTCAGGTAATCAGTAACCTTGAAAAGAACGGAACTCTAAAGCACAGGTCTGCCACATGTCCTCCGGGAGCCAGGAAAAGTTGGTGAAAAATACAAACACCAGTGCCCACACTGGCACTCCTCTGCCAGCTCCTTCGCTATCTCCTTCCATCTTCGCCTTGAACGCTTCACAAAGTTTAGACAGGTTTAGGTTATCACTCAAACACTGCAACTCACACTCCGGGAAATTGTTCCTGTAATGGAGTTCTCAATTTACTGGTCAATTTCACCTTGATTTTGTGTCACTGTTTGCTTTGCTAGCCCTTCAGCTTGTATTACATACTCTAAAAATGTGAAACATTTTCAAATGTTTTAAATATCACAGATAATTTTATTCAGCTCATAATCTCCTCCTGGAACAATAAACAAAAATAATTTTTCTAAAAGGCAACATTGTTCTCTGTGCTTGTCTTTTCATAAATAGCTAAAATCTGCCACCTTCTGGATTTTCCAGGACGGCTAAAACGTAAACTAGCCTTATTTTCTGGATCCCCCGCTTAGATATTCTTCAGCTATGTAGTGACACTGCCATCTAGTGGGCATTTCCCAGACTACTCATTCAGCAGAAACATAAAAGAACATGGGTTTTTTAGAGGGAAGCAAATATTCATTTAGTGCAATTTACTCAAATTACAATTACTAAAAGAAAATGAACCTTATACAGCATATTGATATTTGAAACTAAAAGTCAGCATTTATTAAATAAATTTGCAAAAGGAAGATAAAAGGAGGATGTGTATGCTCAAATTAATGCAGCCTTATATGAAAAATGCAATTTTACTCCAAATTGAACAATACACATATTAGAACCATAGTAACTTCATTCATCCTCCACAGTAACCTGAAAGAAGATGGAGAAATTGAGCTATTTCTCAGTCTTTTATCTCCTTTGTGTGAGGAATAGATTAAAACATACTGGTTGTCTAATAGCCCTAAGATTGTTAAATATGCAGGTACTTCTGCATATTTAACAATTTCTAGGCTATGCACTTGACCTCTTCCTGGAATTTCCTCCATGCCGGAGGAGAATCCATTTTGCAGAGCGCTGGAGACCATGACTGACACCGTGTTCATTACCCCGCCTCATCCCCGGGAATCTGGCCGCAGTGAGAGCAGAACGTAGGATCAGATGGGTCCCTGCTTGTGATGTTTCAAGGATGTAATTTCATTGCTCTCTCCTCTCATATGTTTTGAAATCTCCCCAGAGTCCTCCTTTGGTGAGATGAAAAGGTTTGGGG
Source organism: Stenella coeruleoalba (assembly GCF_951394435.1). Taxonomy (NCBI): domain Eukaryota; kingdom Metazoa; phylum Chordata; class Mammalia; order Artiodactyla; family Delphinidae; genus Stenella; species Stenella coeruleoalba. Next base: position 25,790,421 of record NC_137164.1, on the reverse strand, counting down.
GGATTTTTTCCCCCCAGTGTCAGAAACCACCTCTGCAGCTGCAGCTGTGAGCTCCATTTGGGGGGTTGTCAGGAATTTGACAAACTCTCTTTGTGGCTGTAAATCTACTTTGTGCTGAAATGCAGTGAGGTGCCGACTGTAGATTCGCCACGTGGCACCAAATTTAGTTTCAGAAAATCAAAACCGGTTTCAAGTTTTTTACTGACTGAAGGGAATGGGAATCTCACTATCCCCATCCTTCTTCATTCCTTCTTTTCCTCCCTTCAAGGCATCTACTTCACCTCCTCTTCCCATGGGCTCCAGTCCTAAACAAGGACTCCGAATCTCTGCTCTTCACTGTGACCATTTGATGCTGGAGGTGAGCACTGATGGGTTTGCCCTTTACAGATGTACAGATAACCTCAGGTCATCGGTCAAGCCCATAAAGGTGGCCCCAGAGAAGGCTTTCCCCTTGGTGCCAAGGGTCTCATTAATCCTTATTTATTTTGTTTGTTGTTTATTGGGGGGGGATGAGGGGAGGTGGAAAAGGATTGAGGTTGAACATGAAAAATAAGTTGATCTGATCACCCCAGAGAAAGAAATACCACATCTGAAGCCAGCCTCCAAGCTCACAGCACTTTAAAATTTGGCACCCCAAGCAGCAGAGGCCTGGTCTGGCCCAACTCCCAAGCTGTTTGGGAACCAGAGCAAAGGATTTCAGTAATCATTCTGGCTAGGATATTATTAGCAAGACCATCTCCAGGCTGATATTAATCACAGAGGGTATTCATTCCTCTCTCTCCTTCCTCTCTCCCCATGGCCATCACCAGATCAGATCTGAAGGGGGATAAAAATGCCAGCAGACTGGGGTAGGGGATGAGCAAGGGGGCCCCAGGGTTTGGGTGACATTCTGACTGCACATAAATGAGGTTTTAAGTTTTAGCTTCTGCCTGTTAGCATCTTCCCTGAGATGGCTTGAGCTTTCTGATCTCTGGGGCCAATGTCTTCACAAAGCTGCTTAGCTTATCAACCGCTCCAGATAGAAAAATAAAACAGAGGTCCGAACATGATTTCAGTTCGCTAAATCTTAGATGCTACTCCAGCTCTCAGCTATCAGATCAATCAGCTGTTACAATAGACATTAGAGACACAAGCTGGAGGCAAGAATGTGTTCTGTGGACAAGAAACCACAAGAGCAGCTGCCCACAGTGGGCTGAGCTCATGGCAAGAAGAGGATTTAGGGCCTTAGAAAGTGCTTTTGCTGGAGACACCAGGAAGCTATAGAAAAATGCATGGCTAATGTATAACATGAATACACCCTGATCATCCTTCTATGCCAAACTCCGTGCTAAACACCAAAGACTCAAAAGAGCCAGGGAGGTTCAAAGGGCTCTCAGGCTAGAAGGAGACACAGCACTTATATAACTAGCTGTGGAGTAACAGGGTAAATAGAAAAAGCCAAGTCTATGGGAGGAAAAAGGACAAAGGAATCCATTGTTCTGGGAAGGGTCAGGGAAAACCTTACAGAAAAGGTGACATCTGTAGGGGCTTGAGGAACAAGAGATGGGAAGGGAGGTGATGGCAAGGCAGGAAAAGGCTCCAAGCAAAGGTGGGGAGTCCCGGGCGACCATGCAGGTCCAGGGAACTGAGCGGAGTCCGTGTTATGGGTGTTAGGCCTGCAGCAGTGGGGTGGTCCGTATTGGTTGGAAACTGTCTTGCCAAGAGGTAGGCAATGGGGAGCTGGCAGAACTCTTTAAGCAAGGAAGCACTGTAGAGATGAACTTTGGCAGTGGTGATAAGAAAGATGAAAGAGGAAAAAAGAGACAGACAGACCAGGTAAGAGGTTATTGCAGTGGTCCAAGTGAGAGATGGTAAGATTCTTAACTGTGGACAAAGAATTAGAAATGAAAAGCAAGACAGAGATTTGGGAGAGAAATCTGAAGCCGAATTTAAAGAATCTATTGGAAATGAGAGAAAAGGGCAAGGTGACTAACTTGGGTAGAACGGGCGGCAGGGCCGGTGATGTCATACCTTAAGAGTCATAATGAATTTGGGTTCAGATGTGATGAGCTTGTAGGGCGTGTGGGACATTCGTTGGGAAACTAGAATTAGAATTCTGGAGGTCAGGCGAAGGGCTGATAGTACAGATTTGATCCTAGAAAAACATCATCTAATAAGGGCATGAATCTTTGAGTGTTTTGTTCACCGGTACATTCCACGCCTAGAGCAGTGCTTGACACGTAGTAGGTGCTCGGTAAATATTTGTTGAACAAATGAATGAACTTGATGATCATCAATCTGTGGGGGTAGCTGAGTGCACTGGAAGTGGGTAAGATTTCTGACAGGGTGGAGAGCAAGGATATAGTGCAATAAAGAAGGGCATAGTAAGTACGTACAGGATAGTTTCAGGAAGCTTGCTGCGAAGAGAAGGAGAGAGAAAAGGGCTGTCCCTTGAGGTTTCTTTGAGATAGGCTCCATGTAGGGTTCATTCATCAGTGACCTAGCAGCCACAGAATTCCATCAGATAGTTCAAATAAGAGACTTAAGGATAAGGCTGTTTGTAGAGGTCCAGGCACAATAAATGGGACCATGAGGAGTGGCATGGCACCAAGAGCTGAAGCAGCCAGAAGCCACTGACATCCCCGGATCTGAAGGGGCAACAGGAAGAAATGGCGTCACCAGAAATGGAGCCCTGAAGCAGGAACCATCAGGCTGGAGCTGTAGTGGTGGAAGAATAGAGCCATCACCAGACCGTGGTGCCAAAGCGGACACTCAGTGGGGGAGAAAAATCCTCATCTACCTTTTCTCCCACCCTCTAATCTCTTGCCAACACGTCCCATTGGCAGAACCCAACTGGTAACCAAAGGGCAAGGGTGGGGTTAGCCTCCTTGGGGGTAGAGCAGTACTGGGAAGGGAAGAAATGGGACCTTCCAGGAGAGGGGGGCATGCCAGACATGATGGAGAGTTACCAGCACAGAGACTGAAGAAAAATAGCCCGGAAAGATGGAGAGCTTGTAGGTACTGGAATGCGTGGAGACACTTGCTGGAGTTCGGGGACCTTCCTATAAGGTGGCAGAATAAGGAAGGCAGGTGGTCAAGATAAGGGAGATTTTGATGACACCAAGCACATGACCCTCCTAAGTGCTCTTCTCCAGACTCCAGACCCTCCTAAGTGCTCTTCTCCAGACTCTACTCCAGAAGTAACTGCTGCACTGAGATCTCCCTCCTAGTGTCTCAGATGACACTGATACTGTGAGTTAAAGGCATTTGGTTCAACTGGCTCATTCCAGGCTCCCCTCTGGGTGTATTCTTAAAAGGCTTTCCTTTCCTCTGATACCACTACTGCCTGCTATCTCTCTAGAGCCCACACATGCTGTATCTTCAGAGTGAGACAAGGAAGAAGCAGAAACCTCCAAAAGCACTTCTGCCACTGCAGATCTTAAAGCTGAGGTTCTACTAGCTTTAAGCTAGTCGATCCACAGCAAACATCTGTCTGAAGCCCAGAATGCCAGATGTGGAAACAGGCGCCCTGCTTCAGTTGCTTTAGATGTCCTGACAAGGAGGCTAGAAAATCACTGTATCACCATTCCTCATTTAGGGATGCAGGAACTGAAGCCGAATATTATTAAGAAAGTTGTCCAAGGTCACCCTTGAACAATCTGGCTGCAGAGCCCTTGCTTGGAGTCCTTTCTTTCATGTAACTCATACTCACTGAGCACCTAGAATGTGCCAGGTACAGCTGTGGACACTGGGAAATGAAAAACGAACAAGGCAGACAGATTCCCCTCCTTCCCAGAGTTCACAGTCTAGGTGGGGCGGACAGACTGCAAGCACAAAAGCAAGCATAAATCAATGTGAGCTTCTCCGATAGTGATCAGGCTCTTTTCCCAGAGCCTTGCCGGAGCCCTTGGACACACTCCGACGCCGAACTCCAAATATCCATGATCACAACACAGAACCCTGATTGTTAAGAAGGCAACACACCCACACAGCAGGCCCGTCTGCTGTGTTTGCGCTGCACCTCCCCACCAAGCCCTTGAAACGTGTTAAATCATCACTGCCATTCCACTGCAAGCACATTTCTCTTTTATTTTAATCCTATTATAGAAGTTTTGATAGCAACCTGCTGTTAGAGTACATCTAACTATGTTAAAGCTCCCCGGGCCCTGAACATGAAAGAACATCCTCAGAACACACGCTAGGACAGTCTACCTTGTTAGCATGGAAATGAAAATAAAAAGAGCTGCTCTGGGGCAAAGAGGTGGAGGCAGGTGTCCTAACACAAACACTGAGGACCATCTCTCCTCGTTCTCGCCTTCATGCTTCGGGTGGTGGAGGCCGGATGGCGAGGATCCTTTTCTGTATTCTGCCCGGTGCCTGGTGCTTGGTTTCGAGCCCTGATGACTAGTAACATAACTTGCAACCCTTGTAGCTAAAGGTCATCTCTGTTGCTTTTATGCCCGGGTTGCTTTTTGGTGCAAGGGAATCAGTAGCCGGGATAACCTACAGGTTCCCTCCGGAACTTCAAGGGTGTTTCATTAATGAAATGGAAATATATATAATTTAAATATGCAGGCTTTATCTGCAATTATGCAAATGGGAGCAGCCCCAGCATGGCCCGAGTAACAGCTTCCCAGAGAATATTGCGTTCACAGTCCTTAAATGAAGTTCCACTTGTGAGTTGCCACAGGAATGTGTATTTTGATTAATTATTTCACTCCAGAGAATAACAATACTCAGGTCACCCTTTCTTGGCAGTACAAATTAGAACACATCCAAGGCACCAGAGCCTTCTGGGTCTCAGTGTGCGTGCCCAGGAGAATACAGAATGGATGCTGTAAATAAAATTAATAATTGAAGTCCCTCTGAATATAAGATGGATAGACTTGGTGGTGGTGGTGGTAGAGGCGACGATCATTGGCCAGCCTTCGTGTGTTCTGAAAGGCCAACCCCTGGGAAGACGGTATGTAACAGTCAGGTTCTCCTGGAAGGATGATGCCTTTTTTAGGAGGTTTTGGGCCTGTGGTCCAATGTCAGGTCTCAGTGTATGTTCAGGAGTCAATATAAAGAGTTAGAATCATTAACATCTTCTAAATATTGTTTATGGATTCTTTTTATACTAAGAACAAAAGTTGCACCAAGGAGATAAGAGCAGATTGTTCTCAAGAGAGTTTGGCCAAATCATCTCCATATAAGTGTGGGTGTGTGTGTGCGTGTGTGCGTTCAACCACAAGATTCCTCACTGGTATGGGAGGATACAACTCATCCCCTTAAAGAAAAACATACTGAGTCAATCCCTCAAACCGGGTGTTATATATTTAACAGCCACCCAGGCATGTGGCCTTCAGAAAGGACCCTGGCCTTACCAATACATTTGTCATGAACACAAGACCTGCATTTGCTCATTCGAGGCTGTCCTGCAGATGGGAGCATCTATTTACTTAATGACAAGCTCTCACTACTAATTGCACTTCAGGGACCCTGGGCTAAGTGTTAGTGATTCCTAGAAGAAAAAAGGTATGGCCCCTGCCCTCAAGGAGCTCAGAATGTAGTAGAGGAAACAAAACACATGCAAGACCATAATACACAATAGAAAACAGAACTGCCCTAATAGGCTTATGCACAAAGAGTTACAGCAGTTGAGAAGATGGAGAATTATTTATAGCTGGAGGAAACAGAGAACTCTTCATGGAAGAGGTTGTATTTTAAATGAGGCTTGAAGAATAGATGGGATTTAGACATTGTTATGGACTGAATGTCTGTGTCCCCTGCAAATTCATACGTTGAAGCCTTAACCCGAACCCCCCATGAGAGTATTTGCAGGTGGGGCCTTTGGTGGGTAATTAGGCGTTGATGAGGTCATGAGCGTGGGGCTTAGGGTCCTTAGAACAGGAAGAACCCAGAGCTCTCTCTCTCTCCACCTTATGAGTACACAGCAAGAAGGCAGCTGTCTGCAAGTCAGGAACCAAATCTGCCAGACCTTGATCTTGGATTTCTCAGTCTCCAGAATCGCAAGAAGTAAATATCTATTGTTTAAGGCACCCAGTCGATGGTATTTTGTTCCAGCAGCCCTAGCAGACTAAGACAGACGTGGACAGTCAGGAAAATGAGCATCCCAGGAGAAGGACCAACGGAAGCAACAACCCAGAAATGGGAAAGTATGGGGCAGATTCAGAGAGCGGTTCAGCTTGTCTGCATCACAGGACTCGTGAAGCCTGGTAATCAAAGAAGCAACTGGGAAGGTAGATTGGGGTCAGATTGTGATAAGCCACGAATGCCAGGGGAAGGCATTTGACCCGACCCTGGAGAACGTGGAGCATAGTCATAAATTATTTCAGCGAGAGAGTAACATGATCAGAGCTTCAACCCCCATCAACTCGACCATATTTTCACCTTAACAGGTAATGGTGGCAGCGAGCTGGCCCCAGAGTGCTAAGCTCACCTGCGTAAGGTCAGGCAGAGGGTTGCTTGTGTCCCCGCGCCTGAGCCAGGAGAAATAACCGCTTATTCAGGCTGTCAGTCACTGAGTCACTCAAAGCACCCTCTGCGTGGGAACGACAGTGAACACTTCTCCTACTCAGTACTTAGCAGCAGGATTTGCCCTGCCCCACAGCTGTCATCCGGGACCAGGACAAAGACGAAGCTTAAGAGGATCTGAGAGAGGAGTCTGTAGACGTTCCCATTTTTACTGGCTGTTTCCGTGAGCTTGGCTGACCGTGCTGGTCAATGCTGATTTTTTTCTGCATGAAATAGAAAAGCAGAACTCTGTTGATTTTGTGTTTTATGGCTGATCGATGGGGGTCAGAGTGAGGGCTTTGAGACATGCCGAGGGGGAGGAACCGTGCTGCTTTTGATGGCCTCATTCGTGTCGTGTCTTCTTCTGGGAAAGAGGAAGGTCAAGGTGAATCCCTCTTTCAGACTCAGATGACTCCGGCGACGTCACCCCTGGGCAGAAGAGGCAATGGCGCGGGCGTTTCCAGCCGGGCCGAGTGAGGCAAGGTGACATTTAAGGGCTTTGAAGAAAAGCTGCACTTTTAGCAGAGGGACCCCAAACTGCACCTGCGTTTCTGCAGGCTCTTCACTTGCTTTTTATATCCTTGCCGGCTGTCTCTGGAATTGCTGAAAGGTGGAAAATCTGCACATTTCTTAGGCATTTGGAAAGACAGCCAGGGCAGGGAAGAAAGGTGTGAGAACGAGGCTCTCCAGGAAGCAGGCCTTCAGCCAATCCTCATAATCTTGATTTCTGTAATACCATCACTAATAATAATAGCTGTTAAACAGCCTCTGTGCTAAATGCTTTACTTATGCCCAATCGCATCTGATCCTCGCAAGAACCTCTGAGGAAGCAATGATTGCTTCTACTTTATGGAAGAAATCGAAGCTCTGACAGGTTAAGCAGCTGGTCCAAGGTCACACAGAACGAACGTGAGCCCAAACCCTACGCTCTTAGTAACTGACCGTGATGCTGTCTCCTCCGCCTTACTCTTCTCACCTGTGTTATGGGGCTAACTGTGATAAGGATCAAAACCAAACTCAGAAAAAAAAAAAAAAAAAACCCAAACTCAGCCACAATGTGTGTCGACAGGCTTTGCCAACCATGAAGACTGGCAAATATACACCACCACTGCCCTTGAGTCCACTCTGCTCTCTTCTGTTAGGGACATGTAGGATTTAGATGCGAATGTGCTTCCAAAAGCCAAAAGGTGTTACCAACTGAAGTGTTAATATCATGAACATTTCAAGAGTTGGGGAGCTTGTCCGCTATATGATATGCAGAAGTCAGGGAAGCAGAGAAGCAGGAGGGCCTACCCTGGGATCCCCAGAAAACATTTGACTAGGTAAGGAGGCTAAACGGCCTCATAAGCAAAAGCAAGAGGGAAGAGACACACGCAGAGATCCATCTGCTGCATTTAACAGACGGAGCAGAGACAGCATCGCCCTTCCCTTCCGCCAATGGAACCTTTTTCCGTTGTTCTGCCCCCTGCGCGGTTTGCATGGAAAAGCAGCACAGTGTGGACATCATTAAAAGTGTCATGACTGGAGGCTGAAATGAGACACTGATCGTCCAATTAAGCAACAGATTTCATAAACAAATGCAATTCATTCTGCCTGCAGCCTGACATTGCTGTCTGAGAACCTCTGCTGAAAATAATGTGTCTGCCTGTGTGTTCTGCTTAAGCTTTCGGATGCCGGAGAGCCCCACTAAGTCACGGGGAGAGAGGTCTGCAGATGGCTTGCTGCAGCCAAGCAGCAGTGAACGAGCCCCCGCCCCAAGCATCAGCCCCCTCTCTGCCCTCAGAAAGCCTCTGAACGTCCCAGTTGCTGTTAAACCGCCACGGCTCCAAAGCCACCGGTGCAGCCAACCGGAGCAATGGCCTCCCGAAAAATGACAGATTTAAAGGAAGAAATACCGCGCACTTGCTGGAGGCGAGTTATTTTAATATAATGCCGAGATGACAGCTCTCCACATTTAATCATCAGACTCCAGATTTTTTTGCCACGACATTAGAATCTCTCACAATTTGGGAGAAGGCTTCTTTTCCACCCATGCCTGACAGTTGCATATTGGCAAGAAATGTCTGTAAACTTCTCCAATTATTTTTAATAAAATGTAAATGGTTGTCTGCATAAGCCCTCTCTTTCCCAGCCGCTCCCGCCCACAGCCAAGGGTAGCAGTTGGCCATGCCTTCCGGGCAAGGCCTCCGTGGCTTTGTAGTGCTCCTCACGGTACTAACTTGCCACTCAGAAGGCTTGCCTCTCTCTTTGTCACCTGCTACTATGACCATTTCTTGTTTAATGGTGTCTGTGATCTGCAGCTGTCAGAGAGACGGTGCATTTGATCATCTGCTCCTAAGTGGACTGAAGCAGCCGGACGCCTCCCAATCACAAGCTCAGCTTCGTCTCAAGGTCTGGCAGCCATTGAAAGGGACATTTGCATAAGTCTCGAATTTGCTAATTCTTACAAGGTCCCCTAAGGTAGGTCTGTACCGTTCTCACACCCGTTTCTTCCTAACAGATGAGAAGCAGGAAGGGTGACACATTATATCTTAATTAAAGATACACAGCATGATAGGAGAACAGCCAGGACTCATACCCAGTGCAGAAGCGACTGTGCATTTCTTCTTTCCCAAAACTTTCAGTGGGTGTCTACCGTCTGGAGGCCCTGAGGATGCAAAAATAAATAAGACACGGGTCCTTCTCTAGAGGAGTTAACAAGGTAAAAGAACAGACAGACAGGTGAATAGATAATGTGAGCACATGTGAAAGGCAACACAATCCAGGTAAGCTCAAAGCACCATGGAAACGCTTCCACGACTTAGTGTGCCTGTGGGGTTGGGTGCAGACTCACGGAGACGACAGCTGAGCCGCGCCCTGCAGGATGCTCAGGTAGGCAGGGGAGGAAGGCTTCTGCCTGCTGACAGATAGAACCACACAAGCTAAAGCAGGAGACATGAAATAGCGTGGAGTGTTTCAAAAGCAGGGCATCACAGGAATAAAGACGCAGATGTAGAGAATGGACTTGAGGGCACGGGGAGGGGGAAGGGTAACCTGGGACGAAGTGAGAGAGTGGCATGGACATACATACACTACCAAATGTGAAATAGTTAGCTAGTGGGAAGCAGCCGCATGGCACAGGGAGATCAGCTCAGTGCTCTGTGACCACCTAGAGGGGTGGGACAGGGAGGGTGGGAGGGAGACGCAAGAGGGAGGAGATATGGGGATATATGAATATGTACAGCTGATTCACTTTGTTATAAAGCAGAAACTAACACACCATTGTAAAGCAATTATACTCCAATAAAGATATTTAAAGAAACAAAAGCAGGGCATCTTTAGGGAGGAAAGAGTCCAGGCCCCTGAATGGAGGGAATATCTGGGAGCTCAGCTGGAAAGGAGGATGGAGATCAGAAGATGGATGACTTTAGTGGTTTTCTAGTTACTGCTGATCTAACGCCTGCCCCAAAGGAGGCTGGAATAAGTTCTTGTATGTCAGCAACCCTTCTCCCCTGCCCCAAGAAAGGACAACCCAACCCACGGGGTGAAGTTGCTACTATCCTGTGTGATAAACCAACCAGGGTGCCTTCAAAGGGCAAAACAGCCACTGAGACTAAGGAACCCACTTCTGGCACCTGAGTAAACAGGAGAGAACTCTGCTTTCCTTAGAGGAACCTACAGACACTCAGCCTCTTCCTGGGCTCTGTTCAACAATTCCTCACCTGCCCATTAGCGCTTCCTTCACCTTCATTCACAGCCTTCTCTTTAACTGGAGTGTGGGCCTTTCAGAGAGAACAGGGCTGTCATTAGTACCCCGCCCTCATCTATCACCTGAAAGAGAAGCGCTGATATGCCTTCCCCGGAGGAGGGATGAATGGCTTCCAAGGAAGCAGTGCCCGGAGCCCCCAGAGCTGCCACCTCCCTCCCATCTCATTTTCACCTCTTTCTGAGGTGCAAAAGCTGGGATTTGAGAAGCGCTGCTCTTGATAATAACAGAAGGCATTTTGCAGATCTGGGTTAGATTCTGGATTGTATTCTGGGTAAATAATTAGTGCTTCTTTCCAGCAGCCTGGGCTCCAAAGCTCCACTCACGAGAGACAAGTGAGGGGTGTTTGAGTCCTACTAAGGATGTCCCGAGAGATTAGCGACATTCCCCACTCTGTCATCAGCCGTGTTTGACACTGGGCACCTCGCCCAGCACCCCCGGCAGTGCTAATGGGCAATTCACGTACGGGGGCCCTCTCAGGATGTCTGGGCAGATCCTTGCTTTGCAAACGCAAATTAATGTTCCCAGCAAAGCACACGCCTGCTTCTGGGCGATGTACATGATCCAGCTCTACAGCCTCTCGCACCTGTGCTGTCTTTGCAACTTCCCTTCCTTCCCTTTCGATGTGCTAAACTGAGATATAATCGAAGCTGAAAGAACCCAACTCTTTTACATGCGCTCCACTTCAAAGGAAACATACAATCTCGTGAGGTGACTGTATTTATTCTGCCACAGCTCAGTATGAGCACCACCATACCACCTCACCGCAGGTTACAAATGACAAATTTTGAGGGCTATTGAACACACTGAACGTTTTCAGAGCAGATCCGTGGAAAGGTACTTAGCACAGCTGTCTCGGTAATTGTGATACATTAGAGGAGTGTGTGGTGCTCGGCGGCCGGGGCGGTGGGACAGCCTGGGCTTGGGATTCGGCACCACAATCTGTGAAACCAGCAGGGAGATGGCTGCTTTATGAGCATCCCAAGCCAGGGTTTGCAGCTTAATCTTACTTGGTTCAGTGGATTTGTTTCCCCCATCAGGGGGTCACGAATAGAGAGCGGATAGAACCCGTGCTACAGTGATGCCTTTGAACCAGCCTGACATGCCTATCAAGTGGGCTGACCCCCACGGACATCCACGTGTCTGGAGAGTTGAAGGCAGGGTATGTGCACCCTCCAGGGTCCTTCTTAGTCTGGAAGCAGTTAGAGTGTTTCCCCTCAACCACCTTCACGGCCCCTACCCCATGCCTGCACCCTGCCCCTTGGCTTGACGATCCGACATATCAGCCAGGCTCCTAGGCATAAAAGGGATTTAACATTGCAACACACACAAGTTTTTTCCTTTAGTTCTTCATTCGGCTATGCATGTGTGAATGCCCTTGTGCTCCCTAATTGACTCAGGGAAGGGCCTGGCATGGAATAACAATAACAATCAAAAGTGACCATATAGCCCATGCTTACTAACTATGTGCCAGGCAGACACCAAGTGCATAATTTGTAATTGCCTTTTTACTCATAACTACCCTGTGATGAAGCTATGATTATTATCCCCATTTTGCAGATAAGCAAACTGAGGTCAGGAGAAATTATTAAGTAGACATTAATGACTGCAAAACTGTGTGTTTTTATAACGATACAATGACAATGGTGGGAATGGCCAGAGTTATTAAAGGAAATTATCTTCTGGAGCGGAGGAAAGAACTCAGATTGCAGAATCAGATAGTCCTGGAAATCCCAACTCCACTACTTACGACCTGTGAATTTTATACCATTTTCTAATGTATCTGGGCTTCAAAATAATTACATCTATGATTGATTTTTGTAAGCATTGCATATAAAAAAATATATGATGGCTTAGCACAGAGTAGGACCTCAAAAATACACACCTGTCCCTTTCTCTGTCCCTATCTCAGTCCCACATCTCATGAGCCACAGTCCACCCCGCCTCTACCAGGCATACGTTCCAAGACCCCCAGTGGATGTCTGAAACCACCGGTAGCACTGAACTCTACATATATAATGTTTTTTCCTATACATACATACCTATGCTAAAAGTTAATTTATAAATTAGACACAGTAAAAGAATATCTGAATTGCCAGCATCAGTACTCTTGTGCTTTGGGGCCATTATTAAATAGAATAAGGGTAACTTGAACACAAGCCCAGGGATAACAGAGACCATCAGTCTGATAACCCAGATGGCTACTAAGTGACTAACAGGCAGGACAAAGCGATGGTTCACGTCCCAGGTGGGATGAAGTGGGATGGCTGGAGATTTCATCATGATACTCAGAACAGCAACTTAAAACTTATAAATTGTTTATTTCTGGAATTTTCCACTTAATGTTTTCAGTCTGCAGTTGCCTGTAAGTGAAGCCACAGAAGGTGATACCCTGGGTAAGGAGAAGCTAATGTATTGCCTGCTGAATTGCTTGTGGTAACCCAGAGTCACTTTATGGTTATATCTCATTATTAAGATGTAAAAGTGAAAGTGGGGCAGGGTGGGGTATGGGCAAAATGCCTACACTCATCTCTACTCAGAAAGGGCGTAAAATAAGGGCATGAATCAACAAAATGCCTAGAATGATTTTCCGTGCATAAAAAATATTTACAGGGGAAAGCCTTAATTAACCAGGACCCAACTGTGGAATCGGTTAGCTAGTATTTCTTCTCTCTTGGCCTAAAGAATCATGAACCAAGAACAACAAAACAAACTTTCCAAAACTAGAACAGAACTAAAATAGAATAGGACGGTCTTAAAACAGCTACTTCCTAAAGTAATGAGCTCCCTGTCACTGGACATATTCAAGCAAAGGCTGGATAACCAACTGTAAGAGATGTTGTAAAGGAGATTAATGCATAAGCCAAGTGGTTTGTGAAGTCAGTGATTTTCAAACTTTTTAGCAGCAGAACATAAAAGAGAGAAAAGTCGAGCTGCTTGGGGTGAAGAGAGAGGGGAAGCTCTGATCCCTCTATGAAGGTGCCGAGGAGTCCCTGTGAAGTCTTAGGACTCAGGAATTAAGCCAATAAGAAAAGCCAGCATTTGCACAATATCTTGCAGTTTACAAAGTCTTCCTGTGCCTGCAGGTTATCTTTCAAGAGTATGTTACAGGTGAAGTTCAGACTAATACACATTGTGCTTTATGGGAGTATACATTTGATAGCCCAAGTAAGGTGAGCGTGACGTGATTAATTTGTAAGCAGAGGGATATCTTGTGGGGTGGGGAGGGGTGTGGTGCGTTTTCATTGCAAACCCAAAACAGGGGGAAGTAGTCTCCTAAAAAGAAAGAAGAATCTGGAGCCAAGTGACAGCTTGGCACTCAGCTTCCATATAGGCGAATGTTCCAGGCGCTGGGCACTACCAGACAAGCGTGGAAGGTGCAAAGCCCTAAGGTGAGATAAAGCATAGACGGGGCTTCCCTGGTGGCACAGTGGTTAAGAATCCGCCTGCCAGTGCAGGGAACACGGGTTCGATCCCTGGTCTGGGAAGATCCCACATGCTGCGGAGCAACTAAGCCCATGCGCCACAACTACTGATCCTGCGCTCTAGAGCCCGAGAGCCACAACTACTGAGCCCACATGCCACAACTACTGAAGCCCGCGTGCTCTAGGGCCCATGCTCCACAACAAGAGAAGCCACTGCAATGAGAAGCCTGTGCACAGCAACGAAGAGTAGCCCCCGCTCACCGCAACTAGGGAAAGCCTGCGTGCAGCAGTGAAGACCCAACGCAGCCAAAAAATAATTTCAAATAATAATAATAAGCACAGACAGAGGCTCCAAAGATTCAAGGATCCAAGTGGGTAGGAGATTGAACTCATTAAAACTAAGGATAACATCTAGATTTTTGGCTTCAGTAACTAAGGAGTTGGTGGTTACATTATTGACATGGAAACAACTAACAGTATCAGTGGAGGGGGCGTTAAGAATTCTATTCTTTTCTTTTGACACTGAAGTGTTTTATTTAGATTGTTAAAACTAGAAATATAAGATGAAGAATTCTATTTTGGAAATATGATAGATCAGATATCTATTAGGTACTCAAAAGTATAAATGATAGAAGATTCTTTCTTTCTCTTTCAACCTACTTAGAGGCCATCTTCCATAGGATGGCCTCCAAGAGTCTTCATTTTTGGATGCGGGATAAAACTAAGGATCCACACGCAAAGTGACTCTGAAATATACTCTGGCCCCGTAGCCAAGCTCTTCCTATAGACACAGGTACTAACAGGGGATGGACTGGAGGCTTATTTGAGGACTTGAGGTTGCTGAGTCCTCTTACAGCTGTGCGATTCATCAGAGGTTCAGTTTCAGGGGGATCGTGCCAATCCCAGGGCTGCTAAACATCAGGCGGCCCCCTCCTGCAGCCGTGAGGCAAAGTTGGTAGCATGCTCAAAAGCAGCCGCGGCTTTGTTCTTACAGAAAAGCATCATAAGCTCAGCTCATAAGACTCATCAGCCGTATCCTTTCCCATTGCTATTCATGCGTAATTGAGCAGGGCGCCGGGGACCGTCTGCCTAACCTTGAGGTTATGATGCAGAGATGCAAACACACCCCATTAATACGTAAACCCAAACTCGTCACTTGGAACATGGAAAACTGCCTGCGAAAGGGTCGAGGCATATGTCTTTCTGACTAAGAAAAAATGTTATTTGAGGTATTTGGAGCAAGGTATATGTGTGGAGTGTTGCAATATTCCCAGCACTGCCCCCGACCCCTGTGTTTTTATGCTCATTTTCAGGATGTGAGTCCATAGGAATGAAGAGCCATAATAGAAGCCACTGATGAAGGAAGATTGGTGCTTCTAAAGGGCATCACCCCCAAGAAGCTCTGAATTAAATACAAGAGAGGAAATGAACATTGGGGTGCGTGTATCTTTTTGAATTATACTTTTCTCTGGACATATTGCCCAAGGGTGGAATTGCAGAATCACATGGTAACTCTATTTTTCGTTTTTTTAAGGAATCTACATACTGTTCTCCATAGTGGCTCTACCAATCCGAAGAAAACTGTAATTCAAAAAGATACATGCACCCCTATGTTCATAGCAGCACTATTCACAATAGCCAAGACATAGAAACAACCTAAGTGTTCAACAGATGAGCAGATAAGGAAGATATGGTACTTATATACAATGGAAATAATGCCATTTGCAGCAACATGGATGGACTTAGAGATTATCATACTAAGTGAAGTAAGGCAGACAGAGAAAGGCAAATATCATATGGTATTGCTTATATGTGGAATCTAAAGAAAGAAAAAAAGATACAAATGAACTTATTTACAAAACATAAAATACAAATGTATGGTTACCAAAGGGGAAAGGGAGGGGAGGGATAAATTAGGAGTTTGGGATTAACATATACACACTACTATATATAAAATAGATAACCAACAAGAATCTACTATATAGCACAGGGAGCTATATTCAATATTTTGTAATAAAGCTATAAGGGAAAATATCTGAAAAAGAATTTATATATATACGTAAATATATATTATTGAATCATTGTGCTGTACACCTAAAACTAACACAACATTGTAAAGCAACAATACTTCAATTTAAAAAAAATAACAAGGGAGGAAATTACTGTACTTACTCCATTCTAAGAGAATAAATTGACCAGCCTGTTGAAAGATATAAATCCCGTTCATGTGAAAGTTGCAGACACGTATCTTCATGGTTATCTGTGGTTGATTTGAAGTTATTTATCAAACCAAATCAATCCAACTGATAACCAGACTACTTCTTTCACCAGAAATATTTCAGATTTCTACTCTCTTTCAAGAATGTAAGCTCTTTAAACTCCTAAGTGATCAAGTTCCTCATGACAGAGGATTATTAATTCTGATCCTTTTACAATTTGGAACTTCAATGAAATCTTCCCATTTGTCACCTCTTTAACCCAGCACAGATTTGACGCCTCTCAGATTAATTTTGGTGATGAATCCGATTTCAAAGAACATTCATTCAAAGTTGAACCCATGCACCTGCTAATGTATTTCGGTACTTTTACTAATAGCTTTAGAGAGCTTTTTAATTTATATTTCACTGTATATTAAGATATCCTCCTTCAGTTTGCCTGCATCTCCGTGAGAACATTTTTCATATTTCAGACTGACACCAAACACTAGAACTAAATGGACGAGATAATTTTAAATATTATGCAAATACCCACGCAGGTCAGGTATTTTAATATTTTCTCATCTCTAATTCATTTCTGTACTTGTTGAATGTGGCTTCTCATATGTCCTTTTAAGTATCTTCTTAATTTTAATGACATTTTAGAAAATTATTTGAGTCTGTTCTGTGTGTAGAAGTTTTTATGAAATGGGAAAAGGCCATGGGGGTAATGAAGTAGAAACTATTCTGGCTTGGAGTTTTGAGCACAATAAGGACACATAATGCTGCTATCAGTATGTTCACTGATCTTGGGCAAATCACTTAACTTCTATGTAAAATGGATCGAATGATGCTCATCTCATCACCACCCACCCAACTCTCCCAAGACAAACTTCAGAGTCATCATCTCTTCAGTCCTCTCCCACGTGGATCAATGGAGCCAAGGGAGAAAGATGCTGGGGGATCTGGGGCAGGGGCGGGGGACGTTGAGGATGGGACACAAGGATTATTAGCATCCTATAACTTCTGCCCAAGAGGAGGGGTATGTTTCCAAGAACTACTCTTTGAGTCACAGTAAATACAGCCTTTAAGTTCTCTACCAGTTCTCCTGTCCCCACTATTTTTCAGCTCTACCCACATTACTTCACCCTTATGGTCCCTTTCCTGGCTCAAAGCTTGTATCACCCTGATGGCTGCCTCAGCTTCCTGCTTGGTCTTTCTGCCACAACTCTCTTCTCCTAAAACCATCAGGTTCCTTCAGACCATTCACCTGCCAACAAACAAACCCACCCTTAGTGGCTTCCTTCCCTACAGGAGAGTCAGTTCAATTCAACAGTAGTTTCTTGAATATCTCCCAAATGCCAGGAACTTCTCAGCTACACCATGAAAGACCTTCAAAAGCTGCTTGCTGGATCAAAGTTGAGAACCAGATGCACAGGCACAAGGCAGACACCCGCTCACCAAGTATGTGTTTTCATTAATTTATATGTATTCAAAGATTTTTTTTTAATTGACAAAAGAAAGGGGAAGAAAACAGTGCATTAATAATGGTGCCTGGGGCTTCCCTGGTGGCACAGTGGTTGAGAGTCCACCTGCCGATGCAAGGGACACGGGTTCGTGCCCTGGTCCGGGAAGATCCCACATGCCGCGGAGCGGCTGGGCCCGTGAGCCACGGCCTCTGAGCCTGCGCGTCTGGAGCCTGTGCTCCGCAACGGGAGAGGCCACAGCAGTGAGAGGTCCGAGTACCGCAAAACAAATAAAAAATAAAAAATAAAAATTAATGGTGCCTGTGCGATAGTGGAAGAGATAAAGTCAGAGGAGGGAATGAGATGGCAAATCTCTTCCCTTTATGAGCCCTAATGAGGGAAGAGTTTAGGATATAAGCTGAAGTGTGTTCAGGGGAGTCTATAAGATTCTGGTCCTGAGAAACATAGCCCCATAGCGCTCTCTCTCTCTCTCTCTCTCTCTCTCTGTGTGTGTCACACACACACACACACACACACACACACACACACACACTCCCATGAAATGGAGTAGAAAAGACCCTGCTCTATCCGCACTCCCCCTTCCCAGTCACAGATCATGGGGCAGGTTTGTGTCCCTGAGAGTTGAGGGCGGCTGCCCGCCGAGGTGCCCCAGCTCAAGCAGAGTGTTCTGATGGAGGCACGGTCAGCGGTGGAAAGCTCAAGAAACCTTGATGAGAACACCAGAGCATAAAGTGGAAGCAACCAATCCTGAGTCCAGATGAGATAGATGCCTTGCTGGGGGGGAGGGGGTGCTCAGAAATACCTGGGGGAGACTTTGGGCATATCCTAAAGGATAAGATAGCAGTGAAAAGCCCCCAGAATCAAGACAGTAAATGCTAACACGACCCCATTATACTCACCAGCAGGTAAGGTCTGGGACATCCCCGTGGGAGGACCATCTTCCTCCACACGGCACCCCCAGCATCTCATGGATAACCTGTGTCCCAGGGACCTGGACCACTGTGCTCACATGCTTCTGGGTCTTCTTCCTAGAGCACCTTTCCCTTCCTCTGTGGCTGGTGACATCCCACTCAGCCTACAAGGTACCTCATTTGCCAGCTCCTCCATGAAGTCCTCCCTCCACCCCATATCATCACTCCTCCCCCAAAACCTCTAGGCAGAATCACTCACTCTCTCCACTGCGCCCCCTACCACTTGGTACATACATTGCACTTTTTAATTATATTCTTAGTCACTGTTTTTATGGCTACTCTCCCACTAGGTTCAAAGGCGGAGGCCAGATTTATTTCAATGTTTTATGCAATCAAAGGGCAACCTGAGGTCTGGCCCTATACATATCCAGTTTCCCTTACTTCCTGCCCCAAAGGCCAGGATTCTGCACCTCTCTGTCCTGTTGGTTCCCACATTCTCTTAGGTTAATCCCCACTGGGACTCTCAGCACAGTCACCCACCTCCTCCATGAAACTGTGATGTCCCCAGTGCCCATCCAGTGGTTGTACATGACAGGCACTCAGTAAACATTTATTAAATGAAGGAATTCCTTGAATGACTAAATGACAGAACAAATAAGAATTGGAAAAAAGAATACGTGCCATGTTTCTTCTTGGCATGAGTTTCTGTGAACATTCACAAATAACTAGTAAAGTTTCAATGAGAAAAAAATGTATTTGTTAGAAATGAATCCCTCTCATGCTTTTTTAAAAGCAATTCAAATGCCAGCTTTGTGGTTTTGTCTGTGTGACCTCAGGCCAGTCACTTTCCCTTCACTTATCTGTAAAGAGGAGACTCGTCCCTTGGCTAGAATTTATTGAGCATTCCCTCTGTACAAGGAATTGTGTTAACCACTTTAATTGCATTGTCTCATTTAATCCTCAGTAATTCCATGAAGAGTTTAATTCCATTCAAGAGTTTAAATAATCTGCTCAAGGTCACACAGCTAATAAAGCCCTAGAAACCCGAGCCTAGGTATTCCTGATGCAGATGCCCAAATGCTCAAATTACCCTGTCTCCTTTAAGATGCCTTCCGTCTCTAACTGTCATAAATTCTGTCATGTTAAGAAACATCTATGGCCTCGAACATCATGTGCCAGACCAGTTGTGAGCCCCTTTCCTCCTCCTACAACTAAATAAGTTTGTGAAGAAAACGTATCCTATTGCATGATGTTTGTAAATTAATATGCGGTTTCCTCCTTTGTCACACGGGGGTCACATATGGAACACTAATGTTTCAATCCTTCCTTGAACATGCACTTTGGAACTGCCTGTGCACATCCAAAATGGGTCATTAAAGAGGGAACAGGTGGAAAAAAACCCATGTGTTCATCGAATAGATAAATGGATAAATAAAATGTGGTGTATACACACGATGGAATATTACTCAACGCTAACAAGGAAGGACATTCTCGCACATGCTACAATGTGGATGAACCTTGAGGACATGATGCTAAGTGAAATAAGCCAGTCACAAAAAAGACAGACTGTATGATTCCACGTGTATGAGGGAGCTTGAATAGTCAAACCCATCGAGACAGAAAGTGGAATGGTGGTTGCCAGGGGCTGGAGGAAAGGGGAATGGAGCGTCGTTTAATGGGGACTGGGTTTCAGATCTGCAAGATGCAAAGTGTTCTGAAGATGGATGGTGGTGATGCCTGCACAATAATGTGAATGTACTTAACACTACTGCAGTATACACTTAAAAATGGTTAAGATAGTAAGTGTGTATTTTACCACATTTAATGTTTAAAAACATTAAAACAAACGAGTATACCAATTACTCAAAACAGGGCGCAATAAAAGCCACCTCCAAAATTCCTATGATCATCCTCTATTTAGCAGGAAACAGCTATCACTTGACAGAGCTGTGAGAGCTTGGATGAGGGGTGGGGGGGGTTAGACAGGGGATAGATCCTCACAGAAGGAATCTGGGCAGATGCAGGAGCAGCAGGAAGGCCTCAGGGAGGAGGGATTTCCCCAGGTTTGGTTTTTTATGTTTTTTCGGGGGGGGGGGGTTGTGTTTTTTTTAGAATTAATCAGTTACTGAGGTACCTGCAATATTTAAAAAAAAAAAAAAAGGTAGTTGGTTCAGGAACTAAGTTTTCTTTCTACTTTTCTCTGTTTCTCAGTAAATAACTAGATGTGTGACTCTGAGCAAGCCACTTAACCTCTCTGGATCTCCATTTCTTTATGTAAAATGGGAGAGAAGGGGACACGGTGGCATTTAATTTTCCTCCCAGCCATAAAATCCTGATTCTATGACAAATTACCCTGTTTCTACTCCCCTCCCACCGCCAAACCAGCCCCACCACCACACAAAATATAATTTAAACTTATCTTTCTTCCTTCCAATACTTCAAATTTTCCTCAGGCAAATTGTCTCATTAAATGGAAAATATTTTTCTACATCATGAGAAGTATGGTTTGGGGGGGCTTTTTATTTTTTGGCCTAAGATGCATCCTTTTCATCAATACAACCACATACTTTGTGTCAGTTTCAATGATAAAGGGAATCACCAAATTATCTCCCTGCTCACATTCCTCTTCCTCCAAAGTCACCAATTACTTCATTACCCTGGAGACTTGCTTCAAGAAAGAAGGAGTGTGATAAGATGAAATGTTTTTCTTTCTAAACTCCTTTGTAACTTGAAAGGAAATAAATTGTACTAAGAAATCCTTTCACTTATGGCAGTTTTTGCAACAGAACTAAACTTTCCATGATGAGAAGCCAAGCATAAAGCAGTATTAAATCAGGGTCAATAAGGCTTAGCAAGAGCAAATGCTCAGGGCAACCCCTGAGTACAGCTCTTCTCAATCTGAAGACCTGTGAACTAAAGACAAAAATGATCTGCCCCACACACTCAACATACAATAATAATACCAGAGTATTATAACTGTGATAGACACTGTCATTCAAAAGTGGGGGTCAGAGGGTCAGGGTGGGGGACATAAGGGAAAAAGAGTCACATAGCAGTCACTGGTCCAAAGCAATTCTGAAATTCATTTGGGCATATATTGCCAGTTCCTTGATTAGGGCTCAGTTCTGGGAGTGGTTTTCTAAGGCTCTTGGTTTTACCCTCTGGAATTTTGTCTCCTCTCTCTTGGTTATTATTGCGAGCTTTCTTTTCCACAAGAAATGGTCCATGTTTGCAAGTAAGCAGCAGTCTCAGCCTGCTTGCTGCCTACAAAAGATTAGGGACCCAGAGTCTTTCTTCATTTGAACTACATCCATCCATTATACTCCAAGCTTATGATGCTTCTGTCAATACAATTCTCTTAAAGATCTTTGGGCTTCCTATGAACAGTAGTGGGACTTACTCCACTAGACAAAACTCCACTCAGAAATCTTTTTGATGTAGGCCCCAGTCTGTCTTGTGCTGAAAATCAGGGAGCTGAGAAATAACACCCTTAAGATTCTAAGAAAATTTTTGTCTAATTCTAATGGTCTATAAAGTGCACCCTTAAATCTTTCTGAAATCTTAAAAATGTGCCCTATAGCTGTGCCCTTAAGATAATCTTTATCCTGAGATCAGCTCTGATAGATATTGAGAGGCTTTGCATTATGGAGAGGCTGAAAATAAGATACACCTTTATTTTTACACTTAGTAAGCTCTGGATCCTTTATATTTTCTCTAATTTCTGCTTGAAACTGAAAAAGTTCCTTCTTAGTATCTTTCTCTTTCTCACTCTTATATAATATTTTATCATACACGGTTAAAAATAACCAATTAGCACTTTTGACATTCTTTCTGAAAATCTCCTTATGCAGGTTTGCTCTTTAATTAGGTACATTTCCTATTGTCCATGTTACGCCAGGCAACAGTTACCCTATGTTTTCTGCCACTATGTAACACGAGTTGCCTTTCCTCCAGCCTCTAGTAATAGCCCCTTCCCTGTCCTTCCAGTTGCATCAACAATTCCTTTGAGGATCTTCCAGGCTCCTCCTACCTCTGAGTCCCAAAGCTGATGCCACGTGTTTTAAGGTTTTGTTTCAATCATATCCTACTTCTAGGTATTATTTTCTGTTCCATTTGTCTATTTTTGTATAACTGACCACCCCATAACTTAATGTCTTAAAGTAATTTATTCTTGGATCTCACAGCTCTGCAGATTGACCAACTTCAGCTACACAGTCCTTGCTTGGGGTCTCTTGCACAGTAGCAGTTAAACAGTGGCAGGGCTGAAGCCATTTGAAAGCTTGGCTGGGCAAGATCTCCTAATGACCCATTCACTCTTACATCAGGCAACTCAGATTCTCTTTCTTTCTCTCCCTCTCCCTCTCTATCTCCCCCACGCCTTCTCTCTCTCCTAGAATATATCCTCCAATGCCTCTCCACGTGGCATGATTCTCTTATAGCATGGTGGTCTCAGAGTAATTTCACATCTTAACAGTGAGGTTCTCAAAGGGCACATCCCAAGAGTGAGTGTTCCAAGAGGGCAGGTAAGCAGCAAGACTTACGCCTGAGCCTCAGAAATCACACAGTGTCAAAGCAGATGTGCCCTATTGATCAAAAGTGAGTCACAGGGCTCACTTTTGTTTTCAAAGGGGCAGGACAAAAATACTAGGGGGCACGATTCATTAAAGGCACACCTTTGGGGACTAATACGGTAAAACCACTGAAAAACAAAGAGAAAACTCTACAAAACAGTCAAATAAACTATGACATATTACCCTCAAAGGACCAACAAGAGGACTAATGCTGGCTTTTCAAAAATAAAATGATAGCATCCAGAAGATAATGGAATAACATTTTTAATTTTTTTAATTTATTTTCCTTTTTTTTTTTTTTGGCTGTGTCAGATCTTAGTTGTGGCAGATGGGATCTTCGTTGTGGCATGCGGGGTCTTTCATTACGGGGGTCGTTCATTACGGCGTGCGGTCTCTTCATTGTGGTGCTCAGGCTTCTCTCTAGTTGTGGCACGTGTTTTTTCTTTCTAGTTGTGGCGCTCGGGGTCCAGAGAGTGTGGGCTCTGTAGTTTGTGGCATGCAGGCTCTCTGGTTGAGGCGCGTGAGCTCAATAGTTGTGGCATGTGGGCTTAGTTGCCCCACGGCATGTGGGATCTTAGTCCCCTGCATTGAAAGACAGATTCTTTACAACTGGACCACCAGGGAAGTCCCAACGTTTTAAATTTAAATCCAGTTACTTGCTGAAAGAAAATAACTACCAACTTGGAATTATATATCTAACAGAAATAAGCTACAAAAATGAAAAAAGTAAAAAGATATAATTTACAATAGCATCAAAGGACATCAAATTCCTAGAACTAAATCTAAGCTATGTGCAAGACTTTAGCACTGAATAAGAGATATTTTTTAAAGACTTACAGATTCAGTACAATCAAAATTAAACTTCAAGCCACTGCTTTTACATAATTCACTGGTTCTTCTCATGGAAATGAAAAGAGTTAAAAATAAATGAAGTAATCTAGAAGAACAAAGCTGGGATCTTATTCTACTATATATCAACATCTATTATAGAGTCAGAGTGGTAATGATGCAGGAATAGACAGACTGACCTATGGAACATAATAGAGATGTCAGAAACAGACCCACACATACATGGTCCCCTGATTAATAACAATAGCAAAGAGGCAATTCAGTACAAAAAGATTTATCTTTTCAATAAACAGTCCTGGGCCACTGGATATCCATGTTAGGGAAAAAATACATGACCTGGTTTCTCCTTACTGCTTATAGTGAAATGTGAGAGAAGAGAGATAAATTAAAGGAATTGTCAGGCAAAACAGAACCAGAAACTACAGATGTGGAAAATCCTCAGTCTATTCATATTGCCAAAAATGAGAAAGCATGCTCGGAAGAGATCACCACAGGTGTGGCTGGACAATCACTCCATAAAGAGATTGTCCGGCAGCCAGCTAAGAAGAAGCCAGGAATAGAGATGGGATTATACCAGGAGACACACTGCCAGCTTGGGCTAAAGGAAACAGATAATGGACAAAAGGAAGGAAGGCTTTTGAACTTCTGGGATTCCACAGGATGGAACAATAGAGCTATTTAGCTGTGAACATGCCTTATCCCTCAAGAAAAGGGTTGAATGATCCCGAAGGTGATTCAGAGATGGGCAGGACTGCCACTGCCACTGAAGGTCCAGACAGCACAGGCCCAGGGTACAGGGCTGTCTTCTCCTTGGCTTCAGAGGGCCAGGCTGTTGCCACTAGTGCCTCAGAGACAGGCTGCCACCCAGAACCTTGGAGGCGGGGCCACTAGCCAGAGCCTCAGGGGCAGAGCTGCTACCTAGGACTGTGGAAGGGACAATGCTGCCCCAGTGGGCTCAGAGGGAGGAGAATCAAGCCCAAAAAGATTATTTTTTTTCTTTTTCTTTTTAATTTTCATTATTCTTTTGCTTTCTTTTTTTTTTAACATTTTTATTGGATATAATTGCTTTACAATGATGTGTTAGTTTCTGCTTTATAACAAAGTGAATCAGTTATACATATACATATATCTCCATATCTCTTCCCTCTTGCATCTCCCTCCCTCCCACCCTCCCTATCTCATCCTTCTAGCTGGTCACAAAGCACCGAGCTGATCTCCCTGTGCTATGCGACTGCTTCCCACTAGCTATCTATTTTACATTAGATAGTGTATATATGTCCATATATACACTACCACTCTCTCACTTTGTCCCAGCTTACCCTTCCCCCTCCCCATGTCCTCAAGTCCATTCTCTAGTAGGTCTGCGCCTTTACTCGCATCTTGCCCCTAGGCTCTTCATGACCATTTTTTTTTTTTTTTAGATTCCATATATATGTGTTAGCATACGGTATTTATTTTTCTCTTTCTGACCTACTTCATTCTGTATAACAGACTCTAGGTCCATCCACCTCACTACAAATAACTCAATTTCATTTCTTTTTATGGCTAAGTAATATTCCATTGTATATATGTGCCACATCTTCTTTATCCATCCATCTGTCGATGGACACTTAGGTTGCTTCCATGTCCTGGCTATTGTAAATAGAGCTGAAATGAACATTGTGGTACATGACTCTTTTTGAATTATGGTTTTCCCAGGGTATATGCCCAGTAGTGGGATTGCTGGGTTGTATGAGGCAAGAATATACAATGGAGAAAAGACAGCCTCTTCAACAAGTGGTGCTGGGAAAACTGGACAGCTACATGTAAAAGAATGAAATTAGAACAATCCCTAACACCATACACAAAAATAAACTCAAAATGGATTAAAGACCTAAATGTAAGGCCAAACACTATCAAACTCTTAGAGGAAAACATAGGCAGAACACTCTATGACATAAATCACAGCAAGATCCTTTTTGACCCATTCCTAGAGAAATGGAAATAAAAACAAAAATAAACAAATGGGACCTAATGAAACTTAAAAGCTTTTGCACAGCAAATGAACCCATAAACAAGTTGAAAAGACAACCCTCAGAAAGGGAGAAAATATTTGCAAATGAAGCAACTGACAAAGGATTAATCTCCAAAATTTATAAGCAGCTCGTGCATCTCAATATCAAAAAAACAAACAACCCAATCCAGAAATGGGAAGAAGACCTAAATAGACATTTCTCCAAAGAAGATATACAGATTGCCAACAAACACATGCAAGAATGCTCAATGTCATTAATCATTAGAGAAATGCAAATCAAAACTACAATGCTATATCATCTCACATCGGTCAGAATGGCCATCATCAAAAAATATACAAACAATAAATGCTGGAGAGGGTGTGGAGAAAAGGGAACATTCATACACTGTTGGTGGGAATGTAAATTGATACAGCCACTATGGAGTACAGTATGGAGGTTCCTTAAAAAACTAAAAAAGGATTATTCTTGAGCCTTAAGATCTAATGGAATTTTCCTTGCTAGGTTTCAGACCTGCTTGGGATCCATCATCTCTTTCTTCTTTCCAATTTCTCTGTTTTTGAATCTCAAGCCTCACCCATATCTGATTTAGATGCTAGTTAGCAGAGACTTTGGACTTGGAGTTGATGCTGGAATTGGTTAAGACTTCTGGAACTGCTGGGATAGAGTGAATGTATTTTGCATGTGAGAAGGACATGAATTTTGTGCTAAAATATTCATTCATAGCTGCACTATATGTAATCAACCAAAATTGGCAACTACCCAAAGGCCTATAAATAGTAAAATGGAGGGACTTCGCTGGTGGCGCAATGGTTAAGAATCCGCCTGCCTATGCAGAGGACACAGGTTTGAGCCCTGGTCCGGGAAGATCCCATAAGCCACGGAGCAACAAAGCCCGTGCGCCACAACTACTGAGCTTGCACTCTAGAGCCTGTGAGCAACAACTACTGAGCCCACGTGCCACAACTACTGAAGCCCGTGTGCCTAGAGCCCGTGCTAGGCAACAAGAGAAGCCACAGCAATGAGAAACCCATGCACTGCAACGAAGAGTAACCCCTGCTCAGTTCAACTAGAGAAAGCCCGCGTGCAGCAACAAAGACCCAATGCAGCCAAAAAAAATTCTAAATAAATAAATAATATTTTTGTTAAAAGAAATATATAAAAAAATAGTAAAATGGATAAATGAATATTGGTAGATCCACACAACAGAATGCTATAAAGGTTAGCATCCACTCTTTATAACTGAATGCAACAATGTAAGTGAATCTCGCAAATATAAATGAGTAAAGGAAGTCATCACAAAAGAGCATCTAACATATGATTCCATATACACAAAATGCAAAAACAGTCCAATGTAATCTATGATGTTAGAGTCAGGAGAGCGGGCATGCTTTGATGGGAATAGACTGGAGAGGAGCATAAGGGCTCCCGGAATGCTGCTCACAGACACGTTCAGTTTCTTGATCTGAGTGCTGGTTACACAGGTGTAATCAGGTTGTAAAAATCCATTGAGCTGGATGCTTATTATGTGTGCACTTTTCTGTACATGTATTATACTCTAATAAAGTTTTTCTTTAAATGAAGAAATAAAAATGCTTTCAGATAAATAAAATACAGAGAGTTCAGAGCCAGCAGGTCCAGAGTAAAATAATTGTGAGTTTTTCAGGCAGAAGAAAATGATTCTAGGTGGAAAAATGGAAATGAAAGAAAGCATGAAGAATAACAGACTATAAATAGGTATGTAAAACCAAAGAAATATTGACTGTATAAAACAATAAGAATAGTATCTTATGAAGTATAAAGTACATGTAGAATTAAAATACATGATAATAGCACAAAAGATAAGAATGGAATCAATGCAAAGTATTCTACATGCTTACATTTTCCAGGAAATGGCAAAAAAAAAAAAGTACTAATTCATAGTAGATTCTTATTAAATCCAGTATGTATGTTATAATCTCTAAATACTAAAAGAAAAATAAAACAAATTATAGCCAAAGGCAAGTAAATAAAGGGGGAAAATGGAATAGTAATGTTCAAAATTGTTGATTAGTTCAAAAAAAGGCATGAAAGAAGAAAAACAAAGAAAACAAATAGTAAAATAGTAGACTTAAGTACATTAAATAGTACTTATATCAACATAAATGAACTAAATATTTTAAGACTAAAATTTCATTTAGTTTCATTATTTAACAAGCATTTCCTGAAAGTCTACTGGAGTCAAACAAGATGCTCACTGAAGCCCTATACAGAGAGAGAAGGGAAAAGTTGCTCTACTTTCTCTTTAGATGGGTTGCATAAGGACCAGACTTTTGATACCCCCTAACTTTACCAGATCTGAAGTACAAAAGGAAACAGGAGACGAAGTATGAGTAAAATAAGGTCACAGTGTATATTTTCCATTTCCCAAACCACCCCAGCCCAGGTCCACACAAAACTACACGTGAGAAGTTATCTTACTCATCAGAGTCAACCATCTCTACTCTCCACGACAGTGGGAAATCCATCATCTTCCCAGGCTGCTATGGACTCGGGCATCTGAGAAGGGAACTCACCAAGCAAAGAGTAGATGGCTACACAAGAGACGGCTCTGACAGACACCTGCGCCCCCAACTGTCCCCAAGCTCAGCTGTCTCTTTCGCCTCAGGGCAGAGCAGATGCTTAGCAAGAAGGAAAGCTCTGGAAAGGGGTTTCCAAGTCCAGTCAAATGTGGACAAGCTTTAGGGCTGAGAGAACATGTATGTTCTGACCTTTTTCTCATAAAGTAATTTTAGTAAAGAAAACTATGAAACATTTTTTTCACTAAATTGTTCTTTGGTTCGCTTTAGAAAGCATGGGTTCCAGCTCAGATAGCTGTTTAAAAAACAGCAGCAACAACAACAAAAGCTCGTGGCATAAAACTGGATTCTTTCAGTTTTCTGTATATTTATGGTTAAATGGAGTTTATAAATGTGACTCTTGTAGTCAGTAATCTCGAAGCCTTTTTAAAAACACAAAGTTTAATATCTAGCTCAATCATTTTCCAAGTTTATCTTAGTCTTTCTGAGGGAATGTGGGCAGTTGATTGCATGGTATTGTAAGTATGACAGTTAGGATCCCAGAAGAAAAAATAGTAGCCTTAAGGGAACAAGTTCATATTAAGAGAAGAAAGACTCATATCTACTCCCTACCCCAGTTTATTCCCTATCTCCAGGAAAAAAAAAATTAATGGAAGCTGCAGCTCCAAATTTTGTACCAGTTGCTTGATTTATTTGACCACTTTTCTAAAACACTGGTTTGATCAAATCACAAAAGAAGTCAAATTTATGTGTTTGACTTTCCCCACTCTCCTATCCTAGTTTCAACACCAGAAAAGTGCTAATAAGTTGGGGAAAAAATGAACACTATTCAAGGGGCAAGAGGGAGAGACAGAAAAGATTCAGATAATCCACAAATCTGTAATAAGTCTCAGAATTAATGAATGTAAATTATATATACATTGAGCTAGGTAAAGACTGGGGGGACACCAAGAGAGATATATATATATATGGATGTATATATATATGTATGTATATATATATATATACACAAGGGCACACTATCAGTGGAGATGTTATAAAGCTGCTCAGATATACAATGAGCTATCTTAACTTTTAGTTGTCCTGCACTGAGCATTTTCAAAATACATGTTTATAATTTCTTAGCTTACAAAGGTTTTGTTACCTTTAGAGAACATTATAAAAATAAGTCAAATGGCATTACCATAACCAGAAAGAGGAGGGCAAAAGAAAGTTAAATACCTTAGGCCCTTTATACTTGTAAAAGTAATTTTTTTTTTACATTAGAAAGCTAGTGGTTTGTGGATTTCAGAAAAGGGGAATGGGCTGCAAAAGGGTTAAAGTCACCTCAAAGAATCACTGAATTACAAACATAACCCCTGACCAGGCCACTAACTGTTTTCGAGTGTTTTACGTAAAACTCAAAATTGAATTTGCCAACAGACATGGAAAATTAAATTCCCTTGAGGAAGTTGCAAAGGCTTACATTTTGCTACGGGAGAAATAGAACATTAATGGAAGTTGCACAATATCTGTCTTTTTTAATCAAAATCTCAACAGGGCCCTGAACAGTAGCATGCCTCAAAGGAAGCAGCACGGAGAGAGGAAGAAAAGCACCCCTTTGTGCAAGCCTGCCGAGTCTATTAGGAGCACGCATGATGGATGAGGGATGCGCAGGCAGAGGACAGATCACATCTTTGAGTGGCTGAACATGCATTTAGATTGTTCATCCGCTCCTGGTGATTTCAGCAGAGAAACTACCAAAATGGGCTTTTAAGTACTTTGCTTTCTAGACCTATAGACCTATAAAATGAAGAACTAACAAGCTAAAAGAAAGGCAGTAAGGCAAGGTGGGACATGCCCTGAACCCAGAAGATGTGGTCTGGCATTGAAGCTCCGCCACTCACCGGTACTGGGACTTGCCTAAGTAATTTAACCTCGATTTTCTTATGTGTAGAAGACAATAACACTGCCTGCTTCATAGGATTGAAATATCATTGTACACGTGAAAAGCCTGACAGATATTAGTTACCACTACATCATCAGCTGATGCAGACATTTAATTAGGAAATGCATTGGCATGGCCAATGCAGGGCTGGGGGGTGGCATACTGCCTGGGGAATGACCAGCAGGCTGTCCCCTAGGAGACCTCAGGGAATTGCATTCATTATCTTTGTCAATTTATCATAATACAGTGTCCAGCCCTCAGAGAGGCAGATTCAAATCCCTGATTTTTCAGCACTATGAAAATAGATCCTTTTCTGAATAGCAAAAATCACTTCAAGCAACCTCATGGTTCTGATGTATAAAACCAAAATTGCAATCTAATTAATTTACAGTGAAAATTCTACTTTGCATAGGAACAGAATACATGCTTCCATAGGTCCAGCCCATTCTCTCCCTGAAAACAAGCTTACATGGAAAACCAAACCATAGGCAGGAGGAGGAAGGTCGCTTGGGGATAAGAACTCAGGTGAGTAGGTAATCAGCACATTTCAGGTGTCCATCTCTTTATAGGCCCTCAGGTGTAATATGTCCTCAGGGCTATCTGAGAGGTGGGCCTGGCTCCTGTGATCAGGGCTTGGGGTATTGTCTATATGACTGTCCCATCTCCATTTTAGGGGAGGCAGACCATTGAGGCTGGGGCAGGGTGCATAAGCAGGAAGGTGGCAGGAGACAGAACTGAAAACTAAGCATGGACTAGAGCATATGCCATCTATAAAATATGTCTACCAAAATATCTATGAATGTCTGTGACTGCCTCCTGGGCCTTACGTGGGAGATGTTCTACAGGTTTTCTTGCCTCCAGGTTGGAAAGAAAGTACTTTCAAGCTGTGTGCTATCTGGAAGACTCTCTCCCATTACTTAGAAATGCCTATCAATCATCTCCCCAGCTACAGTGGCCTGAGCTAGAGGCTTATCATCCACCACTTTATTACTTCATGCCTCTTGCAGGGTATCACGACAGCACCACGGGCTGACGGGGGTGCACGAGGTGCAGAGCATGTGGCCTACAGGCTCAATTAAATGGCAAATTAACATTCACCAAAGCAGAAAAAAGTGGGCTACCAAGTTTTTGTGAGTTTTCCAAAGGATTCTTGAACTAAAGAGCAGTTCATTTATTATTACTGGGCTCTAACCCTTCCATTTAAATGCCCTCATGTGCCTGTCAAGTTCACTGCTGGCTTGAAATATAGCCAGAAGACAAAATGATCGACTGATCTAACTTTCCAAGAACTACTGTAAAAAAATGTTTCTACTAAAGGGTCTTTTTTTTAAATCAGAGGCTCATACCACTGTCAAAAAAATTGTAATCCACAGAGGACTTTATTGTTGTTCACCTACTTGAAAAGTTAGTTTAAAAAAAATAATAATAGCCAACCAAAAGAGATGAAAACAAAAAACCTAATTGCACCAAACAGAAAGGAAAAAAGAGAAAAAATTAGGAATATTTGGAATAACAAACTACATCCATTTAAACAAGACAAGAGGGAAGTGAAAAATGTTTCTGATGGTAATAATAAATATTTATTAAGTGATAACTATGGGCAAAGCATTGCTCTAAGCATTTTATATGTACTATCTCATTTAGCTATTACAAAATCCCTATAAAGTAGGTACTGTTATCCCCATTTCAGGTGAGGAAACCAAAACCAAAGAGATTATCGTATTCCTTTTGAGAAAGAAGACATTATTTTCACTGCTCCTTTAGGTCACTTTTCATCTGAATAGTAGCACTCGAGGACAGGGCAAGATTACACATTCTGTGTTACGCTAGGTCACAAGGCCTCACAACTTGTCAAATCCTATACAAATCCCATCTGACCAAGGCAGCATGGATTGATCTTTAAGAAAACCAGGCACATTGTGGAAACCTGTTCTGTAATATACGGGTCAAGTCATTACCCTAAGATGTAATGCTGTATTGTCAAGAGTTCAAGAAAGCGAAACCGGTGGACTGAGTTCTGAGGAGAGCTGCTGTTTCACTTCCACTCTGAAGGCTAGTAAGATATTCTCTCATGTTGCTGGGCAGCGGCAACGAAGTGCAGCTCCCAGTTAGCCATGTACGTGATCATGAGGGTTTATCAGGATGTAACTCCGTTGTAACTTGAGGAAGGAGACAGATCCCAAAACAAAACTATCTCTACAACTTATGTCAGAGTGCTCTGCCTATGTTTTCCTCTATCTCTACAACTTATGTCAAAGAGCGCTCTGCCTATGTTTTCCTCTAGGAGTTTTATGGTGTCCAGTCATATATTTAGGACTACTAAAACTATGTTGAATAAGAAGTGGCAAGAGTGGGCAACCTGGGACTTCCCTGGTGGCGCAGTGGTTAAAAATCCACCTGCCAATGCAGGGGACACGGGTTCGAACCCTAGTCTGGGAAGATCCCACATGCTGTGGAGCAACTATGCCCGTGTGCCACAACTACTGAGCCCATGTGTCCCAACTACTGAAGCCCATGTACCTAGAAACCGTGCTCCGCAGCAAGAGAAGCCACCGCAGTGAGAAGCCCGCGCACGGCAACAAAGAGTAGCCCCCACTCGCCGCAACTAGAGAGAGTCCGTGTACAGCAACGAAGACCCAACGCAGCCAAAAATAAATAAGATAAATAAATTTATTTAACAACAACAAAAAAAGAGAGTTCGAGAAAGCTTGGGAGAATTCAGTTAGCCTGTTAAGTCAGTCTTGGTCCAAGCTTCCGACACCACATTACAAAAGGGCTCCTCTGTACAACATCCAACAATAAGAATCAATGGACCTTAAATTGAGATGAGTAAGTGTCTGAAAGAGGGTGATAGGACAGGCAGCTGGCTGAAGTTTTTCCTCCCACTACAGCTAAATATTTCATCTGCCTCAAGCAAGTGAAATGACCAGCCCACACCTTATTAAACTGCATAGTGATGGCGCTGTGCCACCTTTACAGCATGACAGACACATAGCCTCGCCAGTAGCCACAGAAATCAATAGCTGACATTTGCTCAATGAAATACAAACTGAGAGTAGCTAGCTTCATTTTTTATTCAGCAAACTCAAGTCTGCAATCAATTCCTGTGCCTGTGTAGACTATGGAAATTGGTTTTAAATGGATTTGTTTCTTCCTTAGCTAATTACAGTACACAAGTAAATGCATAATCAATTGCTACCTCTACTTTTACTGTATACGTTTCCATGAGCAAAATAAGTCTGTCAACGATGGATATTATGATGTTTTTTTACAGAGAGAAGCTACTAAGTGCTCCACATACATTGTAATATATCAGCTAGTTGATGTTAATTTAAAAGACTGTCTTATTTGTCGAACAAATGTGAAACCTCCCCTGTGGTTACTAGTTAAGCGTATAAAAAGTCCTCAGTTTTATCAAGAGCCTACTTGGAAAAATAGAGCTTTGCAGAGTGGCTGGCACATTATAGACAGTGCTCAGACAATGTTAGCTGTTATTGATGTAGTGGGTGGTGTACAATGAGTAACAGTGGAGTCAGGAAACGAGGTTCATATACTAGATCCATCACCCTTTTGTTTGGGTTTTCAAAAATTCATTTTTAATTGAAGTATAGTTAATTTACAATGTTGTGTTAGTTTCAAGTGTACAGCTAAGTGATTCAGTTATCATATATATGTGTATATATACATACACATATGTATATATATTCTTTTTCAGATTCCTTTCCATTATAGGTTATTATAAGATATTGAGGATGGTTCCATGTGCTATCCAGTATAGGTCCTTGTGGTTTATCTATTTTATATATAATAGTGTGTATATGCTAATCCCAAACTCCTAATTTATCTCCTCTACCCCCACTATCCCATTTGGTAACCATAAGTTTGTTTTCTATGTCTGTGAGTCTGTTTATGCTTTGTAAATAGGTTTGTGTGTATCTCTTTTTAGATTCTACCTATAAGTGATATCATATGATATATGCCTTTGTCTGACTTACTTCACTTAGTATGATAATCTCTAGGTCCATCCATGTTGCTGCAAATAGCATTATTTCATTCTTTTTTATGGCTGAGTAATATTCCATTGTATAAATATACCACATCTTCTTCAACCATTCCTCTGTCAATGGACATTTAGGTGGCTTCCATGTCTTGGTTATTGTGAATAGTGCTGCTATGAACACTGGGGTGTGGGGTGCATGTATCTTTTGGAATTAGAGTTTTCTCTGAATATACGCCCAGGTGTGGGATTACAGGATCATATGATAGAGTTACAGTATCATCACTCTTGACTCAACAGTTCTAATCCTGGGTATATGGCCAACAGAAGCAAGTGTTACGTCCACCAAAAAACGTGTAAATGTATTCACAAAAGCCAAAAACTTGAAATCACCCTAATGGCCATCAGCGGTGGAGTGGATAAATAAATTGTGGCAAATTCGCAAATCAAGTACTACACAGCAGTGAGAAAGAATGAAAAGCAATGGATGAAGCTCACAGACATAACTGTGAGCCAGGCTGTACTGCTCCATTTGTATAAAGTTCAAGTACAGGAAAAGTCAGATGGTGAAAGAGGTTTGAATAGTGGTTTCTTTGGGAAGAGTTATTGCCTGGGAAAGGTGCACGAAAAGGAGCCATCAAGGGCGCTGGAAATGTTCTATTCCTTGATCTGGGTGGTGGTAACATGAGTGTATACATATAAAATTCCATCCAGCTGTAAACCTAAAATTCAGGTACTTTAATGTTATAGCGTAATTCCTTCACCGACTATATGACCTCAAACAAATCATCCTCTCTAAACCTCCATTTCCTCATCTATAGAATGGGGATGATAATATAACTACCTCCTAGGATAATTATGAGGTATAAATACAGTAATTCATGTAAAGCATTTAGCATGGAGCCTTGTATACAATGAGCATTTGATAAATGTTGCCCATTGTGGTCTCTCACTGAGAATGCAGTCATCAACAGGCAGGATGCAGGAGTTATAAATTGCTTGAGGAATCATACTTAAGGTAGAAGCTAACATCACAAATGTATGTGAACCTGGTTTTAAGAAAAACAAAGACATCTAATCCTATGTTTATAAACTTGAGGGAAAATTTTAGATTCTCAGCTTCTAAATATTGTTTCCCACAGAATTCATTTACATAACAAATTACTCTAATGAAGTTGAAATACTATTCAACGTAAACCAAAAGATGGGTGTACATTTCACTTTGAAGGTATCTCTCGTGTAATTTTAGGTACACTCGTTCATGTTTGCTCCACTCTCGCTGGGGCTTAGACCACCGATTCTGGAAAGCTGATGGTTGGGGCCACATACTAACTCTGTAGACACCACAGGACCTGGAAACCGATTTCTACAGCAGTGATTTTCTACGGAAGGCCAGCAGCCAAAGGAGTTTAAAGGACTTTCTAGCGTCTCGCCTGAGAGTAGGTAAAGAATGAATTACTGATCATGAAAATGGCTGAATTACTGCTTGGGCAAGTTTAGGAATAACAGCAGGTTGATTTTGTCATGACCATTGCTGCAAAATCTCTAAGGTTATAGGACTGAATATGAGAACTACAAATTTAAGGTGCTAGCTAGAATAGCAGAGGAGCCTTTAGAAATTAGAGTTTCTGCCTGCAGAAAACCTTGTAGTATTGGGAATTCTTTTTGGGTTTTTTTTTTAAAGATCACACTGCCACAACTTGTGGAATCTTAGTTCCCCGACCAGGAATCGAATCTAGCCCCAGCAGTGGAAGCGAGGAGGCCTAATCACAGGACCTCCAGGGAATTCCCGGGAATTCCTGTCATTCGACATTTTTCAAATATTTTATAATAAATAATATAATGTGTCCACCCATTTTTAGATACTTCTATGAACCAATAAAAGACTGATGTCATGAACCAGGGAAGCGTGGAGAACAATGAAAACACCGTCAGCCTGTAGATGTGCCGAGCAACGATGGTGGGTCAGTGGCTCTGTCAACAAGTCCAGCCTGTGGATGTGGTCCTCCAGCCTGGCCCTCCTTCTAAATCCACTAGAACCGTGATAATGGAAAGGTTGTACAGCCTCTCTGCCCAATACCGTAGCCACTAGCCACACATGGCTAATGTGACCAAGGCACTGAATTCTTCATTGTATTGAATTTTAATTCATTTAAATTTAAGCAGCCACATGTGGCGAGGGATTATTGAATTGGGTGGACAGTTCTTGCCAGTCAGATCTTGATGAGCCCGGACCCTTCCTATTGGGGAGATACTAGTGTCCTGCCCTTGCAGATCCAATTCTTCCCACGGTCTGAGCCAATCTTGAAGCCAACAAGCCATAATCCAGATCCTTCCATCCCATCACCCAACCTTGCTGCCCCTGGATCTGGTCAGCTGTTCACCTAAGCCTTCCAGTCACTGCATTGGGCATTTGATCTCTCCTTTTGCCCCCGGTCTTCTGCTTCAGTGTCTGCCTAGCTTCTTGTCCACAGCTAAGGGAAGAGTCCTGTTGGGAGCTCTAACCCAGATGACTGAGGCCTTAAAACGCTCTCTAGGTCCTGCCATCCCTGCTCCCTGCAGCCCTGCCTCAGATGGAGCTGCGGCCGTGAATGGGCTGCGTGCCCAAAAGCACAACATCACTGGTCATCTGTATTTGGTTTTCACCCATTGCCAGAATCTGCCACTGCTCTACCCACTGAGCACCAGGCAACCCTCTCAGATGTTAGGCTAGAGAAACGGTTTGGGTTCCCCCAGCCCAATGGTGCCCGTCCACAGCTTCTTCTTTCTCCCCATTGGGCCTATGGTCACAGCTGGGGTCCAGATTCTTCATCCAGCCTAAAGTTATTCAAAGTTAAATTATGTTCCCAGTAAAACTGTAAACACTTAACTGTATATGAACAGCTAGATGAATATTTTATTTACATTCATAAATGATCCTAGAAAATAAAATATATGTTCACTAATTACATTTGTGGCAATAAAAGGCTCTCATCTAGAACTCTTTGGTAAAATAGCGTGGCTTATATAAAATCATCATGTACTCTGACATTGACTATTATCGTAATTTAGGGAAACGTCTGTCAAAACCTGGAGGCTCGTGGGTGCAGCTTGGCTTATAAATACTTGACAGAAACATAAATGTGTATATTCCCCAGACGTAACTGTCTATGTGAGTTGCAGCATTTCAGAATGAAGTGGCTATTTCTGAGGCATGTGAAGGTGATTCATCCACTGAAGGATGATTTAATTCATCATTCTGTCCAAGAAGTGTGGAAGGTGGCCCTGCTGGCCTGCAGTTCTGAACTCTGTCACATACACTTGGCCACCAGCACTTGGGGACGCATAGGCTTGAAAATAACATCCTTTGAGTTCTTAGTGTTCTGGCTGGAAACCCATATTTCTCAGCTGGGAACCGTGAGGGCAACGGGTACTTGAAGAGAGTACAGTCCTGTAGCTGTTTTCATGATGTGATGAAATGCCTGGATTAACCTTTCAGGATCCTTAAATGTTTTTTGCTCTGAATGATCTGAAACAACTTGGAAATAAAGTGAAATAGTTTTAAATGTTTTAAATAACCAGAATGCTACATAGCGATATACTTAAAAATGCAAACAGCATTCAGTTGTCCAGAGACTGGTTTTCTAGCTGTTTATTTTTTTCTTCCTCTGAATTTTCTACCAATGACTTGTACCTCCACCTGCTGGTGCACTGAGGAAATGAAATGGGAATAAAATCCAAGCAAGTAAATTAAACGATTTGTGAGAATCTCTGATACAGGTTTGGTGGGAGAAATGGTCAGAATTACAGTCTAAAATGAAGTTTCTGAAGAT
Source organism: Stenella coeruleoalba (assembly GCF_951394435.1). Classification (NCBI taxonomy): domain Eukaryota; kingdom Metazoa; phylum Chordata; class Mammalia; order Artiodactyla; family Delphinidae; genus Stenella; species Stenella coeruleoalba. The sequence goes on along the minus strand of NC_137164.1, from coordinate 25,752,437 downwards.
TATCGGGTTATGGGGGCGAGGGGGTGGTACTGTGATGAATTGGGAGATTGGGATTGACATATGTACACTAATATGTATAAAAGGGATAACTAATAAGAACCTGCTATATAAAAAAATAAATAAAATTCAAAATTTTTTTAAAAAGATTATCAGGTTAATCCACTCATCCTCTGTGTTAACTATTAAAAGTGAGATGCAAAAAGCAATTTAAAATACCTGTGATAAACATCTTATCTCCAGCTGTCAACATCTAATTCAATTATCTTGCCATCACCCACGTGGCATCCCTTCAACACTCCCACTACAAGTTTTACAAGAAAATGCAGCAGAGAGTTGAAGTATAAACCAAATCATAAATCGGAACAGCTCATGAAGTCAAAGACAGAAACATCCTCAGAAATGTAAATCGGTCCTAAATCTTCAGCAGGCTCATAAAGTAAGTGTGTAAAACCCTACTGAAACTACGCTACAGCAGAACATTTTAAAAGCATGGACTCCAAAGCCAGATTTCCTGAGTTGGAAATCCAGCTCTACCCCTTACAGCTGGGTGGCCGTGATCAAATTACTCCAACAAGTCTATGCCTCAGTTTCCCCATGTGCGAAATGGTGTTAAATGACAGTATCTACTTAATAGCATTATCATGAGGATTAAGTGAGTTAATACTTGTAAAGCACCTGGAACAGTTCCTGGCACATGGTAAAACTTGTATAAATGCTCAATAAATAAATAAAATGTAGCTGTTGCATACTGGCAGGAGGAAATGTGATTGTTATTACCGAGAAACGAGAAATGGTATTTTCTCATGGTGAACACATTGCCTTGATCACATTATTGTTTGCTAAAATTGCACCTTGAGCTATAATGGATTTAGAAAGCTTGCCTATTATTATAAAGAGGAAACTGAGGTAAGGGAAGAATAAGCTGGTAATTCCCTAAATAGTGAATAAACAGTAGGAGTTCCAGGAATTTGATTTTGTTTTGTTTTGTTTTGGGAAAAGGCTTATTTACCATTAAATGATCTGGAAAGATACATTTACTGTAAAATCTTCAAGTTTTAAGATGACACTAAAATTGTCCACAAAATAAAGTAGCACAATGGAACTTGTAAAAACAAGATAAATTTATCCTAATATAAAATGTGATATTTATGTGATATATTTATGTGATATATTTATCCTAATATAAAATGTGATATTATCATCTGAAATAGTCATACAGCTGTGATGTATATTCTGGTTAGACCACACCTTCATTCATCCATTCAGTAAAAAAATGTTAGTACACATTTGATGCCAGTGATTCAGCATGGAACAGGGAACAAATAATAAACAAACAAATATATAAAATAATATGAGGCAGTGATAAATGTTATGATGGAAAATAAAGCAGGGTGGAGAGTGGCAGTGACAGTGGGGAGAAGCACTGTGCAGTTAGGAAGACCTCTTTGAGGATGGATATCTGAGCAAAGAACTAAATGAAGGCAGAAAGCAAACAATATGGATATCTTGAGAAAGAACTTACCAGGCAGAGGGAACAGCAAGACCCTGAGGTCTGAAATAAAGACACGTTTGGTCAAGTCAAAAAAACAAGAAAGCCAATAAAATGACCTAAATTATCAGGGGAAGAGTGGTAAGAAATCAGATGGGAGAAGCAGCCAGGAGCCAGATAATACAGGACTTTATGGGCCATGCATGGCTTGTTTACAAACACGGCCCCAAAATTCTTTAATAATTTTCCAATGTAGACATGGGGCCTTTGTCCCCTCCCTTGGAATCTGGTGGGCTTAAGATTGCTTGGACCAGTAGAATATGATGGAAATGACTATGTCTTTCTGAGGTTGGGTCATAAAAGAAGATGGGTCTTTGTCTTGTCTGTTGGAGCATTCATGTTTGCAACCGTAAGCTAGCATGTGACTTTCCTGAGGCCGCCATGCTGTGAGAGAATCAAGCCACCTGTACAGGACACATGTAGCCCCCCTTCCCACCCCCAAGTCTGCAATCCTAGAATTTCAGTCACCCTAGTTACCACGCCAAACACATGACTGAATAAGCCTTCAGATGACTCCAGCTCCCAGCCATCACATCTTCTCAGCTAAAGCCTCAGAAACTGAAACAGACATAAGCTATGTCCCGTCCAAAATGGCCAGAGAATCCATGAGCATAATATGATTGTTGTAAACCGCTGTATCTGGGGCTAGTTTGTTACCCAGCATTCATAACTGGGACACCATGATAGGGATTTTAGATAAGTGAGAAATCTTTGGAGAGTTGATTAACATAATCTGATTTATGAAGTAAAAGGATCACTCTGGTTCCTGCAGAGAGAACAGACTGCAAGAGGGCAAGCATGCAAGCAGAGAGGCCAGTTTGGAACCTACTGCAGTTGTCCAAGCAAGAGATGATAGTGCCCTGGCTAGGGCAGCAGCAATGAAGATAGTGAGAAGAGCTTTGATTAACAATATAGTTTCAAAGTAATTCCAATAGGATTTGCTGATGGATTGGAAGTTGCGTGTGGGAAGACACAGATCAAGAATGACACAAAGGATTTTGGACAGAGCAAGCAACTAAGTGAATAGAGGTGTCATTTCCAGAGCTACAAACATTAGAGGAAGAGTGGGTTTGGGGAACAGAAATCAAGAGTTCAGTGTTGAACATGTGATATGTTCATTAAACACCCAAATGGAGATGTGGAAGAAGCAAGTAGGTATACAAATTTGGAGGTCAGGAGAGAGGCTGTTTCCGTAGTACTATGTTCAACTCTAAGTGCCTCATTTTAGGAAAGATATATACAAACTAGAGAATATTCAGAAGAAGGGGACCAGGATGCAGATACTTTTAAAAGCCATACCATTTAAAATAAAAAATGTTGAAGGAACTAAACATAGGGTGGGCAAAAGTATCTATGATGGTGAAGAGGCACTTGAATCAGTAGGACATACCATCAGGACTCATCTCTGAGAGACTAAACATCTAATGCCCACTTTTGTAGAGACTAACATAAAACACCTCAAAATTGACTATGCCTTTCCCCACAGGAGCTACCGTTCCAGAACCAGACACCATTACAGAGATTTTGACCTCAACACTACAGGAGATGGACTGAATAGCATAAGGCTGTATTGGTACAGGATTCACTGAACAGAGCAAAGCCAAAACAACCCACACGCTCCTCAAAAATAAATAAATAAAATTTAAAAAGAAATATCAAAAAAAGAAAAACAATCTATCCCCATATGTTCCCAGCAAATGGCATACTGGCCTATATGAAATTTACCTATTCATATGCTGTTCCCTTCTGGAATACCCACAGGGGGGAAGTTATCCTTAGTGCTCATGACACTAAGTTATTTTAGTATTAATAACCACAATATTCTGATTTTTCAGTATTTTAATCTTTTGCATTAATAGATGCAGTTTAGTAGGGTGAGTAAGAGCAGGAAATCTGGGGCTTCCCTGGTGGCGCAGTGGTTGAGAGCCCGCCTGCCAATGCAGGGGACACGGGTTCGTGCCCCGGTCCGGGAAGATCCCACATGCCGCAAAGCAGCTGGGCCCGTGAGCCATGGCCACTGAGCCTACGCGTCCGGAGCCTGTGCTCCGCAACGGGAGAGGCCACAACAGTGATGAGGCCCGCGTACCGCAAAAAAAAAAAAAAAAAAAAGAGCAGGAAATCTAAAGCCAGAATTCCTGGGCTAAGATCTTAACTCCAACACTCGGGCAAACTACTTAAACTCTCTGTGCCTCAGTTTCTTACCTCATTAGATTTATCATGGGGAATAAATAAGTCAATAAATGTATTTAAAATACACAGAAACAGCTATATAGTCAGTGATTAAAAATATTAGCTCTATTCAGCAGCATTCAGAGTACTCCCATCTCTGAATGTACAGTTAAGACCCCTTGTTTAGTTTTTTTAATTATGCATTTGGGCATATAATATTATGACTTTGAAAGCAAGAACTTCAAAGTCACAGGTGTGAACTTACCCTCTTGCTTTGCAATCATTCCAAAAAGTGCTTTCTTGATATCAGAACTGTTGTCATTCTCTACTGATATCAGAACTGTTGTCATTCGATTCACTGTCTCCTTTTCCACTATCTCTCACACTAAACTCACCTGGATTTGAATGTGTCCTGGAAGTGAAAAGGAAAGAACTACTCTGTTATCCATAAAAATGTACAAAATTTCAAACCCATGGCTTAGAGATCATGATAAATACTCTGCAATTACCTTAAACTTGCAGCAGATTTATCTTCTCCCCACAGGAATGTGGAATGAAAAGGACCTGAGACGGAACCCTGTTTAAAAAGAGGTGTGAGAGCAGCAGTTAATAATATTTCACCCTTAGATATCAGAACTGACAGAGCAGGCACAGCATCCCTCATCTGCAGTGCTGCAGGAAGACACCATTTAAACCCTGATGGAAAGGGATTCGGGCTGGATCCATAAGGAAGTTACCAGGGGCTGAAACAGCAGGAATAGACCTGGGCCTCCAGGAACACATGAGCATCAGGCTTCCTCCTGCCCTCATCGGTGAAGAATTTTTCCCCTCAAATAAAAAATAAGTCCCGAAAAATTAGCCACTTGAAGTCCCAAATCTGATCAGGCACTGAATTTTCATAAAGCTCCCAGCGTGAAAATTTACTGAATGCTAACGAGGACACTAAGAGAGCTGGGGGTGCGCTACCTGGACCCAGGGGACCTCGTTCCTCTTCCGAGGCGAGGGGCATAAGGACACCGCACTGTTCCCGGACTGGGAAGTCTCGGCAGACTCGTTCTCCTGCACCTCTGAGGAAATGGAAAGCGGCGGTGTCTCCACGAAGAACCTTGGGTTGGACCTCCCAGGATCAGCCCCTGATGTCCTGCAACATGGGCAAGCCTGGCCACTGCTCGCATGGCACCTGCTCTGTCTGTGCTCACAAAGCCTCTTCCTCCGCGTCCTGGCCTTGCCTGAGCAGGAACAAGTCACGGTGACGATGGCCACCGGCGGAAGGCCGCAGCCGCTGGTCAAAGCCCCGACCACAACCACGGAGAGGTCAGGGTGCCGTCCTGCTCCATGCGCCGTGCGCCGTCCCGCGGATACCTCCATTCCTCGTTTGTCGGCGGAGGTGGCCGTGGCACCAGCACCACCTCTCCGCCAGGTGGCGCCGAGTGCGCGGGCACGAGGAGCAAGGTGGCCGCGCACTACCGGGCCGGCCGGCCTCCGGCCGGCACCACGACGGCCGCCGTCAGCGGGTCGGCAGGCTGCGGGGACAGGCGGCACTGCAGGGACAGCTCACCCGTGGCCGGGTGTAGCGCTAGCGCCCCGGGGCCACAGTCGCTGCGGAGAATGTAAGTCAGCTCCGCGTTGAGGTCTTTGTCCGTGTCCCTAGCCTGCAGTCGGGTCAGCAGGTAGCCCAGGGGCGCGTCCCGGGGCCGAGGGGCCTTGGCTAAGTCACTGACGAGCGGCGGGGTCACCAGCCGAGGCGCGTGGTCGTTCTGGTCCTCCACATGCAGCCGCATCACGGCCCGGCCCCGGAGCGGCCGAGAGCCGCCGTCGAGCGCCTCCAGCCCCAGCCGCAGCTCAGCCAGTTCCTCGCGGTCAAAGCACTGTTGTGCGTGCAGCTCCCCAGTGACGGGGTCCAATGAGACGTAGGTGGACACGGAGCCTGCAGCAGCCGGTAGGTGACCTGGCCGTTGCGGCCCAGGTCCGGGTCCCTGGCGGCCACCGAGGCCAAGTAGGCCCCGGGCAGGTTGTTCTCACTCACCGACACCTCGTAGACCGGCCGCGTGAAGAGCGGCTCGTTGTCGTTCTCGTCGCTCACCCGCACCAGGTAGGGCCGCACGGTGCGCAGCGGGGGCGCGCCGCGGTCCTCGGCCACCAGCGTCAGGTTGTACTCGGCGATGCGCTCGCGGTCCAGCGACCCCGCAGTCACCACCAGGTAGCTGCCCGCGTAGGCCGGCTGCAGTCGGAAGTGCTCGTGCCCATAGAGGGCGCAGCGCACCTGCCCGTTGGCTCCCGAGTCCCTGTCCGAGGTGCTGACCAGCGCCACCAGGCTCTCGCGTGCCGCCCCCTCTGGCAGGTCGACGAGGTCGCGTCCGCACCCCCGAGAGCAGCGGCGGCGGCGGCGAAGGGCGAGGCGACAGGCGCGCCCGGGGCGGCCAGCGGGGTGATGGCGATGTCCGGCGCGTTGTCATTGACGTCACGGATGCGCATGATGACCTTACAGGTGGCGGCGCGGGGGCCCGGGGCCGCGCTCCTGCGCCCGCACGTCCAGTTCGTAAGTGTCCTGGCGCTCGTAGTCCACGGGCCCGGCCAGGGTGAGGCGGCCCGAGCGCCGGTCGAGGCGGAAGAGGCGGCGCGCCTCGGGCTGGGTACGGGAGCCGAAGGCGAACACCACGTCGCCGTTGGGGCCCTCGTCGGGATCCGCCGCGTCCAGGTCGAGCAGTAGCGAGCCCACGGGTGCGTCCTCCGCCAGCTCCCCCGCGGCGACGGCGCCCTGCAGGAAGGCCGGGCTGTGGTCGTTCACGTCCAGCACGCGCATACTGAGGGCGGCCGTGGCGGAGCGCGGTGGGCGGCCTTCGGCCTGGGCCACCAGCTCCAGGTTGTAAGCGGCCTGGCTCTCGTGGCCCAGCTCCTGCAGCAGCATCAGGTCGGCGCACTGGGCACCGTCCGCGCGCGTCTGCAGCTCCACGCGGAAGTGGCTGTGCGGCCAGGCACACGCTCTGCAGCCCATTGGCCTCCACGTCCTCGTCTATGGGCACCTCCAGGGGGATGCGCATGCCCGCGGCCGCGCCCTCAGACACCTCCTCCGGGATCTGGGCCCGGGAAGAGCGTGGCTCGTGGTGGTTGACGTCCCTCACCTCCACCTCCACGTGCACCAGCCGGAACTGCTCCCGCCAAAAGCGTACCACTTTGAAGGCCTGGCCGCACAGCCGCTCGAGGTCCAGGCCCGCATCTCTGAGGACGGTCGCCCTCTTGCACCTGGACCAGCGAGCTGTTGATCTTAATAAGGTGGAATTGGCCTGGCACCTCGCGCTGGGAATTAAACAAGATGTGGTCAGACAGAACACCGATGAAGGTGCCGAGGGCTTCTTCCTCAAAGGTGAGGAAATTGACAGTTTCTGTGCAAGACCCTGACACCAGAAGCAGCAGCAGCAGAAGCAACAGGGACCCCAGTCCAGCCCTGTGTAAAGTGTCAGCGGGGAACCTGAGCCTCCAGTGAGACATTCCTGTTAGTCAAAGGGAAAGAAAAACACCAACAATCCGAGTCTCTGCGCTCAGACTTCCAGCCTTCTCAAGGCCTCCTAAGTGCACAGTCAGGAGACACTTGCTGTCTTAAAAACTTTTGATCACTAAACCCTCTCTGCTATGTAATCGCTTTTCTCTGCCTGGGGCCCAAGCAAGCTTTTTCTGAACCCTACCGGGGAGGTTACGTAGGGAAGAATATGCATCCATCTGGACCAATCCACAGTCTCCCGGCCTCTGGGTCATGCTCTTCCCTTGAAAGAGCTCACAGAAGGGCCTGGAGAGCTGAACAGTGGCCAGGGCAGTGCAGGGGATCATTAAGATCCTACAGGGCTTCCCTGGTGGCGCAGTGGTTGAGAGTCCACCTGCCGATGCAGGGGACGCGGGTTCGTGTCCCGGTCCGGGAGGATCCCACATGCCGCGGAGCGGCTGGACCCGTGAGCCATGGCCGCTGAGCCTGTGCGTCCGGAGCCTGTGCTCCGCAACGGGAGAGACCACAGCAGTGAGAGGCCCGCGTACCGCAAAAACAAAACAAACAAAAAAAGATCCCTACAGAAGTTTATACTATAAAAACGCACCCTGCTTGCTTTGCTAGTGTGCCCGAATCTCACTTTGAGAGTATGCGCAGGGGACCCGCAGCATCTTTATTCCTTCCTGAGCACACAGAGTCCTCGGACAGAGGCACAATTGCTATTCTCCTTTACCATTTTGAAACAAATGCATATATGCATCCTTTGCCACCCACGGTTATCCACCTATATTGGGTTATCATTTCCTGTATTGAAAGATTCTGGGGGAGCAGCTTCTCCAGAGTCAGGCAGTCTCTAATCAGAGAAGAACTGTTTTCCAAAGTAATAATTTCTGAATAGCTTTTCCCAAGCAAAGAAACCATTAATGATGAAATTTCAGCCCCTTCATCTCCTTTTATGTCAGTAATTACTTATCCATGAAGACTCGGTGTCAGTCAGGGAGGTTAGTCAGCCACAATTCACTGCAAGGGATAGTTAAGGGTAAGAAAAAGATTTAGGGAAATACATTGCAGTCAGTCTCGTTAGAAAATTGTTATACACCAATTATTTTTTAAAAGCCCTTGGCTGAAGAAAACCGCAGGTGGCCTGATAGGCTGAAGGCTAAAGAAACATTAAACCATCTGTCTAAAGCACAATAGTCCTATATTAAGTTCTCTTTATGTGTGAAGTGTTCTAAATGCTAAACAGTCCCACATGTTAATGATGACATTGTTCCTCGTGCCATGGAGCCGTCAGCAAGGCAGAGTGTTCTTTAACCAGTCATCTTGAATAAAATCAGTGAGCAGGCTAAGCTATTAATACGCCCAGGCTATTCTTAGCTCCTACATGACCTGTAATGTTATTGATTCTTGCAGAGACATGTCAGTAAATGACTATTTTTTTTCCTTTCACTCTTAAGAGGGAGGTGCACTTATTTTAGCACCAGGATCTGTGAACCCAGTTCTGAAACTGAGCCACCTTTGATGAGATAATTAATTTCCAGGGGTTTTAATTTAGTGGAGCATTTGGCAATGACTCTAATTATAAGTACCAGTAACCGATAGAGAAGTACAGTGGGGAGCATGGCTTGATTTTCATCAGGTACTCTGAGATCCTAAAAAGAGAAAAAGCTTCATTTTGTTTACTTTAGATTTTTTTAATTTAATTTTTTTATTGTAGTATAGTTGATTTACAATGTTGTGTTAATTTCTGCTGTACAGCAAAGTGACTTAGTTATACACACATAGACATTATTTTTTTATTTTCTTTCCCATTATGATTTATCACAGGATATTGAATATAGAAGGACTGGGAGTTTGTGATTAGCAGAGGTAAACTATTATACATATGATGGATAGGCAACAAGGTCCTACTGTACTTTAGATTTTTAAAATTTTGCCTGATGAGGCATTCATCTGAGGAAGGAAACAACTCTACTTCAGTTTAGTGAGACTAGATTTCTTTCTTTTTTTAAAATTTTATTTTATTTAATTAATTTATTTATTTATTTTTGGCTGTGTTGGGTCTTTGTTTCTGTGCGAGGGCTTTGTCTAGTTGCGGCAAGCGGGGGCCACTCTTCATCGCGGTGCGCGGGCCTCTCACTATCGCGGCCTCTCTGCTGCGGAGCACAGGCTCCAGACGCCCAGGATCAGTAGTTGTGGCTCACGGGCCTAGTTGCTCCGCGGCACGTGGGATCCTCCTAGACCAGGGCTTGAAGCTGTGTCCCCTGCATCGGCAGACAGATTCTCAACCACTGCGCCACCAGGGAAGCCCGAGACTAGATTTCTTGTTGGCCAGTATCCTCAATGGTATTAAGACAGTTTGCTTGCTTTCTTAGAACTGAGTACTCCAAGGAAGCATCTGGTTATTCAGTCTTTGGGTCTCAGGGAAAACAAGAGGATCTGATCCCTTTACCCAATTTCTTCATTCCCGGGTGCCCCTTATCGGAAAACTGAAAACTGATTCGGCCCATGCATTTTAAAAGGCACATGCTTCCATGCACTTTAGCCAGGAGAGGGACCCATTTCATCACAGTCCAAGTCTTGGTCTCTCTCTCTCTCTCTCTCTCTCTCTCTCTCTCTCTCTCTCTCTCTCTCTCTCTCTCTCTCTCTCTCTCTCTCTCTCTCTCTCTCTCTCTCTCTCTCGGCACACAGTCCCTGCCAAGCCTGGCTCTTGCCAGTTTTCAGCGTCATTCTTGCCATTCACGATCAGAATAACTGCTCAGTATCCTGAAAATGAAGACTAGTCTATGACTCTATCTACTGAACATCAAAAGACCCAGATAAAACATTTTAAAAGTCAGGCAGTCATACACATTACTTCCACAATGCTAAACAACTGGCCACTTCATGTTTGAAAACATCCACCTATGATGCTTAAATGCTTGATTGCATTTTCCCCACTTCGCCTCCAGCCGTTTGGCAGCAAGGAGACCATCTATGATAAGGAATGTGCTATATTGTCAGAGATTCATTATTAGCGTTAGCTTTGTTTCCTAGTAAACAACCACGTTATTAAAACACTGCTTTATGAATGAAAGACAGCTGGAGTTTCAAGAAAGAGACATTTTCTGAAGCAAAAATCAGTTCTGTGCCAGTAGATTGACAAGCTGAATAATATAGAAACTGTATGATCTGTCCCCTTAGGATGTGTCATCGGGAAGCCGTGTTTACAGCCTTGAGCCCATGGTACTCTCATGTTCCATTCTGTTGGCTCTATTAGATAAAAATCTGTCTCCATATTAAAAGCACTGTGGCAGAAATTTGCTTTATGTTACTTGTTTTCCCATTTGCCAGCATATTGCCAAACTATACTGCCACCACTACAGGAAGACCAAAATGTGGATAAAGCAGCAATTTGGTCCTCTTGCTCAGTTTGGTTTCAAAAGGGATGAAGGGGGGTGGGGGGATTTGGTTGAACTCCCTACAGTGTTTACTTTTGTTCCTAAAACAAAAGTACCAGACATACTAGTGTTCCCCCAAAATGCCAGAAAACCAGATCTGTAAAACAGGATTTGCATTCTAATCATTTTAATAAAAGATTTTCTCTTTTGCTGAACAAGAAACTCCAGCGTGTCCCTTACACACTAAGGCACGCTGGACAGAAACTAAGATAACTTTCACCGTTAACATGGGGGAAAATGGTCCCTAATTCAAAATAGTGCCTGTGCCTTTGCATATTCCCCTTTTCCTATTACATAAAACTAATAACATATTTAGAGGAAAAAATGAAACCACAGGAAAATCCCTAATGTAAATATTTGGCTAGATTATGGTGTCCACACTTCAGAGTAAGCATCAACTTCTATAGAACCTTGAACTAACAGTTCCAGAAACAGTTTTTGTCCCATTTAGAATAAATCACTCTATGTAGTATGTGAGACCCATTTTCATTTCTCAACTGAACAAACATTCTGGAGAAAAGGTTATAATGAGCAAAACATTATCAAGTGCAATGTTGCTGTCTTAAAGCAGCACGTTCTAGAAACTGAAGCAATGAAGACTGTTTGAAAGAAAAAAAAATCAACCTAACAACTGGGGGTTTTTCTTCCTATTTTTAAAATCATACCTTGAGGGCTTCCCTGATGGCGCAGTGGTTGAGAGTCCGCCTGCCGATGCAGGGGACATGGGTTTGTGCCCCGGTCCGGGAATATCCCACGTGCCGCAGAGCGGCTGGGCCCGTGAGCCATGGCCGCTGAGCCTGCGCGTCTGGAGCCTGTGCTCCGCAGCGGGAGAGGCCACAACAGTAAGAGGCCCGCGTACCGCAAAAAAAAAAAAAAAAAAAAAAAAAAATCATACCTTGAAAAAGCTAAACTCATTCTTCAGCAGGATGAGCCCCCCCAAATTGAGAGTAACTGTTTTAAGTGCTCTCATAAGAAGGGTCATTATATCACATTCCTGTTATCCCACTGACCCCATTAGGTCTTGACTGTGCATTCATTTATAAGAAAAGTCATCAGCAAATTGCTGGTCCTTTCTGGAAAATGATTTCAGGGAAAATAATTCAGCTCTGAAGTCAGCCAAAATACTGTCTACAAGCGTAGCCTAGAAACAAATGATATTTATCAACTACTTAAGTGCTTGAACCTAGACAAAATCACAGGGAACCACTATAGTGTATCAACACTAATCATAAATTCCCCTTAACATTAAACAAGGATTTAAATGACATAATCTTCACTTAGAAAAAAATTTTCCCATAGGATCATTATGTTAATAATGATATTATCAAAACTATGTAATCTTAAAATACAACATAAAACTAGTTTTTAAACTGCTGATTTTATTAGTCTAGCTCTATGAAGGAAATTAAGTCAATGAATAATGAAAAATATTTTACCTTTTTGGTTCAGGGATATCTCAAACCCCAACTAAGCCAGAGAAATTGACTTTGGTACTTGACTGTGGTCATTGGCTCAAGGACCATACTTTGGATTCTTACCACTCTATAGGAAAAAAATTATCTGCCCCCCTCTCAAGAATGTTGCAAAGCAAGAGAAGAATAAAAGAATATGGACTAAGGGGTAACTTTTCATCTGTGCCTTATTTTATCTTCATCTCTCTTCCTCTCACCTGAACCTCTCTATTCCTAATCTAAAACAAAGCTTGTGACCACCAGTAATCAGAGCACTTTGGGGTCCTTTTTTTTTTGGCTGCATTGGGTCTTCATTGCTGCATGGAGGCTTTTTCTAGTTGCGGCGAGCAGGGTCTACTCTTCATTGTGGTGTGCGAACTTATTGCAGTCACTTCTATTGTGGCGGAGCATGGGCTCTAGGCGTGTGGGCTTCAGTAGTTGTGGCACGTGAGCTCAGTAGTTGTGGCTCACGGTCTCTAGAGCGCAGCCTCAGTAGTTGTAGCACACAGGCTTAGTTGCTCCGCAGCATGTGGGATCTTGCCGGACCAGGGCACGAACCTGTGTCCCCTGCATTGGCGGGCAGATTCTTAACCACTGCACCACCAGGGAAGTCCCCACTTTGGGGTCCTTTATCAACAGATATTTGATCAAGTATTGGTGATGCAATATAGCTCACAGCCTTGTAGAAGAAAATACTTAAATGCTAAAAACATAAAGCCATCAGCGTTCAGAGAAGACACAGTGCCAGATGACTTGGAGAAAGTTATATCAAGTGCAAATAGGAAGAGATCTCAGGCTTTACAGGTAAAATCAGAGTCAGCCAGAACTGCCAGGGATGTAGAGAACCCAGGAGTGATGTTTACAAGCTATGGAGAAAGGCAGGCACAGAGCTTTTTATGGGGACTAAATATACCAGTTGGTCAGAATAGATGGCTTTAGGAGGACAAGCTTGAATGGGTGGCACAGTTGAGGAGGACCTTGATGTAAGCTAAAGAGTTTAGACGCTTTTAAAGCAGTAGTGAGAAAGTATTGAAGTTTGTGGAGAAAGAAGTTTTTGATATGTATTCTATTACAGTAGTTCCCCCTTACTTAAGGGGGATTTGTTCCAAGACCCCCACTGGATGCCTGAAACAACAGATAGTACTGAACCCTATTATATATTCTATGTTTTTTCCTATACATATATCCCTATGATGAAGTTTAATTTATAAATTAGGCACAGGAAGAGATTAACAACAATAACTAATAATAAAATAGAACAATTTTAACAATATACTGTAATAAAAGTTATGTGAATATGATCTCTCTCTCCTTCTCTCTGTATCAAAATATCTTATTGTACAAATTTAATGCCTTTTCTATGCTCATTAAGCACTTCTCGTGCACTGTAGCCATAGCTCTTGCAGTTTGAGATACAACAGCAAAACTAGCACAAATTTCTTTTTCCTTCTTCACAATTTCATGGATAGAAAATTTATTCATACCATAGATCTTAGCAACTTCAGCATACAGTTTTTTTTCTTTCCTTATTAAGTGAGGCAACTTTCACCTTTTCACTTAAAGCAAGCACTTTATGGCTTCTCTTTTGCATATTCAAATTCCCAGCTTCACTATTCTGACCCTTTGGGGCTATTATGAAGTAAAATAAGGGGTACCTGAACACAAGCACTGTGATACTGACAGTCTGTCTGATAACCAAGGTGGCTACTAGGTGACTGAGGGTCAGGATACACTGGACAAAGGGATGATTCTTGTCCCGGGTGGGATGGAGCAGAATGGCATGAGATTTCATCACCCTACTCAGAATACCATGCAATTAAAAAACCTATGAATTGTCTATTTCTGGAAACTTCTATTTAATATTTTTAAACTTCAGTTGACCATAGGTGACTGAAACCAGGGAAAGTGAAACCACAGATAAGGAGGTGGAGATAAGGGGGAACTATTGTATGACAAATAACGTGGACGATTGCCTTTCCTGAACATTGGTGAAATCCTCAAAAAAGATTGGGTGTTTTTGGAAGCTTTAAACCATGATCCAGTACAATGACTGGCTTATCATAAATATTTGCCAAATAAATGATCAAGGCAGTATGATATGGTATACAACTTCTGCCTACGTCAAAACCCACCCGGTAGCAGAATGAATTAAAGAGAAGATAGGAAGCAAGGAGAAGACCAATTTAGGTGCCTCTGCAATTATATACCAGATGTTAAAGGCCTGAACAACGACTTTGAAGAAGTATTGGGTGAGAACATAAGAAACACTGAAAAGGAAAACTTGGCAGGATTTCATGGCATATAAGCTGTAGGGGATGCAGAAGATGGAACAAATAAGTGATTCTAAAGTACTGGATGGCTTAAGGAATAGTCATACTTTCTCAGTGCTCTCAAATATTGAGCAATACGGTATTCCCAAATAGAATTCCCAAAGGCCCCTGCTACTTACCAGCTGGACAACCACACACAAAAGACTTTATCTCTACAGACTTCAATGTCTTTAGGAAAGAATGCTTACTTTGAGGGATTGCCTTGAGGTTTAAGAAAGAAAATGTGGGAAGAGCAAAAAACCCAGTGCACACCATTTTGTGAGGTCTCAAAAGACAACTGAATCCTTTGTTAGAAGCACTTGCATATCACATACCTTTATTAAAGGTATATTTCTTATCCCCATTAGAAATTCTTCCAGGTATTAATCATGTTTTCATCAAATTTGTATCCCGGAGCCCAGGACATTGCCAACCACATGAAAGGGGCTCATGAATATTTTGAAATAGTTGTGAGGGTCCCACCACCCAATGTCACTTCTGTGTAATTCTTACCACATTACATCGTCTGAATTCTAAACTGGAAAACTTGCTAAAGGATCATAAGATCCTCGGAACTTGTAGATTATGTGAGACTTCTGCAATAAGTGAGACTTAATGGAATAATATGCAAGACTTGGTGCAGCCACAAGTAACAAAACTGGTTTCTTGAGTCAGTTTCAATACTGTCCTATCAGGGCACATTGGACATTCATTGTTTTTGCCTCTTCAGCATCCAGTTTTCTTTTGAGAAACCACCTCTTCGATAAGTCAGTCCATGTGAGTAAGGTATGATAGACACCGCCACTCCTGGTACTCAGATCACCACATGACCCAGGCTTAGACAGATTAAAATAGCCCATCCTCCTAGCTACAGTGATTGACTCAGGTACGTGCATGTTTCCCAGCTCGGGCCAATCAGAGCCATTGGGCGTCAGCCCCAGGATTGTTGCTACTATTACTAAGAAAGGGATTTTTTTTTTTTCCTCTGGAGTTGCTGAGCTAAGAAGATGTAAGCTGGAAATGAGCCACTAGGTTGAGAGTGCTTGCCTGAGTATAAATTCAACATTAAAAAAAAAAAAAACTGAAATGGCTCTGAGCACTTAGATCCAACCATGCCTGATCTCCCACTCGAGTTTTCATTTAAGTATAACAGCAAGTTCCCCTTTTTTATCCAAGAAAATTAGCAGCTGGATTTCTGTTATTTGTCTCCTAAACAATCAAAACAAATTCTAACAATGAGAAAGGAATTCTAAGTAACAGACTCTAAAATGAGTAATTATCTGAGGGGATCCAGGGAGGAGGTCCATGGAGACCTATCTATACACTAAGTCAAGAGGTTGCCCTGCTCTCTTGCTATGTGTTTGCACAGCCGCTGGCAAACCATTACTTGTATTTTGGGATTCAGATCGTGTGTCTACTAAAGCCAGAGAATATGATTGGAGGGAAGGGCTTGGCTACATTTATTTTAAAAAAGGATAGTCTCCAGTTGAAGATAGTCCCTCTGAGAGCAGAAGGGGAAGAAAGTATAATATCACTAAAGGAGTCCCTTTTCTGAGGCCAATAATCCAAGAAGGTTGAAAATTGGCAATCTTGGCAAGTCTTAAGGGAAAAAAAGCAAAAATGTCTGTACCAAACTAGAGTTAGTGCAAAAAAATCAATGGCAGAAATAATCAGGAAGATAACATTGAGGTCTCACAGAGCCTTGAGGTCCCCAGTCCCTCTCAAACGCCCCTTAAGTTTGGAAGATCCAAGTTAAGAAAAATTAAAATCACCTCACAGCAAAAAAGCCATCCCTTGAGATGCAACTTGGAAACAGAGGGACATGTATCAACTGTGATTCCCACCCCAAGAAATCGTTCTGAACGACCCTGGAGAGGCCCAGGTGGAAGTCATTTAAGCTGAGGGTTAAAGGCATGAACAGAACATTCAGGGCTGTTGCTAGGAGATGGAAATCCCTGGGCTGGGAGTAAATTTGAGCACTGTCTTCAGCTTTGATAGTGGAGTTGATCAAATGCAAGTAAATATTAAACTATTACCTGGCAAACAAGGGGCTGAGATTCCTGAACCCTCAATAATAAATGGTAAAGCCCCTGGAATATCATCTCAATTCCCAGCTCAGATGTGGTCACAGAGGAAAAAGGCTAAGAAAGAGCATCTTTGTGACTAGGATCCGGGGAGGCCATCCTGACCAATCTAGGAACACACATCACCGTCAGCTTAGGGAGTCCTTTCATCTTCTGGCAAACAGCCTACGTGCTGTGGACAGTGGCCACTGAGCGTGGTTTTCTCTTTTCCAGGTGAGTGTTTTAAATTGCAGTTATTTGTCATTGATCTGTTGGGGAATGTTAAGTGTATCAGATAAGTAGTCAGATCATGAACAGTTGTTATACCCAACCCTGACTGAGAGCAGTGCAAATCTTCCCAAGATTTGACTTGTTACAGGACCCAGTAATTATACCTTATATTAAGCTTCCTTAGGGAACTGATTAGGCCACCAAGTAGTGATTTATTTTAAAATAATTTTTCTGTATGGTATGGAGTGGGGGCTGAGGTTTATTTTTTTTCATATGTTGTTCCAGTACATTTAGTGAAAAGAGTATCCCTTCCTCATTGAATTATCTTGTTGCTTTTGTCAAAATGAACACATATGGGTCTATTTCTGACTGCGCTATTTTGTTCCATTGATTATATGTCTACCCTTCTGACAATTCCATATTGTCTTGACTACTGTAGCATTTATGGAATGTCATGAAACCACATAGTATAAGTCTTCCAACATCAGTTTTCTTTTTCAGAATTGTTTTGACTATTCTAGGTCCTTTGCATTTCTGTGTAGACGTTAGAATCAGCTTCTCAATTTCTACAAAAATGACCTCTGCAATTTTGGTTGGAATTTCATTGAATCTATGTTTCAACTTGGGGAAAATGAACATCTTAACAATATTGAGTCTGCTAATCCATAAATATGGTAGATCTCTTTATTTACAGTTTTAAACATTTCTCTTAGAAATATTTATTGTTTTCAATACACAAGTCTTTCCTGTCTTTTGTTACATATACTTAAAAGTATTTTATGTTTTTGATACTATCCTAAATATTTTTTGATATTTATTTTTATCTCTTTGTTACTGATATACAGAGACACATTTGATTTTTTTTACTTGGATGTATCCTGAGGACATTAATAAGTTCATTTATTAAATATAGTTGATTGTTTGCTTATTTGGTTTTTTTTAACATCTTTATTGGAGTATAATTGCTTACAATGGTGTGTTAGTTTCTGTATAACAAAGTGAATCAGCTATACATATATATATATCCCCATATCTCCTCCCTCTTGCATCTCCCTCCCACCCTCCCTATCCCACCCCTCTAGGTGGTCACAAAGCACCGAGCTGATCCCCCTGTGCTATGCAGCTGCTTCCCACTAGCTATCTATTTTACATTTGGTAGTGTATATATGTCCATGCCACCCTCTCTCTTCATCCCAGTTTACCCTTCTCCTTCCCCGTGTCCTCAAGTCCATTCTCTACATCCGAGTCTTTATTCCTGTCCTGCCCCTAGGTTCTTCAGAACCATTTTTTTCTTAGATTCCATATATATGTGTTAGCATACAGTATTTGTTTTTCTCTTTCTGACTTACTTCACTCTGTATGACAGGCTCTACGTCCATCTACCTCACTACAAATAACTCAATTTCATTTCTTTTTATGGCTGAGTAATATTCCATTGTATGTGTGCCACATTTTCTTTATCCATTCATCTGTCAATGGACACTAGGTTACTTCCACGTCCTGGCTATTGTAAATACAGCTGCAGTGAACATTGTGGTACATGACTCTTTTTGAATTATGGTTTTCTCAGGGCATATGCCCAGTAGTGGGATTGCTGGGTCATATGGTAGTTCTATTTTTAGCTTTATAAGGAACCTCTATACTGTTCTCCATAGTGGCTATATCAATTTACATTCCCACCAACAGTACAAGAGGATTCCCTTTTCTCCACACTCTCTCCAGCATTTATTGTTTGTAGATTGTTTTGAAGATAGGCGTTACGACCGGTGTCAGGTGATACCTCATTATAGTTTTGATTTGCATTTCTCTATTGATTAATGATGTTGAGCATCCTTTCATGTGTTTGTTGGCAATCTGTATATCTTCTCTTGAAAAATGTCTATTTAGGTTTTCTGCCCATTTTTGGATTGGGTTGTTTGTTTTTTTGATATTAAGCTGTGTGAGCTGCCTGTATATTTTGGAGATTAATTCTTTGTCAGTTGGTTCGTTTGCAAATATTTTCTCCCATTCGAGGTTTGTCTTTTCATCTTGTTTATGGTTTCCTTTGCAGTGCAATAACTTTTAAGTTTCATTAGGTCCCATTTATTTATTTTTGTTTTTATTTACATTTCTCTAGAAGGTGGGTCAAAAAGGATCTTGCTGTGATGTATGTCATAGAGTGTTCTGCCTATGTTTTCCTCAAAGAGTTTTATAGTGTCTGGGCTTACATTTAGGTCTTTAATCCATTTGGAGTTTAGTTTTGTGTATGATGTTAAGGAGTATTCTAATTTCATTCTTTTACATGTAGCTGTCCAGTTTTCCCAGCACCAATTATTGAAGAAGCTGTCTTTTCTCCATTGTATATTCTTGCCTCCTGTATCAAAGATAAGGTGACCATATGTTTGTGCGTTTATCTGTACGTTTTCTATCCAGTTCCATTGATCTATATTTCTGTTTTTGTGCCAGTACCATACTGTCTTGATTACTGTAGCTTTGTAGCATAGTCTGAAATCGGGGAGGCTGATTCCTCCGGTTCCATTTTCCTTTCTCAAGATCACATTGGATATTTGGGGTCTTTTGTGTTTCCATACAAATTGTGAAATTTTTTGTTCTAGTTCTGTGAAAAATGCCATTGGTAGTTTGATAGGGAGTGCATTGACTCTGTAGATTGCTTTGGGTAATATAGTCATTTTCACAATGTTGATGCTTCCAATCCAAGAACATGGTAAATCTCTCCATCTATTTGTATCATCTTTAATTTCTTTCATCAGTGTCTTATAGCTTTCTGCATACAGGTCTTTTGTCTCCTTAGGTAGGTTTATTCCTAGATATTTTATTCTTTTTGTTGAAATGGTAAATGGGACTGCTTCCTTAATTTCTCTTTCAGATATTTCATCATTAGTGTATAGGAATGCAAGAGATTTCTGTGCATTCATTTTATATCCTGCTACTTAACCAAATTCATTGATTAGCTCTAGTAGTTTTCTGGTAGCATCTTTGGGATTCTCTATGTATAATATCATGTCATCTGCAAACAGTGACAGTTTTACTTCTTCTTCTCTGATTTGGATTCCTTTTATTTATTTTTCTTCTCTGATTGCTATGGCTAAAACTTCCAAAATTGTATTGAATAATAGTGGTGAGAGTGGGCAACCATGTCTTGTTTCTGATCTTTTTGGAAATGGTTTTAGTTTTTCACCATTGAGAACAATGTTGGCTGTGGGTTTTCATATATGACCTTTATCATGTTCAGGTAAGTTCCCTCTATGCCTACTCTCTGGAGAGTTTTTATCATAAATGGCTGTTGAATTTTGTCAAAAGACTTTTCTGCATCTATTAGGGTGACCATATGGTTTTTCTTCTTCAATTTGTTAATATGGTATATCACATTGATTGATTTGTGTATATTGAAGAATCCTTGCGTTCCTGGGATAAACCCCACTTGTTCATGGTGTATGATCCTTTTAATGTGCTGTTGGAGTCTGTTTGCTAGTATTTTGTTGAGGATTTTTGCATCTATGCTCATCAGTGATATTGGCCTGTAATTTTCTTTTTTGGTGACATCTTTGTCTGGTTTTGGTATCAGGGTGATGGTGGCCTCATGGAATGATTTTGGTAGTGTTCCTCCCTCTGCTATATTTTGGAAGAGTTTGAGAAGGATGGGTGTTAGCTCTTCTCTAAATGGTTGATAGAATACACCTGTGAAGCCATCTGGTCCTGGGCTTTTGTTTGTTGGAAGAGATTTATTCACAGTTTCAATTTCAGTGCTTGTGATTAGTCTGTTTATATTTTCTATTTCTTCCTGGTTCAGTCTCGGGAGGTTGTGCTTTTCTAAGAATTTGTCCATTTATTCCAGGTTGTTCATTTTACTGGCATATAGTTGCTTGTAGTAATCTCTCATGATCCTTTGTATTTCTGCAGTGTCGTTTGTTACTTCTCCTTTTTCATTTCTAATTCCATTGATTTGAGTCTTCTCCCTTTTTTTCTTGATGAATCTGGCTAGTGGTTTATCAATTTTGTTTATCTTCTCAAAGAACCAACTTTTAGTTTTATTGATCTTAGCTATTGTTTCCTTCATTTCTTTTTTATTTATTTCTGATCTGATCTTTATGAATTCCTTCCTTCTGCTAACTTTGGGGTTTTTTTGTTCTTCTTTCCCTAATTGCTTTAGGTGTAAGGTTAGGTTGTTTATTTGAGATGTTTCTTGTTTCTTGAGGTAGGATTGTATTGCTATAAACTTCCCTCTTAGAACTGCTTTTGCTGCATCCATAGGTTTTGGGTTGTTGTGTTTTCAGTGTCATTTGTTTCTAGGTATTTTTTATTTTTTCCTTGATTTCTTCAGTGATCTCTTTGTTATTTAGTGCTGTATTGTTAACCCTCCATGTGTTAGTATTTTTCACAGGTTTTTTCCTGTAATTGATATCTAGTCTCATAGCATTGTGGTTGGAAAGGATACTTGATATGATTTCAATTTTCTTAAATTTACCAAGGCTTGATTTGTGACCCAAGATATGATCTATCCTGGAGAATGTTCCATGAGCTTGTAAGAAAAAGGTGTATTCTGTTGTTTTTGGATGGAATGTCCTATAAATGTCAGTTAAGTCCATCTTGTTTAATGTATCATTTAAAGCTTGTGTTTCCTTATTTATTTTCATTTTGGGTGATCTGTCCATTGGTGAAAGTGGGATGTTAAAGTCCCCTGCTATGATTGGGTTACTGTCGATTTCCACTTTTATGGCTGTTAGCATTTGCCTTATGTATTCGGGTGTTCCTATGTTAGGTGCATAAATATTTACAATTGTTTTATCTTCTTCTTGGATTGATCTCTTGATCATTATGTAGTTTCCTTCTTTGTCTCTTGTAATACTCTTTATTGTAAAATCTATTTTGTCTGATATGAGAATCGCTAGTCCAGCTTTGTTTTGATTTCCATTTGCATGGAATATCTTTTTCCATCCCCTCACTTTCAGTCTGTATGTGTCCGTAGGTCTGAAGTGGGTCTCTTGTAGACAGCATATATATGGGTCTTGTTTTCATATCCATTCAGCCAATCTATGTCTTTTGGTTGGAGCATTTAATCCATTTACATTTAAGGTAGTTATTGATATGTGTGTTCCTATTACCATTTTGTTAATTGTTTTGGGTTTGTTATTGTAGGTCTTTTCCTTCCCTTGTGTTTCCTGCCTAGAGAAGTTCCTTTAGCATTTGTTGTAAAGCTGGTTTGGTGGTACTGAATTCTCTTAGCTTTTGCTTGTCTGTTAATATTTTAATTTCTCCATTGAATCTGAATGATATCCTTGCTGGGTAGAGTAATCTTGGTTGTAGGTTTTTTTCTTTCATCACTTTAAATATGTCCTGCCAGTCCCTTCTGGCTTGCAGAGTTTCTGCTGAAAGATCAGCTGTTAACCTTATAGGGATTTCCCTTGTATGTATTTGTTGCTTTTCCCTTTCTGCTTTTAATATATTTTCTTGGTATTTAATTTTTGATAGTTTGATGAATATGTGTCTTGGCGTGTTTCTCCTTTCATTTATCCTGTATTGGACTCTCTGTGCTTCTTGGATTTGATTGACTATTTCCTTTTCCATATTAGGGAAGTTTTCAACTATAATCTCTTCAAATATTTTCTCAGTCCCTTTTTTGTTCTCTTCTTCTCAGGGACCCCTATTATTCGAACGCTGGTGCATTTAATGTTGTCCCAGAGGTCTCTGGGACTGTCCTCAATCCTTTTCATTCTTGTTTCTTTTTTTTTTTTTTTTTTTTTGGCGGCACATGGGCCTCTCACCGCTGTGGCCTCTCCCACTGTGGAGCACAGGCTCCGGACGCGCAGGCTCAGTGGCCATGGCTCGTGGGCCCAGCCGCTCCGTGGCATGCGGGACCTTCCTGGACCAGGGCATGAACCTGTGTCCCCTGCATTGGCAGGCTGATTCCCAACCACTGTGCCACCAGGGAAGCCCTCATTCTTTTTTCTTTGTTCTGCTCTGTGGTAGTTACTTCCACTACTTTATCTTCCAGGTCACTTATCTGTTCTTCTTCCTCAGTTATTCTGCTATTGACTCCTAGAGAATTTTTAATTTCATTTATTGTGTTGTTCATCATTGTTTGTTTGCTCTTTAGTTCTTCTAGTTCCTTGTTAAACATTTCTTCTATTTTTTCCATTCTATTTCCAAGATGTTGGATCATCTTTACTATCATTACTCTGAGTTCTTTTTCAGTTAGACTGCCTATTTCCTCTTCATTTGTTTGGTCTGGTAGGTTTTTACCTACTCATTCATCTGCTGCGTATTTCTCTGTCTTCTCATTTTGCTTAACTTACTGTGTTTGGGTTCGCCTTTTCACAGGCTACAGGTTTGTGGTTCCTTTTGTTTTTCGTGTCTGCTCCCAGTGGGTACGTTTGGTTCAGTGGGTGGTGGAGGCTTCCTGTTGGAGGGGACTGATGCCTGTGTTCTTGTAGATGAGGCTGAATCTTGTCTTTCTGGTGAGCAGGACATGTCTGGTGGTGTGTTGTTGGGTGTCTGTGAATTAGGCAGCCTCTCTGCTAATGAGTGGGGTTGTGTTCCTGTCTTGCTAGTTGTTTGGCATTGGGTGTCCAGCACTGTATCTTGCTGGTCGTTGAGTGGAGCTAGGTCTTTGCATTCAAATAGAGATCTCTGAGAGAGCTTTCGCCATTTGATATTATGTGGGGCTGGGAGGTCTCTGGGGAACCAATGTCCTAAACTCAGCTTTTCCACCTCAGAGGCTCAGGCCTAACACCCATCCACAGCACCAAGACCCTGTCAGGTACACAGCTCAGAAGAAAAGTGGGGAAAAAAAGAAAGACAAATAAAATAAAATAAAGTTATTAAAATAAAAAATATATTATTAGAAATAAAAAATTAACTAAAAAAAAGAAAGAAAGAGAGAAGAGAGCAACCAAGCCAAAAAGCAATCCACAATGATAATAAGTGCTAAAAAACTATACTAAAACAAAAAAATGGACAGAGAGAACCCTAGGACAAATGGTAAAAGCAAAGGTTTGGGGAAGTCTGAGGTCTTTTGCCAGCATTCAGTAGGTATTCTGTAGGAGCTGTTCCTCATGTAGATGTCTTTTTGATGTATCTGTGGGAAGGAAGGTGATCTCCACGTCTTACTCCTCTGCCATCTTGAAGCTATCTCCTACTTATTTGTTTTCTATAGACTCAGTTTTTTCTATCATGTCTTTTGTGAATAGAAGCAGTCTTACTTCTTTCTTCTCAATCTTTATCTTTTTTATTCCTTTTTCTAGCTTTATTTCACTGCTGAGAACCTCCAGTAACTATGATATTTTTAGTAGATATATTTTAAATGTTCCTTATCAGATTTGGAAACTTCTATTCTAGTACTAATTTGCTGAGAGATTTCATCATATGTGGGTGTTGAAATTTGTCAAGTGTTATTTTCTGTATCTATTGAGACTATCATATGATTTTTTTTCTTCATTTTGTTAGCATGGTGAATTACATATATTTGTTTTAAATGTTAAACCAGCCTTGTTTTCCTAGGATCAACCCCCCATGGTCATAACATATTACTTTTTTTCTAGCTATTACTTGATTTGCTAACATTTTTATTTTTGCATCTATGTTTATGAGGGGTATTAGTTTATAATTTTTTCTTCTTGCATTGTCTTTGGCAGGCAAATTAATTACTGTTAGTAAATTTGGACTTGTTAGCCTAGGTTTTAGTCTGTGGAAAACTCTAGTTATTTCTCATTGCCCATAACTTAGTAAACTCAGCATCCAATCTCTGTCTCCCCTGTGGATCTTGTCAAAGCTTAGATGTTTAGGCTTTAATAAGGTAGGCCTAGATTAGACCTGACTATAAGACACGGTCCTGTCTTCTGAGGTATGGCCTTTCTGATGTCTCAGATGAATGCCTAGGGTGTTAACAAGAACCTCCTCAGGCTGAATCAGAACTCTAACATCTAGCAATGCTCAACCTCTAGTATCTCTGTCTTGCTCTCAATCCTGTTAGTAGAAAGCTTTTGTGATTTTGTTCTGCACATATGCATTTGGGTCCTCAGTCAAGGATTCACAGGAACTCCTATGTACATTTCTCTCTCACTCTCTCACCATCCAATATAGCTCCCTCCTCCCCAATGCTCAGATATGCAGCTTCCATCCACTTGAGTGGTCCCAAGCTCTTATCTCTGCCTCTTCAAGTCAACTGAACCACCACTCTCAGCATGGACTCAGCTTTCTGGGCTACAGCTGGAAACATGAGCAGAGACCTGGATGAACGTGGGGAGAAAGGTCCCTTCTCTTGGGGACTGTGCCCTTGTTATTCAATACCTGATATTAGTTGTCTCATATATTTGTCCAGTTTTAAGACTCATTTATGACAAAAAGCAGCAGTCTTCAAGGTTTTGTTTTAAATTAACTCTTTGTCTCACAGCCACCAGAGGTAAGATATCAGAAACTTTAGGATGATGATAAAATGGATTTTTTAATTGCCCTTTATGTGTCACCAGCAGGCCAAGAGACATCTTTACATAGTGGCTGTGTTCCAAAAGCAGCAAGAGATGGGGCAAACCCTAATGAGAAAGTATTTGGTAAGACTCTGCTTGAATCATATTTGTTAATGCCCTGGTGCCAAAGCAAGTCACATAGCCATGGCCAGTGTCAACATGGAAGAGGATTAATAAAGGGTGAGGATACAGGAAGGTATCATTTGTCAGTGCCATTACTGTAACAATCTACCTCATGTATTGACATATCCAGTCATGTACCTAAGCCCTTATGCATTGGTGTCATCTTTCTGCAACAATTCTTAAATATCACGATGTGCTTTTTCTAACAGAGGATGAAATAGCCAGTAAAATCAGGAAGGTGGACCAGTGATTCCTAAGGTGTTTTCTGCTTTGGCAATTTGACACCAGTAGCTGGGGCTCCATTCCCATAAGTGTAGTTGATAATTATCTATCACGCACTGGTGAAGGTTGTTTATATCAAACCTTCATCTTGATTGGTGAGTACTTATGCTACAGGGCTGCTAAATATTTAGAATATCAACCCTGACCATATATGTTGGTTATTTGCAGCATGCTAATCCAAGCCTGGTTAGTACCCTAGGCATAATTCACAGACTCACAAACTCCTTAACATTTGTCGAAACCCTTTAGGTTATACTTGAAGAAACTGAGGTCCAGAAAGATCAAGTGACTTGCTTTAATTAGGTCATATGACAAGTAAGTGGAAGAACTAAGCTTGGAATCCAGGTCTTTCAATGGTTACACTCTTTATTAAGCAGTATCCCAACTGAGTTTCATGTGATTCAGTCCTGCCTTTATGGACTTTGGTCTCTTAAACTGCTTGCTTAGTTTATATATTTAAGATCTGCATTCTAGCCACAGATTTTAAATGTAAACCTTCCTAATTGATAATGAGAAGATATTTGGAACTTCCTAGTTTTTACTCTTTATAGAGTTTAATAGGAACATGTCATCACTGCAATTCCACCTCATGGTTTAGGGGTGGGTGGGAATGAGGAAAGAGTGTTATTATAACTATAGATGCAAAAACCTGCTTCTAAATTCTCTCCCACCCATTATTCCAGCAAAAGCATCACCAATCAGCCCTGACGCCAAGGAATTTCTGCACCTCTCGTATTGTTTTAATGTGATATTTATCTTCAGAAATGTTTTTATTCTTATTTCGTTACCTATTAATGTGTGGCCCAGAACCACTTCAGTCTCAGCACATTAGGATCTTAGATGTTTTTCTCCCAAAAGCAGTCATTCAATGTGGGTTTGAACCATCCTCTGAAAGAAGAATCAAGTTGTGCTCTGTAATAGGCTAAAGGGCAAGACACTGAAAATAGAACTATCTTTTGCATCTTTTAAAATCCAAGGGAGTCTTTCAGAACAAGCAAAGGAGCCCAGAATAGGAAAAGGTCAAAAACCTGAAGCTGTTTGGAGCCACTCAGGCTTCCAAGACCTTAAGATTTCATGTGGTCTAGCCTATTTGTGAAGTTTACAGCTACAAAGGCATGAAAATTCTGTGCAACTACAAATCACTAATAAGTCTGTACAAAATCCAAATTCATCTTTACCAAGTGAAAAGTATGCTAACAGGACGAAATATAAACAGCTCACGGAGAGAGAGACAAAAAATGTACTAACACACCAATTCAAACTCTTGTCAAACGTCTCTTTAGAGCTCCTGACAGCAGGAAGCCAATTACTTGGAAAAGAATGAAGTTTGTTTTATGAGCATATTACAAACACAGACCCTTCATCCTAACATCAAGGAAGAATTTTGCTTTTCCTGTAGAAGCCAGCAGCGTTTTGCAGCTGATGGGCTGGTAGTTTGCCTTGGAGTTTAAAGCTATGGGAGGAATCAACAGCTTCTTAACTCCCTAATTTAGCTCTGGGTGATTAATCTATGACACTTAATTTGTAGTAACCTGCAACAGAAAACCAGGGCCCTCAGAGCACAGTAACTCATGCCACAGAGTGACTTTTGGCCTCATGAGCTTCTGAAGGTCTCTAATGTGACAAGTCTTCAATGCTTTTGGCATTGGAAGCCTGTGATCTTCATCAGAGGGTTAGGAAGAGAAACACTTCCTAAACACAGGCATCGTCTTCCATTTCATAACTTCTGGACATAATTATTATTATTTCATCATGTAATATTCCCTAAAAAGAAACAACTTTTTGAGAGTTTGCACATAAGAAAATATTTTCTTTAAAAGGCCATCTTTGCCCTTATTCTGAACACAAAAACATCTAATTTGTCTCACTTTGTTTATATAGCCCTTTCCTTCATATTTGAGCAAACAGATAGCAGGATTCTTAATTACTCAGCACAGTATGCTTGGTTAAATAGTGGTGTGAAGTGCTTCTCTGTGCTCCTAAACATCTGCCAGATTTTTTCCAGGGAAGAGTAACATTTTACATGAATGAGAAAAGGAGAGGACTCAGGCTATTCTACAGATCTTTTGGATGATAGAAATATCACTTCTATGCCTGGCACAGGGTTCAATGTTCCCAATCTTGCTATCATTATTGTCCCATAAAGCCACCCTACATTGACCATTTGACCTATACGATTCATACAAACTACAAAGCAGACACTTACAAAGCCCTGCCATGTCATTTTTGTGCCACAGATACAAAATTCCTTGACATTTTAATGGGAAGAGACTGAAAGAGAAAGAATCTATTCCATTTCCTTGAGCTAGCACCTTGACTGCTGCAGTTATGAGTTTAGCACAATGATATTAGTTCTTCTTCTAAAGCCTAAACACGTTTTAATTTCCTTTGTGACTTCTTCTTTGATCCATGGTTTATTTAGAAGTATACTGTTGGCCCTCCATATCCGCGGGTTCCGCATCTGCAGATTCAACCAAATGCAGATCCAAAATATTCAACAATTTTTTTAAGGGTTCTGAATCTCTGATTTATTAGACAGCATGGAATTAACAGGTTTAGGTTATTTTACAAAAAGAGCTCAAGCTGCTCATACACAGCAACTGGGCTTGCTGGGGGAAAACAATTCTTCAGACTACTGCAAAAGGACACAAAGACTCCTCATCCTACACACAGTCAGTATGAAAGGGCACACAGACAAGTTTTTTGTAAGACAGAAAACAGAGAAATCCACATACTAAATAACGCGTCCACAATGACTATAACACATCCCTTAGGGGATAAGCATGTAACTGTAGGAAGCAAAACAAAGCTTTCCATAGAGAAACCACTTTCACGAGATGATTAGGTGGACTTGGGTTTTGTTTCTGCATCTGTCACTTGGCGAATGAAGATACCATCTTCGGGATGTTCCGTGTCATCCATTTCATACATATACGATGATGCTATTGCAAGTGTAGTCCCATCATTACTGAAGGCGAGTGACGCAATGCTGGTGGGGTACCGATGGAACTGGCACAGCCGCTTTTTGTTAAATGGATCCCAAATATTTACAAATCCATCAGAACCACCTGTGGCAAAGGTATTGTGGATGTTGTGAAACGAAATGGCGTTGACTGGGTAAATTTGCTCAATATTATTTTCTTTCAGTCTGTGACACTTGAAGGCATACTTCTTCTTCTGTACCTCAGGGCTTGGGTCCAAGTACTCAACTGCCACTCGGCCTTCAATAGAGCTTAATACATAACCCTGCTTGTTTGGAAATGCTCGTATGCAGCGAGTCTGGTACTTGAGGCTGGACTCCCGGCGCTGCTGCACGTAGCCCATGTTCCGTAAGTCCCACACCAACACTCTGCGGCCTGCGGTGCCCACAATCAGCCGGTCTCCAGACACTGAGAGGGTATACACCTTTTCAGGCTGAGAGAAGGTCCCAGCATTACAAGGGGTTCTGGGATCCCACAATTTAACTGTCTGATCCCAACTCCCAGTAACCATCACATTCACTTCTGGACAATATTCAACACATCTGATAGGGGCATCATGGGTTCCAACAAGATTTTCTTGATCAGTGTTCAAATCATACATTTTCAATTGATGGTCTAATCCCCCACTCCAGGCATGTGTTGGATCGTAGAAAGCGCAGTCCAGGACGGCGCCGGTGTGCTGGTACTTGAGCCGCATGGAATTGGCCGGCACATCGTAAAGGCGCACGGACGTGTCCCAGGAGGAGACCAACAGGAACTGAGAGGTGTTCAGGCTGAACTTCACCGAGGAAGGTGAACCAGGTGAACCAGGTGAACGAGCTGGTTCAACTCGTTAGAACCGGTCATCTTAGCTCCTTCTGAAGCAACTTCGCCGGTACTCGCCGCCGCCTAGCTTCCCTCATAGCTCTCCTCAACAATTTTTTTAAAAAATTCCAGAAAAATTCCAGAAAGCAAAAGTTGAAGTTGCTGCACATTATTTACATAGCATTTACATTGCATTTACAACTATTTACATAGAATTTACATTGTATTAGGTATTATAAGTAATCTAGAGATGATTTAGGTACACAGGAGGTTGTGCATAGGTTATGTGCAAATACACTCTTTTATACAAGGGACGTGAACATCTGAGGATTTTGGTATCTTCGAGGATCTTGGAACCAATCTCTCCCTGATGCCAAGAGCTGACTATATCACTTAATTTCCAAATATTTGGGGGTTTTCTAGTTATCGTCTCATGACTGATTTTTAGCTTAATTTCTCTGTGTTTGGAGGACATACTCTGTATGAATTTAACATTTGGAAATTTGTTGAAACTTGTTTTAGGTTCCACTGCAATTGTTGGGTGCAGTGTTCAATGTATGTCAATTGGGTCAAGTATGTACTGTATCCTTACAAATTGTTTTCCTCGCTTATGCTATCAGTCACTGAAAGAGATATATTAAAATTATCTAAGACTAGTGTGGATTTGCCTTTTTCTTGTTTTGTTTCTATGAATTTTTACTTCATAAATTTTGAGGCTTTATTATTATATCCATGCAAATTTGACAGTGCTACTTCCTGGAAGATTAACCATTTTATCGATGTGAGCTATCCTTCTAGTAATTCTTCTTACCTTAATGCCTGCTTGGCCTGTTACTAGTTTACAAAACAGCTTTCTTTTAGTTAATGTTAATAAGAAATGTCTATCATCCTTTTACTGTCAAACTTTCTGCATCCTAATTTTTAAGTTGTTTACTATAAGCAGCGTGAAGGTTTTTTAAAAATCTAGTTTGACCATATTTGTCTTTTAATTGCAGTATTTAGACTTTCATTTACAGGTTTAAATCTACCACATTACTATATGTTTTCTCTTCTCGCATGTGCCATGTTCCCTTTGCTCTCATTTCTTGCCTTATTTTGTTTTAATTAGACATTTTTATTATTCCATTTCCCCTTTCATTATGTTGATTATACTTTTACTATTCTCTCAAGGGTCACCCTAGTATAAAACATGCATCCTTGACTCTTAACTGCAGCATAACACAAGGACTTTAGAGCAATATAACTCCATTTATCCATTCTCCAACCTTTTGTTCTATTTTTGCCCTGTGTCTATCCCATAGATATCTAAACCCTATAAAACAATATTATTATTTTATACCTTAAATATTCATCTAGATCTACCCATATATTAACCCTTTACACTGCTTTTCATTTTTTCTTGTATCTCCATGCTTCTATCTGGAAATACAGTAAATACTAGAGCAGAATTTGTTCTAGTATTTACTACAATGCAGGTGAGCTAATGATAAAATTATCTCAGTTCTTCTTTGGTGTAGAATTATTTCATTTATTATTAAAGAAGATTTTTACAGGGATGGAATTCTAGGTTAGTTTTGAGTAAATTATTCAAAGCAGTTTTTTCAAAACGTTGAATAAATAATTTCATTGCCAGCTAGCTTCCATTGTTGCTTTGGAGAGTTCATATAACAGTTTTATTTGGGCTTCTGTCTGCTTTTAAGACTCTGTTTCTTCGGTTTACAGCAGTTTTACTATGATATGTCTAAGTACGGTATTTTTTTAATGTTGATCCTACTATGGATTTGTACTGCTCCTTGACTCTTGGTATCTTTCATTATTTTTGGAGAACTCATGGCCATCATCCCTTCAAATATGACTTCTCTTCTAATCTCATTCTTCTTTCATTGAGGGGTTCTAAATGTACCCCTCAGTAAAAGTTGTGCTCAAAACATGTTTGATCTATTTACTAAGTCCCATATTTCTGTAGTATTGAGATTTTCTTATGGTTTATCTTCCAGTTCACTAATTCTCTTTTAAGCAGTTTTTAAAATCTGCTACTAAACATATCTATTGAGTTAATAATTTCAGTTGTCATTCTTTTACACTCCAAATTTTGCATTTGATTATTTTTAAAGTTATTATTTGCTTAAATTGTCTAACTTTTTATTTTCTACTCATTCATTAAGTTTATGTCAGATAACTTCAGAATCTGGATCTCCTCCAAGTCTGTTTCTATTGTGCTTTTTCTCCTAGTTTTCAGGAACATGTTTATCTCCAGGCATTGCCTGGTAATTTTGTATTGAATTCTAGATAACATATATGAAAATTTGAAGAAATAGTTTGAGATTCTGGAGACTGTCAACCCCTTCAAGACAGCATTTAGTTTTGTTTCTGACAGAACAGAGAAAGATCATCTTCATCTGATCAGGGAATAAAAGCTGATTTAAATCTGGGCTCTGCTTTGTGGGGTTGGTCTATTTCTGGTCCACTCTCACTCCTAGGGTACAGGCCATCCAGCAGTATAATTAAAACCCTGGAGAGTTTGCCAAGGTTTCCCTCCTTGAGCTGGCCCTGAATTCCAGTTTTTGTCCTCTGACCCATGAGACCACCAGAAACTCCATTTGGCTTCTCAGCTTTTCAGCCATCAATTTCTGCTCAATTTCTTAGCCTCTCTGCTGCTTCTTTGGAATTAGCAAGTACCTTGAAGGGGAAAGCATCCCTGAAAATCATATTTATCTATTTTCAGTTTTCTTTCCAAAATCTTGGCCCCTCAAGATGTAGTTGCTTTAGTAGCTCTCCAATGCTTCAAATGGACTTTTTATAAAATACATTTTGTTAGATTTTTTAAATTTCACTGTCACAAAGAATAGATATTCCTCCAAAATACTTCTAATATTTTTAACATGCAATCCCAGCAGCAGCAGAAATTTGACCATTTCTATAAAATACTGGATGTCTTAGGTTTAGCTAAGGGAAGATTCACAGATTTCGGGGCAAGGTGTTTGGCCAAGGGCAAGCCTCAGCGGCACAGAGCAGCTGTGAGCTATTAGCAGCCACCGTTCACAGCAGCTGGCTGACTGATGCATTAGGTGAAAAGGATATCTATGAGGGCATCAATAGCATTGAGTACAACAGATATCCTGATCCTTTCAGTAGTGCAGATTTTTTTTTTTTTTACTTTTTCAGTTTTTATCCAGGTATTCCTATTCCCTTTCCTTCTCCATTGCAAACACTTTTTTCTGGCCCCCCAACAACTTGGGAGGGGGTGGGAGCTGAGAATGGGATTAGGGGAAAAGAACCCACCCCAAAACATACACACACAGTATCTCCAACACCAGTCCTATACCACTCACCTCACTGCTGCCCCAGTAGTGTATCCCATTCAGCCTCTTTACTGGGGACACCTTGCCCTGACAAGCAGACCTCTCAGGCAGAGTCTTTTCAAGATTCCTCTGAACTTGCTACTTACCAAAGAATGTCCAGTTAGCCCATGAGAAAGCTATACCTCTGTCTTTCCAAAATCTAGATGAAATGACACTCCTCCTGTGGCTTCTTCCATTGGTCTAATCTTCAGAGGCATCTCCACATAACCTCTTGCCTTTAGGATTTTCTATGCAAGAATAAGGGCCCAGTTTCTGGGTATAGACTCCAAAGGACACAAGCTGTTTCCCTAGAACTGTCTCTTCACTCAGCTCTTTTCCCATGGTGACACAGGGATGGATACATTTCTACAGCTCAGCCAACAGTCAAAACCAAGATGATACGTTAGGCTCTCCTTCTGACAAACACCACAATTTCTCTTAAGTCCCTCTTACATGGTGTAGAGTAGAGGGAGCCATTCCCTTACCCTTAAACCATGAGGAGAGAAAGGGAAATAATTCTGATTCATTTGAAAACTACAGAAAACCTAACTACAATGGTTTTAAAAGATGTCTGATAGGTGCAGGACCAAAGGACATTTTCAAACTCCTTTTCCATTAGTGCTTATTTTAAGAGTGTTTCTGTCTTAAACACAATGGCCAAAGTATTGTTGTACTTGCCGTGTATGCTTCCACCAGAACTCATGAAGCCTCAGGAATTTTGCACTTGTGTCTAACACAATTTGCCACAAGATGCTATGAATTATTAATTACTTCGTTCTAAAACTTTACTTTTAAAACCTAAATGTTTAACTTAATAGAATTTTATTCCCTCTGGAGACTAAGATTTCTAAGTTTAGAAAGAACACAGAGAATATAGGCTATTACTACCCAGTTGCCATCTCCTTCCTGCTGAATGACATAGAATCAGCATTAAGATCTGACTTTAAAAATAGTTTCATGTTAGCAGACCACAATGGACAGAGCTTTCTTCCTTCTATACTTCATGAGCCATGAAATCAGAATATTTCAAGCCACTATCACTGTATCTGAATTTTCGGAAGCCAAGTGTAATATAAGTTCTTTGAAGACCCCTAATTTCTCCTCTTAATTGATTCCTAAGCATTTACTGAGTGTATGATTCTGGGCTCAGTGTTGAATTCCAAAACCAAATAAGAAACAGTCGCTTCCCTCGAGGAGCTTACCAACTAATAAGGGAACCAAAAAAATAACAGATCATTAATATATGGCTGAGCAATGATGGTGATATGCACAGGGTGCTGTGGGAGCCCAGAAGAGAGCAAGCAGTATTCAAGAGGGGCTTCTGGAAGCAAGTGCTATTTGAGTTGCCTTAAAAGGCAAGTAAAAATTAGCTCAGTAATTCTCAGTTTTCTCTCCTGGATGACCGAGTGAATGTTGGTAACATCAAAGAAAATGGAAACTATGTAAGCGTGATTTAGGACGAATAGTCATGAATTTAATCTTGAAATTGGTGGGCTGGGGGTGTTGGCCCAAAGAAGCAAAGATAGGTGGTAAACATTAGAATATATAAGAATAAAACTCAGAGGAAATTTAGGCTAAAAATACAGGTTTTAGAGTCATCAACATTTAGCTGGTATTGAAATATTGAGACTGGAGAAAATCATGAAGTGAAAACATAGTACTTTTACATTGTCTGGTTCATGGATCTTTTTGAGAATCTGATGAAAAGAATGGACTCTCTTCCAAGAAAAATGTACACAGAAAGATTTTTGCATATGCTTACAGTGAGTGCATAGATTCCCTGATGCTATTCATGAGTAAGAAAACACAATGTGTAATAATAACAAGGGAAGTGAATTGATGACCGAAACTTCCTGAGCTACAATCAAAGGCACTGATGTTCAAGACCACATGCAAGATAAAGCTATCCAGAAAAAGAAGATTTGAAAAGGCTGAGTTTCTAAATCTAAATATTTTCATTTTTATAACTACTTAACTATGGACTACCCGCCTTTGGAACCAGTTCAGTCTATAAAACGCATCACCACAAAAATCCAAAACCAGAGGCAATTTTGAAATATACATGTGAAATGGAGTTGGGTCTATTCATATCACAGCTCCAGAGAATATATCAAGCTAGAAGTAATGAGTTCCAGTTTATAAGGACTTTTACAGCTCAAGAAAAATCGGCTTTTCTAAAGCTTTCCCTTCTCCCGGTTGCCAGAGCACTGTGCTTATGCTTCTACCATAAAACTCATTTCATTCCTTCTTATTCACAGGTCAACCTCCTGCCTTCAAAACTTAGGGTCTTTGTAGAAAAAGACTAATTTTTGTTTATCTTTGCCCACAATGCTGTTCTCCCAACCCTTCCAACTGCACTCCCCTGACATACACCCCCAATACAAAGACTTGCACATGCGTATGATGAATATTTGTGGAACCAACCAAAACTATCAACCCAACCACAGAATCTTCCAACACTAAGGAAGCAGAAATCAAAAGTGTGGAAGATAATGGAAACCAAAGGCTCCAACTACCTCTTCCCAGGTCAGGTCTGATGGCTCTCATTTCTGCTGTGGTTGACCAGAAGCATCACAGTAAATAATATAAATCAGCCCAGGGTCTCCACATCACATTTGTCATGGCTGTATGACACTGAATGGTGTGGAATTAGAGAAAACTGAGGGGAAAAAAGATGTAAGATCCCAGAGGTAAAAGCATAGAGAGAATTCTCTTCTCATACCATATAAAAATCACCCCCTAGACAAAAGGAGACTATCATTTATGCAAAGCAAAGGACCAAACAGGGGTTAGTACAAAAAATAGATAATTTCAGGAGTCATAAACCAAATGCTTTGCTCTACATAAATCAAGAGAGAAATCAAGAACACACTTCCATGAATTAAATCACAATTTAGCCTTGTTTGCTTTGAAACATTGTAACAAGATTAGTGCAAACTGACATCTTCAAACATTTCACATGAGCCCAAAGGGAAGCCATTTTCTGACCTTGGTAGATTTACAGTCCCACCTAGTATGAAATGGAGCAGAATGTCTTTGATGTTTTCAGAAGAATATTTGCCCTAGCCCCCAGCTGACGCCTTCATTACCTTACTCCAATAAATCTTCACTTTCTGTTTACAAACAGAGCACTTTTGGCATCCATTCCTATACACAAAAGGTCTGAGTTTGTTGCAACATCTGACAAGGTGCTTTTTTGCTTTTTGGTTTGTGCTTTTTGTTTGTTGGTTTGGTTTCGCTTTATCAGTCTGTCCGTCTTCAACTATCTAAAGGGCACTTAAGTCCCAGTGCCTCGCAATTCAAAAACATGAAATAAAATTAAAAAGCAGATGGAGAACAATTTCAAACTAGCCTTGACTTCATGTGAGTCTCTTGAGGTAATACACAGCCTCACATAAGCTCTGGCTAGAACTGTGGTTTGCCCAAACTATTTGTCTATTCTATGGGAATGTAGGGTTTGTTCCTTTTCCAGGGTGATTGTATAGAGGCTGTAGTAGCTCAGGAGAATGAAGTGTTATTTTTCCCTCTAACAACAATTCCGAACCAAGACATCAGTTTGTCCTAGACAAGGAAGGCAGCCTAATAAACAGCACAGAATAGAGTTCCTCTTTGTTAGATTGGGTATCATATTTTTTATACTGAGTGAAGCACTTGATTCAGAAGATTCTGAAAGAAAATCAGGTACAGGACAAGAGGGGAAATGGCAAGACTGGACTACTGAGTGAGAAAGGAGAAAAATGATAAATAGGTCTCGAGGTGTGGCTGCTTACTCTGAGGATAGGAATTCAACAATTGGGTTTATTTTTATAAACTCAGATCTTTGCCTCGAATGATTCCCCACTCCCCCCAACTCTACTCTGTCACATGACAAAGTCATACCCATTATTCAAGCTTCAGCTCATACATCATCTCTTCTGTAAAGCCTCCCCAACAACACAAAAGGAGCTCCTTTCTCTCTCCTTTGTTCTCCTGTCTCACTCAATCAGTCCCCTTTTTAGAGGAAGTCTCCCCTCAACTCTGAGAGCACCTTGAGGGCCCTGGGTTATTATTCATCATTTTCTCCCCAGGGCTTGTCATTACAGATGATGCAAAAATGTGCTTAATAAATGTATGCTCAATAAATCTAAGTGACTAATATTTAAAAAAAAAAAATCAAACTCCCAGATACTTAGACAGACAACTAATAAAGCTCCACTCACTGTATGTCACGAAGACCCAGTCTGAAATTAGGGAAACCTGCCAGAACATAGCAGTTATGAAATCAGCCTTGGATGTGACAACCCCTAAGAGGACTTAGCATAGAATACAGAGAAGAATTTTTACAGGAAAAGGAAATGAAAAATAATTATCTTTTATGTGGGGTTCATTTTCCAAAGGAATTTTAGCAATGGGCACATATTTTTCATCAGGAAAAAAAATGAAAATATATACCCTGGAATATCCCC
The DNA here is from genome assembly GCF_951394435.1 of Stenella coeruleoalba. Classification (NCBI taxonomy): domain Eukaryota; kingdom Metazoa; phylum Chordata; class Mammalia; order Artiodactyla; family Delphinidae; genus Stenella; species Stenella coeruleoalba. The sequence continues at coordinate 25,715,309 of NC_137164.1, read as the reverse complement.
ATGTGCTATATAATTATATCCTGGGCAGAAATGTTATACACCAACATCACGTTTATAGAGCACATGGGTGAGGATCCAAGGAATCTCCTCCCACTCAGAAATTTCTCAGTCCCATTTATGAGAAGACAGTTAAATCTACACTTAAAAGTACCCTTACATTTAAAATGAATGCTGCATGGACCACTGCACAGATTACCATGGACATTGTCCAAAGGTTGCCTCATAGTTATGGTAGGAACCTAAAGCTTATTGAAAAAGGCTGTTTCTTTTCCACAGCCCCTTTGCAAAAATATATTTAGGGATGCACTGACTTGCCAGAATTACTCAACTGCTGTATGATTTGAATAACTTTCTCCAGAAGAGTCTCTTAATTCTCTGCAGGGCATGAAGAGACATATATAATGAATACACACATTCACACATGCAAACATACGTACTCACATGCACTCACACACATGGACATTCACACCCAGGTGTGCAAACACTTTCACATACATGTTCACCCACATATATATTCTCTCTCTCTCTCACACACGCACACACACCCACACACACACATCCAATTATCCAGTGAAAGCGGCTCAGTAAACAGGTTATTTCTAGAACAGCTATTATCTGAATCTCATGTGATGAAAAGGGGGTGCCTAGTAGGTTTCAGCCCAGTTGCCATTTGTATTTTATAGTAGCCATCAGTAGCAACCAAGTCTCAGAAATTGGAGTCTTGTTTATTATTAGCACATATTCCCACACACATTTCTGCTAAATATTAAGGATAGCGGCTGGTCTTGACACTATCAGAAATAAACTTGGTATTTTTAAATCTCAGGGAAGTGAGCTGTAATCACAAAATTAGGGCTAAGAAAAGCTGCATTCTTAGGCCTTAAAGTATCTTGGTGTTGCTTCTCTAACTCCAGCAAGTGAGTAAACCCCTTCTGTTCTTCCTACAAGGTTCCCCTTAGCTAGACTGGAAACCCCACAGGAACAGGTCCTTGTGTGCCCTTCTCACCACTGGGACCCACAGCCATCACCGTAGTGAAGGAATGAGTGACCCGATGGCTGCTGCAAAACTCTCTAGTTAACATTGACATCAGCTAATTTGTGGGCATTCACCATGACATATTAGGCTCCTCTCCTCTAGAGAAGCAAAGGAGAAAATGGAAGCTGCCCAAGAAAACCCACCCTTCCCCAGGTGTTTCCACAGGTCAGGAATGCACTTGTCAGCACCCTCTCTCTCCAGGTACTCGGCTTCCTTGTGGCAACTTCCTCCATTTAGAGAAGAGACTGAAGCCATGCATATGCTTTTCATATAAATTATCTTCATTCCTTCCCGTAGTGACACTGGAGAGCAATGACTCAGCCTGTACCTTTCAACAAAGGGGTAAGAGCTGAGTAATTGTCCAAAGACACTAATCAGAGCAGCAGTGAATACGTATTATTTATAGCACACCTTTCCCTTAGGTGAAATGTTTTGACCAGAAAATCAGATCATTATTGCAGATTTACACCTCATTTGTCTTATGTAAGCATCATTTCACAATACTAAAGGCTAAAGAGAGTTAGCCTAACGGTTTTTATCCAACCATTTGTACTAAATAAATAAAGTCCTAGAGTAGATTCCCAGCAAAAGTTTGAATAAATATATGCATAATTGTGTTACATGGAGGTCCCACATAGTACATTTATATTATACCTTTTAACCGTATTGCAATTGAGAGAGAGTGGAGAAATACTTACAGGGTTCAAACTAGGAATAAGATCTGATTGGTTTGTAAAACTGACTATATGCATTCTGCATCTATTGTGTATTACTTATATATTTTTTTACACGGATGAAAAGATACATACAAATCTATCTACACAGAGTTATCCCACCCAATCATGCTTCCTGCATTTTTAGGAATTATAGCATCTGCAAAGCTACAATAAAATTAAAAGAAAGAGAAAAGACAACAAATGTGTCTTTGAAAACTGTGCCAAGGAAAAGCCCCTTTAGCCTGAACTAAGCCCCAGTGTTCAATTTGTCTCTGCCCCAGACGAAACAGTACCCATTTGGAATGCTACATGAAGATGTTTTGCTTTTGCGGAGATAATTGGCTCTAAACAGACATAGTAATTAACAGCATCAGGTAGCTCAGGCAGCATTTGGTCACCCATTGCCTATTTAGTTGTGAGCAAATGGGAGGGTGTAGGGGTGACAGGAACAGATGGGGAAGAGATACAGGCGCTTCACTGGTGCCTTGCATGGATGCCTCATGCTGTCTTTCTCCCTCTGGCGCCATCGTTAGTGCCCTGGCTTCTGAGCCAGGTCTGAAGAGCCCTGGGCAAGTGCAGATGCCACCAGCTGTCTGGCTGCCCTTCCCCACTGCCTGATCCTTGTTCTCCACTCACCTGGCACAAGAGGAGATTTCTGTGCTGATATCTTCAATCTCTGCACTCTTTGGTTTCACAGTTGAAGACTTTTTTTTTTTTCAACAAAATCAAGCCAGTAGGGCTGTAGTTAGGGGTTAATTGGGCATAAAGGCAAAATGTGAAAAGACCCAGCTGTTCCTCTCAGGGAGGATTGCAGAGAGTTATTATAGCTGATTGCTACCTTTCAACATGATTCTCTAGTCTGATGGCAGTACCAGGGACCAAGAAATGACCAGAGTCATGGGGAAGAAATGCCATGTAGAAATGCCTGTAAAAGGGGGGCCAGGGGCACGGGGAGCCATGAAAATGGACAAGTACAGAAAAGGAAATAACTATAAAAGAACCATAATGGAAATTTTTGGATAAAAATAGAATGGCTAGTGTTCATTGAGCCATTACTACTGCTAGGCACCACAACAAGCAATTTGCGTAGACAACACTATGAGCTTGGTAACAGTATTACCCCCATTTTACAAAAGAGAAAACATGGGCCTAAAACACAGGTTTTTAAAAGTGGTTGACTGCCACTCGGCTTATTAAGTACCGGACTGCAATTCAGACCAAGAAGTCCCTTTCTAAGGCTCTCCTGGGAGTCCAGGAGACTGGAGTTCTGCTTCCGGGCCAGTTTCTGTAGAGTAGGGTAAGTGTCAGCAAGTCACTGAACTTCAGTATCTATCTCTACAGACCAGAGTGGCAATTCCGAGTATGATGGACAGCCTCCTGCCTCAGAATCATCTGAAAAGTGTATGTAAAATGTAGATTTCAAAGTCTCTTCTTAAATCTAATAAATCAGACTCTCTCTAGCAAAGTGTCCAAAATTGCATTATTAATAATCCCCAAGGATTTTTAGGTTCAATAAAATTTAAGGACTTCTGGACCAGTTGATCTCTAAATCAAAAATGATATGGCTATGGTGGTTGATATGACACCCAAGTAATTTTTTGCATTATTTATACTTAAATTTTGCTTATTTGAAAGAAAACTCAAATTACTTTTATTCAGTATAAATTATTTTACTCCAAGAGGTGATTTTGAATGACTTTTTTTAAATTTCCAAACTTCAAGCTCATCTTCAAAAGGTAAAGATGGTTTTCCAAGCACTGAGGAAATGAAAACCCTGAGGTTTAGGACTATTCTAGAATTGCCCTAAGCCATGCAGCATTTTCGGAAACAGAACTCTATGGGGATGATTTTTTTTTTCAAGTTTAAATCATTTTTATTTAAGCACTGATTTTACAAAATGTGATGGTTCAAAAGGTGAACTAAATTTACAACTTAATTTGTTCATGTATTGATAAATTGCCTTCAAAATACATTGGAGCTAGATGTGTATATAAGATTTTACATGCGTTTTGGAAAAAAATCATCCAGAAGCAGCTGCTTTTTCGCTAAACTTGGCCAGTTTCACATCTCTTTTGGTCAGTCCTCTGCCGTCATGCGATGAGAGAGTTATCTGGACCTTGTTGTACACGTTGAGCTACTCCGGGTGATGATTCATCTTCTCTGCTTGCAGGGCAACTCAGGACATAAAGCCAAATGCCTGATTAAAATGTTTGAAAGAGAACTCTTTGTAGAAGGCATCTCTCTCACTTAATTCCGACCATCGTGCTGCTTTAAGGTCAAGTATAACTTGGTTCCTCTCCTCTGCCGTCAACGAGTGAGCATCTGCTGACGTGGCCGTGAGGCTCTGGCTCCTGCCCCGAAGCCCCACGGACCAGCGCCACGTCGCCTCCTGCGCCCCCAGCGCCCCAAGAGCCCTATGGGGATGATTTTAAAGGAGTCAATACTCTTTTCAATGTATGAACTCTTTTTTTTTTTTTTTTAAATAAAGCTTGATTACCTGTAATCATAGCTCCCAAACAGAAAACTGTGTTAGGTTGAACCATATGAAATTGCTTTTTTTACTTGCAAAAACAGTGATTTCATATGGCTCAACCTAACGTGTGTGCGCGCGTGTGTGTGTGTGCGCGCGCGCGTACATGCGCGCATGCTCATATGGGCAGGGTGTAATTCCTGAGACTAGAATATTTACGTATCAACTTGCTGGGTCCTCGTAATGCAGTGCTGCCCTCTCAGTGCATTCTCAAGAGATATTAGATATTGATGGTGAAATTTTCCATTTGACTTCCCAGACTTTATCTTACATCTTAAGATCTTAATAAAAAGGCGAATATTCACAACTATAGCAGACCAATCAGTGATCAAACTAAAAATCTAATAGCTTCTTTTTCCTATCCGTTCCCAAGCATACAAGCATGTGCATTCAACCCATAAGAGCCACACAATTTCCCACATGTTACTCTTGCATATGTGAATTTACTGTGTCTTTTGAAAGACAGCTTTAGAGTCTAACAGACTTTGTCAGCTGCTTGTTTTCCCAGTATTCAGGCCATTTTCCTCAAACTAAATATTCATTCGTTGTCACTAAAAACATATCAATAGGAGAAAGACATCTAAAAGTTAAAAATTAGGTGAAATGACATGGATCTGCCTTGGACTGAATGCTTGGGGAAGAAATAAAAGCGATTGAGCTCACTCTGCTAAAAGAAGTATCTGTGCTTCTTTCCCCTCTGCGTCTCCTTCCTCTGTGCCCACCTCTGAGTGCCAGTGGGATTATTTGGCAGCACTGGGCTCTAACTAAAGCTTCTAGAAGCTCTCATTCAGCAGTGAAATTGTTATCTTCCTCTGATCCTCAGATTATGGAGATGAGGGGATGAATGTACAGCACTAAGATTCCCTACCGAGATAGCTTTTCACTCTATTCAGTGAGAAAAAGATCAAAAGGAAACTGGCTAATTAGCATACCAAAGGAGACAAAAACCCCTAGAGCTTTATCGTTGTTGCAATCCAATAATAAACACCCGAGTACAAAAAAGATTATTTGATAATGACACACAGAATTGAAAGCCTTTGAAACAGCAGCTTCTAGAAAAAAAAATATTTTTGGAAGGGAAAATATCCATAATTATACAGAATAATGCTTATCCATTGGGGAACAGCTCTTGGTTCCTGGAAGAGCTACTTGCAGAACTACTTTGCCTAAGAACGGTGGTGTGGATTGCCTTTATCTGAAAAACTCAAAAAGCCTACAAAATGTTTCAAATCCCTTCCCAAGTAAACATTCAGTGCTTTCATATTCCCCAAAATTAAACACAGAATTCTTGTCCTAAAAATAAGTGTCCCCTTTTCCCACTCCAGGGCCCAGTCAAAAACTTGAACTCAAAACCAGAGGAATTTACAAAACTTTAGGACTCATTATTCTTCTCAACAGCATTTTCTGGTTTAGAAAGTCTGGAAGTCTCTGCAAATATACACTTTAAAAAAAAAAAAGAGGGGGGGGGCTTCCCTGGTGGCTCAGTGGTTGAGAGTCCGCCTGCCGATGCAGGGGACACGGGTTCGTGCCCCGGTCCGGGAAGATCCCACATGCCGCGGAGCAGCTGGGCCCGTGAGCCAGGGCCGCTGAGCTTGCGCGTCCGGAGCCTGTGCTCCGTAACGGGAGAGGCCACAGCAGTGAGAGGCCCGCATAACGCAAAAAAGAGAGAGAGAGAGAGAACAAAGCAATTGTTTAATTATAAACAAGTTACTCTGAGACACATGTATAGGAATCCACCAGGACCACAGAGAGAGACAGCCTTGAAAGGAAACCAGACCCTTACTCTTTGGGTTAATATTAATATTGTAGTGATTTTCTTCAGACATTGAGAGGATGATAACCAGCAGAATAGATTTTTCAGTAGTCACGGTGGGTTTGACTAAGTTGTAAGCATATCTGCCTCTTCCTCCAAGGCATCTGTAGACCATGTTGGTCAACATTGGGCATGTGGTCAAGCCTGGCTTCCCCATGAGAAGCTGACTCACATCCAAGTCAACTGCAGGACCTTTCTAGGACAGGAGACTGTGGGACTCTGAATTTGGGGAGCAGGAACTAATAGAGAACTTCTGCATAAAGGAACACAGTTGCCAAGCCCTAGTTCCCATTTAAAATGCCTACTGGTCACAGAGAAAGCATTGATATTATTTTGCTTGGAGATTACCCAGGTAATTATACTGGACTTGCCTGCAACCCTGGCTCTAAGCCATTTGAATAAAAAAGCCCAGAGTCCTGGGTTATTAATACTTTATCCTGTTTCTAAGCAAAGAATCATTGTTAATGAGTCAAATGGTAATGACTCTTTATACAAATCTGAGTTTAAATGAATAATGCCTCTCCTGTTTTATACATTTTAAAAAAGTAATAAATAGTTGAGAAATATACCTTTGACTGGCCATCAAGTAACCCACCTTTCTTTATCTCTGGGACCTCTAGTTCCTCTCAGATTTGACAAGATCACTTAAGGACCTTATTTTGTTAGTTTCATACAGAATTATTTCTTTGTTCCTTTTTATAAATTGCCCGTTGGCAGTGAAACAAGCCCCAAATCAGAATTTTACTTAGAAAATGTGTCTGAAGGAATAAAATAAATGCCATTTACCCACCACTCCAAAGTATTAATTAGACTTAGCTGTTTGCCAGCTAAGTACCAGAGGAGCCCATGGTGATTAGCTGCACTAATTGGAATTTCAAGTGGCGCTGATAACCACACAAAGATAATAGGATTATACCTTCCCTCCCTAAAAAAAAAAAGTAGCTTTGTCATAACTGTTTAGATGATGGCTTTAAGCTGTTTTGCACCTAACTATCCCCAGAGAAAGGGAACATTTTTAGATTCTATTTTTATTCCTACAGAGAGAGAGAAATGAAATTCTTTCAGATAGTAACAAAAGTACAAAGGAATGTCCCTCTCTGCCTCTCCATCTCAACTTGCTCTCCAAGAAGCACAGAAAAGCAAATTTATGTGACCACCAACAGCAATTCAAGCTGAGTCAGAAAGTCAGTTAGACCTGTCTGTCTCGGCAGGAATATATTTTTGTTTTGGTTTGCAGAAACTCTGTCAGAAATTGATGAACACCTCCTTTCCCAGGATGACCAGAGCTATAAATACAACTCATATTTGAGAAAGCTGGGCAGATGTTCTTATTCACATTTTATAGATTAAGAAACTATCATTTGAAGAGATTGAGTCTTTCCCAGTATTCTCTTCACTTGAGAACATTCCACGTTTATAGAAATGTAGCAATTTCCAAACCTAACAGCTCCCACAGGTGTCAAGGGGCAAAGCAGGACTCCACAGCTTCTATCCTCCATCTGCTCACTGGGAGCCAGGTGCTGGACTATCTCCCTGGGCTGAACTGCCTCTTTGGGGTTCAGATACCTCTATTTAATCCCCACAGGTAAAACCCCAATGTGGTGGGGAGCTACAAACCCTATGAGTGGGTCACGTTCACTGCCTTACCTTCCCCTTGGATGTCCAGGCCAGCTGATGCAGACGATGGCATAAACAATCATAAAAGAAAATTGCATGAGGAAAAAAAGAGGGTGGGGCTGGAAATCTTCTTTCTCAGGTGTTAAATATTCAAAAGAGATAAATTAACATAGATTTGTTTCAAGTAAATATGAAGAACAAATGCTGGTCACAAAGTTACTTGCACTTGTAATCAGAGTTCTGGTGGCCATGAGGCAGAAATTTTACCCCTGGGCTGGTCAGGTCCCATCAGCAACTTGAGGGTCCATAAGGTGTTTTCCAATGTAGAAGCAAGACCTACATTGCAAACCTCTCTAGTGTGAAAAAAAAATGTATAAATTTAATTGCACAGCCATTGGTTTTACCCACAGTTGAAAGCGTGCCTTCTCCAGCACATGGCCTGGCTCACATGGAGAATCTTAGGAGGTACAGAAGCCATGTGGAATTGCCATAGCAATCTAAGGAAGCCTGAAAGGCCAACTTACCCCTACATATCTCCATCACAGGCCCAGGCATACTTTTAGATACTCTTTAGGTTGAGGCATTACATTTTTAGGATACTCTTTTCTGTTATTATTTTATCCAAGAAAGCAATGATTACTCAATATCATATTACTGAAAATGAGTTTGGGGAACCTGAGTCAAAAGCAAGGCCTTGGTGGAATCAAAGAAGGTAGAGATATATGTATTAGTGTAAAGAAAGACAGGAAAAATATGGGCAGATCCTGAAGCCTTTTCTGGGGGAAAACTAGCAGACAACAAAGTCTTCCTAGGAAAAATGTTAGAATGGTGGGCTCCAGGGAGAGGAATTCCAAAGGTGGGAAAGGGTTCACCAACAGGTGAAGAGAAGTGAATCAAAGATGAACTTTTCTCACTTTGAAATTTTCACTTGGGTTATCAAATAACCAAAATAGGTTCTCTGGTTCACATGATTTTTAGGGTGACTAAGAATTAGTTCCTCCCTAGAATATAAGCTTCGGGCAAGCAAACAAATCGTTTTATTTGTTTCTGTACATTAATGACAAATACTACGTGCCTGGCTCATAAGAAGTACTCAGTAAATATTTTATGAATTAATGCATGAGTGAGGAAAGAAGGAAGGAAAGAAGGAGGGAGGGAAAAGAGAGAGAAAGAAGAAAGAGAAAAAGTAGGAAAGAAAAGAGAACTATTGAATGCAATTTTTTCTAAGTTTAAGAAAACTGAATCTTTGGCAGTGAGAAATTTCATAATGGCAGTTATGGCTATTCAGGCTATAATTTTTGATTCACAAAATATAGGAGATCAAATTAAATGTGTACTTATTTTCCTAAGGAAATAACTTGGAAGAGATTTTTGTTTGTACTTCTGTGTTAGTAGAGAATGGAAGGGCAGTAAAGCAATAGCTATTGGAAGCTGGAGAAAAAGGGTCCTGAGTTATGTACTGGCAGAACAATTAGTAAAACAGCCCCTTAAGATAACTTGAAAATTTGAAATTGGTACCCAGAGTTGAAGTAATGCTACAACAAAAACCTAAACTAGTGAAGTGAGCAGAGACCTGACAAACCTCAAGAAGACTCTTAGTAATCGTTAGGAAAGCAGTAGGAATTGCTTTTTGAAGCTGGAGAAAAGAAAACCCAAGTTATGTATGTGCAGATTAATTAGCAAAGCTGTCATCTACAGTAACATGGAAAACAGAAAGGATACCTAATTTGTAGTTCCAGCTAAGGATGATACAGAACGCTTCAAGTAGCACTTGATGTCTTTTAATTGCTTAAGGTAAGTTACGGAAGGAGTAAGATGAGCTAAAATAGTAACTTCGTTTTCAAGCAGAATTTAAAGCAAATGTAAAGGAATTGGGGATTTAAATATAAAACAAATTCTTATCCCCAGTGTAAGTTGGTGAAATATTTTCAGAGTAAGAAATTACCTCAGAAAAATACCAAATCCATGGCACTACCAGTAAAATGAGACCTCAAAGTAAAGATTGAATCAAAGATGTTTTTATAAGAACTCAGAAAGATTTAGGGCACTGCCTCGTATACTCCTGGCTAGACAAATGGGCTTCTAATAATCCTCAAGACTCATAGACTCTCATCTAGGAGGGAAAAAAAAGGTCTTCTAAGTATATTAAGGGCACAGTCCTACAGTACACTGACTTGCAGGCAAAATTAGAAAGGGCTCAGTCTTTATGGATATGACAAAACTAATGCCTAATGAAGTGAACCCATAATAAGATTTATAAGAAATCCACAAAGTTTTTAAGAGAATTATACAATATCAACATTGCCAGATTGTACTAAAAGAGACAGAAGTATTTCAAAATGAAACTTGAATTTCAAAATTAAAAGAAGACCTTATCCTCTCAACCTTCTTTGTGGAGGAAGAAAACTGAAAAAGTGACTCAGTTGTAGCCATGGGAGAACCACCACCAGCTATCAGAACTAGGCCCTAATCATGAAACTGGCATATGTACCCAACTAGATTTCAGACTTGCTAAGGACTAGTGACTCATATTTCTCCCATTTCCCCTCTTTGAATAGGTGCTTTTGTTTTCTGTCCTTGCTCCATGATTTTAGGTTGTGGGTAGTGGGCAGAAGGGGTAAAGATAACTTATCTATTTACGTTAGAGGTATTCAGCTTGAAAGCCACCACACCTAAGAAGCCTTATCCTCCCTGGACCTGATTTAGACAATGAGATTCTAGACTTCAAGCCTGAGTCTGATGCTCTAATGGAATGAGACTATGGGAGACTCAGAAAGGGTAGAATATAAAGTTGCCTCCTTGATTGACTCTGCACTTGACCACGGAACAAGCTTTGGTTTAAATTGAACATTAGCAAGTGCAATGCCAGAAAAGGCTTAATAAGCAACTATGTATTGGGCTTATCCTTCTGGAATGCCCCATCTTGAAACCCAGCTGCCATACTGTGAGGAAGCCCAAGCTAGAACGAGAGAGAGGAAAGGCCACAGAGAGATACAGAGATACCTAGATAGCCGCTGCAATTACAGTCATCCACCTAAGTCATTAATGCAGAATGAAGACATCTTGGATATTCCAGCCCAGCAGACATGGAGCACAGATGAGCTTTCCCCACCAAGTCTGGGCCAAATTGCAGAATCATGAGTGAGTACGTGATTGTTGCTGTTTTTTTGGGGGTTTTTTTGTTTTTTTTTTTTAACATCTTTATTGGGGTATAATTGCTTTACAATGGTGTGTTAGTTTCTGCTTTATAACAAAGTGAATCAGTCATACATAAACATATGTTCCCATATGTCTTCCCTCTTGCGTCTCCCTCCCTCCCACCCTCCCTATCCCACCCCTCCAGGCTGTCACAAAGTACTGAGCCAATATCCCTGTGCCATGCGGCTGCTTCCCACTAGCTATCTACCTTACTACATTTGTTAGTGTGTATATGTCCATGACTCTCTCTCACCCTGTCACAGCTCACCCTTCCCCCTCCCCATAACCTCAAGTCCGTTCTCTAGGAGGTCTGCGTCTTTATTACTGCCTTACCCCTAGGTTCTTCATGACATTTTTTTTTCTTAAATTCCATATATATGTGTTAGCATACGGTATTTGTCTTTTTCTTTCTGACTTACTTCACTCTGTATGACAGACTCTAGGTCTATCCACCTCATTACAAATAGCTCAATTTCGTTTCTTTTTATGGCTGAGTAATATTCCATTGTATATATGTGCCACATCTTCTTTATCCATTCATCCGATGATGGGCACTTAGATTGTTTCCATCTCCGGGCTATTGTAAATAGAGATTGCTGCTGTTTTAAACCACTGAGTTTTGAGGCGGTTTATTATATAGCAATAGATAACTAAAACAGCTTGTGTGTGCTTCTTTTTTTAAATTATTTTTTCTCTTTTTATAACTGTTCTGTGTGACTTAATTTTCTCATTACTTGACTTTAATACCTAAAAATGTGTTGGAGGGTTTCAAATTCCAGCAATTTAAAGTTTCTCTTCAATTGGGTTTCAGTTAGGATAATACAGTATAAGAATGATTATATTACATTTTGAATTATATGAGAAAGCAAAAATAAGCACTAACTTTTCAATAGAAGATGAAGAACCTTAGGACATACTGGTGCTGAGATCACAGGGAAGTTATTCTCCACCATATTATCCTGTTCTATTTTCTTTATAGCATTTATTACGGTATGCAGATATCTCACTTATTTATTTGGTCACCCCTTTGTCATCCTTGAGCCACACTGGAATGTAGCCTCTAATCTGTCTTTTGTATGTTGGAGCACCAGCATTTAGAACATTGCCTGGCACATAGTAAGGGCTCAATAAATGCCATATGAAACACAGTGCTAATATAAAATATACCTTTGAGGGGAAAAAGTGCCTAAGGTAGAAATTACTAGTGTTCAGCAGCATTTCTAGTCCTTCTCCCCTTCCTGACATGTGGAAGATAACATTTCTTAGCCCCCTTGCATTTGGGTCATGATGGTCATGACACTAGTTCTGGCCAACAGACTGGGAGCAGAGTGACATGTGTCACTTTTCAGCTGAAACATTTAAGATCCAGTGCTGGTTTCTCCATGATCTCTTCTCCTGCTACAGGAAACACTGAAGTTTCATGCTGAGTTTCCTGGGGTGCCTTGCTCCCACAATTGAACATGACCACCTTGGAGAATTCTCTGGACCTGCAGAAGATTTTGCCTGAGCAAGAAATAAACTTTGTTGTATTGAGTCAATGAGAGTTAGGAGTTGGTTGATCCTGCAGCACAATCTAACCTATGTTGACTGATATAGTGCTTGGCAATGAGTTTGTATACTCTTGGAACTCTGTAACTATAAAGCTTGCATGGATTTATAGGTTCAGTGACAATTTATTGAGTATCTGTTATGTACAAGGCACTCTGCTAGATCAAGGAATAAAAATAAATATGAATTAGATACTACTTTCAAGGAGTTTATAGTTTTATAGGAGAGATAATTTGGGTACGTAAGGAACTGTAATACAAGGCAGAAAATTGTGAGGGTCATAAGTTAGGTACAGGTAAAGTGTTATGGAAATCTACCTGAGATGGACATGATAAAGATTTCTTAGCCTAGATCCTTATAAGCATGGCAATCTCTGAAAGTGAGAGGAATGACTTCCTGTTCATACCTGCCATAGTACAAAAGATCAAGCTGTGATGCCTGCTGTTTCCCCACATTCTCATTTCTCTGTACACTCCTGCTCTAGGCTTGTTATGGGTTGAATTATGTCCCCCCTCAAATTTATATGTTGAAGTCCTAACCCTCTGGTACCTTGGAATGTGATCTTATTTAAGGATAGGTTCTTTACAGAGGTAATTAAGTTAAAATGAGATCATTAGAGTGTACCCCAATCCGACTTGACTGGTATACTTATAAAAGGGGAAATGTGAAGACAGGCATGAACACAAGAAGAACGCCTGGTGAATATCATGGTAGAGGTCAGGGTAATGTGTCGACAAGACAAGGAACACCAGAAATTGCCAGCAAACCCACAGAAGCTAGGAGAAAGGCATGGAACAGATCCTTCCGCACAGCACTTACCACGAATCAGCCCTCTTGACACTTTGATATGGACTTCTAGCCTCCAGAACCATGAGACAATAAATTTCTGTTGTTTAAGCCACCCAGTTGGAGGTATTTTATTACAGAAGCCTTAGCAAACCAATGCAGCCTTAAACAGACGTGGCAGATAGGGAAAGGAATACAAGCCTGCAATGATTCAGCCAACTCCATGTTCCAGCTGCGCATTATGTATTTCTCTTTCCTCTTCTTTCCTGGCAGCAAATCAGATTGATGAGAAAAAGGAGGAAAGTAACCAAAAATTTCTGGCTATCATTGCCTGTGATGGAAAAAAGGAAGAAACCTTGTGGGAACTGAGTTGGTTTTTCAGAATATCTAATCAAGCTACTGGAAAAAGAGTGGGTAGGGTGTGTGTGTGTGGTGTTGTTATTATGTTTGCTTTTTTTCTTCTTTAGTGAATGTCTTTTAAGCACAGTTTTGATTTTTATCCCAAACAACCAAGTTTAACAGAACATCTAAATTTGAAAATGCTCTAAAGCCTTTCAATGTTTGTGTTTGAAATTTTCTCAAGCCCATATGGGTGGGTAAAGCATTAGGATGGTTTGCTTTATATTATTACAATGAATTTCTAACTCATTAACTCTCCAAGCCTTACACACACCAATACAGAGAGGTCCCTTTGGGTACATTTCCTGCTTTTGATCTCTCATGTTCTTTTCATACATAAGATGTGACATGAAGTAATCACACTAGCTCTTAATATGGTTTGTAAAAGTGCTTCTGAAAGCAATTTCAAATGAGGAGAACCAAAATATTTAGAGTAATGTCAGCATCTCTCGTAGAATAGACCCTACAATCTCCCCTGGTGACCACTTTAAAATGCAAATCTCTTTAGTTACTTAAGTTCTGATTCTTTTTTTTAATCTCAGTAGTTTGCAGTCACAGCTAGGATTCTAAACACGCATTTTGCTTCTCTTAAAGGTAAGCCAGACATTGCCAACACACTTCTAGAGTGACAAAATGAGTGTTGCCTTGCTAGGCACCTCACAAAATAGATAAATGACACAATCTCTGCCTTCTAGGGAGGATAAAAAATAATAATGGAAGAAACGGTATTTCCATAAATGCATATATTAACATTTGACTTCATTAAAAAAATGCTCGTCTAAAAAAATAATTTCCCTTGAAGTTAAGAGGTTTTATGATAGATCTAACATTAAAGGGAAAAAGAAAAAGGTTGTGGGGCTAATAATAATAATTAGCAGTTATGTTGGTACTTTCTATCTTCAAAGCATTTTGTGAAATATTAACTTGCTAATCTTCCCAACGTTCTTGTCAATTTTATAAAGCTTTAGTCTGTTCTGATGTTCCCTCCAGTATAATTCCATATAATATGTGAACATTCATTTGATTTTAGCAAACAAATACTACTGGAGATCTGATCAGCCCACACAGTGTCTGATAAACCCAGTCAGCTCACAAACTTCAGTGTGAAGAAAAGATAGTACTTCCTGCCTCATTAGTCCAAAGACTCACTGAAAATTGAAGGTTCTGAACTTATTTATGAAACAGACTCAGCCTTCGAAAACAAACTTATGGTTACCAGATGGGAAAGGTGAGGGAAGGGAGGATAAATTAGGAGGTTGGGATTAACATATACACACTATGAACTATATATAAAATAGATAATCAACAAGGATCTACTATATAGCAAAGGGAACTCTACTCAGTACTCTGTAATAACCTATATGGGAAAAGAATCTAAAAAAGAATGGATATACATATAACTGAACCACTTTGCCGTACACCTGAAATTAACACAACATTGTACATCAACTATATCCCAATATAAAATAAAAATCAAATAAAAAAATTGAAGGGTCTGCCTAGAAAAAGGATTATCGCTTTAAGCACCTAACCATACTTTATGAAAATGGGCTTTTTCTGTGTTTTTCTCTCTTTAAATTATGAACTCTTCAAGGAAAAAAACTGTGTGTTTTTCATATCATTTCCAAGGATCATTTTACTTGTGTAAGGTCAGAGTGATGCCTAATAAACATTAGTTGAGCAATACAAATGAAGTCTTTCTTGAGAACCTATTATTAAACTGTGAAGAATAAATAACACGTAGAATCTTTCCTGCTCTCTTGGAACTTAGCACAGAAGAGGAAGCAAGAGTTATGTACAGAAAATAATTAGGCACAAAATACAGAATACAACTAAGTGCCATGATGTTTGTCACAAGAAATAAATGCTAGGGGAGGATTATATATTTTTTTGTCTTTTCAGTCCATTAACCCCACCTCCTTCCTTTGAGTTTACACATGTTTGTCTAACCAACTTTTGACCTGCAATAAATCATTACCATAGTAAAATATTACATTTCTTAGAGTGCTTAATACAGAAACTTCACTCATTTGGGAATTATATACATAGTAAAAAAGTTTCTTCCTGTATAAAACAACAAAAACATACAGAAATAAACACACACACACACTCACACACACACTGGACTCTGATGCTCAACCACAGTCTAAATTAAAGCCTTAGGGCGTTTTGAAGAAAAAGTAACATAGCTCCAAGCTTGAATTGAAATTTGTGTGACTTTTATGAATTTGAAGAAAGTTTCTTTTTTTTTTTTCATAAAAGAGAATTTACTTAAATTCTTCTTAAGGTGGAACTTTATTTTTCATTCCTCTTTTTTTCCACATGGGAATTTTGTTGCAGTTGTGGAAATCCATAGCCCCACTACACATGTGAATCCATAGTGTTTTTTCCAGGAAATTCTGAATCTTGTCAGGATATTCTACAGGTACCATAAATTGACATGTCCAAACAGAATTCATTATCTTCCCATCAAACCCAAATTTATTCTTTCTCCCAGCTAGGAAGTCCCCTAAACCTGGGGACATCCTTCATGCTTCCCTCTCCCGCGTCTCCATCTTAACCGCAATGAAGTCATATCTATTCTACCTCATCAATACCACTCTAATCCCTCCCTCCCTGTATCCCCACTCTCTCAGCCACGTTTCAGGACCAAGGTCAGTGCATCCTTCTAAGCAACCTCATCATACCTTACCCGCCACCCCATCCACTCCAGCCCCCAGACTCTCCCTTCTTCAAGCCAACCTTTTCTTCACCACCTGTACCAGTTACTTTATTGTCTCTGAGCACCAAATATACCCTTCTCTGCCTTGCTTGGAGGTACTGGAGCTGAACCTAATAAACATTTCTTTTGCGAGGGGGCACAGTGTCAGGTCTTGTCAGTAGAGGGCGCTGGAGGGAGACTGCAAGAGGAAGGGGTTTCTATTCCTGGTTCCAGCACTTCTGTTCCTACTGAGCGTTGAGCGTAATTTCTCGCCATTCCACAGTTCCCTTGCCGGTGGTATCCAGGAGACCCAGCGACGCAAACCCTACCACGAGTTCCTTCCACACTCCACCAGGTGGCTTCCTGCTCGCCAGCCCAGGCTGCAGCACCTCAGCAAACTTCTCTGCCCTCTACTGGACCGCACTAATGAGTCATACCCTTGGTGGCGGAGAGGGGAACCTCTTCCAGTTTCATTCTTTCCTTGCGTGCTCTCTCTCAGTCCCATAAATAATGACTGCTTTCTACATCTTATGCCTGTATTCTTGAGGGTTCCCTTTAGAGTTCTTAGTGGTAATAACCTTTAACTAGTTAAAAATTTGTGTGCAGTATTTAGTTTTCCCTGTTTAAATTACTATTGTGTGTTCATTCTCCTGACTGGTTCACCACTTTTGTTCTAAATATACATCAAAACCTGCTAAAACCCTGCAGCAACTTCCCACCTTATATAACATTAAATCTGAATTATTTTGGGGTCCAAAACAAAAGCCTACTTGGGAACTATAATCATACGGTGTGGCAGTCTCCACAGATCAGATGGATGACCCATGAGGATTAAACTACTACTTGCCTTGGTTGATGGTGGACATGGCATTTGACTACAGATACCAGGGGTTACTCAGACATACCCTACTTGCCCTTGTTCACTGCAGCCCACCTCCAGCTAGAGCTGTTGGACCACAGCACTCACTGCCCACAAAGCTTCATGGTACCCAGGGGTAAAACAAACCCAGCTAGATAGACTAGTACTCAGTGTTTCCCATCATCCCAGCTCAGCCCAAAGGCCTTCAATACATTCCCTGAAGGGAGAAAGTCCACTGAAAGAATTCGAAACACGTTTGAGACAAATTTTCTCCTTGCTGAAGTCACAGAAATGGCTGATTCTACCTGTTTCCCTCTAAAAGGCCTGCAGTCACGTGACAATGACTGCAGTCCTAGGTTGCCAGTATCTTTCACCCTTCCCACAGCCATCACCAGGAGCCCAATCATCCCATCCTTAACAGCACTCTTCAGGTTTATCAGTCAGGGCAAAGGATCCAGATGAAAAATGAAACAACCATTTCTCTTGCTTGACAAGGGCAGACCGACTCCGCCAAATTTCCATCCCTGTCACTGGGGAACAGGACTTTAGGAAATAAATAATAAATGCTTTCTGACCTAGGGCCACCTAGCTTGGAAGACGTAGGGACTCCTTATCTTAGTGCAACAATTATTCCAGTTAATAGGTTAAGGGATATATATGTGTGTGTGTATATATATATATATATATATATATATATATATATGATTACTGGTAATCCTTTCACACTGTTGTTTGGTATTATTTGGGATGCGGGGCACACATATTGAAGGATTAGCTCCCCTTTCTCTTTACTCATATCCTTAGAATGATACCACTTCCTGCTATCTTCTCTTGCAGAATAGAAATGAAGAATAGTTACACTAGGGGAGTTATTACAATCAGGCTCTTTCATATCTTTAAGGCAATTACAGGCAAAGACAAGAGTGCCTAATGCACAGCATTTCCAGAATTTGTAATTTCGACATCTCATCTTGCCAAGCCATGATAACATCCAGATGTTGCCCTATTGAAAGGTGTTAAATAGAATAAGCCTCGAGCCAAGAGCACTTCCATGTTTTATTTTGGGGGCTTCCAAAATCTAAAGTGTACTTTTTTTCTTTACAAGATCAGAAATTCAGTGGTTTAGGAAATAATGTTCTGGTCTGCATGATGCCTTAGTGTCTGATAATAAGAGCAGCAGTAATTTTTTTTTTTTTTTTTTTTTTGGCCGTACGTGGGCCTCTCACTGTTGTGGCCTCTCCTGTTGCAGAGCACAGGCTCCGGACGCGCAGGCTCAGCAGCCATGGCTCACAAGCCCAGCCGCTCTGCGGCATGTGGGATCTTCCCAAATCAGGGCACGAACCCATGTCCCCTGCATTGGCAGGCAGACTCTCAACCACTGCGCCACCAGGGAAGCCGCAGCAGTAATATTTTAACAAACACTTATATAGTACTGTGTGCTTTTCAAATATTAATTCAGTTAATTCCCTCTGGGTTCTCGCCTGAGTCAACCACCTTCACCACAAATTTCTCCAGATTGTTATCTAATTTTGGACAGGGTAAAATGCCACTTCTTCCAGGGTTGTTTGCAAGTAATAAGAGGAAACTGACCCTCGTTGAAGACTTTGCCAGGGGCTGAGATAGGCAGTCCTCATAAATCCACAAGGAGAAGGTACTGTGCTCATTCACAGAGTTTGCCTAAGACTTTGGGAGAAGGAAATTAAATCCTAAAGTCCCCACTCACCGTCACATTCTGGGTGGGAGTTACATAGGAGCCATTGAAGGTGATGGGGTTTATTTTACAGAGTGGACTACACATGCTAGAAAAGGACTGCCTTCTCTACTTACCCTGCAAGTCCTTTCCAAGTTCCTGGAATGTCTCTGTGAGCCCTGCACTCAGTACCCCTACATCTCACAGACATGGGCCTTGCCGTGGGATGGCACACTGTGCTAAGGGAGCACTTAGCGGGGGCACGTAACCCAGCCTTCAGATATCAAGGATGGCTTCCCAAAGTCCAAGGCATGACCTGAACAAATGAAAAGGCATTGCATTGTGAAAACCAGGCCTTCATTTTCACTATATTTGCCATTCTCTTGAGTTGAAGGTCTGGGGGTAGAGGGATAACTTTAAAAGTCCAGTGTCAGGGCTTCCCTGGTGGTGCAGTGGTTGAGAGTCCGCCTGCCGATGCAGGGAACATGGGTTCGTGCCCCAGTCCGGGAAGATCCCACATACCACGGAGCGGCTGGGCCCTGTTGAGCCTGCGTGTCCGGAGCCTGTGCTCCTCAACGGGAGAGGCCACAACAGTGAGAGGCCCGCGTACCGCAAAAGAAATGTCCAGTGTCAGATGCATCTCTTTAGATTTGTCCTGTTCTGAATTTTCTTTAATGAGGCTAGAAATCTCACTAGTTTCTTATCCCAAGAAGGTTCTTTATGGCATTCCCCAGCTCATTTTAGGAGTCAGCATGAACTTTCTGGCTGTCCTTAGCAGAGGGATGCAAATAGAACCCACAAATCTCTTACCCCTGTGCAAATGGATGAAGTTAGGGTCAGCTGAGTGCCCTCTGGGTGAGAAAGAGAGATGCTTATCTTAGATTCACTCATAAAGTTGGAACCTGTCTGAACAACAAACTGTCCTAGGGAAATAGCATCTTTCTCTATGGATACAGCACAAGGTCAAGGGATCTAGGCTAGGGCATCCCATAGACCAAAGTTGAGAGTAGGGTAACATGCCTCTAGGTCACTGTCAAGGAAAAAATACAGAGGTTGTTCACAGATGTAGTATCCTAAGAATTTTTAAGTCAGTCTAAAAGCAGATATTCTGAAATCTAAGAATATCTAAGCCTCTTACAGATGCTTCAGAGCAGAACGCCCAGGCCAGAAACACGCTGCCACATTTGTTCATGGATGTGTTAACAGCTGCCACCATCCTCTAAACCACTTTCTTTCTAAGCTACTGGGATTCACTGGAATCCACACTTTATAAGGCCTCACAGCAACCCTACACCCTGTGTGTCTGGAATGAAGGCAAAGAGAAAAAACTTCCCTTCCTACCAAAAAAAAAAAAAAAAAAAAAGAGCATGAAGTTGAATGTAACTCAAAGAGTTTTGGAGAGCACATATTATTTGGGAACACAAAGATAAGAGAGACACGGCCTTTCCTCCCTGGAAGAGCTCCTAGAGCCCAAAGTAAAAGACAGATTGATAACAATAATTGATAAACAATCCAGGCCCTCATTCATTCATTCAACAAACATCCCTTGCTCAGTTTGGAGGTAAAAGCATATGCAAAGTCATACATGAGTGCAGAGATGCCATCCTGTACCAAGGAGATCCAAAAAGAAGTAGGAAAAAACTGAACAATCTAAGCTAAAGAAGGATTCTAATGTGTGCTTGCCCACCCTGCTTAGAAAGTCCTTATATCAAGGGGAAGGTGAGAGTTGGGATGTTTGTAGTTAGCAAGGAAGAGAAGTGGTATTTATTCAGCACTTTCCTTATAAATCCCTGAGAGGTCCATGAAGACTGTAAGCTTTTTGAGAGCAAGAATCATGTCCTACTCAACCCAGGATTCCAGTACTTGATATAGAATAGTTAATTAATATGTATATATTTTTTTAAATCTTTGCCAATATGATTTTTTAATAAATCTTTATTGAAGTATAATTGTTTCACAATACCGTGTTAGTTTCTGTTGCACAACAAAGCAAATCAGACATATGCATACACGTGTCCCCATATCCCCTCCCTCTTGAGCCTCCTTCCCATCCTCCCTATCCCACCCCTCTAGGTCATCGCAAAGCACCGAGCCGATCTCCCTGTGCTATGCAGCTGCTTCCCACCAGCTATCTATTTTACATTCAGTAGTGTATATATGTCGAAGCTGCTCTCACTTTGCCCCAGCTTCGCCCACCCACCCATGTCATCAAGTCCATTCTCTATGTCTACCTCTTTATTCCTGCCCTGCAACTAGGTTCATCAGTACCTTTTTTTTTTTTTTTTAAGATTCCATATATATGCATTAGCATATGGTATTTGTTTTTCTCCTTCTGACTTACTTCACTCTGTATGACAGACTCTAGGTCCATCCACCTCACTACAAGTAACTCAATTTCATTTCTTTTTATGGCTGAGTAATATTCCATTGTATATATGTGCCATATCTTCTTTATCCATTCATCTGTCGATGGGCACTTAGGTTGCTTCCATGACCTGGCTATTGTAAACAGTGCTGCAATGAACATTGGGGTGCCTGTGTCTTTTTGAATTATGGTTTTCTCAGGGTATATGCCCAGTAGTAGGATTGCTGGGTCATATGGTAGTTCTATCTTTAGTTTTTTAAGGAACCTCTATACTGTTTTCCATAGTGGTTGTATCAATTTACATTCCCAACAACAGTGTAGGAGGGTTCCCTTTGCACTACACCCTTTCCAGCACTTATTGTTTCTAGCTCTTTTGATAATGGCCATTCTGACTGGTATGAGGTGATACCTCATTGTTGTTTTGATTTGCATTTCTCTAATAATTAGTGACGTTGAGCATCTTTTCATGTGCCTCTTGGCCATCTGTATGTCTTCCTTGATGAAATGCTTATTTAAGTCTTCCGCCCATTTTTTAACTGTATTGTTTGTTTTTTTGATATTGAGTTCCATGAGCTGCTTGTATATTTTGGAGATTAATCCTTTGTCTGTTGTTTCATTTGCAAATATTTTCTCCCATTCTGATGGTTGTCTTTTGGTCTTGTTTATGGTTTCCTTTGCTATGAAAAAGATTTTAAGTTTCATTAAGTCCCATTTGTTTATTTTTGTTTTTATTTCTTTTACTCTAGGAAGTGGGTCAAAAAAGATCTTGCTGTGGTTTATGTCAAAGAGTGTTTTTCCTATGTTTTCCTCTAAAAGTTTTATAGTGTCTTGTCTTCCATTTAAGTCTTTAATCCATTTGGAGTTTATTTTTGTGTATGGTGTTAGGTAGTGTTCTAATTTCATTCTTTTACATGTAGCTGTCCAGTTTTCCAAGCACCACTTATTGAAGAGGCTGTCTTTTCTCCAATGTATGTTCTTGACTCCTTTGTCATAAATTAGGTGCCCATATGAGCATGGGTTTATTGCTGGGTGTTTATCCTGTACCATGGATCTATATTTCTGTTTTTGTGCCAGTACCATGCTGTCTTGATTACTGTAGCTTTGTGATATAGTTTGAAGTCTGGGAGGCTGATTTCTCCAACTCCATTTCTCTTTCTCAAGATTGCTTTGGCTATTCGGAGTCTTTTGTGTTTTCATACGAATTGTAAGATTTTTTTTCTAATTCTGTGAAAAATGCCATTGGTAGTTTGATAGGGATTGCATTGAATCTGTATATTGCTTTGGGTAGTATAGTCATTTCACAATATTGATTCTTCTAATCCAAGAACATGGTATATCTCTCCATCTGTTTATGTCATCTTTGATTTCTTTCATCACTGTCTTATAGTTTTCTGAGTACAGCTCTTTTACCTCCTTAGGTAGGTTTATTCTTATTTTGTTTGTTTGTTTGTTATTTATTCCTATTTGTTTGTTCTTTTTGCTGTAATGGTTGCAACAAAAAGAATGGGGTTGTTTCCTTAATTTCGCTTTCTGATCTTTCATTGTTAGTGTATAACAATGTAAGAGATTTCTGTGCATTAATTTTGTATCCTGCAACTTTACCAAATTCATTGATTAGCCTTAGTAGTTTTCTGGTGGCATCTTTAGGATTTTCTATGTATAGTGTCATGTCAGCAGCAAACAGTGACAGTTTGACTTCTTCTTTTCCAATTTGTATTCCTTTTATTTCTTTTTTTCTGTGTTGTGGCTAGGACTTCCAAAACTATGTTGAATAAGAGTGGTGGGAGTGGATATCCTTGTCTTGTTCCTGATCTTAGTGGAAATGTTTTCTGTTTTTCACTATTGAGTATGATTCTTACTGTGGGTTTGTCATATATGGTCTTTATTATGATGAGGTATGTTCTCTCTATGCCCATTTTCTGGAGAGTTTTTATCATAAATGGGTATTGAATTTTGTCAAAAGCTTTTTCTGCTTCTATTGAGATGATCATATCATTTTTATTCCTTAATTTGTTAATGTAGTGTACCACATTGATTGATTTGCATATATTGAAGAATCCTTGCATTCCTGGGATAAATTCCACTTGATCATGGTGTGTGATCCTTTTAATCTGTTGTTGGATTCTGTTTGCTAGTATTTTGTTCAGGATTTTTGCATCTATGTTCACCAGTGATATTGGTCTATAATTTTCTTTTTTTGTGATATCTTTTTCTGGTTTTGGTATCAGGGTGATGGTGGCTTCGTAGAATGAATTTGGGAGTGTTTCTCCCTCTCCAATTTTTTGGAAGACTTTGAGAAGGATCAGTGAAGGATCACCTGTGAAGGCATTTGGTCTTGGACTTTAGTTTATTGAAATATTTTTAATTATGGTTTCAATTTCATTACTTGTGATAGGTCTGTTTATATTTTCTATTTCTTCCTGGTTCAGTCTTGGAAAATTGTACCTTTCCAAGAATTTACCCATTTCTTCGTGGTTGTCCATTTTATTGACATATAGTTGTTTGTAGTAGTCTCTTATAATCCTTTGTATTTCTGCAGTGTCAGTTGTGATTTCTCCTTTTTCATTTCTAATTTTATTGATTTGCATCCTCTCCCTTTTTTTCTTGATGAGTCTGGCTAAGGATTTATCAATTTTGTTTATCTTCTCAAAGAACCAGCTTTTAATTTTATTGATCTATGCTATTGTTTACTATTTCAATTATTTCTGCTCTGATCTTTATGATTTCTTTCCTTCTACTGACTTTGGGTTTTCTTTGTTCTTCTTTCTCTAGTTGTTTTAAGTGTAGGGTTAGATTGTTTATTTGAGATTTTTCTTGTTTCTTGAGGTGAGATTGAATTACTATAAACTTCCCTCTTAGAACTTCTTTTGCTGCATCCCATAGGTTTTGGGTTGTCGTGTTTTCATTGTCATTTGTTTCTATGTATATTTTTGTTTCTTCTTTGATTTCTTTAGTGATCTCTTGGTTATTTAGCAGTGCACTGTTTAGCCTTCATATATTTGTGATTTTTACAGTTTCTTCCTGTAATTGATTTCCAGTCTCATAGCATTGTGATAATAAAAGATGCTTGATTACAATTTCAATTTTCTTAAATTTTCCAAGGCCTCATTTGTGACCCAAGATGTGACCTATCCTGAAGAAGGTTCCATGTGCACTTGAGAAGAAAGTGTATTCTGCTACTTTGGGGGGGAATGTTTTATAAATATCAATTAGGTCTATCTGGTCTATTGTGTTATTTAAAGCTTGTGTTTCCTTATTTATCTTCTGTTTGGATCATCTGTCCACTGGTATAAGTGGGGTGTTAAAGTCCCCTACTATTATTGGGTTACTGTCAATTTCTCCTTTCATGGTTGTTAGCATTTGTCTTATGTATTGAGGTGCTCCTATGTTGGGTGCATAAACATTTATAATTGTTATATCTTCTTCTTGGATTGATCCTTTGATCGTTATGTAGTGTCCCTCCTTTTCTCTTGTAACAGTCTTTATTTTAAAGTCTATTTTGTTGGATAAGAGAATTGCTACTCCAGCTTACTTTTGATTTCCATTTGCATGAAATATCTTTTTCCATCCCTTCACTTTCCGTCTGTATGTGTCCCTAGGTCTGAAGTCAGTCTCTTGTAGACAGCATATATATGTGTCTTGTTTTGTGTCCATTCAGCCAATCTGTGTCTTTTGGTTGGGACATTTACTCCATTTACATTCAAGGTTATTATCGATATGTATGTTCCTATTACCATTTTCTTAATTGTTTTGGATTTGTTTTTGTGGGTCTTTTTCTTCTCTTGTGTTTCCCACTTAGAGAAATTTCTTTGTCATTTGTTGTAAAGCTGGTTTTGTGGTGCTGGATTCTCTTAGCGTTTGCTTGTCTGAAAAGCTTTTTGACTTCTCCATTGAATCTGAATGAGATCCTTGCTGGGTAGAGTAATCTTCATTGTAGGTTTTTCTCTTTCATCACTTTAAGTATATCCTGCCACTCCCTTCCGGCCTGCAGAGTTTAGCTGATAACCATATGGGGATTCCTTTGTTTGTTATTTTTTGTTTTTCCCTTGCTTCTTTTAATATATTTTCTTTGAATTCAATTTTTTTTAGTTTGATTAATATGTGTTTTGATGTGTTTTTCCTAGGGTTTATCCTGTATAGGACACTCTGCTTCCTGGACTTTGGTGACTATTTCCTTTCCCATGTTGGGGAAGTTTTCCACTATAATCTCTTCAAATATTTTCTCAGACCATTTCTTTTTCTCTTCTTCTTCTGGGACTCCTGTAATTCAAATTTGGTGAGTTTAGTGTTGTCCCAGAGGTCTCTGAGACTGTCTTCAATTCTTTTCATTCTTTTTTCTTTATTCTGCTCCTTGGCAGTTATTTCCACCATTTTGTCTTCCAGCTCACTTATTCATTCTTCTGCCTCAGTTATTCTGTTATTGATTCCTTCTAGTGTATTTTTCATTTCATTTATTGTGTTGCTCATCTTTGCTTGTTTGTTTTTTCATTCTTCTAGATCTTTGTTAAACATTTCTTGTATTTTCTCAATCTGTGCTTCCATTCTATTTCCAAGATTCTGGATCATCTTTACTATCACTACTCTGAATTTTTTTTCAGGTAGATTGCCTATTTCCTCTTCGTTTATTTGGTCTTGTAGGTTTTTACATTGCTCCTTCATCTGTGACATTTTTTTGCCGTCTCATTTTTTTTTTTTTTAATCAGTGGGATTGTGTTCCTGTTTTACTGGCTGTTTGGCCTGAGGCTTCCAACACTGGAGTTTGTAGGCTATTGGATAGAGCTGGGTCTTGGTGCTGAGATGAGGACCTCTGTGAGACCTCACTCTGATGAATATTCCCTGGAGTCTGAGGTCCTCTGTTAGCCCAGTGGTTCAGACTTGAAGCTCCCACCACAGGAGCTTCTGCTCGACCCCAGGCTCATGAACCAGGATCCTTCAAGCTGCATGGGGTGGCAAAAAGAAAAAATAAAAGAAAACAATAACAAAGTAAAAAATAAAATTAGACTAGGAAACTAATAGATATGTTAGAAAGAATGTATAAATAAAAATATAAATGAATCAACAACAAGAAGGTACATCAGTACCACAATAGTAAAAAAGAGGAGGAGGAAAAAGAAAAAAAAAAAAAAACGGTGAGGAGGCCTTGGCTGTGGAAAGCAGGGCCTAAGCAAGGGTGAGCTTTGGGTGGTGGGCGGGGCCAATGCTCAGGACCCACAGGACTGGAAAAGGCCCTTGGGTCTGTGGGGGGTGGGGCTTAGGCTCAAGGAATAGAAGGGGCCCAGGTGTGCCCCCACCCCTGGTCTCAGAGGGCAGGGGACTGGCCTGGGAGCTCAGCAGGCTCCCTGTGCCAAGTGGGCGGGGCAGTCGCCTTCCACTCCTCCTCCATTTCTTCCAGAGGGCCCCTCCCCACTGCCTGTCCTGATCTCTCTGGCCTCCCTCCTATGCTCCCAAGGACCCACACAGCCTGGAGGGGTCTTTGGAGCACAGGGGATCGGTCTGGGAGCTCAGCAGTCTCCCCAGCCCCAGTGGACCAGGTGATCGCCCTCTACTCCTCTCCCACTCTTCCAGGAGAGTCCCTCCCGCCTGCCTCTCCTGATCTCCCCAGCCTCAGGGGTGCCAATCTTGTCTGGCCTCCACTCCTCCTCCCTGCTTAGTCCCCTTATGTCCTACTAATTCACTCTGAGGTTAATCCCATCTCCTTGGGCTTCAGAGTCCCCCACCAGCAGCTGGCAGGCTCCCTAGTTGTGTGGCAATGCTAACTCTGTGTCTTCCCACACCGCCATCTTGACTCCTCCAATTAATATATTTTTAACTGAACTAACCTGAGATATTCCAATTATTGGGTTTTTTTTTTCTAATTTTACATGTGGCACTACGGGCTGAAAATCAATAAAAAGTAAATGTGTAAATTCTTAGGAACTAATAAATCTACTAATATCTTGACTTTAAAAGTATTCTTAACTCCTTTTCTCTAGTCTTCGTGGAGGGAGAAGGCTGAAACATGGGTTTAGGTTTCATTTTTATTTTTTTTTTAAGTAAGTTATTTTAACTGTCTTGAAAACAAGGTCTGTGAGGTTGCAGAGGGAGAAAGAATCAGAAATCTGGAGGCAGTAGTTGGTCCGTGGGTGTTTGTTATACGTTTGTTCTGAACGTTATCACGAGTGCAGAAAGGGAACGTCAAGGTTTCCAAATCAATAAGGTTTCCGTCAAGTTTCATCTCTTTGGATTTACAGAATGATTTAGTAATTCTCCTTCTCAAGCCAACACATCTTGAGCAAATGAGGATGATGACTGGTGTCTTAGCCCATTAAGCTCTTTATAAAAGCTGCTGGTCTCCTGTGAGGTCAGCTTTCTTCCCAAATGTAAGAGGGGTGAAAGGGCAAACATTCCTTCTTGCCTCCTGAAGACAAGGGAAAGTTCAAGTTGTGTCCTCATCCACCTTAGACTCCTCCTCTTCTTCAGCCAGGTCAGCTGGTGGGGGTCATGGTGGGCTTCACCAGGACAACGTGGACAAAGGAAGGTGGCCAGAGGTAACTCTGTGAGCATCACACGGATCCTGCTGTAGCCTGGGAAGCACCTTTCCAGCAGGTAAGAAATCAGTGCATTTCTCAACAATGAAAAGTCTTTGAATGTGCTGCTCAAGCAGCCCAGACTGACCTGGGGAGCTGCTGTTACTCATTCCTCACAGTTCCTGTGAGTCTTGCCAGTTAATAGAAGACACTTTCCAGAGACATGCACCATCACTCCTTATTTGGTTTCAAGGATCTTGATTGCAACCCAGAGACTCAGAATTTAAGAGGAGGAAAGGGTGGAGAGGAGAGAGAGCCGGCAGAAGACACACGGAGAGATGCAGATGCAAAGAAAGAGATGACGAGACAGAAGGACAAGGCAAAGACAAAATATAGGTGTTGCCTAGTGGCAACAATATTTTTCAAAGCCGAGCTGATTACTATTCTCTTTGCAGACGTGTTCGTTACAGGTTTCTAATGTCACTGGTGTGACTTGCCTCATATTCTAAGGGCTGACAATGGCTATTTCCTGAAGGACCCACTGAGTGGAGGAGAGCCTGGGTTAGATCAGCAGAGGTACTGAAAGGAGAGGGGAGATGCTTTTCAGTTTGGAGAATTATTTCCAGGAAGGAGGGTGGTTATGCAGGGAGAAAGACATAAAGCCCCTCCTCGTGAAGGCAGCACACATTTAGAGCTGACTCCAAAGAAGAATTGTCAGATAAAATGTTTGTGGGAAATAATTTGAAATTAATGGAGAGAAAATAAAGGCTTGTCTTGCTCATTAAGTCTTCTTTTCTCCTATTTCCTTCATTCTTGTTTGTGCCTCTGTTCTTTGCATGGGAAAAAAATAATAATAAAGGCTCACCATGTATCAAGCAAAAAGAAAAAAAAATAATTTCCATAATATATTATTACATCAGGAAAATTTAAATTTGGTGTTATAAATCTTTTTAGTTCACCAACTATGCTGTCAACTTGAATAACAACTGTTTGATTCTTTCTACTTATCATGTGTGAGTTTAATTAATCACAATGGAATCCTATTCAAACTATTTTCCAACCCAAGAGCCAACTGTTTCCTATAGCACGATGTTTCCTTCTAACAAGGATGGCACTAAAAAGGAGAAAACATTAAAACCCTGATGTGCATCGTAATGAACTCCATGCAAAGTAGTTACCTTAATGTAATGGAGTTGAGATCTTAATTGCACTCATGTTTATATTTGCATCCTACTTTTTTTAAAGCCTTTTTATTTTGCTAAATGATTCGAATGATGAGGTAGGAGAGGTTACATGGCCTGCTAAATAGAGATGGGTTCCACCATGAGAAAGGAGGAAAAATGAATCTGGGAGGGAAGACTGGCTAATTTAATTTCCTAAAGTAGGTTTTATACTTTAGGAAAAAACCTACCTCAGTTGATAATGGCTAAAATTGCTCTGTGAAAGCCATCTTTCCAGAGCCAGAAAATGTTCCCCGGACACTTAAAAAGAAGCATGTCCAAGAGCCCTTTTTGTTCCTTCCTGTGACACCCATTGGCTGTCACAGAGGAACCTCCAGCTCAAGCACCGAATCCTGTATAAAGCAATTTAGGCAGATGTAGCCTCCGGCCTCTTATTTAAAAACCTGGTATATAATAATATACGATCCAGCCAGACTTAGGATGGGAGAAACTGCACAGTAGGAGGTGGAGGGGAAGTCTCCATAAGGCCTTATATAAAATAGACATTCAATTAAGAATTATTGCCTGATGAATGAATGAGTGAGTGAAACTGTCAGGGCTCTTAGTCACAGGATGGGGACATTGCCCTCTCCACTCTTTTTCCTGTCGCTGTTCATCAGACGCAGACCAAGAGGAAATAGACTCACATTTTCCTAATGAAAGCTCACTAATGTAGACATTGGGCACATATTGCATTCCTCTCACACAGTTCAGCAAAGAAGGATCCCGTCACATGCTGGCGATTCATCAGAGGAGAGAGGATGGTGGTGTTTTCTAGTTACATAGTGCCCTTGCAAGAAATTCATCTTGGCTCTCAAGACTTAGAGTTATTGTTCTTCCACAGAGCAAGATTTTATTATATGGATACTAATACTTGTATAAACTGATCAGGTAGTCTTTGTCTGAGCTGCTGGCAAGCTCAGAAGTAGTCCTAGAGCCATCCTCTAGTACCTGTACTGCCCCAGGCAGGTGGATGATGTACTAACCTATCTCTGACTTTATCCCCAGGCAATCTTTTTTTTTTTCTAACTGCAGCTTATTTGTGTGTGTATATATATATATATATATATATATATATATATATATATATATATTAAAGCTTATACAATGTAGACTTTGATAAGCCATCAGATCTTTCTCTATGGAGAAAGGGAAAGGAAAAAATAATGGAAAGAGATCAAAAGACATAGAGTTTAGTCAGATGTTATGAAGCTTTCCATCATCCAAAAACACTTGTGGCTTTCCCATAGAATGCCAAACATCATCCTAACTGCTGGAGAGTTCACAGTCTGATGGAGAAGACAAATGAGAACACACAGATTATTATAAAGCTTAGAATGGTGCTGTATAGCCATGAACAAGGTACCACAGAGGAGAGTACCACTAACTCTACCCAGGGAATTACTATCGGCTTCACTAAGGTGAGAAGGAATTTGTCAGGTAAAGAAGGGGAGAAAAGGTATTCCAAACAGGGGGAAACCAGCACGTGCGTAAGTACCAAGGCATGAAAGGCTATGTTTTCTCCAAGACATAATGAGAAACCCCATTATGCAGAAGTTTGGTATGCTTGGGGTGAGGAGACTCTTGAGAGACAGAGCTTGAGGGATGAAAAGTAGGTCATAGTCAGATTTGTGAGGGCCTGGAGTATCAACATACGAAATTTAGAGATTTATCCTAGGCAATGAGAAGCCAGCAGTAATTTCGAAGCAAGACAGCCCCGTGGTCAACTTTACTTTTTTGAAAGGAGCCTATTTGGATTGGAATGAAGAGAAACTGAAGAGACACTGGCTAAGGGGCTCCAGTTCAGTGAAAAATGTTGAGGACAAGGAACCACAGAAGACAGATTTACTGATTGGTACAGAACCAGGATGCAAATGCATAGCTTGGGAGTTGGAGGGTCCATAACACCAGTTGATGTCAAAATACAGACCACAAGAGGAATGGGACACTTAGCCAGCATGGGGGCACTTCAGGGTGAGACGCCAGCAAGGACATCCAGGTAGATAACAGACAGTTAAAAATAGGGATCTGGAGCTTGGGAGAGGCACCAAGGTGAATTAGATTTGACATTTTCCAGCATATAAATAGTACCTGAAAAGTTATAAATAAAATTAGATCTCTCAGGATGTATAATACAGACAGAAGAAAATGACCTCTGAAACTGGGGATAATTTTTAATTTTATCAAGGGTGTAAATCAGTCTCTTCTTCTGGAGGTTTTTTTAAAATGCTAGATAATATCTTCTTTGCATAGTTTGAGTAGCTGTCCTAATAGGCAGACATATCAGCCCAGTACTATTTCATATGAGTTCAAGTAGCTCTCCAGGGGAGGGCACTAAACTCATTAGAAGAGCAGGCAAACATCTACACTCCTTAAGTTTTGTTGAAAAAGCACCATACAATAACATTAGAAGGAGGCAACCTCTCCGTGCTGGGGAAAGAACACACAATGTCCCTCAGGGGACCAATGTCATGTTTGGAAGAAGCAGCAGAGGTAGGGAACTGGGTTGTGTTCCAGTATGAAGTGATGTCTAAGTCTGTTTAAAATACATCAGAAGCTACGAGTGTTGCTTTGAAAGAAACAGAGAAATGTCAAGAAGAAGTGGTAAGGAACTGTGTTGATGTCCAAAATGTATAAACCTAAAGGATAGAGACTGCCAGCTAAATTTAGGTGTGGATGGATGACACCAGGTGTCAGGATGCTGTAGGGCTTAAAGAATTAAGAGAACAAAGAGAGTAAGACAGAAAGAAGAAGGACAGGGAAGAGAAAAATCCTCGAAAGGAAATAGAACAGGACAAGGGAGAAAGTAGCCAGGAGGAGCAAATATTGCCGGTCTGACCGTGGGCGCAGAGGCCAAAGTCACTGAAATAGCCAGACAAAGACAGAGAATTACCAAAGAATGTTGATGGAGAGAAAAGATCAAGGGCAGCAGGATTTCTTAGAGTCAATGGTAGAAATATACAGTTGAATAGAAAATAAAAGCTGTCCCTGAGTCACTACAGTTTTGACTTGATGAAATAAACTCGAAGTCAGAAGCCCTCAGCTCAAACACTGAGCTCTGACACTTACTGCGAGAAGATAGGCAAGCGTCAATTCTTTTGGGTTTTCATTTTCTTTTTTGTAAAACGAAAATAAAGATACCGGCATTTCTAGGATATTTGAAAATTCAACAAGATGGTAGAAATAAAAGTTCCAAGAGAGGGACAAACTAGGATTTGGGGGTTAACAGATACACACTCCTATATATATAATAGATAAACAACAAGGACCTACTGTATAGCACAGGGAACTATATTCAATATCTTGTAACATTCCATAATGGAAAAAATTCTGAAAAAGAATATATACATATACATATGTATATGTGTGTGTGTATATATGTATATGTGTGTGTGTATATATATATATATATATAACTGAATCACTTTGCTGTACACCTGAAACTAACACAACATTGTAAATCAACTGTACTTCAATTAAAAAAAAAACTTCCAGTCCAGGCATATGGTAAGTGTTGAATAAATATTTTTATGAATGAACAAATGAAGAAAGGCCAGATTATGAAGGGCTTTGTTGTTTTGGTTGAAACAGAGGTAAAATCCCAAAGGATTGACTAGAGCCCAAGAAGGAAGAAGTGAGAGGTAATTTACATATGTCATGGGTTGAGTTATGTATCCCCTGCAGAACAAAGATATGTCAAAATCCTAACCCCAGTACCTCAGAATGTGATCTTATTTGGAAATGCGGTCTTTATAGATTTAACCAATATAAGATGAGGTCATTAGGGTGGGCCCTAATCCAATATGACTGATATCCTTATAAAGAGGGGAAATTAGGACACATACATGTTCAGAAAGAAGATGATGTAAAGACACAAGGAGAATATCACGTGAAGACAGAAGTAGAGATTGGAATTCCACTGTCAGAAGC
Organism: Stenella coeruleoalba; assembly: GCF_951394435.1. Classification (NCBI taxonomy): domain Eukaryota; kingdom Metazoa; phylum Chordata; class Mammalia; order Artiodactyla; family Delphinidae; genus Stenella; species Stenella coeruleoalba. The sequence continues at coordinate 25,682,395 of NC_137164.1, read as the reverse complement.
CAGAGAACCCCAAGAATGGATGACCACCACCACAAGCTAGGGGTGCATTCTCTTCTACAGACTTGAGTGGGAGCAGGGCCCTGCCAACAATTTGATTTTCGATGTCTAGCTTCCAGAAATGTGAAACAATAGATTTGTGATATCGTAAGCCTCCCAGTTTTGGGTACTCTGTTAAGCAGCCCTAGGAAACATATAATATCTAAGTACAGAAAGCGATCAGGAGGGAGGTGGAGACCCACAGAGTGTGCGGAAACCTGTCGTCGAGAGTTTCAGTGACAGAACAACCAGGCTTTGTAATCCTGCGTGCTGGCTCTGCTCAGGAGTCTCCTGACTGCCCTCAGTAAAGTGCCAACAACCTGAGTGTCTGTGGGATGATGGCGGGCAAAGTGGGAGGAGCAAGAAGGGGGAACGGTAAAGCAAGTCCCAGGCAGGCAGAGGTTGGGCTGCAGAAGGTGATTTTCCATGAGGGAAAAATCCATTCTATTTGTCCAGCTCACAGAGAAACAGCAACACTGGTCCATGAGGAACGAGACAAAGATGGAATAGGGTGCCGTTCGTATCCTTTAAAAAAAGTCATTGCAGGGCTTCCCTGGTGGCGCAGTGGTTGAGAGTCCTCCTGCCGATGCAGGGGACGCGGGTTCGTGCCCCGGTCCGGGAAGATCCCACATGCCGCAGAGCAGCTGGGACCGCAGAGCTGCGCGTCCAGAGCCTGTGCTCCGCAACGGGAAAGGCCACAACAGTGAGAGGCCCGCGTACCGAAAAAAAAAAAAAAAAAGTCATCGCATTCACGTTATTCTGGCATTATTCTAAATAGAAACATCGGTCATGTTTACTTACCAGGTTACTAATAAGGCACACAGAGACCTAGGAGATCAGGCAACGCAGAGAAACATTTATAACAGAGAGATGTTCAATTCAATAAGGAAGTTTATTATTTTCATTATTCGAGAGTGGGTTTATCCATCTGAAGGAAAGGGGAGGGGAGCTTCATCTATTGTGTGCTGCTTGGTGCCAGCCCCTTGCTAAGCATGGAGCACAGGCACCTCATTTAGCCTTCTCAATGATTCTGTTTATAAGTGAGGGAACGGAGGCTCAGAAATACGCCTAAGCCGGTAAGATACAGGGCTGGGATTCACACCCTGATATGCCTGACTCCAAAATCAGGCTCCCTTGCCCTCACTATGTGGACCTGTAAGGATACAAATTAGCATTAAGTCTCTCAGGAATTTGAAAAGTCAGCAACAGACACGGACTGAGGTAGGGTAAAAGGAGACCATGCAGGGGTCACACAGCAGCCTGTTCCACCCAGAGCCTGGAGCCCAGCGTGGGCACTGGCTCAGCTCCTGGCTGTTCCTGAAGGTTGTCTGATGTGTGTGTGCCTTCCTCGCCTTGAGGAGGTGCCCGCTCTCCACTGGGCCAGCGCAGAGCTGCATGACTTTCAGGGGCCAGCTGGGCTCCACTGGCATTGTCCCATAGCAGAGAGATAAAAGCCCGAGGACCCAGCTCAGCTCCCTGGAACCCTCCAACCCCTCCTCTGAGCCAGGTGTGTGCTCCCACATCCTGAAGTAGCTCATTACAATCAGGGACAGAATAGTAAAACAGAAATTAAATTGACACTTTGAAGCATTAATCTAAGCACAAATTAATATTCATCAACATCTGCTATTTGTTCAGGTGAATGTTCAGCTTCGACAGCAACAAAAAAAATAACATCCTTTCTACCCAGAGACAGCATGTGCCAAAGACAATGGTGACCGGGGCTCAGGTCCTTTGTGTGAAGCCAGCAGGAGAGGCTGGCTCCCTGTAGAGACAGCATCAGTGACAGACGTCCCAAAGGGACCCTGAGTATTTTTCAATAACTTATTTTTATTTGGCCACTTTTTTCTTCCTGGCTTTCCAGACCTTGCTATTCCTTCTCAGAAAGGAAGGAATAGGAAGCTGGGTGATGTTTACTTCGTCTCAGGACGTGGCTACAGGTACTGTCTCTGTTGTCTGCCTTTGATCATCATCCTCGGTGCAGGAGGAATTTCTTTGCTGGAAAATTACAGGCTAAATCTCAAAATGTGTGTGGAGAGACGTTTGCAGTGGGGGCGAGACGGGGTAGTGGAACCAAAAGGGTAGGTATAGCTCTTCACGGACAGAGAATGAAGCAGTTAGACAGTAGTAAAAGTCTGTACTGTGACAGCCAGGGGGAGTGCTCGATGGTGTAACACGGGAGGTACCACCGAGTCAATAACATCTTTGGAGCAAGGGAGTATTTATTTAGGTCATAACCAAGCTAACAGTTGTTCTCTTCCTGCCAAAAAGCCAGAAAAACTTCTGAAAGCCCTCCCATGACTATAAGCCAGGGCAGATCTGAGAGAGATTTAGAGACACAATCTGTTCCTTGGGTAAAACAATGACTTCAAAGAGCACTTCGGAGAATGTCTGTCCTTACATTTCAACATGTCTCCTCTCCCTGTCCAAGATACCCACTAAAATGGTAGACAGTTACAGTTACTAAATGTCTAAAATGTAGACAGTTACATGTCTAAATGTCTAAAATGATAGACAGTTACATTAACTTCATACAGTTAATGAAGGCAATAAACAAATTAAGAGGCTGCAAGTTCTGCATACCTTTGAAAATATACCTCTGCATGAACCTAGTAACCAGACTATTCCTGTGTTGAGTAGTGATGGAGGGGTTTTGCAAAAGTTTATACGCTATGAGTGGAGGAGTAGGTACTAGTTAAGAACAAGGACTTTAAAGTTAGACTATGAGGTCAAATTCCAGCTTTGCCACTTACTACCTGTGTGACCTTGGGTGATTTAACCTCTCTGTGCCTCACTTTGCTCATCTGTAGAATGGGAGTGCCATGGTGATTAAATGAGTTTAAACATGTAAAGTGTTTGAAACAGTCTCTGCCACCTTATAAGTATCATGTAACTGTTAGTTATTGTCATAAATTTAATCATGGAAATTGTGTATTAGAAAATCTCTGGTAATTCTATTAACAGAGATGAGACAGCTGAAGCTGTAGCATGAATGAGGTAAGGCTGGAAAAGGTCAGTATATTAATTCTAATCTATTAATTTGTTGAACTGCTAAATCAAGTTCCATGTTGTGTCTGGACTTGAGACATGGAAATCGTTCAAAAGTGAATCCCACAAAAGTCAATACAGCTAAGTACTACTCCAGAATGCCTGCATCCTCAGCTGGGCTGTTGGCTAGAGTACCACACATCACCTCTCTAGAGACCTGTGCTTTCTCCCAGTGTGACCTCCTCAGTTCCGAAAGTTCAGGATTCCAAAAACCAATGTCCCAGGAGAACCAAGTGGAAGCTTCACGCCTTTTCTGACCTAGCCTCTGGTCTTAGAAATCATCTCTCCTGCTGCATTAAAGATGAGTCACTAGTTCAACCCAGATTCAAAGGAAGGAGACATAGACTCCCATCTCTGGAAGGGAGGAGAGTCAAGTAAACTGCAGACATGTTTCAAAACCACCACGAAGAGTTAACATAGTTAGAGAAGAGAAGGGAATACTGAGAGCCCTGGGGCACTCCAACATTTAGAAGTTGAGCTGGAGGAGGAAGAACTAGCAAAAGAGAGTGAGATGAAGGTCAGTGCAGTAGGAAGAAAACCAGTGGGCGAGTATGAGGTCCTGAAAGCTGAGAGAAAGAGCTGCTTCCAGAAAGTAGGAGTTACCACTGTGTGTGCTAAATGTTCCTACAAAGTTTAGGGACAGAGAAGATTCAATATGATGACTGAGAAGTACTGATGACTTGACAGAGGCCATCTGCATGGGGTGGTTGGGACACAAGCCAGCTTAGACTGGGTTGAAAAGAGACTCTGAGAAAAGGAAAGAGGCATCAATCATAACCTGACAGCTGTGCATGTACTAGTATAAACAGGTCACCTGCAAGACACTAGGAAATCATAATACCACAGAATCTTTGTTTAGAAGGTTATCAATGGCATGTACTTGAACATCTCTGATCTTAGGGAGCTCATTACCTCTCACAGCAGCCCATTTCATCATTGTTAGAAAAGTTATCCCTTCCACAGAGCTCACTTCTGGTACCCATTTGTTTTTATCTGCCTAGAACACCATACGACCAGTCTAACTCCAGGATTCATGTGCCACGTCAGGCTCTTTTCTCTGAATGAATGCAACATGCTCAGTGCCTCAGGGTTTCTAGGTACTTTTTGGTCTTCATTGCTCTCTTCTGAATGTGCTCAAGTTTGTTCCTTTCACTTCCGCCCTGTGGCATTCAAAACCAAACTGAACATCCCGGGTATTGTCTGATGATTCCAAGCTCTGGGCCAACCATCACCCTTACTGCTGTTTTAGGTTTTTGTCACACTGCTATGTCATACTACAGAAGCCAAGAGCCACCAGCCATCATCCATTTTGGGTCTTAATCACCATCAAGATTTATAAATGTTCAACGACCTTTGATGCAATAATCTCAACAGGTTGTTCTTTCATAGCAAAGCTAGATGCTGCCAAGCTTCAGTTTCTTTAGCCTTAAAATGGAAATAAAAGTGCCTCCTTGTGGATATATTCCTGAGGATTGAAGTGCAATAACTTCACAGAGTTTGGTATATACCAGGTGTCGCATATATTTAGTTCCTTTGCATTTCTCTTCTTTCAATCCACCCTGCTTGGGGATAGCATGCAATCCACCAAAAGCCTTGCTTCAATCATGTCGCTGCCCTCATTGCAACCTGCAGTCACTTCCCACTGAATAAGGATAAAACCCAAATCTTTGCATTATCGGTCTCACCCTAACTTACCTTTCAACTACCATATCTTTCCCAACTACCAAAAAATGCACCCTCAGCTCCCACTATCTGCATGACTTGCCCTGCCCAGTTTCTCTCCTTTCTTGCTCATCTCTGTGCTCTGGTTTATAGTGCCCTTGCCTTCTCTAAGAATACTGTCTCCATTCATCTTTGCCAATTAAAAGGCTGCAATTGGGACGTCCTTGGTGGAGCAGTGGTTAAGAATCCGCCTGCCAATGCAGGAAACATGGGTTCGATCCCTGGTCCGGGAAGATCCCACATGTCATGGAGCAACTAAGCCCGTGTGCCACAACTACTGAGCCTGTGCTCTAGAGCCCGCTTGCCACAACTACTGAACCTGTGAGCCACAACTACTGAAGCCCGCACACCTAGAGCCCGTACTCCACAACAAGAGTAGCCCCTGCTCGCCACAACTAGAGAAAGCCTGCATGCAGCAACAAAGACCCAACACAGTCCCCCCAAAAAAGGCTGCAATTCCATTAAGAACCAACTCAAGTATTTTTCCTCTATGAAGACCTCAAGATGGGATCACTCTTTCCTTCCTAAGTCCTGTTCATGGACTAATTGTATTTCTCATAAATTACTTGACAGATACTATCTCTTGTTGTTGCTGTTATTTACATACATATCAGAGGCACATGGCATATGATGCAAATACTATTTGTCCATGTGTTTATCTTCCCCACTGGACCGTGAACTCCTTAGGGGCAGAGACTGCATCTTTATCTATTTTCTTTCTATCTCTAGCATCTAACACGGTGCCAGATGCCAGGCACTCCACAAATGACTAGCAAAATGAATGAATGAATGAATGACTTCTATTTACCACTAAATCATAAATCTTAGAAGGTAAGAAAGTGTGTCACATTTTTATGTCTTATACTAGGATTTGCACAGATCCTTGCAATTATGAAATACTCAATAATATTTGATGACGAATGGATAGTTCCTCAAAATGGGAGTCCTGAGGATGAACCAATTAGTATAAACCATGAAGCTCAGTACCTCAGAGCAGCTCTGAACCCACATATTTTCATCTTACACTTAAAATATTTTAAAGATATTTGAAATTTTTCTAGTCAAAAGAATGTATAGAGGGCGGGAGGGATAAATTAAGAATTTGAGATTAACAGGTATACACTACTAAATATAAAATAGATAAGCAACAAGGACCTAATGTATAGCCAGGGAACTACATTGAATATTTTGTAATAACCTATAATGGAGAAGAATCTGAAAAAGAATATATATATATATATATATATGTATATTTGTATATATATACAACTGAAACACTTTGCTGTACAGCTGAAATGGACACAACATTGTAAATCAACTATACTTCAACAAAAAAAGAAGAAATGGCACAATAAAGGTCATTTTACAGCAATGTATATGCAAAACCCATAGACAACCAAAAATAATAATTAAAATGTTGGTGAAAATAACCTTTCTTGTCTTTAATGAAACCAGGAAATGGGACTAGTAGAGGCCTTAAACCATGCATTCTGAATAGGTGCAATGTTATCCCAAGGAGAGGCCTGGGATGATGTTTACAATTGTTAAGGATGGTTATTTCTGTGGATTTGGATTGACATTTTTTTCTCTCTTCTTTGTACCGTTTTCTGTTGCTTGATTTCCTTATAACGAGCTCCATTGTTTTTATAAGTTCAATAGAGTTATTATTCTTTTTGAAAATATATATAATATTTGAGAGACGCTTAATATGTGCTGTCTCTCATTTTTAAAATGTAATAAAATATGTGCCAATTCTTATCTCTGCTGTTTACTTAAAGTCCTTCTACCTACTCAATTTCAAGCTCAGTGACCTTAGAGGGTAAATATTAAGCTGTTTAAACCTACAGGGAACCATTAGAAAAACCATTCTACCTTTCCAAATTCCTTACCTCTCTGGGGCTGATGCACTTAATCAATTCTCAGGAAAATTGCATGAGCCGGAGAACCTTCTTTCCCTTTCACCCTCTAGAGAAAGGCCTTTTACATAATGTTAAATGGGTTGTTAATATTCTTCCCACACTAAGCAACATCATTCATAAGGCAAATAATTGTGGTAAATGGGAAGTTATACTGCTGTGCATATATGGCTTTTCCATATGTTTGAAAAGTCTTAAGACTCACTCCCACCCCCCCAAAAAAAATGATGCCGAGAAGGAAAATGGAAATTCTTTCCTACCTAATTTTTACCTACTCCAAAGTTTTCTAAACCAATCTGAACTTTTACATAAGTCTCAAAAAAATTACATGGTGAGGCCCACAGTCATTGTTAGTACACTGAACCCATGTGCTCTGGCATCAAACGCCATGGTCCACATACGGCTTGAGGGACAAGGGAGATGTCAGGCTGGAAATGAGCCAGGAACCTTTTGAGCACGAATATGTCCAGGAGCAGCAGGAAAAACCCAGAATCTGTGAAGTCAAGACAATATGAGCACATACTCAGGAAAAGACTCTGGAGGAGGAGGCGGGAACCATGAAACCAACAAAAAGGGAAGTTGGAATAGATGATCTGTCCAATTCAAGAGATGAGAGCAAAAAACTATATCCAGCAGAGCTGAGGCAGGTCAAACATAAGAACAGGTCTCTGGCATCCAGAAATGGGTTGAAGTCAAAAGGACCGCAGCAGAAAAAAGCTGGGCACAGATGTAGGTGTACCAGGGCCCAGATACTCCCAGATGTGGGAGTTGTCTGGATGACTAGTTACTGCTTCTGTTGTCTTCAGTTGGTTTAGTCCAAGTATCACCCCCTTGATAAGCACTCTATACTTTATCAGACTGATTCGGGAGCCCTATTGCACTACTACGGTACCCTGGGTGTAACTTTACCAAAGCACTTGATACAGTATACTGTGAAGCTGATTTACTTACCCATCTCCACCAAGAGATTGCAAATCCTCTAAGAGTACAGAGCATAACTTATTTGACCTTGCATCTACTGGGTCTAGAATGGTACTTGGCATAAAGTTAAAAAAAATAGTAGTTGAGTGAACGAATAAATAAATGAATTTCTGCATCTAGGAAATATGACTACCAACAAATGAGTCAATGTCTTGGGCTTCCCTGGTGGCACAGTGGTTGAGAGTCCGCCTGCCGATGCAGGGGACACGGGTTCGTGCCCCGGTCCGGGAAGATCCCACATGCCGCAGAGCGGCTGGACCCGCTGAGCTGCGCGTCCAGAGCCTGTGCTCCACAACGGGAGAGGCCACAACAGTGAGAGGCCCGCGTACCGCAAAAAAAAAAAAAAAAAAAAAAAAAGAGTCAATGTCCTAAAATGAAACCATGACAACATAATCCATTTCTCCTGTCACAAAAAGCTTCAACTTTTTAACATGTTATACCATATCAATAAGTGCTTTTAGCCACCAGTAACAGAAATCTGAATTCAAAATATCTAGAACAATGAGGAAAAATTCTTACCTCATATAACAAAATGTTCTAAGAAAAAGTGACTCCAAGGCCCCAGGAACTCCCATGTTTCTGATCTAACATCCTCAGCAAGTCAGCTTCTTCAGGCCAGCTATCCTCATGGTCACAATATGGCTGCCACACACATAGACATGCCAGGAGTAGAGAGCTTTTCTTTCTATGTAGATCTCAACAGACGCACAGCTCCTCACATCTATGGCCATACATTTGTCTCAGCTCAAATCTTAAATCATGGACAAGAGAAATTAGATCACTGTGATTGGCTCAAAGAAGCCCCTGACCTGGGGGAGGATGAATCACCTGCACAAAATCAGCAAAATGGAAAAAGGATTGTGTTAGGTACCCAGCAGTGATGACTGTAATTGCATATATGCCATTCATGGTCTGTCTCTTGCTCCTGGCCTCCAGACTTCTCTATTACCATTCCTTCTATCTCAACTCCTGCGTTCCAACCATACCTGCTATTCCCTAAATATACCATGAAGTTCCTACTCGGTAGATTGTTTCTTGTTTCTGTGCTTTTGCTCTATGTTCTTGCCTCTGCCTGAAGTGTTCTTCTCTCCTGTCTAGCTGTCAAATGCCTATTTATCCTCCAACTCTCCAATGAAGCAACACCTCCTCTGTGAAAACTTTCTTGACCTTAAGCAGTCAGCTACTTTAGTAATGTCCCTCCCCTATGCCTTGTCTGCCACGTCTACTACAGCATCCATCACACTGGAAGGTGCTTCTTTGTTTATATCTCTATTAGTCTAAGAGCCCCTAGGAAGCAAGACTGTGTCTTATTCATCTTTGTATCCTCCCTCCTCTAGTACAGTGTCACAGATTTATAGAAACTCCATGTAGGCTTGATAAATTGAGTAAAATTGAATGAGCTGAACTGAATCTGGCTGTGTGTAATATTTCTAGCAGTTTCTCTAATGCAACTCTGCTGTGGGAGAATCTTTGAAAGAGCAATCACTGGACAGTTCAGTAGGTACCACGTTCTCAGCTGTCCTCCACTGAAGATGCTGGGGGAGGAATTCAGAGCTATTCAGAGCCCAGAGACCATGGAGCTGGGTATCCTCGCTTGGAGAGCTCTCTATGCCCCTACCATGGTGAACGGCTGTTCCAGCTTTAGCACTGAAACTCCTGCATCCCAGGAAACTTCCCAGTCCTGAGCAAACCAGAACAGATGTCATCGAATCCGCAATGGTCCTGTTATGGAGGATCTCCTCTCCACTATATTAACAGACTCCCACTCAAGAAGAAGAGGATAGGTCCCTACCAAGTGTTTAATGTTTGAAGAAATGAGAAAGGTTATTTGTTATCATTCTCATTGGAGAGAGGGATTAAGATTTCTCACCTAGGGTTAAAAGTTTAAAAACCATGGGTAGAAGTTAGCAAATTATAGAGACCCTAAATGGTTGTCCAGGGAAGAGAGTTACAGAGCATTAGTTGTTTCTAAGGCAACCACTTCCCAGATTTATGTCAGAGATTTGGAACCATTTCCCTCTAAAGCAGATGATTATATGCTCATTTATCTCCAGAGAAGCCCTTAAAACCTCTTCTTTCTCAGAAAACCCATTTGGCTTAAAAACACAATGTTTAAGATGGAGGTTTACTCTGAACATCCCAAACCTCCAGAGAAATGCTTGTGGAGACTGCTATGCCATCCTAACATTTGGCTATGATTCCACGTGGCTTCAGTTCAGCAGTTTCTTTGCTGCCATAGGATCTGTTGCTTTGGAAGGAAATATCCAAAGGGTTATTTATATGCTGAGCTCTCCTCAGAACACTTCTTAATAGGCAGTAAGTCTGCACCACAAAATGCCATTGTGCCATTAGATTCACTAATGGTCATGAACAAGAACAAAGGGCAAATTCCTCGAGGAAAGACTAGCCTCCATATACAGGATCCTCCCTGCCACTTCTGAAGGACAATGCCCAATAGCACCCTCTTCAGGAAGCTTCACGGTTCATTGGGGAGCACAGCTCAGCCCTTGTTTGCCATTGCCCTGGTGCATGCTGGGACAGCCACTCTCAACACTGGCCTCAGCTGTGGCCTTGTCCGGCACCGTCCCAGCCCAGAATGTATTCTGCACACGTTGTTGGTTGCATCCAGTTCTGTGGAACGCATCTGGGATTCTAACACTGGAAGAGAATCACATTCCCCCTTTTGTTAGGACCCTCACACTGTAAACATTTGAAGGCTAAAGAGCTATGTCTTATTTTCCTTTGAGCCACACTGCTTTGCTTCATATCCCTGCACTGTCACTTATGAAGCTTGTGTAACCTCATGTGTTGCTTAACCTCACGCGTTGCTTGACCTCACAGTGCCTGTTTCTCTGAAAATAAAATGGAGACAGTAATAGTACCAACCTGAAAGCGTTGTTCTGAAGATTAAGTGAATAACAACTGCAAAGGGCCTCATCATCATAAGCATTATATAAATGTTAGCTATTATATTCTTTGTGCCCTCCATATCTAGCATGCTCCTTGGCACATGGCAAACACGGAAATAATTATTTTTTTTTTAATTCCTGAACTGAACTGAAGTTTCCACTCAATAACAAGGCACAGGTAAGGATAACTCACCACGTGCTTATCATTACATACTGCCATTTTTGTTTGATTTTTGTTTCTTTGTTGGCTAACTGGAGATGTGCCCAGATGTGTCCTCTTTTCCTTGAGCAGATACTGGCCACAATCTTTAGAAGGGATTAGAGGAAAGAGGACAAATGAGAGCACTGGTCTCTGCACAAATTCTGGTGCCGGTCGTTCCACTGAACATTAGCACCTTGAAAATTCAGGGAAGAATGCACACCTGGTTGGGGAGCTCAGGAAAGGCTTCATGAAGGAGTTGTCATTTTTTTAATCGAAGTATAATTGAGTTAAATGTTATATTAGCTTCAGGTGTACAGCAAAGTGATTCAGTTGTGTATATATAGATATAGATTTATATATATATATATATATATACATATATATATTCTTTTCAGATTCTTTTCCATTACAGGTTATCATAGGATACTGAATATAGTTCCCTGTGCTACACAGTTGGCTACACAGTTGTTTATCAGGAGTTGTCATCTGAACTGAACCTTAAAGAGGTTTCAGTGGAGGCAGAAAAGAGCAGTATGTGATTCTGGAAAAACATACAGTGTGTTCAAGAAATACTGATTAGTCTGTATGAGCATGGGCCATGAAGGAATTCGGAGCTCTGCTATTCTGTCACCACCTACTTACAGCCCCAAAGATGGCAGAATGGCTGAGATTAACCCAGAGTTCAAGACAGAACTTGTTTTCCTTTTCCAGTTCCTAGCAGTATCATGTGGCTTCAAAGCCCAAAGAATCAACTAAGTAGCTTTTAAAAACCAAAGAGAATTAGTCTTTTTGAATTTGAGATTAAAAAGTGAGACCTTGCAAATGGCATACTCCACCTCTGTTCTGCCCCAGAGCAGATAGAAGGTACATGGATAACTGCTCCCAGTGTGCTGACTGGAATCACTAAGAGACTCTACACATGGAAAAGGCGGTGTATTTCTAGCAAAAACCAGCAAACCACAGTGGCTGAAGAAGAGTGGTCTGTACAGAGGAAGAGTTGTGAGGTCCAAGCTCACTCTATGGCCCCTGAGTCAGGGTGAGGTGTTTAAAAGAACAGAAATATGATTAATGAGGTCATTGGCAAGGCAGCCATTCTGCGTGACAGTTATTTAAGTTTCTCTGCATAAGAAATTTCTTTCGAGCAGTAGTTCTCAGCCTTCCACATTTTGTGGCTGAAGCTGTTCTCTCTTGTCCCATCAATCACTCAGTCATCTGGGTCCCATCACGATGGATGACATTAACATGTTCGCGGACATACGATTATACTGTTCCACATGACCTCTCAGTTACCCAGAAAATCTTAAGACCTGAAGAAAGAGCTCATCCAAATTCTGCCTTGATTCCAAAGGAAAAAATGATCCAGTTTCTTCAAAAACTAAATGGCATGAAAATAGGTTACAGGGAAGGAAGAACTGTTATAATTAGTTTTATGAAAACTAACAATCAAATGTAATGTGTAGGGCTTGATTAGATTCTGATTTGAACAAACCAATGGAGTTTTTAGACAGTCAGGAAAATTTAAACATGGAATAGATATTAGATTGTATTAAAGAATTACTACTAATTTTGAGGGGTATGAATGGTACTATGATTATGTTATTTTTTATGTCCTTATCTAAAGACAGCTACTGAAGCATTTAGAAAATCTCTGAGATTTGCTTTAGAATATTGTAGTTACAGGGGAGGCATGGAAGGTAAGTGATAAGTTAAAAGATGAAACAAAACTGACTAAATGTTGAAAACCGCTGAAATTGTGTGGTGGTTCATGGGTTCATTATACTAGTCTCTCTAATCTTGCAGATGTTTGAAAATTTCCATTATAAAACAATTTTTTTTTAATCTTCCCAGGCCCATTCACACTGACCAAGTACCTGGAGCATTCCATTACACCAGGTTCTTAGGCAAGGAAATAACTCTATTTACTGGGTACAGCAGGCTAAGAAAGAAAAGAAGGCAGTGCAACTGACTGCCCCTTCCTCACCTATTGCCCCACTGCTGAACCCGAGACTCAGCACTCCCTCAGTGTGAATATTTTCAGATTTGCTACTGTATATGATAGCTCTTAATCCATGACTGAACAGTTTCTAGGCAGCCACCTCCATCTTGCTTGTCCCAAGGAAAGTCATAACAATCCACTCTGAAACAAGGGATGTGTGTCCCAATGCAGCCCTGGTCCTGCAGGGGCTCAACCTTCTTATGCTGCTTCCCTGCTCCTGCCCATCAAAATAGAACCTCATCCCCACACTCCCTCTCCCCAAAGCTTGTTCCAACAAAGTTAGGGACCTCCTTCTCTTAGTCCTTTGATCTCTCCTTCAGACAAGGGAGACCTTCATTGGTATTGGCATAACTCTTCGTCTTACCTAAAGAGACAGTAGGATATAGTGAAATCAAAACATTCCCCAAACATTTTGGGAATCAAAACATTCTACTCCAAGTTGTCCTGACCTGTTCATAACATTTCTAGTCTTCATGTATTCTAAAGTAAAGTACAATCAGCACTCTAGCCTAAACATATTCAGTACTGCTTTGCTTTAATGCAGGTGATCATACCCTGATGGAAAACTTCACTCCTTACTTCATCTGTCAAGGAAAAATTTTAAGATATATAGAGGTTTGAATGGCATTTACAATTTTAGTAATATATGGGGAGCAACTCAAGGATCTGTACAATTTAGCTTTTAGCAGATCCATAAATAATTTTAATAATATATACTAATAATGGATCAAGGTAGCAGAACAGATTGAAGTCTATGGACAGAGATCAGAAGACTATGTGACATGAACACTCAGTATGGCTGGCAGAAGGTAGTAATATACCAAGGACATTTGGGAATGGCCAGAGGAATGGGAAGAAGTAGAGGAACGGATCAGGTTGCATGTGTAATGGATGTGGTTACATCCATTATTTCCAGTCAAACAGTAAAGGCATTTACCAGTAGGCAAAGGAAGCAAAAAATTAGGATTAACAATGTATGGCCAAGGTTACTCAGAGGATATATGTGTTACTCAGAGGTTATATGTGTCCATCCATTTCTGGCAGGTAGAATCATCAGGAAAAGCCCATCACACTTACTTTGCAACATGAGATATGTGAAGGAGTGAGTTTTTCTTGGATGGTTGTGAAGCCAATGTCCTGTCTCAAGGTTGAATGGATAACACTTGTGATACAGGCAACTCTGGGCTAGGAGCAATGCCTTCCAGCCTCAAGAGAGCTGTGGCTTGGGGAACAGGACACCAAAGACTAAAGAACGCTTTTGGAATAGTTATAAATAGACCTAGTATGGAAGGGAGACTGGGGGAAGTTGAACCCAGCAAAAGACAGAGCAGGGCACTAATATGGCAGAGGTGCAAAAGGAAGAAGAAAAGAAAACTTGTAAGAGCTGATATCTATTAAACATTTACTATGTACCAAGCCCTTTATACACATTATCTCTATCCTCCTATCACCTTGCAAATTGGATACTATTATCTTCATTTTGCAGAAGAGGAAGTTGAGATTGCATCACCCAGATGGTAAGTAGCCGACTCAGAATTCTCTCTGTTGTAGGTTCTGATTGCAAAGTGTAAACTCTTAGCTATTACTCATAGGAATGGATAGGGGAGCAGGTCCAAGAAGACTAAAAAACTGTATGTACCAGGTGAGGAACATTTTTTGTAAAATATACTTCTATTGGATTGAAAAAGAGGTAGAAGAATAGATCTACTCCACTACTAACCGGTAATTCACTCTCATTAGTAGGATTAGTATATAGACTCTTCCTTTTGCTTCTCTGCATTTCTTACATTTTCTCTCATAAGCATATATTGCTTTTACAATAAGAAAAAAGAAGTTATATTTAATTTTTCAAGTGTGGGAGATGTTTAGAATCCTAAACTCTCTGGAAGCCTGTGCTTCCAATAATTATGTCTCCTACAAAAATGCTGTGAAAATGTAAAGCCCTTGGCTGACTTGGAAATACTGTATTTACTCAAAGACATCAAGACCCAGAGGACTGGAAACAACATCCAGAAGAGCTGTCAGTCCAAGACTTAGGGCGAAAGAGCAACATCCCCATAAGCAGAAAAACGATCAGTCTCAGATCTGCTCGGCTGTTATCTCCCTCCTGTGATTTCTCATCCTGTGAATTATTCCAGTGCTTGTATATTTATTTTTTAAACACACAACAGCAGAGTTATTCTCCAAGCCTCTATCAGCTGAAGTATTAACAGCTTCCAGCTGAGAAAATATCTTTTCACTTTGCTTAAGCCTAATCATTATTTTCTCCCTCCTGCAGGAGTTTCAGTATCATACAAAGGATCACGATACAAAAGGCCACGTGGGTGATTTTGTATAATATGGCTTGTAGACTTACAGTGTATAATTTGGATGTAAATCTATTTAAAGATGTCACTAGTTTGGATTTTCTTTCTAGAAAGAAACACTTTGGCCCCTTCATTCTTTGAAAGCCTAAATATAAATGTGTCCAAACTAAAAATCAGAAAAGAATAAAAAGGCTGCTTTTAGAATTTTCAATTTCTTGAAATTGAAATCTCTCTTTTAAAAATAAAACTATGGGGGTTCCCTGGTGGTGCAGTGGTTAAGAATCCACCTGCCAATTCAGGGGACACGGGTTCAACCCCTGGTCCGGGAAGATCCCACAGGCCTCGGAGCAACTAAGCCTGTGCGCCACAACTACCGAGCCTGCTCTCTAGAGCCTGCGAGCTACAGCTGCTGAAGCCCGTGCGCCTAGAGCCCGTGCTCCGCAACAAGAGAAGCCACCACAATGAGAAGCTCGCGCACGGCAAGGAATAGCCCCCACTCGCCGCAAGTAGAGAAAGCCTGCGTACAGCAACGAAGACTCAACGCAGCCAAAAATAAATAAATTAAATAAATTAAAGTAAAAAAATAAATAAAGAGATGCCTGTTTCTTAAAAAAATAATAATAATTGGGCTTCCCTGGTGGCGCAGTGGTTGAGAGTCCGCCTGCCGTTGCAGGGGACACGGGTTCGTGCCCCGGTCCAGGAAGATCCCACATGCTGCGGAGCGGCTGGGCCCGTGAGCCATGGCCGCTGAGCCTGTGCGTCCGGAGCCTGTTGCTCCACAACGGGAGAGGCCACAACAGTGAGAGGCCCGCGTACCGCAAAAAGAAAAAAAAAAAAATAATAATAATAATAAATAAAACTATGGGGATGTGGAACTTTGTACTCAAAACTTTAAATGGTCTACAAGGTGAAACTGCGTCTCACTACCTGTGCAGGAAAGTGCTCCCTCTCAGATGGAAAAGTCTTCTAAATAGAAATATGAAATATTCAGAGCAAGCAACACTTCCCCTCGCCCGGGATCCCTATGAGAAATGGATTCATCTCCAGTATTGTGTTTTCTTATGTCAGTTTCAGGTACCATTTAATAAGACTGTACTAGCCACCTTACTGGGCTACTGCTTCTTGTTAATGAAATGAGTCAGGAATATATTCTCTTTATGAACCAATTTCCTTTGCTCCAAGGCACAAAAACAGCCTGTGCCCGCACCGGGCAGCCCAGAAAACTATTTTGCAAACACCTGCCTTTTGCTTTTCAGAGATTCATGGAGAATGGCTTCTAAGCACACTTGTGACACCAACAGTTAGTAGTGAGTCACCCCAGCCCCCATCTTCTGCGTCTTGGGGCACTCCATTTTGTTCTTCTTTGGCACCCAATAATCTTTGCTCTCCTCTGCTTCATTTTAATTTTTTTTTAATTACAAATAGTTATCGGAAAGTAATTTGAAATGTCTTCTTTTCAGTGTGATGATTGCTATCCCAAAGAATTTTCCTTCTCCAGAACTCTCTCCTACCCACTTGTCCCCAGGATACTATGTGCTATGAAATGTAGTAGTGCCCCCTTATCCTTGAGGGCTACATACCTGCAGTGGTTGCCCCAAACTCCATATGTTACCAAAAACATATACTATGTTTTTTCCTATACTAATAGGCAGGTAGCGTGCACAGCATGGAAACATTGGACAAACGGACGATTCACATCCAGGGTGGGATGGAGCAGGATGTCGCTAGGTTTTATCACACTTCTCAGAAAGGCACACAATTTCAAACATGAATTATTTCTTTCTGGAATTTTCCATTTAATATTTTTGGACTGTGGTTGACCGAAGGTCACTGAAACCACAGAAAGTGAAAGCGTGGATAAAGGGGGACTACTGTACTCAGAAAAACCACAGTAAAAAGGAATACCTTGATTGTGGGATTTCATGAATCAGCCTAAAAGAAGACTGTGGAGAGCCAAGAGCACATGAGCAAATAAGTGACGATTTCAGGTCAGTGCTGGCATCTTCCTATACAAAAGGCAGGAATGCATTCATGTGTCTGTGGTATAAATTCAGTTTCCTCTTCTGCAAAATGTTAATAATAATAATATCGGCCTCATATGGTTGCCATGAGAATTAAATGAAATAATGAAAGGGAAGCCCTTGGCACACAGAAAATAATCAATAAATGTTAGCTTGTTAGCTCTCTTCTTTGCCTTTTCTTCATTTATTCACCCATTCAATTAATATTCAATGAACCAACTTCTTCCCAGATTCGAATCACTTCCCAGTGGTGATATGAGTTAGGGCTTCAGGACGTGCGTTGTCTCCTCCAGGCAAGTAGGATACAGTTTAGTACCCCTTAGCATAATGCACTAATTGGTCCCTTAGTGACCTGAAAGAGTTAATGCACTATTGTAGGGTTTAATCTACCACTTCCTGACAAAATGAGCTTTAGTATTTTTTTATACATGTTTCCTAAAATTACAGTGCGCAAACTCCCTCTCTCTCTCTCTCTCTCTCTCCTTCCCTTTTTCCCTCCTCCTCTCTTTTTTCTTTCTCTCTGTCTTTATCTCACACACACACACACACACACACACACACACACACATATACACACAGTACAACTGTCAAGAGCAGTAAGACAGGTTAGATGATAAGATTAAAATAATCCATTTAGAGTTTACTGAGGACTTTTTTCTGATCTCAAAAGCAACATACTTTAGAAAACTTGAGAAGTTCACAAATCTAAATAAGACACAAATTTTTCATAATCTTACAAAGCCCCCCAAAATAGTTCTCAGGAAACACTGCAAAATTGTTTTTCTATTTTCTCCCAAACCTTTTATTCTTATATAATACATATTCCATAATTCGTATACTATCATAGAGACTTTATGTACTATGTGTTGGTTTTATAATTAAACTCGTATCATAAACATTTTTCTAAGTCATTGAAATTCATTAAAATATTTTCACAACAACCAAATAGTCCCTTATATGGACATTCCATGATTTGTATAGCTATGAGTCTATTGTGGGACATTTAAGTAATTTCCTTTTTGTTTCCATTATAAATGATATTGAGACATACAACTTCATACATATGCTTTTAAATTCATTTATTTCCTTAGACTAGATTGTTATAAGTAAAATTATCAGATAAAAAGGTAAAAACATGTTGAAAGGCTTGATGAAGATTGTCAAATTGCTCTGCATAGACCAGTAGTATTAGACAAACACTTTTCACCACATTCTGGCCAGCCCTGAGTATTTACAGTAAACAATCTGTATTGATCTGATAGGTAAACATTAAATTTTATTTTGTTTTAATTTGCATCATTATGATTACTAATGAAGTTGACCATTTATTCCTGTTTACTACCCTTTGCCTTATCTGTTCTGTGGACTATAGGTTTATGTTTTTGTCCATTTCATTGAAAATATAGAGATTTATTACCATTTATATTAACTCATTATATATTAATATTTTTCTCACTGTTTTATTTTTAATCTGAAATATCTGCTCCATAGAAAAGGGCCATAGACCTCAAGCAAAGCTAAGGTATTTTTCTTATTAATGAATATATCCCGTCAAAATATCTATAAAGTATAATTGCCTTGTTTGTGTTTAAATTTTTATGATTTTTTTGACACAGAGCTTGTAATTTTAAATATTAAAATCAGTCTTTTCCTTTGCTATTTAGTTTCTTGCTTATGTATCTAGATAGTCCTTTCCTATCTGAGAAAAGGTAAATATTCCCCAAAGTTTCTTCTAGCTTCTTAAAGTGATTTCATTTTTCATGTTTCTTCTTCTAATTCATCTAGAACTTCTGCTGAATGTAAATGAATCTTTCTCAAACACATATTTTCCAATGTCATTTAGGAAATAATTCATCCATTTCAATATTAATTTCTTATACATTAGCATCTATTTATGTACTATACTTTGCTTTCTATTTATTTGCCTATATGAATTTCCATCTTGTATTAAGTCTAATAGGTGTCTACTCACCCTTAAAAAGCCTTATTTTTCAAAATTTTTATATCTACTCTAAATTATTCATTTCTTCAGTTAAGCTCTAGAATTATTTGGTGAAGATCTCCAAAACTCCATTATGTACAAATTCATGAGCTAGTTGCCTTCCCAATATTCCTTTCCACTTTGTTGTGGATAGTAGAGCCCCTGTTTTGTTCAAGGGAAAAATGGGCATCGCTTCTGATAATAAATTTATTTCCCAGATTCCACTGTAATTAGACTCAACAAGTGAATCCGTTTTGGCCAATGAAGCAGTAGTGGTTTAAAAATATGTCCACCAAATTCTTTAGTACTCCTATTTTCAAAAGGCAGAAGTGACGGTGTTAGTCTTGCAAGACTGGTTCATAAAATAAGGTGATTTCTGGGGCTTCCCTGGTGACGCAGTGGTTGAGAGTCCGCCTGCCGATGCAGGGGACATGGGTTCGTGCCCCGGTCCGGGAAGATCCCACATGCCGCGGAGCGGCTGGGCCCGTGAGCCATGGCCGCTGAGCCTGTGCGTCCGGAGCCTGTGCACCGCAACGGGAGAGGCCACAACAGTGAGAGGCCCGTGTACTGCAAAAAAAAAAAAAAAAAAAGTGATTTCTGCCTTTCTCTCTTTTGGATCACTTGTTCCAGGGGAAACATCCATGGTATGAGGATCTAACACGGAGACTATGAAGATGCCCACATGGTGGGTAACTGAGGTTTCCTGCCAACTGCCCTCTTGGCAGTGAGCCGTCTCAGAAGCGGATCCTCCAGCCCTGCTCAGGGCTTCATATGATGACGGCCCCTACCAACATCCTAACTGGAACTTCATGAAAGATCCTGAGCCAGACCCTCCTAGCTGAGCCTCTAAGGCATTCCTGATCCATACAAACTGTAAAATAATAATTATTTAATTTTTATTTTCATCTGATTTATTTCCTGTGGTGGTGTTGTTATTGTTGTTTTACTCCTGATTAGGGGGTAATTAATACAGAGGTATAAGCAGAGGCCTTCTGGAGGCTGTTACTTTTCCAGGTAAATGGGAAAGGTATGCCTGGTGATTCATTTCTGTCTTTTCCTCTTTTACTCCTTAAATGTACATGTGATCCCTGAAGTGTAGCAGCCATCTTGCCACCATGAGGCAACAAGCGTGAGTGTGAATGTTGGTGCATTAGGATGATGGAACAGAATGATTGAAAGCTGGATACTGAAAGATGTTGCTGAGCACCTGGAACAGTAACAACAACTAGCTGGTAAATAAGTCTTAAAACCAGCAAATATGTCACTCTCTTTATGTGAGGAAACTAAACACTTTGTTTGAGCTACTCTTGGCTGATGAATTTGTTATTGCCACCAAATACATTCCTAACAGTTAGGATCCAATGTTGCTGTGTGGTCAACACAGAACCAG
The DNA here is from genome assembly GCF_951394435.1 of Stenella coeruleoalba. Lineage (NCBI taxonomy): Eukaryota > Metazoa > Chordata > Mammalia > Artiodactyla > Delphinidae > Stenella > Stenella coeruleoalba. The sequence goes on along the minus strand of NC_137164.1, from coordinate 25,661,887 downwards.
GCATTTTGTGACTGTGTTCAATGTGACGAAAAAGAGAATTGCCATATGACCCAGCAATCCCACTACTGGGCATATACCCTGAGAAAATCATAATTCAAAAAGACACATGCACCCCAATGTTCATTGCAGCACTGTTTACAATAGCCAAGACATGGAAACAACCTAAATGTCCAACGACAGATGAATGGATAAAGAAGATGTGGCACATATATACAATGGAATATTACTCAGCCATCAAAAGGAATGAAATTGGGTCATCTGTAGAGATATGGATGGACCTACAGTCTGTCATATAGAGTAAGGGAAGCCAGAAAGAGAAAAACAAATACTGTATATTAACACACATATGTGGAATCTAGAAAAATGGTACAGATGGACCTATTTGCAGGGCAGGAATAGAGATGTAGACGTAGAGAATGGACATGTGGACACAGTGGGGGAAGGGGAGGGTGGGACAAATTGGGGATTAGGATTGACATATATACACTACCATGTGTAAAATAGATAGCTAGTGTGAACATGCTGTAAAGCACAAGAAACTCAGCTCAGTGCTCTTTAACGACCTAGCTGGGTGGGTTGGGGTGGGGGGTGGGAGGGAGGTCCAAGAGGGAGGGGATATAGGTATACATACAGCTGATTCACTTCACTGTATGGCAGAAATTAACACAACATTGTAAAGCAATTATACTCCAATAAAAATAACAATAATTTGTTATTGCCACCAAATGCATTCCTAACAGTTATGATGAGATGTTGCTGTGTGGTCAGCACAGAACTAGGCATTTTGTAACTATGCTCAGTGTGACTTCAGAGTAGTGAATGATGAATTTTAACGCCTCTAATGCAATAAGAAACACATGTAGACATCCTTCCAGAACTTTGAGTTTGTAGAAATAATGGAAAGTGAATTAATAAGGGACAGCAAATCTAGATTACCTCAGGTAAAAACGCTTCTGAGTATTTAGCATATGAACAGACTCCCTTCTGCGGCACTTTTTTTGTGCTGATGTACATTAACCAGTGGTCAAATTGCCTGCAATCAGGTATTGATCACAATTCTTCAAAATGCCTGTGAAACACAGAATAAAATGAAAAATGTTTTATTTTTATTTAAATTCTAAGCTCCTACATTTTAAAGCAACACTGCTCATCTTTTATGGAATAATTAAGACCAGCTACTTTACTTTGTTCATATATAAATAATCTTTCAACAGTATTCCTCAGTGAGATCATCCACGTATTTGGCTCTCTCAGGACATTATTTAATCTTCAAAACATGAAAATGTACTTTATTTTATTTTTAACCTAACTATTGAATATTTTGTTTTACAATGTATATTCTCAGAAATGGGGCCATTCACCCAGCTACCAGAAGGGCTAAAATGTAAAAGACACAATATCAAATAATGTAGAACAACCCAAACTCTCAAACCAGAGTGTTAAGTGCCATTATTACATTGGAAAACCGTTAGGATTTACTAATACTGAACATATGCACACTCTCTGGCCCAACAATTCCACTTCTAAGTATATAACCAACAGAGGTGGCACGTATGGTCCGCGAAAGATATGTACAAGAATAAACATAACAACGTTATTCGTAATAGGCGAATACTGTAAACAACCCAAATGTACATCCAAAGTAGAAAGGGTAAATGAACTGTGGCATGTTTGCCCAGTGAAATTTGAGAGCAATGAAAATGAATGAACAATTGTTACACCAACAACTGACTCTCAAAACCACCATGTTGAATGAAAGTAGCGAGATGGAGAAAAATACATACAGTTTGATTCCATTTATTTAAAGTAAAAAAAAAAAATTGTTTTAAAAATATTGATCAATCAAAATAGTGATAATAGAAGTCAAAATAGTGGTCAGCCTTGTCAGGATAGGAATTGGAAGACAGCACAGGAGGCTTCTGGCATTCTGGTAATTTTCTACTTCTTCACCTGGGTGGAGGTTTCATGGGAATGTTCAGTTTGTAGTTTGTAAAAATTCACCAAGGTCCATGTTTTTCTACAATTGGTATGTTATACTTCACTTAAAATGGTGCCATTTCTTTCCATTTAATTTTTTTGAAGTGCAATATATTTAAGTGGTCCTATAAAGCAGGTCAAATTTGAGATTCATAGCAACTTTTGCTTCAACAAACCAAAAGCAGAAAAAAATCGATACCGCGGTTCTAAAACAAAACAAAAATAGTTGGGTCTATTGTTCCAAAAAAGATGAAAAGCTGGGACAGTATGTTTCTGGGTAGGACAAAATAAATATTATCAGCAGTCTCCCTTTTCTTACTCACCATGAACTAAATTGAGCCTCAAAGGAAGGGTGATAACAGAAGAGATGGGAGAGTTCATCCCTTTGCCCCACCTTCCTACTTCTGATACAACGTGGAGTTGAGAAAGGGATAGCATAGCAGGCTAGCAGTTAGCCAAATTTGGGTTTTCTGTCTTCCTTAATTTGAATACACTTGGTTTGGGTTGCTCATTAGACATGTGGGTGACTGTAAGAGCATCGAGACCAACACTTGCTTTGGACACCTATCAAAATTCACTCTCACACACAAGACTGCCTCTCAGGGAGAAAGAGTCTCTGTCCAGTTCTGCTCTGCCTCTCATGTTAGCCTGTGTGCATCTTCTGTCTTAAGTCAGTATGAAGAATGCATATTAAAGATGGCTTCTCTAGCTCTTAGGGCATTTTTGAAGAATTTATCTGGAATTCAGATGTCCAAGATGGTGGGGTCTTGTCTTAGGGGTTTATCTTGAAAATGAGACGTCTCCCCAGAGTCCAGGAATTCTATCTCACACTTGATAGTATTTTTCCTATAAAAACATATTCAGGATTTGGTCAGAAAAAAAAAAAAAGATTCATGAAGCAACTTAACTATTTTTAGAATTAAAAAAAATTATCCAAGCCTAGAGAGTTCCACATAGACTATGTGATGTAAAAGTGTTATATGTTTATAACAGATTTCACAATTTATATATGGCAAAGCTGTTTATCCCCAAGAGGGAAAATGACCTGGACCTTTACTTCTTCAGGTGTTCTGAATTTGGGGGTTTAAAATAATTCTTTGTAGCACCTCCCTGGGATTTTGACAGATGCTTCAGGCTATTGGAAAACTTTAAACTGATTTAATAGGAAACTGCATTGCACCATTTTCTTTTAATCTGTGTACATAGTTGTATAGTTATGGCCAGCTTTAAACCATCCAAAAGCTGAGAGCATTTTAAATCCTATTTGTTCCTTGAGTGCACTGTTCATTAATGAGCTTATCTGCTTGCTTGGTTCTGAAGTTAAATCTTATTTCTACATCTACTTTTTCTATTGATTTATATCTCGGCTTTGATTTGTTGGGCAAAATATTATGTGTCTGTGCTTTCATTGTACACTGCCGGACTTTGGAGTCTGTTGTAAAAATACGTTTTGAATGTTCAAGGCTCAAGTCACCCTTAACTTGCCTCTTTTGTAAAGTAGATGCCCCAAGCTTAGAGTTAGTTTTCCTGCAAGACACTGTTAAGAGCTAACAGCACACATTCTACCCTACCTCCACATCTCCTTACCACTCCTGCCCACAAAAATAAGCCCATTCTTAATATTCTCATAAAAAACTCAAATCCTACTTTAAGAGTACTTTCATTAGACCATTCCTCACCAAGAATTCTCCTATTATGTCTTTTCTTGAAAGTACATACTCGACAGCCCCACAAGCATCTGTGAGTTTGCAGGGCAGAACCCATTCTCAGCTCAGAGTCCCGGGTCTGCGTCCTTATGGAGGGGACATCTTCACACATCTCCAGGGAGCTTTCATCTAAACCTGAGAGCCCAAGCTTTCTCTGCCCTCTACCTGGGCTCTCTCTCAATCCTACTTTCTGGTTACCCTTCTGAGCAGCTTCCAGGAAGTAATCCCACCTTCCCTTATATCACCGAGCCTTGCTCCGTGAGCAAGTCCATCCATTCTTAGTCATGAGCACCCATAAGAGCATGATAGACACGCAGCAATGGCCGATTAGCAGCGGAAGATGGGGGAGCTGGCAGTTATGCATTCATTTACAGTAGGATAAGCCCACACTAATGCATTTACTTATCCTCCAGATGGCTTTCAGAAAAGGTTTGAGGTGGTTGCATAACCCCATTTCCAAAGAGCAAAGTAATTAATACTTTCAGGTCATAATGATTTGAGGACGGGATAATTAGACCATCAAATTCCTCCTGTCCTTGCAACGACCTACATCTAAAGTGGAGATTAAAGTTATTCAGCCTTTGAAGAGAAGCTTTTTGTTTGGGGCTTTTCAAGTATGCCTGTCAGGTACGTACCCATCACTGGTAACATCTTCAGAATATACTTGTCATCTCCCTGACATCGGTAAATCCATTTGTTCCCAGCTGTAATTTATCTCTTGATAAATCACGCTATCAACTTGAAGTGTGAAAGCAATACCCCCAGGACATAAAATACCACTGAATCTGCTGTTTGGTTAATTTATTACTATTATTAGGGAACTGACAAGATTACTTTAAAAATCGAGTGCCCAGAGACCCCAGATTTTTATCAGGCCTTCGACAGAGGAACAGTGTTCAATCATACCCGCTGACCCAGCCACTTCCTTCATCTTCTTTCTGCCACCAGTCCCTTTGGAGAATTCTTGTTGGAAGGGAAGAGTGGCTGAGCCAGGCACAGACTCCTCTGAAACATTCAGACAGATAGGTAGGTCTGACAGTCAAGAGATAAAGATTTGGGGCTTCTTTCTCAAGGAAGTTGTTTACTTTCTTAGAAGGACTGTCTCTTGATTCAATCCGTGACAGCATGGCATTATGCATGTGGAGGCGTAGCATTAAGACTGACATGGCGCAGAGACAGGGGTTCCAAACAGGAGGCAGTGGATGTGACTTGAAATCCTGATGCTGCCATTTACTAGCCCTGTGACCTTGGACATGTTATTTAGTGCTTCTGAGCCTTGGTTTCTATAGCTGCAAAATGGTGTTAAAGATAGAGTTGTTGAAAGAATTAATTAAGACAGGTGGAAATGCTCACCTCATAATAGGTGGTCAAGAATGTTTGTTGCTTCCTCTCAAGACTATATTTTTAAAGGCAGAATTTATAAGGATGTATCGATGATCTTAACTTTTCAAACACTAGAGGTTACCCATTTCTCAGTTATACTCAGATTTGTTTTAATATGGGATTCCACCTAGCACTGGGCATTAAGATAGATGGTAAATAAAGACACATTTGGAAGACATTTTTCACACCTTAGAGCGTAATGAGATGTAGATTAAATTCCATTACAACAAATACCATGACCCACCCCAACCTGACAAAAAAAGAAAGAGGGGAGAGACGGTTGAGAAAGAGAATCTGAGTTACAGCCAACTGAACAGTATTTCAGTCAGCATTTAACTCTTTCAACATTCTAGCGTGAACGTAATTATAAGAAGAAATGTCCAGTGTAAATTACCAGGGAGCTGGTTCAGGCACAAGTTGGTGGCAAATCAGGAGCTTACTTAAGTTTCTGCTATCACTCTACTCTTTCCAGCCTTCTCCTTGACAAGTCACTTCCATTGCCAACTCAAGACCTTTGTACTTGCCCGTCTCTCCACCTAGAATACCTGTCCCTGATCTCAACTAACCTCCCTCCATGCAGGTCTGAGCTCAAATGTCATTGCTCTAGAGGGACCTTTTCTAAACATCTCACTAAAATAGTCCCCACACTCAATGCCCATCCATTACTTGGTCCATTACCCTGCTCTTTCTTTGTAGATGTTAACTCTCTGTGACATATTATTTTTTGTCTCCCACTTGCACAGTAACTTCCTAAGCACAAAAGATATTTGTCCATCTTATTCACCACTATTACAAATGTCTAAAATTATTCCTAGCATATAGTAGAGAGGAAGAGGAAGAAAGGTTAGTGTCCTCCATCATCACCTCGGGACAAAGTGCCTTTCTGCTGCCCACAGTTCAGTTCCTAAAAGTTCACGTCTCAGAACAGAGGTAGAGCAAAGCCAAATGGGCACCACCTACCCAGCTTCATTCAGATGAAGCTCTTGCAAGTAGCCTCCTAATTGGTCTTCTTTCCCAGAGTTTATGTTCCAATATTCTTTTTATCCACTCCATATATTTCTTTTCTGTTTTATTTTGATTTTCCTTTTTTAATTGAGGTACAATTGCTTGGCTTTTCATTGAGTTATAAGCAACACCTAATAAAATGCCTGTACTTAAAGTCCACAATTTGATGGGGTTTGATATCTATATACACCCATGAAACCATCACCACTGTCAAGATAATGAACAATTATATCACCTCCAAAAGTTTCTTCATGCCCCTTTGCAATCTCTCCCTCCCAGCCCTACCCCATCTGCCCCAAACCGTCATCCCCAGATTAGCTTCTATTCCCTGTAGAATTTTATATAAGCAGAATCACACAGTAAGTACTTTTTTTTAGCCTGGATTCTTTCACTCAGTATAATTATTTATGAGGTTTATCCATATTTGTTGTGGGTATCAATAGTTCTTTTCCTTCTCATTACTAGGTAGTATTATATTGAACGAATATACCACATTTTTTTTAGTCATTCACCTGCTGATAGACATTTGAATTGTTTTGAGTTTTGGGCAGTTATGAATAAAGATGTTATTAACATCCATGGATAAATTACTGTCTAGACATGCTTTCATTTCTCTTGGGTTAAAACCTAGGAGAGAATGCTGGGTCATATGGTAGATGAGTAGGTAACTTTTAAAGAAACTAGCAAATTGTTTTCCAAAATAGTTATTCCATTTTATTTTCCCACCAGCTGTGTGTGAGAGTTCCAGGTGTTCCACATCCTTGCTGACACTTGATATTCTGACAGCAACATCTAAATAAAGGACAAAACTGATTATGCCACATCTCTGCTTAAAATTACCCATGGTTCTCTGCCCCCTGCAGAATAAAACCCACCTTTCTCAGGACTGTTTATAAGCCCTTCCTCCCAGTATGGACACACCTTCTACCGTGATCCCCTTTCCTCATTCCAGCCCCCAGACCTTCTCCACTTAGCTTATGGAGTTCCCTTTGTCTTCCTCCATCACCGCACACTTGCTTGACTCTGGGCCTTTATACAAGCATTTCTCCATTCTTTCAATATTAAGGGCCAAATCATGTACTCCTCAAATTCATATGTTCAACTCTTAACCCCTAATACCTTAGAATGTGACTGTATTTGGAGGTAGGGTCTTTAAAGAGGTAATTAAGTTAAAATGAGGTCTTTAAGGTGGCCGCTAATCTAATATGGCTGGTGTCCTTATAAGAAGAGGAAATTTGGGCACAGATACTTACAGAGGGAAGATGGTGTGAAGACATAGGGAGAAGATGGCTATCAATAAGCTAAGGAGAGAGGCCTGGAACAGATCCTACCCTCATGACCCTCAGGAGGAACCAGCCCTGCCAACACTTTGATCTTGGACTTCTAGCCTCCACACTCTGAGATGACAAATTTCTGCTGTTTAAGGCACCTGGTCTGTGGTATTTTGTTATGGCAGCCTTAGCAAACTAATACTCTCACCTTTTTAACTCCTTCTCAGCCACATGATCAGCTCGCTTGTTGCTTTCTCTGTTAATTCTTCCCCCATCACTCTTCCCCAGATTTAATAGCTCCTTTTTTAAAACCCTTCCTGTGGTACTTTGTTCATAATTCTACTGGGAATTTGAACTTACTGTAATAATTATTCGTATATGGGTCTATCTTCCCCACTAGGCTAGAAGAAGTTTTTAAAGATATTTTTAATCTTTGTATCCCAAGCAGTCTAGCTCAGTCTCCTGACAGAGTGTAGACTTCTATGCATACGTGTTACATGAATTCTCTGAAACTAGGCTGCTCACCCAGATTTCTTTCCCCCACGGCTTCTTATTGTCCTATTTATGTATGTATGAATGTATGCATTTATTTTGGGCTATGTTGGGTCTTCATTGCTGCGTGCGGACTTTCTCTAGTTGAGGCAAGTGGGGGCTGCTCTTTGTTGTGGTGCTTGGGCTTCTTACTGCGGTGGCTTCTCATTGCGGAGCAAGGGCTCTAGATGCGCAAGCTCAATAGTTGTGGCTTGTGGGCTCTAGAGCGCAGGCTCAGTAGTTGTGGTGCATGGGCTTAGTTGCTCTGTAGCATGTGGGATCTTCCCAGACCAGGGCTCAAACCTGTGTCCCCTGCATCGGCATGCGGATTCTTAACCACTGTGTCACCAGGGAAGTCCCCCTATTGTCCTTTTTAAAAGAAAGAATCCCATCAATTTCTCCTTATGGGGATATATGCCAATGAAATCTTTGGACAAGTCCTTAAAAATGGGTATACAAGAAAGTTCTTCAGAGCATTGATTATAACATCAAAACATTGCAATAGGCATAATTGTTGTTCAATAGAATTAGTTAAATAAATTATGGTATATCTCACAGAGTAATATTCTGCAGTTAATAAAAATGATGATGTGAGTCTATATTTATTGACATGAAAAATAATAGCCACCACCCACTACTGAATGAAAAAAAACAGGGTACAGAAATGTATGTATCATATAATATGTATACAAAGTTATGTACGGGTATAGCTGTAAGTTACCAGTGGATACGTAAACACACGGAAGTTTACCAAAATGATACAAGAGTTAAATCTGAGTGGTAAGACCTCAGGTGATTTTTTTTTTCTCTATACATTCTGGAAATGTTTAAATTTTTTTAAAGTGGGCATGCATTCATTTTATAACCAGAATAAAATAATTTAAAATATTTTATTTAAAAATATATAATAATAAAAAGGAGAGCATCAAGGCTCCACTGTTCTTCTAGATCAATCCCTTCACTGGATCATGGAAAGGAGGCAATTCTTGTCACCCTGCTAATTAAGCTTCCTGAAAGCAGGTCCGCCCTGGGCATCTGCATGGCGTGATTAGGAGCTACTGAACTGCTTCTGCCCACACTGCCTTGGTCTCATCCAGAAATGAGTCCTGCAGTCAGGCTTTCAAAGCCTAAGTTTCTCATTATTACTTTTCCATTTGGATACTTCAATCAGGCAGCTGTTAAAATTCATGGGCAAAAAAAAAGAAAAAATAACTTATTAGTTAAGGACATGATAACCCAATTAATTCCCCAGCACAAGGCTAGACCATTAAATTATGTTATGGGAAAGAAGGGGAAACAGGCTGGACTTGGTGATAGATGTGGGGGAAATCCAGCATAAACAAACTCAGTCCCTGGAGAAAGTAGAGAAAGGGCAACAAACAAAAAGAATGGCTGGAGAGGTAACTGCGCCTATTTTGTAAACATTCCAGGGCAAAACCATCTCCCTAGTGGGACACAAATAGCTGGAAAGGCCTCTCATCCTAAAATGAGAGGTTTTGTTTGTTTGTTTGTTTTTTTAAAAACCAGCCACACACAGCTTGACTCTCTGTCAGTGCAGGCTTTACTTCTTTGGGGCCACACCTGCTCACATGATGATGGTCATCCGTTGCAGACCATATGTGACAAAATAATATTGTAGAGTATTACCCAGTGTTTGTCATTCCCCGTATTTCCTGCTAAACCCCCGTGGCAGATTATATTTTCCTTAGATATGGTCCCCCCAATATATGTCTCACTCCACATGTTCATAGGGTGGCGTGAACAAGCCTCCCCATCCAGAGGTGGGGTCACGCAGTTCCCTCCCCTTGAAGACAGCTGGACCTGTAGCTGCCCCAACCAATGAGAGGACGCTTTGTGACTAATGAGGTTTACCATAAAGGGCAATATGGCCTCTGCCTGATTCTCTCTCTCTCTCCTCTTGCCCTTGGAACCTAGCCACCATGTGACAAAACCCACAGCCCATGGCCTTGGCCATGTGAGGATCTTCCAGATGACTACCCCAGCTAGGCCCCCAGCCAACAGAAACCTCCCAGGTACTGCATGGACGAGCTTTACGATGATTTGAGACCCCAGTGTTGATGACTTCCAGCTGAGGCTCCTGACACATTGGAACAAAGTTAACTTGTCTTCATTGTGCCCTGTCTGAATGCCTGACCCCCAGAAACTGTGAGACATAATAAATGAGTATTATCGTTTTGAGCCATAACCAACCCACACTGGGACCCTACTCTTACCACTGCTCTCAGGTTAGGTTATTAAAAGAAAAGGTGTCTATTTTCTTTTTTAAGTTTCAAAGTGGTTTTTCAAGAATCATCTCTGTGACAATGGCTTAAAGGGATTAAATTTGGAATCTAAAAATCTTAGCACTTGACTAGCACTCAGTCAAGAGACAAAGCCCTAAAGAATTAAGAGGCATACTATTCATGAGTTAAGCAACGAATTTAGAAGAAGGCAAGATGTCAGAGTGAGTTTTCTAATCTAAGAAGAGATTAAAAAAAAAAGAAAGAAAAGGAAAGAAAACATCTGGAGGAGGCTGGAACGGCAGACAAGAGACTTCACTGCATGAACCCAGGCAGTGTAGACCAGAGGGGTTAATGGATATCTCAGTAGATGCCAATGGGATCGATGAAGAGGGTTGAGGACTCAAGAATGGGGAAAATCAGACATCTCTTGCCATCACTGGCAGGTGATGACTTAGGACCAGATGAGTGTCCTCAACAATCCATAAATTCCAGGGGAAACTTTATAGCAACTTGGAGAAGGAAAGAGTGAAAAAACAACCAGTATTAACAGGATTCACCTGGAATTGATCATGCTAAATATTGTGCCACCGTTGGCAGAGGGAGAGCTCAAAATACTGCGTAAATTTACTTATTAAAAATTAAGTGATGTTATTTATAGATCCAAGGTATAGCTTAAGGAATTTGTAGCATCTTCACCATTTTGATATTTGCCTTCTCTGCTGAAGTTGTTGCCTCCAGGTCAGGAAGGACACGAATGGCCCAGAGTGGGCTCTCGAATATGTGTTCATGACCAAATAAATGAATGAATAAAGAATTCTAAACAGCTCTGTTGTAGAAATCAGAGGACATAGATCACCTCGCCTCTGTCTCCATGAATCCAGTTCTGTTCATCCTTAATAGATCCCTAATCCTCTCAGATCCCAAGTGTCATCATCTACAAAATTAGATGATCTCTAATTGTACCTCCAACTCTAATGTCCCACTGGACTGTAAGCTCCTACAGAACAAAGATCAAAATCCTATCATTTTTATAGCCCCAGGACCTAGCATAGTGCCTGGTAAATAACAGGCACTCAATAAATATTTGTTGAAGACGAATCTTATGCTATGTTTCAAAACCTAACGAGGACAATGTGTAATTTGGTTGCCTTTTCAAGTATAAAAACGTTAAATGAAAACTAAAGGGAAATGACAAACCGAGAATGTCATAATGTCATTTTCACGGTAGAGCAACATTTCCTAACTGCCCAGCATTTAAGGAGTAATGGCTTTATTGCCCGAGAGTCTGACACAGTGATTTGCTCTGACCTGCCTCCCTGTTAGTCTGACTGACAGCCTCTCTGAGCTGTCTTTTTGTGGGTAGCTGTTGCCCCTGGTGCATTTTTGATCAACAGTACATACATCCTGTCATCTTTTATAATCCTCAGAACTTGAAGATTGTCTTTTACTTAAGTTTTCTGAGCTGAAATTAGGTTTGAATAATAATCAGGATTGTGGATCTTCTAAAGCAAAGGGACTTTATGAGAAAATGCTATCTTATGATCCTTCCAGGCATAGAATTTCAGAGTTGAAAGATTTTCCATCCTAGGATTTTATCTTATTAATATTCTCCTTTGCAATTCAAGTACCAAGAACTGGAAAAATCTCTGGTTGTCCCACAGCAATGGTATTAAAGGCTTCTCATAACATACAGCACCAGAATTGTACCATAATTTAGTGAAACTGAATATTGCTCTGTGACTGCTAATTTTCCATGAAGATGATTCTGTCTCTAACTAAGAAAAGAAAAAGTAAAATCTTGACAGAAAAAAAATTCCTTTTTCTAATTATTGTGAAGACTCTCAGACGCTTTAGAGTAAATATACCCATTTACCTTTGTCCTAATTTTTACAACAAGGTTCTGCTAAAAGTCCTTATGGTTAGAATGTCATAACTGACAGTTTTTGTTTTAATCTTCCCCTTGGTATACCCAGTTATAATTGGATAGTGATGGTGCATTCTGTTCTAGGAGACTGCTGTATCCGCCTATGCATTTTTAAACTTTATTTTCAATTATTTACAGTTTGGGATTTGGTCCCCTAAGTCAATTTGGGAGAATTCTTCTCTTTTAATAAAGGAAGCTAATTAACCCATTCTGCAGTTTCCAAACAATCTCATTGAAAAATATGAACACATGCATGTGAACCCTGAGTTTAGAAATATGCTTTTAAGCTTTCCTAATATTTTAATCATTAATACAAGGTATCTGTTAGTTTTGCCATATTCTATTAATTTTAATAGAATCTCACTATGCCTTTATAGTGAGATTAGTACAGTTTGACTACAGATCTTCTAGATGAAGTGGGTTTTTTTCCCCATAACCATATATAATAAAAATTGTATATCTTTTCTAAAGAAAGCATCCATTAGCTCTATTGAAGAAAATGTGTAGTTGTTTACTTCCCAATAGTGGTAATTCAAGTAATTGTAATAGACGTTATAACATAAAGTCACGTCTCAGCTGTGGCAAGTCTTCCTCATACGATTATCATGTTGGGATGGAGTAGATCACCACTGACAGGATGTGATTCGAGAGCCTCCCTCCTCCATCACGTCTTCCCCACATTGCAATATGGAATCCCCATTCTACTCAACCTTTTGACTTAATAAGATACCATTTAAAATACAAGCATATTTCCTGTGGATCATGATATATTGTTACATCATGGCATGTGCTCACGTAGGAATTAGTTTAAGAAATCAGTTAATGATTCGGGTATCAAAGACTTGCACTTTGAAGAGTGAAACATAAGACAAGCATCAAAATGGAAGTAAAAGAATTATATATATTTTTAGCAATCCTCCCCAACAGTACTTTAAACAGGCCACTATTGTAATTTATCTAGCGTGTGTCTACTTTTAGGTAATCATCTTTGCCTGGGTTCCCTAGAGATCAGAATCTGAGGCAAAGTTTAGAGGCCAAGTCTTTATAAGAGGTGCAATCCCAGGCAAGCAACAGTGAGGGGTAAGGAGAATGAGTAAGGGAAGGTGGCAGGCATTAACGTAGTGATATACTGCTCACCTGCCTGCATCTTCCTAGAAAACACAGTCCGTTGTTCAATCACAGGACCCTCACTTCTGGTCAGCTATGTGGTACCACTGCACCTGAGGGAGGATGTACCTGCCAGGGTCCACTAGTTCCTGCTTATCATTGGTCATTATCATTTATTTATCTTTGGCCCTACCAGTGTCAACTCCCCCATCTACTTCTGAGTTATGATATCCTGTCCTTTGGGAAGCTGCTGGAGAAGCCAGTCCACAGCCAACTATGCAACACTTCCTCTGAGCCCTGAAGTGCTGGAGAAATCAGCACCTCTATAAGTTTGGTCAAGCCAGGTCTGAGCCTAGAAGCCCCAAGGTCCCTGCTTCTGTGGACAAAATGCAGCCCATGCTGGAGCCCAGTTGGTGGTGGTAGCATTCAGACTATGGCAGTGTTGGGCAGGCTGTCCATCGAGCAGCCATGAAAGGCTGGAGTGCAGGTGGGGCTGAGGAAATCTGGAAGAGGACATAAAATGGTCAGGTACCATATTTATGGCTATGCCTATTTTTGTGAAATAGACCATGTACTCCTTAACGGCAGGAATCTTCTCTTATCATTCATCTTTGTATCCCCAGAGGCTAAGGGCAAGGTGAGCCTACCAGACTGAACTAAGCCTGGTTACAATAGGTTTTCCTTTTTTTTTTTTAAAGATTATTATTTTTTAACATCTTTATTGGAGTATAATTGCTTTACAATGGTGTGTTAGTTTCCAATTTATAACAAAGTGAATCAGCTATACATATACATATATCCCCATATCTCTTCTTCAAATGCTCACCTGGTCTGGCCATTCTGTGCACTAGAATGTTAACTGTCATTGTCAAATGGGTTCAACTATCTCAAATACTTACCTATAGTGCTTTTGGAATGTGATTCTTTCATTTGGGGTCATTATTTTTAAAACAGCAAAAAAAGGCGAAACAAAAACACTCCCAGTACACTAGAGTAGTTGAGACTACAGGCTTTGGAACGTAACAGACCTAGTGATAGATTTGTGCAACCTCAAGCAAATTACCTCATTAGATCTTGGTTTGTTTTTCTGAAAAATGGGGATAATAGTATCTGTGTCATTGCACTGTTGGGAAGTTGTTGTGTTGTGCCGTGTCACCTTGGTTAAGCTGGGAACTGTGTTTCCCAGACACCTGTTTCCTGTATGATTCCAGGGTAGGATTGGCCAAAAAAGGAACTTGCCCAAAATTTGGGAGGTAGATGTGAAGCAGAGAGGAGGGGAAGGGCAGAAGGCCTCCTTTGCGGTCTGATACAGTGATGGGGATCCAGCAGTGCCTGGTGGGTCCCAGCAGGTACCTCACTTCCCTCTGTTCCTTGTCTAGTTTGTCTCCTCCTCCCCGAATGCTGGCTGTCCTCATCAACAGCAGGCACCCCTAGACCTTGGCTGCAAACTCAAAAAGGCAGCTACACAGAGGCAACAGCTTCCACAGTCCCCACCAAGAGTTTCCCCTTCACAATCCATCTTCCACATATGGATGTGCTTGGCTTCTTCTTTGGTTTCCTCCAAAGTGCACTCTCTACACATAGCAGCTGCCTCTAAGAGTCACCCAGAGGTGACTTTTCGTTCTTTGTTCTAATCTCTCCTTCTGTCTCTTTGAACTCCATTGTAGCTATGGGCAAGATTTTATAAATTCTGACTCAGATTGGGGGGGCGGGTAGAGAAAGAAAACAACATCTGGGCTAACTATAATCTGAACAAAACATCCCTTATTGTACAGAACTCACTACATCTCCATTCTTTCTAGTATAAACCTAACAAAATGAAGAAGGGGAAGTCATTCCAGGCAAAAGAAATAACATGTACAAAAGTGTGGTGATAAAAGAAAAAAATACTGCAGTTCACGATCAGGAAATGAGCCAAAGATGGAAAGGTAGGGGTACATTTCACGATTCCACAAAACATGGTACCATTGCTGCTCCTGACCTTGGACTGGTGGAGCCTCCAACTGCCATCCTTAGACTAAGAAAATGTTAATCGGGAGGAACGGAGCAAGGCTGGACAATGGAGACATCTTTCTTTGTACCTTGCACTTTGCATATGTAAAAATGACATCAAAACGGTTGTCTCACATCACACTGGTTAAATAGATCTTGAATCCCAAGCTAAGGCTTTGGACTTCGTCAGGCAGGAAAGAGGAATCCATTGTATGATCTTCACCATGGAAGTGTTGTGAGAAAATTGAATTTGAGATCAAGACTGGAGACAAGGATCCACTAGGGACTGTTCTCATAACCCATGCCAGAAGTGACAGAGGCTTGAACTAAGGCAGTGACTGGGGGATGGAGACATGGGAAGGGCTTAATAAGAAACTGAATGTTCTAAGGCTTGGAGACTTTAGGACTCAAGGGTGACTCCACAAATCTGGCTTGGGAAATGGGTAGATTTCTGCTTCAAAGGGAGAATAGCGAAGGAGGTAGTGTCGGGAGGAGAAGGATGAACTCAGCTTTTGACTTACTGAACTCAAGATGCCCATGGGTTAACCTCATAGACTGACCACAAAGGCAGGGGAAGTATAGGCCAACACTGGTGTTTCTGAGGTCCCTCCCTTCCTGTCTACCCACGCCTCTCAAGTCTCCCTTTATGACACCTGTATGTCTGCCCTTCCCCATACACTCATGTCCCACTCTTCTCAAAGGATCTTATGGAACTGAGGACTTCAACCTCTCTCCAATGTAGAAACAACTCCCAGACCTACATCTTCAGTTCAGACTTCTCTCCTGAGGTCCAGACTCTTAAATCTAGCTGCTTACAAAGCATCTTCCATCATTCATCTCTCAGGCATCTCAGCGCCACATCACCAAAATCTCAAACATCATCTCCCAACCCACACGGGTGCACCTGCTCCCCATCCCATATGTTCGCCTCTTATAATGATCCAGTCTCCTAAGCCAGAAACCTGGGTTGTAATCCTTGCTGCTTCCTTTCCTTGTGGACACCAAGTCCGGTTGATTCTAATCCCTCTTCCCTGTCTACTTCATCTCTCTTCTGCCCCCTGGCCCCAGCCTCAGTGTGGTCCTTCCTGTGTATCCTGTACTTTTCCAACAACCTACCACCTGGACCCTCTGCTTCTCATCTGGCCCCCTTCCCAAATTATCTAGGTTTCCAGAAGGTTTTCTAAAATTCAGATCTGATCGTGTTGCTTAAAATATGAATCTCTATGCCCTGGAGGATAAACCACAAACTTCTAGGCAAGGCACTGAAGTCATTGCTGTTCAGGTTTTGCCCATCTCTCCAGCTTCATTTCATAACCCTCCCTTCACACACTACTGTGGCTGCTTGGCTACTTCTCCCTCTCTGCCTTTGTGCTCTGCCCTCCACCTTGACCCTATCTACTGCGGGGACTTATTCTTCATAATTTACTGAAGAGAACTTCCTGTCTCCAGGCAGAACTGAGTGCTTCCTTATTTCCCCTTCTGCAGCACCACAAGCATCCCTCTATTCTAGCATTCCTTTCATTTGTCTACTCACTTATCTTGTTCCCCTCCTAGACCCTAATTCCTTCCAGAGTAGGGACCGTGTTCTTCTCCCCAACACTTGACATGGTGCCTAGAACACAATGGTCCTTTCATAAATGTCCATTGCATCAGTAAATGAACAGACACAGGAAAGACAAAGACAGATTCACTCCTATGCTCCTCCTGGAACCTGCCTGTGATTTCTTACTCTCTCTTCTTCTAATACAGCATGTACTTTCATTCTGAGCCTCCTGACAGCCAATACATAAAGAGAAACAATAAATGATATGGTGTTTGTGGTCTGAAAATAGCAAAACACTCACTTCTTCAACAGAGACAAACTTTTTTTCTGATAATAAATTTTAAAAGGAATCCATCGCATGAGTTCTTGTCAAGGAATATTGAACAACATAATAGGCAGTATATTTAAGCAGTTTTTACAGAAGCTACAGAAATATTCTTCACTTCAGGGTTTCCAATATTAATGCTTTAAATATATATATATAAAGACCTGGTACCAAACCATGATTCATGAAAGTTTCCACTGGGAAAGGCTAAGCTAACGAGACCACATTTAGATCTCTGTGGTGATCAAGGATACATACAGCTTAGCGCACAGAGGAGACTGCACATCTGTAAACTCTATTTCCCATATATCAATTGTCTTAGCCAGGCTTTGACAGGAGCTAAATGACAACCCAAACTGGATTCACTGACAGCCTAGAAAACTCCCACCCATTCAAGGGTAGCTATTTGTAGCATGTAAACTCCTGCCAGATTGAGAAAATAATTTGGCCTAGTGAATAAAAATAGAGAAAGTCAGTGTTCAGAAACTGGAGGAGGAGGATAGGAGAGGTTCTGAGTTGATTGTTCAACCACACCGTTTGGTTTTTTTCTTTGTTTTCTTTTTATATTGAAGTATAGTTGATTTACAATGTCTTGTTAGTTTCAGGTGTATAACACAGTGATCCAGTTATACATATATATATTCTTTTTCAGATTCCTTTCCCTTAAAGGTTTTTACAAAATACTGACTATAGTTCCCTGTGCTATACAGTAGAATTGTTGGCTATCTATTTTTATATAGTAGTCACACCGTTTGTTTTTATTGCAATATATAGAGGCACTGAAAAAAAGTTACCACTATGTGGGCTTCTCACTGACCCACAAGTGCACCTAAGACTGTAAGAAAATTCGCCTTTCTATGGCTTTGTGCCAAAAAAAACTAGTCACTTTCCCACCCCCAGCCTCTAACTACAAAGACAAATATTAATTCATCAGGAATTAAACCTCTAGAAATGAGACTTGGGAGGAGAGGAGGAGTGAAGTAAATTGGCAAAGGAAGAGTAAGGTACCTAAAGAGCTAACAGTCCTTCAGGATGTTAAACACAATAGAAATTTTCACTGTAGTCAGCACCCTGCTTGCAAGTGGGAAGCAGAACAGCAGACAAGAGTTGAAATCAGACAGGCGTCGGGCAGAGCCGACAGCTGCAGACTTCCCCATCTCTAGTTCCATCATGGCATTGTTCCGACAGAAACATCTGAGCGGGGCAGAGTCGAAATTCAGTTACAAGAATAATCATTAAAGCAATCATCAGAACCCAAAAAAGACTTTCACAATGATAAAAAAAAATAAGCAAAAAAAATTGTTGCAATAATTATCTTCACATCTCAATCTGCTAAATATTGAGACCTCTGATATAAAGAAAATGAAAGAATTCTAACTTCTAAACTAAAGCCGCTAGAAAAATATCAGCCAAGCAGTTTTCCAGAGCAAAGAGAGTGGGTGTTGCTTTCAGTATATTGATTGATATGTAATCCAAACATATTGACTTATGTGTAATTAACAAAAGTTTAATTAATCTACTGATTGAAAATGTCATCAATCTTATTCAAGTGTATTTTAATTCAAAGATAATATCATTATGAGTATTATGCTCAGGTAATTTCATTTAATTAATCACAAAACTTGTTCTCACATATGCCTTTAGTCTCTGTAAATCATGAAATAGCTGACACATTTTTCTAGGAGAAAATTTAAGATATCAATTTGAAGCACTTTATTTTATATGATTGCTTGATGTGTTCTGAAATGAAAATGTTATGTTTCAAAAGATACCCTCTTTCTTTTTCTCTCTACTTATATAGTCATATAAGATGAAAATTCTGTGGGGAACACTCCTGTATCCATGAATAAAATAAAATTCTCTAAATTATTTTAAAGGAAAGGATGTGTTTTCTCAGTCTTGAAGAATATCTGAGTTCATTTTTCTGAAAACTTGGCAGAAAAACAAGTACCAACTACTGAATAATCATTCAAATGACAAGTCTTCATTAGGTGGAATTATTGAAATGAAACTATTTCTGTAATTGTCATTCTCCTCTCATCCTATAAAGCAAGCTAAAATGAACAAAATACATTTAGGGTCTAGAAAGCAGGTGCTCAAAGCCAGTTAATGCTCCCAAGCTAGTAGGATACTAATTAGCAATTATTTCTGCCCAGTGATGCCCAGGCATGCTGGGTTGCTAAATTTTCCCCTTGTCTTTAACCATCAGAGTACACTCATATAATGGTGATAGTTCTTTCTAGGGTGCTTTGGAGAATATGTGTCTGTACAATACTAAATGTTCTTCGTCATCATCCTTGAGAAAGATAAATTGTGTGCAGATAAGGAAAAGCTGAAACAGGTATAGGTTTAAGAGAGGTTTTTAACAAATGGAACTAAGTTATAATTGAACAGCAGGAGAAGGGTGAAAAGCACTAAGAAGGAAGGATGCAAGTAGAAAAGAGAGGTGGTTTAGAAAGAGATGTAGGAAGAGATGTGAGGAAGAAACAGGCAGGAAGACTGCAGTAGAATTACTCTTTTCCTGGCCCTTTCTGCCACCAGAGTGAATCAAATTGTAGTTCATACAGTGAGACCTAATTAAACAAAAAATCTCTTTCCAGGAAACTTAGAGCCCTGATGTCTTTAGTAATCAGAATGCCAAGAGAGCATTATTGGTCTGAAGAAAAGCAAATCCAATACTGAGGAAATTCCAATGCATTTTCAGGATGTTTGTTACCATAATTCTCATTTCCTCCTTTAAGCACAATTTTCCTAAAATAAATAAATAAAGTCAATGAGTTCTTTCCCCTGGTCTAAAGGAAAAGCTTAAAAATGAGGTGGGGTAAAAAAATATCCTTTTTATTTGTAGGTTACAAAGCCCCTTAAATTGATACATGAAACTTCCAGGAGATTCACTCCCAGTGAATTCTCATGGCTCGCATATTTTTCTCGTGAAGACTACATGATTTTTACCTTTATTGAATCGAATTTAACAAATTATTTATTGAGTACCCATTATATCCAAGAGAGTATGCTATGAGTTACAGGGCAGTCAGGTATAAATAGTGCCAACCTTCAAAAATTTTACCATTTGGAAGGATGAGAATGGAGAATAAAGACAAGTAGACATGTTAACAAATAAGTCTAACGAAGACAAAATAATTTAAGATCCATAAAAAGGTACAAACAAAATGAGATAAAGTGTCAAGGAGGGTGTCTGTTCAGACAGCTAAAACAAAGTACCATAGACTGGATGGCTTATAAACAACAGACATTTTTTTCTCACAGTTCTGGAAGGAGGATGTCTGAGATCATGGTTGGGTTCTGGTGAGAGCCTTCTTTCATATTGTAGCCCGCCAACTTCTTTTTGTATCTTCACATGGCGAAGACGAGAGAGGAGAAGCAAGCTCTCCAGTGTTTCCTCTTATAAGGACACTAATCCCATTCATGAGGGCTCCACCCTCATGACCTTATCCAATCCTAATTACCTCCCAAAGTCCCCACCTCCTAGTACCATCACAATGAGTGGTAGAGTTTCAACATCAGAATTTGGAGAGGGACAAAAACATTTGGTTCATAAACAGAGGGAGAGATGATATCTGGTTTCTTTGGGGGGATTTTTTTCTATTTTCTATTGTCTTTTTCTTATTCATTTGTAGGGATTTTTTATTTATTCTGGATACTAATCTATCATGTACACAGAAAATACCTCTCCTAGTCCCTAGTTTGTTTTTAAACTT